>NC_137973.1:64517281-65717281 GCF_963924665.1 Micromys minutus | reverse complement strand
AGGCCCAGAATACTGAGAAGGCTCCTCCCTGGATCCCCACCCAGTCCATTAGCATTGAATGAACTTGGACGTTGTATAAGCCTCTGTAGACCATTGAGTGTCCTCTAGCATGCCACAGGGGAGCTTCAGCAGTCTCCAAAGCGTGTGTGATGTCCCAAGGCGGGTAAGGAAACTTCAAACTCTCTCTCTCTCTCTCTCTCTCTCTCTCTCTCTCTCTCTCTCTCTCTCTCTCTCTCTCTCTCTCTCCTTTTTAAAGATTCATTTATTATGTATGAGTACACTGTAGCTGTCTTCAGACACAACAGAAGAGGGCATCAGATCCTATTACAGATGGTTGTGAACCACCATGTTGCTGGGATTTGAACTCAGGACCTTTGGAAGTGCAGTCAGTGCTTCTAACCACTGAGCTATCCCTCCAGCCCTCAAGCCCACTCTTATTTCTTCATTCTACACCCCTCTTCCTCCATATCCTTCCTTCTTACAGTTTTTTAATGAAAAATTGGCCTATAGAATGCTTTGTGATTTATACAATGCTCTTGAGCTTTGTGAGTTGGTCCTAGAAATGAGTCAGACCCAAGGAAATTGTAGTCTATTAGTCAGAAGCATCCTAAGATACCCGAGGCTTTCAACTGGCAGCTAATAGGGGACTGTCTCAGGCCTGAGGTCTTGCCCTGACCCTGGTTGTTCTATCCAAGTATAGAAGCTATGGGAATTTAAATGAAGGCTGGTGTGGTGTTTTCCCGTAATCATGGCATTTGGGAGACTAAATTGGGTTAGTTTTGACTACAGAAGTTCTAAGACAGGTCTACTAAGTAGAAAAAGAGTCTATCTCAAGGGGGAAAAAAACAAGACATGTTGTATGTTATGCAAGTCTTCCTGAGTTGCATGTCACTGGGTAGAGATGCTCGAAACCTGTGTGGGTCAAGTTTTCTGTGTTACTTCTCTTGTTCTTACAAGGGACAAATGGGCTGTTGGATTTTTGGTTTTGCAGCACAGGTATTTTAAATTCTCCCCCACCCCCATTAACACACCCTGAAGGAAAACATTGCTGTATCTTTACGATATGTAATAGTATCTAGGTATATGAGAAAGTCACCTTAGTAAGGCGTTTGAAAGTTATCACCAAAGCATTTCCCTCCTCTTCCCTGTGTTTGTATCTTTTTCACTTTTCTAGTTTAGGTTTCTAGTCCAAGTCTACAATTTGGTAATTATGTAAAATATTCTCTTGGCCCCTCAGCCCACCATGCTGAGGAAGACCTGTCCTGCAGGATCTCCCTTTCTGTGAGCCTTGCCTCATGTAAATGAGACTGTTTGGGAAGCCAGAGTAGCTCCAGCCATATTGTGGGCAGATGGGACACCTGCTGCCTTTGGTTACAGAGCTTGGAGTATTTGGTTTCTCAGACTTGCCCCATCCCTCACCTTGTAGCTAGGCGATGGCTTGTCTGGGTTAGCATTCTACATGTGACTGTGACTCAGGGATACCACATGGCATCTGCATGTCCCTTCAGCTGCCCCACAGTGACTGAGGCCTTTGACTGTATACTTTGCTGTGAGGTTATCTTTCCCCCTCCATCTGAAGGTTTTTCAAATAAGGGGTAATAACACAGCATAGCTTTGCTTTCTGTAGCACTTCATAGCTTTAGCAGGGAGCTCATGATTAGACCCTGAACAGTGTGGCTTCATCTGCATTTTCCTAAAAATTCTGGAAACTTTGAATCTGACCTTTCATCATCTAGTATTGGATATATTAATAATAGTGTAACTCTGAATTTTTGTTTTCTTTTAATCAGCTTAATCATAGGGAGAAGGCTTAGGTATCTGCTTATTTCTACTCTGTGCCTTGATTTTACCCATGGATGCAAAACTGAGCTCAGGAAAGGGTTCCGTTGTGGATGCTGCTTTCAAAGAAATGAGAAATAGAAAGCATGCTCTTAAGATGAAAGAGTAAGGGGTGGAGGTGGGGCTGGGTTTGGGGGTGCACTCCTTCAGTCTGAGCTGCTTAAGTCATGAGGCAGGTAGATTTCAGTTCAGAGACAGCCTGGTCTACATGGTGAGTTCCAGGACAGCAAGATTGCTTTAATGAGACTCAGCTAGTCTCAAATGCAAAAATAAACTGTCTTAATTCTAGGAAGGTTTTGAACTTTTTATATTTCAATTTGTTTGCCAGGATTAAAAGTGCATAACCATAGCTGCCTCAATTTGATTTTTAAAATTTTCATGATTTATTTTATGGGCATTGGTGTTTTTGAATGCATGTTTACCCGCGTGAGTGTCGGATCTATTAGCACTGGAGTTACCGTCACTGGGCTACACTGTGGGTCTGAACCTTGGTCCTCCATCATAGCTCATCAGTGCTCTTAACCACGGAGCCTTCTCTCCAGCCTTTCAGTTTGAATTTTTAAAGTGAAGCTGGACAATAAGTTT
Source organism: Micromys minutus (assembly GCF_963924665.1). NCBI lineage: Eukaryota > Metazoa > Chordata > Mammalia > Rodentia > Muridae > Micromys > Micromys minutus. The sequence continues at coordinate 65,714,857 of NC_137973.1, read as the reverse complement.
GTAGGCATTAAATTAATATAGTAGTTCTCAACCTGTAGAGCCATCCTTTACAGGGCTGGTGGAGTACCCTTTCACAGGGTTGTTATTAGATGTCCTATATGTCAGATATTCACAGTTCAATAACAATTACAGTTATGAAGATGCAACAGAAATTACTTTATGGTTGGAGGGTCACCACAACAAGAGGAACCTTAAAGGGTTGCAGCCTTAGGTTGAGAACCACTGCATTAACATGTAGAAATTTATAGCGATTGGAAATTTTATATAAACCTAGAAAGGGCCACTTGTTGCTTCCTAAGGTCCTAGGTCTCGGTGTTTAGGAGCTGATGCTGCAATGGGTGGAAATTAGGCAAAGGTTGAGTTTTTTTTTTTTTTTAAGTTTCTTATTTACAGAGGCAAATTAATTCACAGAGAATTTCTTTAGCTCAAATATAAAAGCCTTTTTAGTACAGAGAAGAGGAAAGAATTGGAATTAGAGGTTCAGATCACTGCAAGTGCCATAATTTAGAGTACACTGGTAAGTGTGGCCACAGCTCCCATGCCTGTGTCTGCACTAAGAAAATCAAAAGGGAATGAGCACCCTTGCATCAGTCCTGGTGTGCTCCACAGCTGGAGGAGCCCAGCTGCCTCCTCTCTTTGGCAGAAGTCACTATGGCTGTGTTGAGTTTGCAGTTCTTTTAAATGGAGTATTATTACTGTGGAAAATGGTCGGAAATGCCCTTAGCAAACATTCAAATGGGCAGCATTATTCTGATCTCCCCAAACTCCTCACTAGGAGTGTGTGGGACCTCCCTGATTTTTAATTTTTTTCTACCCACTTGCATTTAGGTATAAAGGACACAGAGACCAGACTGATTTTCTTTCTTTCTTTTTGACTAGACTGATTTTTATTGTGAAATATGTTTAAGCTAAGTACGGAGTCTTTATCTGGCCACTTTGTGGTATGAGTCTTCTGTGAGCTGGCTGTGGAAGCCAGGGCCACAAGCAAGCAGGTACTTTTTCCAGTAAATCCTCTAAAGTATGGGGATAATTTATCATGAATTTTTTTGTCTGCTTGAACTTTGACATGGTGACCTGCCATAACAAAGAAAAGACAGCAGAACACTTTATACCAATTATAATAGCCTGCATCTTAGGAAAGCTCAGGGAAGTCTTTAGAATTAAGAAGTGATTACCAAGCTATTAAATTTTAGGACCTGCTAGGAAACAAAGTGTACCAACCTAAATCCTTCCTCCTCCTCCTCCTCCTCCTCCTCCTCCTCATTTGAGACAGTAGCACCAGGTAGCAAGAGATTTGCTATTTAGACCAGACTTCTATAGGATAATAAAGTAAGAAGAAACAAAACTTAATCTAACTGGACAAAGAAAAGGAAAAGAACTCAAAAGAAGGCATAAGAAACAGAGATAGATGCAGAAATTCACTCAGTAATCCTGTAAAAACACTAAACTGGAAGCCATGATATCTATGCAAAGGGCCTGTAGAGTAAAACAAATATATATCTTTCTTTTTTAAAAAGAAAAAAAGGCCTGACTGACATGAGACAGAAGCCATTGAGCATGTAACCTACACTTAAAAGAGAAGTTTCCTGGGCTGGAGAGATGGCTCAGTGGTTAAGAGCACTGACTGCAGTGCCATTCCTAGACTGGTAGACCTGAGCTATATAAAGTTAGTGATGAATTCTCATCTTTAAAATTAAAACTTGTATATGATAAGTCACACTAGCATTTAATGAAATACCTGCCATACTAATGTCATATGAAAAACAAACAAAACACCAAAAAAAAAAAAAAAAAAAAAAAAAACCCTGTGACTGGTAGCACATGAAAAGACAAGTGGACCTGAGTTCCAGGCCAGCCTCATCTACAAAGCAACTTCTAGGACAGCAAGGGCTACACAAAGAAACAGTCTCAAAAAAGAAACTACAAAAGCCAGAATTATGTTAAAAGTTAATTTCCATTGTGGTAGGCTTGCCTAAGCCTGCTCTTTGTACACAGTGCTATCTGAAAACACAAGCTACTTATGGATAAAAAAGTGTAACTTTTCACAAAAACAAATACTGAGTTAAAGACAAAACAATTGGGCTAGAAAGATGGCTTAGTGGTTAAGAGCACTGACTGCTCTTCCAGAGGTCCTGAGTTCAAATCCCAGCAACTACAGGGTGGCTCACAACCATCTGTAATGGGTCTGATGCCCTCTTCTGGTGTGACTGAAGACAGCTACAGTGTACTTATGAAATAAATACAGCTTTAAAAAAAAAACAATTGAATAAGTAGAACTTCTGTATAAATGAAAGCCATGACAGACTTTCTACCTTGAAGTCTGCTTACATAGGTACATCCATAGCTAGGGTTAATGTGGTGATATGTATTTAAACCAAGCGTGGTGGCTCCTTTATATTCCCAGTACTAGAGAGCCTAAGACCAGTTCAAGGCTAGTGTGAACTGTATAGTGAATTCCAGACCATCCTGAGCTACAGTTAACTTTTAATCTCAGCAGGCCTGAAGCAAATAGTCTAGATAGTATCTGTTCTAGATAGTGAATTTGAGGGTAAGCAGGGCTACACAGTGAAACTATCTTAACACCCCCCACCTGACCCTGCACCTGCTTAATTAAAACTGTATAAATTATTCATCTAAATGAGGGTTATAATGTGTGCTAGTCTATGGAATAGTAGATTTGTTGCATGTTCTATAGATGATGCTCTACCTGCACCTGTGAGATTGCATCAGACCGCTCACTGGCTGCTCCCTGGTACCTGTTATGGCTATGACTGGCTGTAACTCCTGATGCAGGCAGTCAAGTACGCTCTTCTAGCCCAAACTGGAGGAAATGATTTGTTCTTATGAGAATCCAGTGCTTCTGCTGTGAGACAGTCTTAGTGAACAATTCATTGTTTGGCTATTAGTGGTACTGCTGACACATCTTTGTTTTCTTCCTGTCTGTTTGCCTAGGGATTGCACTCACTGGCCAATCCCATTTCTTTTCTCTGGAGAGTACAATTATGTACTCTCATTCATAGCCTGACCCGTGGTCCACTGATCATCTGAACATGTGCTCACTTCATATATCCCTCTTCCTTGGTTAGCTATTCCAATGCTCACTCTTTAGTAACAAGGTAGGGTTCTCCTTTCAGACATGAGGCCATTTCAACATGTATTTCAGTGAATCCCCAGAAGATAATTAATTACAACACCAATTTTAGAGAACTGTTACATTTAAAATCCCAAACATTGTCCTTATATCTATTTTATTGTATATATGGATGTTTATTCTGTAGATAGCTCTGTACCAATTGTGTATGGTGCCCTTAGAAGCTAGAAGGGAGGACAGGAATCAGACAGTTGTGAGCTACCATGTAGGTTCTGCAAATAAAATCTGGGTTCTTGGGAAGTATTTTTAGCCATTGAACCATTGTTCTGAGCCCTAAATTGATAATTTTAAGTAAATAAATCTTGAGTAGCCATTCTTGTGCATGTTTTATATATTCCTATGACTAAAAATTCATAAGGAGAGATCTTTATATCTCAAGACTCCACAGATACAAAGTGTTAGGTTTGTGTGCCCGAGTATATGTATATGTACCATCAGCATGAAGGAGAACTTAGAAGGAATAAAGATACCAGGTTCTCTGGAGCTGGAATTTTACATGGTTGTAACAAGTATGGAACCTAACCTGGGTCTAACCACTAAGCCATCTCCAACTTCTAGAACCAAGTTTTATTAATAACAAAGTATCAGTCTTTCTGTTTGTGTTTTGACACTAAAGGCACCACATAAATAATACTAAAATATTTATCAGAGTTTTCAAGTTAAAGAGTTATCCTAAAAGTATTTAGGGAACCTGTTTCTGAATAAGTGGTTATCCATCAGTACCTTTAAAACATCTCTTAATATTATTTTTCTACGCTTGATAGTTTTACTCAGTTCTCTGAATAGACTAACAGTCTCACATAGACCAGTCTGACCTTGAACGCCTCATTCTTCTACCTCTGCCTCACTGGCTAAGTTACAGCTTTAGGTCTGTACCATGAGTGGCCTGTTTTTCCTGGCTTCCTTTGGACTGGCACCACTAAACCAGTAGTCCATGGTAGACAATAAATATATTGAAATCCCTTATTAATCTTTAAGGATGCCCCTCATATTCTCACATCAGTTTGTACCCATTAGGCACACAAACCCTCATGAACGCATGGTAATCATTTCTAAAACAGGAGGAAGAAAAAGGACAAGCTTGTCCCTAACTATAATTGAGATTAGATCAATATGAGGATAGAGCTGTCAAGTTTGGGTGAAAGCTGCTGAGAAACCCAAGCAGCATGTCTTGTGAGGCCACATAGCAAGCAGAACATCTTTAAGAGCAGATTTCATGAGTATGATAGTGTGTAATTCCCCAAATGCCTATGTAGCAACTCTCTGCCACAAAGTTTTTCAGTAAAAAGGGCATTTTCTATTTCACATTAAAAGAGAAGCTTGCTCTGGACTTGACAAGTCAGTTAACTTAAGAGTTGGGGTTAGGAAAACACTGTCTATGTTGTGTGTGTGTGTGTGTGTGTGTGTGAGTTTTGTTTTTGAGAAGATAGGGTCTCAAGTTGCTTATTCAACCCAGACTTGCTATGCAGCTGAGCACAACTTTGAACTCTGAATCATCCTACCATCACCTCCAGGGTTTGGGATTATAGACATGCCAACAAGCCTGGTTCTCCTCCTTTCTTGCTGTAATCCTTCCTTTAGTTAGGAAGGAGGTAGGAGATAGTATATCATTTGCTCTAAGACTTATTGAATATCAGGTTCACAAGGCAAGGATATTTGTCTCATTCAGTGATGTATTGGTGGCTACAACAGTGCCCGAGAGGGGCTTATTCAATGAATATTTGTCATTGAAGAGACTAACCATGATATGTTGGTTACCCGGTACAGGTACTTAGGCAGAGATGGGCAGATCTCTGCATTCAAGGCCAGACCCAGTCAACAAAACAACAAAATGCAATACTGAGTGATTATAAAACTAAATGTTTGAAATTTGTAGAGTTCTAATACTGTATTGCTGGAGGCCATTAAATAAAATTTACCTGAGCTATGAATGTCTAGTTATCCCATGAACATTCTGCAGGGTTATCCCTCTGACACAACATTTTATATTTTTCTGGCCTATGCCCAGTCCCAGGATCTGCAGGCTTTAACCCCAGCACTTGCAGGAAAATAACTGGAAGGCACTTGAAGCTTGTGCACCTAAACCAGGTACACTGAGTTTGCGATTGACCTTGTGGGCCATTGGATACCCTCTGAAACAGGCATCCAATCCAGTCTCATCTCCCAGATTCTTCCTGGTAGTAGAACTTTCTCTGTTTGATCTGCTGATCACCTTGTCTGTATCTACCTCAGCTTTGCACACAGTCTATTCCATACTTTTTTTCTGGTGTGGGGAATCTCCTGTTATCTTAGGCAGGGTTTCTATTCCTGTACAAAACATCATGACCAAGAAGCAAGTTGGGGAGGAAAGGGTTTATTCGGCTTACACTTCTACATTGATGTTCATCACCAAGGGAAGTCAGGACTGGATGGAACTCAAGCAGGTCAGGAAGCAGGAGCTGGTGCAGAGGCCATGGAGAGATATTATTAACTGGCTTGCTTCCCCTGGCTTGTTCAGCCTGTTTTCTTACAATACCCAGGTCTACCAGCCCAGCGATGGCTCCACCCACAATGGGCTGGACCCTCCCTCCTTGATCACTAGTTGAGAAAATGCCTTACAGCTGGATCTCATGGAGGCATTTTCTCAAGGGAGGCTCCTTTCTCTGCAATAACTCTAACTCGTGTCAACTTGACACAAAACGAGCCAGCCCATCCATCCTTTCATTTTTTTTTTTTTTTTAATTGAAAATTTCAACCACTGCGTGAAGAAACACTAGAGAATGTCTCTGTGCAAAGACAACCAAGTCGTGGTAGATTCTAGTGAGAAGTGGAGTGAAACAAACATTTTGGCTTTAACTTTATGGGCTATCAATGTACTTGTGACAAGGTCCAGCTAGTAGAAGGTCAAACAAAGGCAAATGTAAGAAACAATTCTAGGAGTAACTGGTGCATGGATAGGTGAACTGACAGGACAGGGGCATCTTCCTACTGAGTGAGTTATAAACTATAAACACAGTTACTTAACCGCCAGTGGCGATTGCAAGTGCGAGACCTCTTACATCAGTATTTCCCCATTTCTGCATTTGCCTCTTTAAGATAATCCCAACTCTTATAATAATCCTAACTCTTAAGGTAACATTTTAAATGTTCAAGCACAGTAATTAAATGGTCCTAATGAGGATCTCTAAAAAGCCTGACAGAGCCTTCTCTTTAGCATGGAGAGGCTACCCTAGGAAGGATAGGTGTGTGTGTGTGTGTGTGTGTGTGTGTGTGTGTAGGTGCTATCTAGTCAGTATTTCTATGAAAAGTCAATGACCTAAGAATATTGACATGCCGATCTTTTTTTGTTTTTCTCCTTTGTTTTGGGGTGGTTGTGTGTTTGGGACAGCTTTTCTGGGTATCCGTGGGAGTTCTAGAACTCTAGATGGAGGCACTGGCCTGGAACTCAGATCTGCCTGCTTCTGCTTCCCCAGTGCTAAGATGAAATACGTGCCACTATCACCTGGCTTTTTTAATTAAAAAAAAAATTATGTGCTTGTTTTACACATGTCTGTTCTACTTGCTTGCCTGGTGCCTGCAGAGGCCAGAAGAGGGCATCAGATCCCCTGGGACTAGAGTTAGAGAAGATTGAGTCATGGGGGTGCTGGGACATGTCAGGAGGTCATTCTCTGCCAGACAGAGTTCGAGGCCAGCCTAGGAATAGAAGTAGCTGTTGATTCCCATATATTTTACTTACTAAGAAAGTAGGAACCATACAGACAAATCAAAACTTAACTAGGGCTGGTGAGATGGCTCAGGTTGAAGGTGCTCAACAGAATTTGGTTCCCAACACTCATCCAATCACTTTACAACACTGACGGATACTAGCCTCTGGGCACCTGAATTGAAATGGATGCCTGTTACCCCAGTGCTGAGGGAGTGGAGACAGGACAATTTCTTGGGCTTGATGACCACTAACTAATATAATGAATGAGACCCTGCTTCAAAGGAAGGTAGAATAGGAGCCCTGACATTCTGGATGGATGGATGGGTGGGTGGGAGGAAGGAAGGAAGGAAGGACAGACAGATGGACAAACAGAAGGACAAATACATAGCATATCTTCTAAAAAGAAAGCAAGAAAACTAAATGGGGGGATTTGGTAGATTTAGACTATAACAGATCAAAAGCAGCATTTTGGTCACAGGAGGCTTGTCTTCAAGGACACTCCAGTGCATAATGATGTCTACTGTCTACACTTTGAGGGCTCACTGGGTAACCCAGGATGTCATTGAACTTCAGATCTCTCTCAGTTCTGGGAAGATGGAAGTTTACCATTACAATGGCTCACTACCTATCCTGAAAGAAATGTATGGTGGGTATAAGTTGTGTTCCATTTTGGTAATAATATAACACTGTTCCGGAGATTATTGCTATGTATGCTTTCCCAACTTTTCTCCATGCCAAGAGATCATTCCTAGCCAGCCTGGCAGGGGTAGTGCACACCTTTAATCCCAGCACTGGCAAAGGCAGTTGGAATTCTGAGTTCAAGGCCAGCCTGGTCTGCAGAATAAGTTCCAAGACTACAGGCAGTCTATCTCAAAACCAAAAGAATAAATAAAAAAAGGAAATAATTCTTTAACAATGAGTTTACCAAAGAGAATAAAGCTTGTCACTGGAAGTAACAAGGTGACAAACAATTATCCCTAAAGTTTGTGCTGGGACATGGAATTTAGTATATACATTCCCTGCCCATGAGCAGCTGTAAGTATTTACCTCCATTGATCTGGATAAATTCACAAACATGGTGTGTATGTGTGTGTGAGAGAGAGAGAGATTAGGACATAGTGAGAGGACTATTTAAAGGAAAAATCACTGCCTTTTATTGTACTTGTTATGTAAGTGTATTTTTACTTAGAGCCAGAAAAGACAAACCACTGTACAAAACCAGTAAGCCAAAAAAAGAAAACAAAAAACCCTCCAAATTTTGAGCATCATCTGCAGTTTTCTGTGATGAGAGCTATGGCTATCATCTGGGTGATTCAGAGAAAGTCAAATGGTGCTGGGCTACATTACAGCGCTAAATGCACACTGGTGAAATGAGATGCTGATCCATTTGCATGCTAATGTGCTATTTTTAAGTCATGCATCATAGTGTCTTGAAAGAGGACTGTCATAATTATGATGGATTAGACTGCAGACTCAGCCCTCCGTGCAGTGATTGTTTCACAGATGCTGTTGATGTGACTTGAATTTATAATTAATTATTGTCAGGCAGGAGAAAGCACAAAATTAAACTCACAGGAGAACTGTGATGGCTAAAACTGTGCCTCCTTATATGCTAGCTATCAATCAAGAGATATATTTTCAATGAAGATACTTACAGTTTTTGATTTTTTTTTTTTGTTTTATCAATCATTACATTCGTTTACCTCTCAAATGATATCCCACTTCCTGGGTACGTCCCCCCAACAGCACCCCATCCCATATCTGCCCTCCCCCCCTACCCTTTGCCAGTATGAGAGTGCTCACCCACCCATCCACACTCTCCCTCCCTGCTGCTCAAGAACCCCCCTACTATGAGACAACAAGCCTCCCCAGGACCAAGGGCCTCCCTTCCCATTGCTATCAGGCAAGGCCATTCTCTGCTCTGTATGTCTCTGAGGCCATGGGTACCTCCAGGTACACTCCTTGGTTGGTGGTTTAGACTCTGGGAGAACTGTGTGGTCAGGCCAGCCTATGTTGGTCTTCTAATGGGGTTGCAGTCCCCCTCAACTGTTCCCAACAGTGTTGGGTTTGGTGTTCACAGACATGGCTCCCCAGGTGGGGCAGTCCCAAGTTGTCCCTTCCTTCAGTCTCCCATTTGTTGTCTCTGTTCTTCCTTTGGACAGGAACATTTCTAGGTTAAAAACTTAGAGATGGGTGTGTGTCCCCACCCCTGAACTGGAGGCCATGCCTATCTGCTGGAGGAGATTTCTACAGGATCTGTCTCTCCCTTCTCTGCACATTTTGGCTAGAGTCATCCCTGTTGGGTTCTGGGAGCCTCTGGTGGCAGTTTCTCATCCACCCTGCTACATATTTTTGTTTGATTTCTAAACCCTCTGTACCTCCCTGACACCTCCAGATCGTGATGATTCCTCCCTTATTTCTTCCCCCTTTCTCCCTCCCTGGTATCTCCTTCCCGCCCATCCCATAATTGTCCTGTTCCCCCCTCAATGCAGGACTGAAGCATCCACACCCTGGTCTTCCTTCTCTATATGTTCTGTGGATTGTATTATGGGCACTGTGTGTTTTGGGGCTAATATCCACTTATTAGTGAGTTTGTACCATGTGTGTACTTTTGTGTTTGTTTGGGTTACCTCATTCGGGATAAGATTTTCTAGTTTCATCCATTTGTCTAAGAATTTCATAGAGTCATTGTTTTTAATTGCTGTATAGTATTCCATTGTATATGTACCACATTTTCTGTATCCACTCTTCTGTTGAAGGGCATCTGTTGTTTCTAGCTTCTGACTATTATAAATAAGGCTGCTATGAACATAGTGGAATATGTGCTTGTTATATGTTGGTGTGTCTTTTGGTATATGCCCAGGAGATGTATAGCTAGGTCCTCAGGTAGCACTGTGTCCAATTTTCTCAGGAACCCCCAGACTGATTTTCAGAGTGGTTTTACCAACTTTCATTCTCATCAACAATGAAGGAGTGTTCTCTTTCTCCACATCCTTGCCAGCATCTGCTGTCACCTGAGTTTTTATCTTAGCCACTCTGAGTGGTGTGGGGTAAAACCTCAGGGTCTTATTATTGGTTTGCTTTTCCCTAAGGATGCTGGACCTTTCTTCTTTAAGTGCTTCTCAGCCATTTGAGATTCTTCAGTTGAGAAGCTCTGTACTTAACTTTTTAATAGGGTTATTTGGTTCTCTAGAGTCTACTTTCTTGAGTTCATTGTATATATTAGCCCTCTATATAAATTCTTTTTTAAAAAGTCTTTAATTAATTTTTTTCCTCACCAAGTTATCATTGAATAGTTCTTTAGCTTCCACATGTATGTGGGGTTTCTGTTTTTGTTGCTATTGAAGACCAGTCTTAGTCTATAGTGGTCCAATAGAATACATGCATGGAATTAATTCAATATTCTTGTATCTGTTGAGGTTTGTTTTGTATCTGAGTATATGGTCAGTTTTTGAGAAAGTAACATGAGGTGCTGAGAAGAAGGTAATCTTTTCTTTTAGGGGGGGAAATGTCCTGTAAATATTGGTTAAATTTATTTGGTTCATAACTTTTAGTTTCACTGTGTCTCTGTTTAGTTTCTGTTTCTACGATTTGTTCATTGGTGAGAGTGAGGTATTGAAATCTATTATTGTGAGGTTCAATGTGTGCTTTAAGCTTTAGTAACTAACATTACTTTCACAAATGAGTGCACTTGCATTTGGGGCATAGATGTCCAGTATTTAGAGTTCATCTTCCTTCATCTTTTTTTTTTATAACTTGTTTGGTAGTCTATTTGTTAGATATTAGAATGAGGGAACCATTTGCTTGGAAAATTTTTTTCATCCTTTTACTTTCAGGTAATATCTGTCTTTGACTCTGAGATATATTTTCTGTATGCAGCAAAATGCCATGTCTTGTTTATATATCCGGTCTGTTAGTCTTATGTCTTTTATGGGGAAATTGAGTCCATTGGTGTTAAGAGATATTAAGAAATAGTGATGGTTGTTTCCTGTTATTTTTGTTGTTAGAGGTAGAATTATTTTTGTTCTCTTTTGGGTTTGCTGTGAAAAGATTAATTTCTTGCTTTTTTGAGGGTGTAGCTTCCCTCCTTGTGTAAAACTTTTCCCTCTATTATTCTCTGTAGGGCTCAATCTGTGGAAAGGTATTATTTAAATTTGATTTTGTCGTGGGATATTTTGTTTTCTCTCCATCTATGGTAATTGAGAGTTTTGCTGGGTATAGTAGCCTGGGCTGGCATATATGTTCTCTTACTGTCTGTGTGTTATCTGTCCAGGGTCTTCTGGACCTTTTCCCCTTACTGCTTCCAATATTCTTTCTTCTGTGTATTTGCTGTTTTAATTATGCTGTTTTAATTTATGGTTCCATTGTTTGGAGTTTTGTAGGGTTCTTGTATGTTTATGGGCATTACTTGCTTTAGGTTAGGAATCTTTTTTTCTATAATTTTGATGGAGATATTTCCTGGCCCTTTGAGTTGGAAATCTTCATTCTCTTCTATACCTATTCCCAGGTTTGGTCTTTTCATTGTATCCTAGATTTCTTGAATTTTTGAGATAGGAGCTTTTTGCATTTTCCTCCACTGTTGTGTGTCGATGTTCTCTTCTATCTACTGCCCCCGAGATTCTCCCTTCTATCTCTTATACTCTGTTGGTGACACTTGCATCTGTGACTCTTTTCTTTCCTAGGTTTTCCATCTCTATGGCTGTCTTTTTTTGAGTTCCCTTTAATGATTCCATTTCCATCTTTAGATCCTCAATGCTTTTTTTTTTCCAATGCCTTCACCTGTATAATTGTGTTCTCCTGTATTTAAGGGATTTATGCATTTTCTCTTTAAGGGTTTCTACTTGTTTACTTGTGTTCTCCTGTATTTTTTAATGGAATTATTTGTGCTCTTCTTTATCTTCATCCTCTATCATCTTCATGAAATGAGAGTTTAGATCTGAATCTGGCTTCATGGTGTGTTGGGGTCTCCATGACTTACTGTGGTGGGAGAACTGGGTTCTGATGTTGCCAAATCAAATTGGTGTTTCTTGCTTATGTTCCTGCACTTGCCCTGGTGTTATCTGGCCTCCCTATCTCTGACCGGAGCCTGTACCTTTGGTGATCCTGTGATGCTGTAAAGCTTGGTGTGTCAGAATACCTGAATACTCAAGCTGCAACTAGGGTGTGGGCTGTGTGGGATCGGGTCCAGCACAGCTTGTTTTTTTGAGACAATTTTTATGCATAGCTCTTGCTTTCCAGGAATTCACTATTGTAGACAAGGGTCGCCTCACTCAACTCACTCAAATCCACCTGCCTCTGCTTCTTAAGTGCTGGGATTAAAGGGATTCACCTCAGCAATGGTCAGTCTGTGCCATTACCTGGTATGGAACAATGGCACATTTCTCTTTCTGTTGAAATACTTTTATAATTTTACCCTTTAACTTCTCAACAACAAGAAAGGGGCATGTTTATAGTTATTACCACTAGTTTTGGGTCCTCAGATAGCCAGTCATTGTGAGGAATATTAGACTAATTGAACAAACAGGGAAACATGAATATATGGATGCTTTTAAGTGAGTCTATATTTTCTTAACATGTGTATTGGTGTTTGGCCTACAAGTCTTGAATGTGACTAAGAAACAGTTCTGATCTGCCATGTAGGTGCTAGAAATTAAACCCCATTCCAGGAAGAACAGCCAGTGCTCTTAACTGCTAAGCCATCTCTCCAGCCTGTGAATAATAATCAGAATTTTGGAGCCCAAACTTTTACTTGTTCGTATTTTTAAAAATGAGCAGTAGCCACCACAGTGGGCTCACTCCTGTAATGTTAGCAGTGATAGTGAGGTGGGAGCCAGGGGGATTCATTTCAAAACACTGTCAAAATACCTCCACAGAAACTTCACATTTCATATTCTTTAAAAAAGACTTACTTATTTTAAGTATGTGAGTGCTGTCTGCATGTACACCTGCATACCAGAATGCATCAGAACCCAACACCCATGGCTGTGAGCCACTATGTGGTTGCTGGGAATTGAACTCAGCACTTCTAGAAGAGCAGCCGGTGCTGAACCATCTCTCCAGCCCACACATTTCATATTCTAAATGCTGTATATTTTATTCACTTCAAGCCACATGAGGAAATGAGTTCCTGGTTTAAGATAAGTAAATGCCCTTAATCCTGGTAATAACTACACGTCCATAAACATGTAGCAAATTACCTTTCAAAGTATTGATAAGAAGCCTGTAGATACCCTTACATAAGGGCAAAATATGATTTAAGGTCAAAATCTCCCTAATTCGTGTTTTTCCTTGTGATGGAAAAGGCTTCAGAGAGCTGCATGTCCCCAGCAGGAGCCAGCTTCTCAGTATTCACATGTACAGTGGGAGAAGACTAGGCTCTTCCCACTTCTGAAATGCTTCATACACCAGGACAATTTATGATCACATACCATCTCATTTGAATGCCACTTTAAAGACCTTGCAGTGTTTTAAAGGTAAAATGTCATTCTGTGATTGTGAGCTCTTTATCAGCACAATTCTGACAGCTAGAATGGCTACCAAAATAATATGTGGGGCTCAGGGAGCTTACATTTGCTTTCCAAGCTAATTTGATAATTTTTCAGTAGCCCTAGGTATTAATTCCTAACAAATAACGTGAGATATGAAGTATCCAGGGGAAACTTAACTAGTCAGACTTTCCAGGTTTCCAAAGGGACCTTCAGAAGTATCTAATCTCATGAATTATTTCTGGTCATTCTCTTCTACGTGCAGATAATAAATAAAGCCTGTGTCTGTTATTTTTAACTGGGAAAGGAAACATGATGATTTTTCGCCCTGTAAAATGTGGTTGAAATTTAATGCCCAGTGAGGAACTCATAGGGACTTGGTATTTAGACATAGGGTATTGAAGTGATTACAATTGGGATCATGGGGTAGGAACTTCACCTTATGTGAGTGTGGGGGTCGAGTGACAATTTGCAAGGGTTTGGGGGTCCAACTAGCAGCACACACAGATCTCTCTCTGCCATCATGGCCTGCACCTCCTCCAGACACAGCAGGAATTCTGTTCCACTTGAGAATAAAGAACCAAAATGAGCCTCTATAACCTGACCAACTGTATGCTATTAGTAATAGGAAGTGGACTGAGGAAACCATGCTCCATAACTCCAGAAAAAGTTTATAGTGATTTAAAAATGGGTCCTTGTTTTACAGTCATTTATATTTGAAAAATAACCTAATAAGATTATGTAAATATCTCAAACATCAACCGAAAGATTCTTCCTGTCTTAAACAACCATGATAAATAGTTGTTTATCCTCTCTAGAACTATAAGGCCAAAGCCTACATAACTGAAAGCACTGTTCAAAGAGGTACAGGAATCTATAACATCCATACAAAAGATATGGCTTAGGACATACTAAAGCCAAAGGCAATATTTCCTTTTTCATTCTCTGAGATGATAGGTTTTCAAGACCTAACCAGTAGCTCTCAAGGACAGTGTCCAAGTTCTCTGAACTTCCTTTAAAAAGTTAGCCATTAGCTTTTCTCATCTGCTTTCCTTACCTAAGAAAAAATTCTTTCTTTTTAAAGATTTATCTATTTATTACATATAAGTACACTGTAGCTGCTTTCAGACACACCAGAAGAGGGCATCAGATCTCATTACAGATGATTCTAAGCCACCATATGGTAGCTAGGATTTGAACTCGAGGGCCTCTAGAAGAGCCGTCTCTCTGGCCCCAAAAAATTATTTTTTGTTTCCATAATAATATACAGTTTATTTTATTCATTACTTATTTCTTAAGGGCTAATATAATACTTAAAGATATGTTTGTTTGTTTGTAGACAGGGTTTTCCTTTGTAACAGCCCTGGCTGAGCTTTGTAGACCAGATCTGCCTGCCTTTACCTCACTGGTGCTGGGATTAAAGGCATGTGCCACCACTGCCAGGTTGCTTAAATTATTTTTGAACCTCATCTATTGTAATATTTACTTTGACACTTTAGAATATGTTAAATTATGTGGAGTGGATCATAATAGAATAAGGTTTTGAATGTATTTAATCTTCAGTTAGACTGGAAAATACTGCATACAGAGCCTGCAGATATTTTAACATCAGAAATGTACATCTGTAAGTAATAATAACACTTGCTATTTGTGAATTGGATGTACAGTTGCCATAAGAATGCATCTTTTTACATTTTCTTTTCCTTCCCTAACCCTAACCCAATAAATACCTTTACCATTCAAACCCAGAACTACCCATAAAACCATGCTACATGACATGGAAGCTTAAATTTCAGAAAGTGAAATTAAATGTTTCTGTTTAATGTCCTTCAGCATATGTATTACTTTAATATTTTCTTGATCGTGAGTGGTTTTGAACTGAGAACAACCTTGGCTTCCTGACTGTTCTGCCCCCCCCCCCCCCTTCTTTGGAGTGTTAGGATTACATGCATGCACTTTCTGCCTAGTTAATGCAGTACTGGGGACTAAAGCCAGGGCTCTGTACACCCCAACCAGGCACTGTGCTTCAGCTACATCCCTGGTCCACAGTGGATTTTGTTTAGAACTGAGATTTTGGTGCTTCTTTTCACCCTGTGGCATGTTTTAAGTTAGACTAGTCATACTTCGGGGACTCGATAGTTGTTTGTGGCCCTGTATTCATGTCTAATGTGTTGGGTATGATGTGAATGTCCTGTTTCAAAATTGGAAGGCAGTCAGCCACGCAGAAAGAGACAACACTTTTCTCTAGGAATAAAAGTCAGCTTTAAGTTTTATTAAGGACTGTACATAATTAAATGTATGAAGGCAACTGAGCAATGCTCTGATCCGTTGGTGTTCTTCTCCTGCTTTCCAGCCAGTTTGTTATATATTTGTTAAGGAAGTCCAGGCATTCTCTTCAGCAGAAGTTTAGAAACCATGTAAAGCTCATCAGTAAGACATGTAAATTGTAGGGAAAGCCAGAGTCCCATCATGTAGCCACTGAAACAAGTAAGACAGCTTTGGATGTCAGCACACAGGGGATCCAGCTGAGCACTAGAGACCTCTGGGGACCCCACAGGCCACTGCCCCTCTTTTCAGAACATCACCCGTGCCCTGTGTTTTTCTGCTGGTCTTTCATTTCACTGCACATAGAACTTTTGAATTTACTTGTTTTGTTATAACTGACTGCTTTTATTTAGATTTTGAGGCTATACTTGCTTTTGTCTTTTGGCTACTTTACTGAATCCTTAGAAACTATGACAACATTTCAGTGGGTCCTCTTCACTGACCAGTGTACTCAGTCTTCCTATTGAGGCAGGGTCTCACTCTATAGCTCTCCTTGGCCTGGAACTTACTATATAAACAAAGCTGTCAGAACTCAGATCTTCCCGCCTATGTTGGAATTAAAGGTGTAAAAGCAACATGCTCTGATAAATTTAATAATAAATAACTTTAGTGTTGCTTTTCAACATTTTCATATTATTCCTGTTTCATTTGTCTTATCTAAAATGTACTAATCTAAAATAGCACTGTTTTAGTCCAGACAGAATGGTGCTTTCCTCTTACCTTTGAATAAGTAGTAAGACAAAGAATAACTAGATGAATTGAGAATTATTATGGTTTAAACATTTTTTATTATTGTATGAGTGAGTGTACATTTGTGCAAATGAACTGGATTAGCCACTCAACATGGATATCATTGCTGACTATAAACTGAAGAATAGGGAAGAAACATATTTGCATATGAAGACAATCACTAGGTTTTGCATGGTTTAAAATTACATTTATTTACTCTCTCTCTCTCTCTCTCTCTCTCTGTGTGTGTGTGTGTGTGTGTGTGTGTGTGTGTGTGTGTGTGTGTACACACGCACATACATGCATCCATGCCATGACAGGCATGTAGGGTTCAGGGGACTAGGAGTCCACCCCTCTCACATGGGTGTGGGGGATCAAACTCAGGTCATCAGCATCAGTGACAAGTGTCCTTGCCTGCTGAGTCATTTCACCTGCAGGAAATCTTGTCCCTTGTGGAAAAATCACCTAGAAGTGGCATGCTTGAAGATGGTTGGAGATGTCTGTATGCTGCAGGAATCACCTCACACTGACTTGGATCCCTAGCTGAGGGGTTTTGGTATTTATTTATAAGCTACACCTTTCACCCCATCAACATATAACATACACTGAGAGCAACAAATTGAAAACAGTTTCCCTGTTAAAGAATTTGAAAACCATTGCTGCAGGTCTGCTAGAACAAATCAAGTATGGTAAAGAGGAAAAGATACCAGAACTAGACTCTAGAACATTCCTTTTGATCTTCTGATAAGAAATTGGGGGTAGCCTCGAGAAACCTGAGGATCCATTTTCAAAAGCTGTTATGGGAATTATAAGCTAAGAGAGCGGATGCAGTGTTCATGGAGATGATAATATGACAGCTCAGCAAGGGCTGAGGAAAGTGCTTTTTCTCTGACACTAGTTACTGTTGAGGTATAAACTTTTAAACAGCTGGGGTTCCTTCCATTGTTCCTTTACTCCATGCTGGGAAGACAAGAGTAGCTGCTGGCTAAGGATGACCATGATCATCTGAATACTATATCTAGGCGTTGCTGTTATTGTAACGATATTGATTTCTGTTTCTGTGCCTTTAGGATTCATTCGAAGGACAGCCTGGTGGATGGCCCCGAAGCAAGCCTGATGGAACAGGACGGAACCACCCATGCTGAGGGCACCAGACCGAGTCCATTCCTGATAGCATCGCCTTCTCCCATCAGCCATACAGAATCTCTGGCTGTCAAACTCCACAATGGAAGCCCGTTAGCAGAGAGACCTCGTCCAGAAGTCAATGG
Source organism: Micromys minutus (assembly GCF_963924665.1). Taxonomy (NCBI): domain Eukaryota; kingdom Metazoa; phylum Chordata; class Mammalia; order Rodentia; family Muridae; genus Micromys; species Micromys minutus. The sequence goes on along the minus strand of NC_137973.1, from coordinate 65,697,214 downwards.
AGACACCAAGTGGCAGTCTTTCCAAAGCAGTCATGAGAGTCCAGACCTCACACATGAAGGCAGAGGGTATTCCAGGTGCTTACAAAATGGAGGGATAAAGCGCACAGTCAGTGAACCATCTCTCTCTGGGCTCCATCTGAACACGGCATTGCAACTAGACCAAAAGGCTAAGGGAGAAAGTAATAACTTCGAGGAAAGCCAAGACAGAAACCCAGATAAAAGCAGCAGTCAGCCAAATGTCTCCGGTCTGAGGGATAACACAGAGCCCCTGGCCTCTATAGCCCAGGAAAGTGCAGTTGCAGACAAGGAGGCTTCCCCAACACGGAACTACAATGGAGCTGAAAACATGGAGTTTCAGATTCTCAAGGAGCAGGAAGGCGAAAATGGCAGGAACGTTACATTACTTAAAAACAAGGCTGTGCCAATGCCTAATGGTGCTACAGTTTCTGCCCCTTCTGTGGAAAACACATATGGCAAACTCCTGGAAAAAACACAGTGTTATCCAGATTGTGTTTCCATGGCCGTGCAGAATACCACACCTCATGGAAACACCCTTAGCAGTCAGCCTGCTATCGAGTTGTCTCGTGAGATCACTCAACCGCCGCTTACCTCAGCGCATACCAATTTCTCACACACCTCAAGCTGCCAGCTGCCTCCAGAGCCAGCTGCAACGGTGACTACAACCTGCGATATTGATGATGTTAGTAAACCAGCTGCAGTACTTGGTACTTGTCCCTTTCAGAAAGCAGAGCAGCAACAGCAGTCAGTTTTGGAGATATGCCCATCTCCTGCAGAAAACAAAAACATCCAAGCAAACATGAAGCTATTTGCCGAAGAATACTATCCTAGTTCCGACAGTGATTTGCAAGCTTCTCATGGCAGCTCTGAACAGTATTTAAAGCAAAAGGAAACCAATGGTGCTTACTTCAGGCAAAGCTCAATGTTCCCTAAAGATTCCATTTCTGCTACCACCGTGACCCCTCCACCGTCACAATCACTTGCTCCCCGTCCTGTTCTTCAGCTTCCTTCAGAAGGAAGGGGCACTCTGAATAATGTAGCTGTAGAAGAACACCATCACTACCCCAACCAAAGTAACCTAACTCTTTTAAGAGAGGGGGAAGTGGAGCATCAACAGAAGACATCATCTAGCCAGAGTCTGAATCCATCTGTGCATATACCCAACCCCCCCTCGGTGCTTCCACAACAGCATCAAAATGATTGTGTCCCACTGTGCTCTGAAGAAACAAGAAAAGTGTCAGAATATCTCACACACTACCTGACAAAACATGGCCACAGTGGAGATTTACAAGAACATAACCAATATCTGATGGGACACAGGGAGCCTGAGGTCCTGGAGGAACAGACGCAAGACTCCATACTGGCAGCACCTGGCTGGATAGAACTCAAGGCATCTCATTTTCGTGAAGCACTCCAGCAGACAAAATACAAGGATACATCTTTACACTATCAGAACAGCCCTACCGATCAGATGAGCTCCAAACAGTCCACTGGAAATGTAAACATGGCAGGGGGATTCCAAAGGCTACCTTACACCCAGAAAACAGCTCAGCCAGAGCCGAAGTCACAAATGTACCAAGTGGAAATGAATCAAGGACCCTCTCCAGGTACGGGGGACCAACATCTACAATTCCAGAAAACTTCATACCAGGGTATCTCCAGGACTGATCTGTCACCTGAGGCCCATGTGCAGGCACCGAATGTTCCTTGGTATCATTTCCAGCAAAGAGTAGATCCCTCCACTGATCAGCATTTGAGTCAACAGGCCACAGAGACTGAACTATTTTCAAGCTTTTTACAGCATACTCCTCATAAGCAGACAGCACAAACGCAAGCATCCCAGAACTCGAATTTCCCTCAAATCTGCCAGCAGCAGCAGCAGCAGCAGCAGCAGTTCCAGAGGAAGAACAAAGAACAAATGTCCCAGACTTTCTCTCATCTCCAAGGTAGCAATGATAATAAGCAAAGACAAGTCTCGTGCTCTGGCCAGATTAAAGTGGAAGAAAGCTTTCGTGGTGAAAATCAGTCTTCAAAATCAAGTAATTTCCAAACTCACAATACCCAGGGTGGGATGGAGCAAGTGCAGAATTTAAAAAGTTTTCCTTATGTGAAGACTTCAACACCAAATTCGAGCAAATTACAGGCTCTCTGTTCAAATGATATACACCCGGCTTCTGAGAGAGAACAAAATCCACATCCTGAACTCTTCATAGGAAATAAGACCCCGAACCTGCAGAACATGCAGTGTTTTCTGAATAATGTGACCCCAAATCAGAACATTCATCACAGGTGCTTTCAAGGACAAGAGCAGAAGCCTCAGCAAGCTTCGTTTCTACAGGGCCTTCAAGGCAGAAGCCAGGATGAGTCCTCAGCACCATTAGCTGAAGCGGCTCATCAGAGTTATTTGGTGCATAATCAAGCAAAGGCACTCCCTGTGCCCAAGCAAGGAAGTCACGCACAGCCCCCTCCTCAGAAGGACACTCAGAAGCACGCTGCCTTAAGGCTGCTTCTCCTACAGAAGCAAGAACAGCAGCAAATACAGCAATCCCAGTCTGAGTCGGGTCATCATCAGATGCATAGGCCAATCAAAATTGAGCCTGGATCCAAACCCTCTTCCTGTAAACGCTCCTTGTCAGTGCCACAAGAAACGATGTCCAAAAGGATAAAGCAAGAGGTCCCCTCCCTGAGCTGCGTTGAGGGGCAGCCAAAGAGCATCATCGAGACCATGGAGCAGCATCTGATGCAATTTCAGCTCAAGTCACTTGGTGACTATAAGGCCCTGACTCTCCAGTCGCAGAAGCGCGTGAAAGTGGAAACATCTACAAATACCCATGCTGCAGAATCTGAGAACCACACCCCAGCTGCAGAGCCGCAAGCAATTCTGCCAGAAAAGATGACAACCAAAGCAACAGCTGGTTCCTTCCTCAACGATGCATCAGAAGCACCTCCCAAATCAGAACCTGAGGACGGTTGCAAAGGATGCAAAGGTAAGTGACAGTGCCATACAGAAGCACGTGGTGTGTGCCAGAATTAGCTACTTAACCTTCGTATATGGGGCTTCTTTCTTAAGCTGGGAGTCTGGGAGCCAGTTTACAGTCCAGTACTTATCCTCCTGCAGTTCCTCATCCCATTCCTCCTATGTCTCCAAGAGGATGTCCCCACACCCCCGTATACCCCACCAGGCTTCCCCACTCCCTGGGGCCTCAAGTCTTTCAAGGGTTAGGTGCATCTGCTCTCATTGAGGCCAGGCCAGGCAGTCTTCTGCTGTATAAGGGCCTCAGACCAGCTTGCACATGCTGCCTGGTTGGGGGCTGAGTGTCTGAGAGATCTCAGGGGCCCGGGTTAGTTGAGACTGCTGGTCTTCCTATGGGGTTGCTCTCCTCAGCTTCTTCGAGCCTTCTAGCTAGACTTCTAGCCTCTTCCCTAACTAAACCACAGGGGTCCCTGACTTCAGACCATTGGTTTGGTGTAAGTATCTGCTTCTGTCTCAGTCAGCTGCTTATGGGGCCTCTCAGGACAGCCATGCTAGGCCCCTGTCTGTAAGCACACCATAGCATCAGTAATGGTGTATATATAACCTTGGAGCCTCCCCTTGAGATGGGTCCCAATTAGGGCCTGTCAATGGAACTCCTTTCTTTCAGTCTCTTCTCCAGTTCTGTCCCTGCAGTTCTTTTAGACAGGAAAAATTCTGGGTCAGGAACTGTAGGATGGCAACCCCGTCCCTCCACTTAATGCCCTGTGTTTCTAGTGGAGGTGGACTCTACATGTTCCCTCTCCCCATCATTGGGCGTCTCATTCATCTAAGGTCCCTACCTTGAGTCTAACCTCCCAGGTCTAGGTCCCCTCTCCCTATAACACTTGATCATGTTCCCCTTCTTTCTCTTCTGCCCCTCCTTGTACCCTCTCCCACCCAGTTTCCTCCCTCCCTCCCACAGCTCTCTACTTTCTTCTCCTTCCCAAGTGGGATTGAGGCATCCTCACTTGGGCCCTTTGGCTTATTAACCTTCTTGAGTTCTGTGGATTGTATCCTGGGAGTTCTATACTGATTTCGCTAATATCTCTAATAAGTAGAGAGTACATAGAATGTATCTATTTTTGAGTCTTAAATATTTTACTCTTGGATATTCTTGTTCCATCCATTTGCCTGCAAAACTCATGATGTCCTTATTCTTAATAGCTGAACAGCATTCCATTGTGTAAATGAACCACATTTTTTTGTATCCATTCTTCTTTCTATTGCTAGCTTCTGGCTATCATAAATAAGGCCACTATGAACATAGTTGAGCATGTGCCATTGTGGCATGTTGTGGCATCTTTTCGGTACATATGGCAAGGAGGAGTGGTATAACTAGGTCCTCAGGTAGATCTATTTCCAAATTTTCTGAGGAACCTCCAGATTAATTTCCAGAGTGGTTGTACCAGTTTGTGATCCCACTAGCAATGGAGGAGTGTCCCTCCTCCTACATGTTCTCGCCAACATATGCAGTCACCTGGGGTTTTGATCTTAGCCATTCTGATTGGTGTTAGGTGGAATAGAATCTCAGGGTCATTTTGGTTTGCAGTTCCCTGATGACTAAGGACTTTGACCACTTCTTTAAGTGCTTCTTAGCCATTCTAGATTTCTTTGAATTCACAGTTTAGTTCTCTACCCTATATTTCTGATTGGGTTGTTTAGTTTTCTTAGAGGTTAGCTTCTTGTTCTTTATATATATATTTAGGTCATTAGACCTCTATCAGGTATGGGGTTAGTGAAGATTTTTTTCCCAGTTTGTAGGTTGCCGATCTGCTTTTTGGTTTCATGAGGTCCCATTTATTAATTCTCTTAGAGCCTGAGTCATTGGAGTTTTGTTTAGGAAATTTCCTACCATGCCCGTGAGTTTGAGGCTTTTTTCCCACTTTCTCTTTTTTAGATTTCAGTGTATCTGGTTTTATATTGAGGTCCTTGATCCACTTGGACTTGAGCTTTGTGCAAGGTGACAAATACGAATCTATTTTCATTTTTTACATATCTATCACCATTTATTGAAAATGTCTTTTTTCCATTCAATGGTTTTGGCCTCTTGGTCAAAGATCAATTGTCCATAGGTGTGTGGTTTTATTTCTGGTCTTCAATTCTATTCCATCGATCATCCTGTCTATACTCAACAAAACTGGAAAATCTAGATGAAATGGATGATTTTCTAGACAGATTTTACAAAATTAAATTAAACGCTGGTAAACCATCTATGTAGGCCCATATCCCCTAAGGAAATAGAACTTATTAAAAAACCTTCCAACCAAAAAAGCCCAGGGCCAAATGGCTTTAGTGCAGAATTCTACCAGACCTTCAAAGAGCTAATATCAAATCCTCAAACCATTCCATAAAATAGACAGAATGAACACTACCTAATTACTTCTATGATGCCACAATTACTTTGGTACCTAAACCACACAAAGACCCAACAAAGAGAACTTCAGAACAATTTCCCTAATGAATAAAATACTTAATAAAATTCTAGCAAACTGAATACAAGAATATATCAAAATGATCACTCACCATGATCAAGTTGGCTTCATTCTAGGGATGCAAGATTAGCCCAATATATGAAAATCCATTAATGCAATTTACTATTAAACTCAAAGAAAAAACATCACATGATTACCTCAATAGATGCTGAAAAAGCCTTTGACAAAAATTCAACATCCCTTAATGTTTAAAACACTGGAGAGATCAGGAATCTAAGGTCCATACCTAAACATAGTAAAAGCAATATACATATCAAACCAACAGCCAACATTAAATTAAATGGAGAACTATTTGAAGCAATCTGACTAAAATCAGGAATAAGACAAGGTTGCCCACTCTCCCTATCTGTTCAACATAGTTCTAGGTAGAACAAGAAAACAACAAAAAGAGATGTGGGGATACAGCTTGGAAAGAAAGAAGTCTAGTTATCATTATTTATAGATGATATAATAGTATACATAAGCAACCCCCAAAATTCTACCAGAGAACTCCTACAGCTGATAACAACTTCAGCAAAGTATCCGGATAGAAAATTAACTCAAACAAATCAGTAGCCTTTCTATATATAAATGATAAACAGGCTGAGAAAGAAAATAGAGAAACACCCTTCACAATAGTCTCAAATAATATAAAATAACTTAATGTAACCAAACAAGTGAAAGATCTGTATGACAAGAACTTCAAGTCTCTCAAGAAAGAAATTCAAGAAGACCTCAGAAAATGGAAATATCTCCCATGCTTACGAATTAGTAGGATTAACAAAGTAAAATTGGCTATTCTACCAAAAGTGATCTACAGATTCATTGCAATACCCATGAAGATTGCAACAGAATTCCTCAAAGACATGGAAAAACAAGCAAAACAGGATAATGAAAACAATTCTTAACAATAAAAGAACTGCTGGGGAAATCCCTGTCCCTGACCTCAAACTGGGAGCCATTTGTAACTGCTCAAAAACTGTTCTTTGTTTTGGCTTTAAATTACAGATACTTGTAATGCAAAAGGAAAAACTTTAAACTTAACATGACCCCCCCCCCCAAACCCTGATGATGCATGTGTTCATTTCTCTTAATCAGATCTTAACATATATTTATTAGATCATTTCTCTTCAAGATTTAGTCTTCATGTATTCTCATCAGAACAGGGTGTTGGGTCCCAAGGTAATACTGCTGTGAGCCACCATGGGGATACTGGAAATTGTGTGGAAGAGCAGCAGCTGTGCTTGAGCCCCTCCTGAGAGTTGTTTTTGAAGACTGGGTCTAGCCCTTGCTTTCTTGGAACTCATTGAGTAGATCAGGTTGGCATACCTCTGCCTCCCAAGTGCTGGGAGGGCATCAGCATACCCACCCTGAAGCTATTTAACTCTTTTGTCAGAGGAGGCATATGGACAGGAAAATCTATTGGGATGAAAAGTAGTTACCTCCTTAGCAGAGCAGTGTTGTGAGCCAAGTTTAAAGTTTGTGGTTAAATATTAGAGTTCTAGATGTTAAGGTAGTTACTATTTTTAGTCTTGAATTGGAAAAATTGTTACATTTAGTTACAAGATTCTTAGTACAAAGTTCATAGCTAGAAGGTTCTAATGATTGAAGTTAGCCATTAGTACCAAATCACCGGGGTACTTAGAAAAAGCTCGTTTTGGAGCACATAGAAAGTAGCTCCTTTTCTAATTGACATTCTTTGTGTTTTGGGTTCCTCTTCTGTATTCTTTTCTTTATTTTTTAATTAAGTTTGTTTTGTGATAGGTGTGGGGCTGGAAGATAGCAACACTATCTGGTCCCCACAGGTGTAGGTGAAGGCTTTGGAGGAACACCACATACTACTGTTTAAAGCCCCGCCCATCCTATGTACTCACTGACATACTTGGTAGGCTGGTCTTCAGCCCTTCATGGGGGCTGTTAAGTGGAGCACTAGATTCTCACCTTTACTCGTACAACTAACACTTTTACCTGACTCTAGGAAGCCAATGTAAGTTAGCTCATAAATCCAAGCACGGTCAAAATAGCTCCATCCAAATGGTACGGAGTAAAAACAGCAGAAAAACTCTATCCCGCAAGTCGAAACTGAAGTGGAAAAGGAAGAGACTTTCAAATGGCAAGCATGACTCTTTTTTTTTTTCCTGCTTAAAAAAATTGCATTGCAGCTTATTACATATAATAAATTTTAATTCCTTAATTGTTTGGTTCTATATTTTGATATAAAATTTCTTATGTTGTATCTGAAATGTAGTAATAATTTTCCAATAGTTGTCATGTATGTACTGTTTGGCACATTTTCTAATAGATCAAGCCACCAATGTACTCTGATTTAAAGAAAAAAAAAATTAAAGTTACTTAGGGCCACTAATGTACAGCTGGAGGATTATCTTTGTGGATGTAGCCTTAATATTTAGTGTAATTGAGGTCTAAAATAATCTTCTATTATCTCAACAGAAAAAGATGAAGCTCCTTATTATACCCATCTAGGAGCTGGTCCTAATGTGGCAGCTATTAGAACAATCATGGAAGAAAGGTAATTAACTCAAAGGCACAGGGCAGATTAATGTTAATTAATTAATATCCTTTGTATCTAGCAGTTTTTCAGGCCCCCCACACAGCAGTAAACAAGTGTAAATCAAGTAATCATATCAGTAGGCCTAGCTATTCCAGGGTTGCCAACCCAACACCAGACTATTCACTATCATCACATTATTTGACAGGAAATAGTCACTTAGCTGGCATGGACTGCCCACTTGGAGAAGGATGCTGGAAAACCCAGGCACAAACAAATCTCAACCAGCCAGCCTGCATGAGAGTGCTGGCAAAGGTTACAGAGAGTGGCCTCACTTGGCTCTCTTTCTCCTACTGACTTGATGATGTGTCAAAGAAGAAATGCTGAGAAAAGCAGGATGCTTTTCAGCTTTGTGGAAGAGTTGTTTCTCTTACAAAAGAAAGTATAAAAAGGTTGTGAAAGGTTGACTAAGAGTTTTCATTTACTTTTTTAAAACTGTCAGTCCGAGGTATTTACATTTAATTTATGTATATTAAAAACCCAGAGAATGCTTTTTCTATATAGCTAGAGCTCTGAGCTAAGTGGTCTGTGCTGTTAAGAAGTAGCAGAGGTTTTAAAATGTAATTGCATGTATATGCACAGTACACAGTATCCTTGCTTTATTTTCAAATCATGTGCTTCTAAGTTATGTAGGAATTCACCATGTCGCCCACCCCCAGCCACAGTGCCCTGCCAGAGCTACCTAATTTTCTCTTGGTAACAGTGCACAGCACTTTGGCACACCAGGAATATAGTCCATTTCTAGAGTTCTATCTTTTTCAAGATAGCTAGATACTAACTTTTGGCCAGATGTCTTTAGAAACACTAGCTTTCTAAAAACTTAAAATTATCCAAGCTGTGAGCTAAATTTAATAAAGGATGAAAAAAAAAAACAAATAGATTTCAAGAATTGAATTTAGCAAATTCATTTTGTACTATATATATATATATATATATTCTAATTTTCACCCAGCATATAATTACAGAATAATCCATTATAATTTCTAGTGTACTTGCATGCTGACAAAAAGACATAAGATGATTGTGCATTGTGCTTGGCTTAGACCAAATATTTAAAAAATAAACCCTTCATTTCTTCAGATGTGGTTGCAGAAAAAAAAAAAAAAAACTACACTTAAACATCCAAATTGTTTGCTTCTTAAAGTCATCTAATAATAGTGTATGTTTCTTTAAGGTTTGGAGAGAAGGGTAAAGCTGTTAGGATTGAAAGAATCATATATACTGGTAAAGAAGGCAAGAGCTCTCAGGGATGTCCTATTGCTAAATGGGTAAGTGTCCCTTCCCACCTTACTCATTTCTATTCATTTATTCAACCTCAAGAATTGGCTTGCCCAGTTCTCACCAAAGAGCATTGCCAGTTGATAGGAGCATATTCTATGTGTATCCTTGTATTCTAAAGGCCGGGTGGTTCTGAAATCATAAGCAATTCAATTGAAATAATTTATAGATCAAAAGCAGTGGTTCTCAACTGTGGGATTCAACCCCTTAGGTTGAATGGCTTTTTCACAGGGGTCACCTGAGACGATTGGAAAACATATTTACATTGTGATTCATAACAGTAGCAGAATTACAGTTATCAAGTAGCCATGAAAATAGTTTTATTATTGGGAGCCATCACAATATGGACTGTATTAAAGGGTCACAGCTTTAGGAAGGTTGAAAACCACTGGTCTAAAGAATAGTCCTTAGGCTGTGAAGAAACAGCTTTTAATCCTTTAAGCACCAGGTTAATATTTATAGTGCCACTGAAAGAAAGCCTTCAACTAAGATCCTGAATTTGTCTTCTGTAGTTCTTACTATAGGAGGTAACATTTAACTGTCCCACTATACCAGGCATGGTCTAAACATTAAGTGATTTTGGACAATTTCTTTTGATAGTTGATTAGGTCTCCACTGTGTAGCTGCACCAAAAAAAAAAAAAAAAAAAAAGACAAATTGCAGGCGGTGATAACTTTGATCCAGACATGAAAAAGTATGCATATGTAAATTATCAGCTCCAATTGACCCTTGTTCTGTTCTGGGTGGGGTGGGGCTGTTTGTGTGGACTGTTGATCCACACAGGTGTATCGGAAATCAAGTCCTGAGGAGAAGCTTCTGTGTTTGGTACGAGTTCGAGCTAAGCACACCTGTGAGACTGCAGTGATTGTGATTGTCATCCTGTTGTGGAATGGAATCCCCCAGCTTCTTGCATCCCAACTCTACTCAGAACTTACCGAGATCCTGAGCCAACATGGCATAATCACCAACCGTCGCTGTGGTAGTAATGAAAAGTACGTGAGTTTAAGCCATTTCTATTCTCCAGAGTGACTTGAATTTGTACTGTGATAAAGGGGGGGGGGGTCACATGTTTATTTCATAGAACAGTGAGTGCTTATGGCCCACTTAGACCATAGGGTGTCATTGTTCAAGAGCCATTTCTGGTAAAGTGTAGGTGTCTGCCCCCAGTGGCTTTTGGTTTTGTTCATTTCTAGTTCTTAGTGTTGGATACTCCTTATCAAGTAAGATACCATTCAGATCATTGGCTTTAATTTGTCATTTTAAACTGGTAGAAGTTCTATAGAGATGGAAATTGTTCCATTCATTATTTCTGTAGTCAGAACTGCCTCCCTTTTCACTGCTGCTCCATGCCTCATTGCTGTGTAGTTAGTAGGTATCCTGTTACTGTGTGTCCAGTTAAATCAACCAGGTTGGTTTTCTGTTGTGAACTCCTGCATGATGCTGATACACCAAAGCTATCCTGCTACACTTTTTCACCATTGGTCTGAAAATAATTTACAGTTTGTAATTTTAAAATCTACCTCATTTTTTAAACCTCTAACCACAAAATCATTTGCTGGGATCACAAAGAAACACGATCATGTTTCCCAACCTCACTGCCAATCAGATTACAGTTTCTCAGTCTTGCCTGAATTATTATACAGGTATCTATACCTGCCTGTCTGAAACTGATTTTTTGACAAATCTGATTTTAAAAAAAAAGGCTCTTGATCTATTCTCAACTGGCTTCACTTCACTTTTACTAATGATTATTCAAATGGTTCATCTACTTCCTAACCCACAACTTGTAAACTTCTGATGACCTGCTGTAGATGTAAATACTTTTCAGATTATCAGTTTTTGCTGGGGAATTCACTGTTTATACAATAGAGCTTCAGGACAGGCTTCGGATTCTAAACTGCTAATGAATGTGGGGAAAATAAATGAGAGAAGCTTAGCCATGACTGTTGCATTACGCCTAAAGCCAGGAAATACAACTAACATGTCCACCAACTAATAAATGGACAAAGAGAAGCATGATGCACCCACAAAATAAATTTTGAACCAAAGTAAAGTGAAATTATTTTCAGGAAAAATGAATGGAACTAAAGATGACCATGTTAAACTAAGCCACAATCCTCTAAACTTTATCAAGTATGATGCAATATGGCAGTTCTTTAATTTTTTTTCTTTTTTGAGGAGCTTCCTACACTGACTTTGACAGCAGTGGCATAAGTTCACATGCTGGCCTGGAGAGAGAGACAGACACAGAGAGACAGACAGACACAGACAGAGAGAGGAACAGAGAGGAGAGACAGAGACAGACAGACACAGACAGAGACAGAGATGTTCCTTAAGTCATTTTGACTTGAGTGATATGTTATCTTAAAGCAGCACTAATGTACATTTCCCCAAGTCTTAGCACATTCAAGTAATTGTTGGTCATTTATTTCCTGTCCTCTCAGTTCACTAGCCTACTTACTGTCTGGATAGATGGTTTTGGTACTGAGTTTCTGTAGTCCTTTAAATATCTTAACATTTGATCTGTATAAATGTATTTGCCAAAGACGTTTTCCCACATAAGGTTTCTAGTGCCATATATTCTCCCTGTTGTTACTACTTCATGATTGTCAGCCTGACAGGATCAAGAAGCAGCTTGGAGACATTTCTGGGAATAACTCTGAGGAATTTTCTATAGATAGGGTTAACTGAGGTAGGCTGACCCACTGTAGCACCTCTATTGGCTGGAGACCAAAACAGTAGGAGGATTTGTCCTTCTCTGCTTCCCTACTTGTATCCATATCTTTAAAAAGAATTTTGTGTGAGGTGATTCAGGTTTACTTCTACTGCATGAGGATTATTCAGGCACTATTTTTTAATGTGGAGTTTGATTTCTTTATCAAAAGTCAGCTGATTGTAACTCCAGTTTATTTCTAGATCCTCTATTCCATTTGTCTAAATGTCTGTTTTTGTGTAAGTATCATTCTGGCTTGTTACTATGGCTCTAGAGTATAATTTGAAATTAGTTATGATGATACAGTCTTGCTCTCTTCTGTTTAGTTTAGGATTATTGGCTACTTGGAATTATTTGGTTTCCATATAAATGTAGTCTTTCTTTTAAAGGGCGTAGAAAATCTAACTGGAAAGGTGATTGCTTTTGAATCTATAGATTCATTTCATCAATGCAGCCATTATAATGCTGATTACATCAGTGAACAAATACTTCTCTAACTTCTTGTTTGATTGTTTTGGAACTTTCCATTATGGAGGTCTTTTACTTTGGTTATTTTTATTCATTTGTATTTTATTTTAAAATGTTAATAATAGTGTAGGAATGTTCCTGCCAAGCTGAGAAAATTTCTTCATTTTCGTGAAATTTTTAGTTTATTTTTTATTTTTGATTATCTCTGTGGTTGTGTCCATGCTACTGCCCACAGAGGCCACAGGTGTTAGGTCTCTGGAACTAGACCTATAGCCAGTTGTGAGCTATCCAATGTGGGTGCTCCAGAGTAAACTTGAACATGCTATTTGCAAAATCTACTGATTTCTTTTGCATGGTTTTTTGGTATTCTGTAGTTTGCTGAAAAGACTTTGAGCATTGGATTTAAAAAGGGCACATCATTCCTGATGTACATGGAACTGGTCATCATTTAGTATATGTTGACGGGCTTCATCATGAATCCTTATTATGTTGACAGGTTCTTTCCATTCCTAGTCTCTTTAGCACGTCTTGTGGAGGAATGCATGTTCATGTCTGTTTGAAAAAATTGTGATTTCTGTTACATTGGTTTGTGTGTTGAGCCAAGTTGGCATCATTTGGAATGAAACCAACTCTACCAGGAGTGTTCTTAAATATGATTTGCAAGAATTTGTTCATCTGTGTTAATCGGGGAAACTAGGTCAATAGTTTGGTTGTCCTTATTGGTTAGATGTCAGGGTAATTTGTAGAATGTTGCATAGTTTTTCTTTTTCTTATCAGAATGTGTATATAACATTACATTTATAAATAATGCACCAAAAGTATTTTAACTGATCATTACAATAATAAAGTAGTTTAGAACACAATAAAGATGAATGAGAAAATTGGGCTGGCCAAACAATGCATGAAGACAAATATCTTTGACACACATTACACAATTACATGAATTCTATGTATACTCAGTCAACATTTACAAGTTAGAAATTATTCCTACCTCTTTAAGACATGCAAATGGCTCAGTACCACACAATAAACTGGTAGATATTGTCAGAGACTATTTCTAATGCCCTTTGTTCTCTCAATAGAAATTGTGGTTGTCAGGGTAAAAATCCAGAAACCTGTGGTGCCTCCTTTTCTTATGGTTGTTCTTGGAGCATGTACTATAATGGATGTAAGTTTGCCAGAAGCAAGAAACCAAGGAAATTTAGGCTACTTGGAAATGATCCAAAAAAGGTTTGTTTGTTTTCTAATCTATAACCTATTTTTCATACAGAATTAATAAGCTTAATGACCTGTCATACTCTCATTAACAAAAGGAATTCCAATGCTGATGAAGCTACATATTCTGGCTAAACCCTAAATACAAAATCTTATAAATTCATCATGAATATGTATAACAGCACAAATTATTCCTACATGTGGGAAGTCAGCTAGGGTTTCTATACACCATGACCAAAATCAACTGAGGGAGAAAAGGGCTTATTTTGCCTTGAAGCTTGTAGTTCATATAGAGAGGGCAGAGCAGGAACCTGGAGGCACAGGGCTATTGCAGAGGCCATGAATGGTTGCTGTTTACTGTCTTCTTACCTATTGTGTGACTGAACCATATAAAGTACTCTTGACCACCACCCAGGGGTGGCACTGCCCACAGTGAGCTGGGCCCTCCTATATCAGTTGTCAATCAAGAATATGAACCACAGGCTTGCCTACAGGGTGGCACTTTTAAAATGGAAATTGCCTATTCCAAAAAGACTTTAACAGTTTGTGTCAAGTTGACACAACTAGGCAGCACATAGGCCTTTATGGAATACCCATGCCAAAAGTAAATTGATTAGTAAAGTTGATTAGGCTAGCCTGAACTAAAGAGTGAGACTCACATGTATAAGGAAAACTCTGTAATATGGACAAAAGACCCTTGATGTTTATGACATTCTGATTTCTCAATGTAATTTCACACTGATGTGTATAAGAAGGGGCTCTACTTACGATTCTATTTCATAGAGCAGTTGGGCAAAACTTTGCCTATACTTTCTTATACCAAATAAGCATTTGCATATTAAAATGTGTCCTGCTTGAGACTAAGAGTTACTATTGCAATGAATCATGTTGCAAACAAGGGCAACAATACTGTGGATTTGGGGTGGGAGAGATGGTTCATTGGTTAAGAGCATTGCTGCTCTTCCAGAGGTCCTGAGATCAGTTCCCTGCACCCACATGGCATCTCACAGTGGCCTGTACCTCCTGTTCCAGGGGATCTGACACTCAAACATGCAAGTCAACCTCCAATACATTATTTATAATTTTTAAAAAATTGGATTTATATGCAGTATATAAAATCTATTTTTTTAAAGAAGGAGTACTTTATTAGAGACATTATGGCTTCACTCAAAGCGGCCATAATTTATTGCCCCAGGCACCACAAAGGAACATCAGAAAACTAAAATATTAGGATTTGGGATATTCACTTTCAAGTCTAAATTATGGAAGTCAAGTATATACTATCTCTAGTATCTCAAGATTGATATTACTGTAGTGAATGTATTCACGCAACTAAAATGGATTGAAAATTTAGTATTCAGTTCAAATCAATAAGCATTGATTTCTCATTTAAAATCATCAAACTTTTTAAATCTCTTAAAATACAAATTCCAAATATTGGAAGACAATACTTTGAAGATTATAGGATTTAATTTAAGAGCACGTAAATGTTTGCCAAATGACCAAAAAAACCTCAATATATTTGGCACCTGTATTAGCATTTTCTCTCCATACACAATAACTATTGAATCTTAAGTAATAAGATCCACACATGGTTATTACATTTGATACATTCATGTAAAAGGGAAATGCCATCTTTATCTGTGGTTATAATATTAAATACAGATACATGATGCAAATAAGCCAGATTGTTCTTCTTAAGCAGGCCTGTTACACAGCCATCTCTTTACCTACCTACTAAAGTTTGTATCTCTTGGTATGTGTGTCATGCGTTTGTGTGTACATTCACATGCATGTGGTAGCCAGCATCTTTATCCCTTTTTGAGAAAAGTCTCACTGAACTCAAGGTTGTTTTCAGTGGGTACCAGGTGAGCCCCCTGTTTTCCTTACACCTCTACCACCCCAGCACTGTTATGGGTGGCCATCTTTTATGTGATGAGCTCCACCTCAGTTCACTGGGCTTGCACGTGCACTGGAGCCCAGAAGGCCTGTAGTCACCTGGAACTGAGTTACTGTGGTTGTGGGCCACCCAACATAAATGAGAAGAAACAAGTTCGGGTCCTCTAGAAGAGCAGCAATTGCTAACTACTGAGCTTTCTATCTCCCCGGCCTCCTCCTAAGATTATTCCACAGTAGCAATTTAAAGTAAGAGTGTGTCCATGGGAATTTATAGACCGAGTATTAGGACATGCCACTTTAGAAACCTATCTGCAACTTTTCTTTGTGAGCATGGGGTAATAGGAATATTTAGAATTAATGTATAGGAATGTTTCCCTTTTTAAGCAAACTGTTCAGTGTTGGATGTAGCTAGTTCAGAGAATTATATACACATTTAAAATTTAACTTCTATAGAGAAGTTTGTCTTATTGAACATCTGATAGTGAGAGGGAAATGTGTGTGTTCACATGAGCCAGCTGACTTGTTGACCACTCTACTCCCAGCATAGGCTTGTTTACAAATTGTCAGTTGTCTGCATGCAAAGTAGAAACTGAGTCCATGGAACCCAGACCCAAAGACAGCACATGTTAGGTAGCACATACACATTCATATAAAAAGCATTTAGAAAAATTTAGGTATTTTCTATAGTAAGAAAACCATTATACTTGGGAATAATTCATCTGACTGTCATGTTTAAATGCGCACACATGTTTATATATCTGTCTAATTTAGAATTTATTTTGTTAAATCATTTTTGTACAGGAAGAGAAACTAGGTTCTCATTTGAATAACCTGGCTACTTATATTGCTCCAATATACAAGAAACTTGCACCTGATGCATACAATAATCAGGTAAGTTTTTATGGTTGATGAGAAACCTATGAAGTCCAAAACTTGTTTCTTTGTTTATTTTTCTGAGTAGCTTGGCTGTCTGTGACTGGCTAGCCTCTGCCTCCCAAATTTTGGGATTTAAAGGTGTGCACCACCAGCTTCCAACCCTAAAAATTTTTGAAGGAGTGGCTTTTTAGCCTTTCTAAACAATTCATTTTTCCTTTTTCATGTATATGAGGGCCTCCCTGAATTTATGTAAATGTACTACATGGTAAGGGTCTTGAGTCTCCTGGATTTGAAACTATAGACAGTTTTAAACCACTATGTGTGTTAGTGTCTCTTTAAGAGCCCAATGCTCTTAACTTGGTTGAGATGCTCTTACTTGCTCTTACTTCAAGTATGTAGAAGACTTGAATTGTGATACAATCCTCATTTGTATAGTGGGTCTGACCAAAGCAGGAGGGAAAAACCAGAGACTAGCAGAAAACTTAGGGAAAGATGAGGTAAATGGACCCGATTTGTTTATAGCAGTGGTTATATGGGTGTGCATATAGATCTAAGACTGCCTTCCATAAATGCTACTTAACACATATCCATGGCAGGTTATATTTAGGAATATATGATGCAATAACAATTATGCATACATATATGTATTACTAACAAGTAGTTAAGGTGAGGGCATGAATTTGAAAGAGCAGGGAGGGTTATATGAGAGGGTTTGGAGGGAGGAAAGGGAAGGGTGGCAGTGTAGTGTAAGTCAGTGGTAGATTGCTTACCTAACTTCATTGTGAAGCCCTGGGTTTGATCTCTGGCATCACAGTTTTCCTCAGTAATAGTGTGCTCTATCTTTGGCTATTCCATTATGTTCTAGACGTAGAGTGCAAAAATAATCTCATTCTAAAGTACCTGCCCGTTGACATACGTCTGTCCGTCAGGTTGAATTTGAACATGAAGCTCTAGAATGCCGTTTGGGTCTGAAGGAAGGCCGACCATTCTCAGGGGTCACTGCATGTTTGGACTTCTCTGCTCATGCCCATAGAGACCAGCATAATATGGTGAATGGCAGCACAGTGGTAAGTGGCACCCCATGATCCCACAGCATCTGCCAGTGAAAAGCACAGACATATGTGCTTTCATGGATGAATTGTTCCAGTGATCTTTCTGGACACTACCAGCCCTCTTATAACCAAGTGGCACATGAGCACAAATGTTGACAACCACACAAAAATTTGGGTGTTCTTAGCACTAATCCAAATAGTGTGTATACATTGTTATTTATTTCAAAGTGTTTGTCAAGAAAATAAAGAGAGGACTTGAGTTTCATTCCCAGTTCCCATAGCTCACAATCACCTGCAACACCAGCTCTAGAGAACTTGACTGATTTCTGTACTCAGGCTAACAATAAATGCATCCATACACATAATTTGAATATCCTTAAAAAGAAAAATCAAACTTCAGCTGGGAAAGTGGCTCAGCCAGGAACATACTTAACTTCAAGCTAAAGAACTGAATCGGATCCCCTATACCTTTAATCACCCAACACTGGGAAAGGGGACACAGAGATCTCTGAGGCTTGCTATCTTTCCATCCCGCAAGATCTGTACATCAGGCTCCGTGAGATGCCCTGTCCCCAAAAGTAAAGCAGAGAATAATCTTCGTGTCATTTGTTTGTGACTTACATACAATGAGTCCACGGGAGCTCATGCCTACGCACCATAGTAGCACAGTGGATTGGTACTCCTTGGTTCTGAACACAAGCTCTGAGGCATGTTTGCTACCAGCCATAGTTTGAAGTTAGATCCAGGAAAATTAGCTACTCGTGACCCTAGTTAGCCCTGTCTGAGGCTAGGTAGTACAATCACGTGGTCTGTTCTTCCGTTCTATAAAGTGGCAGTGGGCAATGAGCCTGCCTTTGAATAATCACAGGGGCTACAGGGCAGGATGGGAAGGCACTCTGAGAATTGAGTGGTCATGAATATGCAAAAGAAACATTCAAAGACATGAGTTCTTCCTACCAGGCATTTAGAAAGCACACATTCCTTTCAGGTATATCTCCTACTTTTTATGTTTGTCTGTCCTTTAGATCTTATTTTCTCCATTTACCAACCAACAATTATGATCATAGTTACCATAGAGAATGCATACAGAGATGCATGAGATACATTCAGCTGTTGTCTTATGAAGCTTCTTGAGCATAGCAAGTTGTTAAACATGGAGATGGAGAGTTAGGAGTCAGGTCTGAGGATGTAGAGCTGGCTGTGTGTCCTGTTATCATCCTTCCCCATCCCACTGTATGTGAAAGGAAATGCATCTGTCATGTGTTATGGGAAGCAGGAAAGTGCTTCGTTTCATGTGGAGGAAGTGTGGCTGCTTTCCTGAGGTCTAGAAGTCCATGAAAACAGCCAGTTGAAAAATATAAAAAAGGGGAGATTGTCTTCTATGTCCTGCGTTATTAGTATTTTCTTCAGTTATAACAGGCAGACCCGGTTTTGATAATATGCATGTCCCTCATCCAAGACACATGTGGACACTGGTAGGGAAAAACTCTAGCTTGTATACACTTTCTTTCTGGACCTGCAACTGAGCCTGGAACATCTCACATCTGCTTCAGGTGGTCACCCTCAATAGAGAAGACAATCGTGAAATCGGAGGCCATCCTGAGGATGAACAGCTCCATGTACTGCCTTTGTACACTATTGCCGCTGAGGACGAGTTTGGGAGTACAGAAGGTCAGGAGGAGAAGATACTGAAAGGGTCCATTCAGGTTCTGCACTCTTTTCGGAGAAGAAGAATCATGTTAGCAGAGCCAATCAAGACCTGCCGACAGAAGAAATCAAAGACCAAGAAAGTAAAAAAGGAAAAGTCTTCCTCATGTACAAAGCAGATGGAAAATGCAAGCCATATGAAACGGATGGCAGGTAAACTGTGTGACACTTGAGGGCTTCAGTGCTGTCTGGGTGATACCTTGGGAAGTATTAGCTAGCAAACATGGTCTGACTAATCTACAATTTTCTTTCAAATGGCCATGTTCAGGGTATGCTGGAGTTGTCCAGAGTTGTACTAATTTGCAGGATAAAGGGTGAATTGAGTATTTTTACATAGACATGTTGGATCTGGTTTAGGTAATGTTCTACACTTAACTAAAGAACTTCTGTTGGCCTTTGCATGGAGCATTGCATACCACAGCCCTTGATGTATGTCTATAATTATAGCTACTAAAACACAAATCCAGTGTTTTGGAAGTACTCTGGCTTGATCTGTAAACTTTTTGAGCCTACTGATTTGCTTACCAGTTGTCTTTGCTCTGCGAGATGAAAATACCCATCTAGCTGGTTTCTGTGATAAAAACTGTTCATTTCTCTATCTAACAGTTCACGGCTTACAAGGGGAACATGTCTACAAGGTACTCTCTACATACATGTAGATATAGAGAAAGGCTGTTCTTGACAAGTTCTGCCATGTGCCTGATTTATTTGAGAAGTAAAACAAAACATCCCCTTCCTTCAGGGACAGTATGAATGGAGCGGGCACCATTATAGAACAGTCTGCATTATGGAACTAGGTTGGCATTGAAGATGAGATAATTAGTCAGAGGCAGACAGGTAGAGTGAGCAGGGGCATGTTGGTGGGGGTGGGACAATAGTATTTTACTGACATGCGCCATTAAAAATTTGGCATGTTTCTTTTATGGCTTCAGACAAATTATGGTGGACAATGCTCAGAGCCCTGGCTTTCCTTTGTCCTAGCTTGGGGGGCTTATTTATGCTATCGCATATATTTAAGTGTCCCCATTAGAGTTCTTAAAATGTCCTTGTTCCTGCTCTCTCCTACCCTCTCCATAGCACAATTGCGGCTTTCAGGATCTGTCATTCAGCAGCCACAGCCACCGCAGCCACAGCATATCTTTCCCAGTAACTCCCAGTCCACTGACTCCCATTCTTCTGGATCGACCAACGTGTACATGAGACAGCCGACTCCACTCAGTCCTTACCCCAGCTCTTCACACTCTTCAGATATTTACGGAGATGCCAACCATGGGAACTTTTACCACACTTCATCTAATGCTGCAGGTTCATATTTGAATCCTTCTAATGCCATGAGTCACTACTCTGGACTTTTCAATCAGAATAACCAATATGTGGCTTTTCAGTGCAATGGAAATGTGTCAGCAGACAACGGTTCCCCTTTCTTAGATTCTTATCCCCCCCAGTCTCAGTCCAGGGGTCTGCATAGATATCCAAACTTACCACCCATCCACACACTTTACCAACAGAGGTTTGGAGACAGTCCCTCTAAGTACTTAAGTTACGGAAACCAAAATATGCAGAAAGATGCCTTCACTAACTGTACCCAAAAACCAAATGTACACCACTTGGCAACGTTTTCTCCGTACCCCGCACCCAAGATGGATGGCCATTTTATGGGAGCTGCTACCAGATTACCATACAGCCACCCAAACATGGACTACAAAACCAGTGAGCATCATCTACCTTCTCCCACGATCCACAGCTACAGTGCAGCAGCTTCAGGTTCAATGAGCAGTTCTAACCACGCCTTCCACAACAAGGAGAATGACAGCATAGTCTCCCATACAGCTAACGGGCAGTCAAGAGTGCTTCCAGGGTTTAACCATGACAGAACTGCTTCCACTCAAGAACCATTATACAATCTGACGGACTACAGTCTGGAGAAGCAGCCTGGGGTGTCAGACCAGGGTGTGGCTCCTGTAGAGGACATTGAGTTTTGGTCAGATAGTGAGCACAATTTTCGGGATCCTTGCATTGGAGGGGTGGCTATAGCTCCAACTCATGGGTCAATTCTCATCGAGTGTGCAAGGTGTGAGCTTCATGCCACAACCAAAATAAACAAACCTAATCGGAAAAAACCCACCAGGATCTCCCTTGTATTTTACCAGCACAAGAACTTGATTCTGCCGAAACATAGCTTGGCTCTCTGGGAAGCCAAAATGGATGAAAAGGCCCGAAAAGAAGAGAAAGAGTGTGGATCGGACCATGGGTCTCCGAAAAATCATGATAAACAGGTAAAGCACGAGCCCGTGGGGCCGCAGGAAGCTCCTGAGCCCAGTTACATGCATTTCATCCAGTCTCTTGCTGTGACCACAGACTCCACCGTGACCACCTCGCCATACGCTTTCACCCGTGTCACGGGGCCTTACAACAGTTTTGTGTGACGCTGTTCATTATGCCACCAAGAACAACCTGTCGGGAGCACGTCTCACGGCGTGGGCAGTAAGGACAGATCACAGCAGCTGTGTGTGTTTGTATGTCTGTTTATGGGGGGGGGGTTGTCAGCTCACCAGCAAAATAGTTAATTTTACCATTATACTTAATCTCTACCGACTTCTCTTGTGGTCACTGATGGCATTCAGGAAGAGCCAAGTGTCCTATGCAAAGGGACCGTGGGAAGAAAGTGCTCTACATTTGTTTTCAAAACCACTGGTTCCATTATAGGCTGAGGTCATGCATGTGACATGCCCCTTGCCACTCTATATGTGACTGCTTCTAATCCAAGTGAGTGTGATCATGGGACACAGTACTGTACTAGAACACTTGCAGGAATCATCTGGTGCTGATGTATGATGGACTGAAATACTGGAATTATGACTTTTCGACACACAGTTTTTACTGTAACCTTAATAATTTATTTATCAAAGGAGCTACAGAAAGCTTAAGTGAATAATGGCAAAACACTGAATTTGTTTGGGTGTTAACATTAAATGGTGCTACAAAAATGGTGTTTTTAATAGCTCAAAAATTAATGCCTTTTGTCATACAGCCAGTGTAGTCTAGGGCCCTTGAGGAACTGGGGTACCTTTGATTTATATTTCTATCTTAATTTGTTATTCAGCTTAGTTTTTAAAATGTGGACATTTTAAAGGCCTGGATTGTAGTTATCCATTGATGTCCTTGTAGGACTATAAATGTATACATATACACACTTACACATGTGTATTGAAATATTTTAAGTGGTGTCTTAGAAGCACTTTGCCTACCTAAGCTTTGGCAACCTGCGCAATGCTAAGGTACTGAAACTTAAAAAACAAACAAACAAACAAAAAAAAACAAGTTTACTTCCATTTAGGATTAAAAGGTTTTTTTTTTTTTGTTTTGTTTTGTTTTGTTTTTTTTTTTTTTTAGGAAAGCTTTGAAAACATTTGCTTTGCTCTTAGCCATGTATCTGCTGATGAGCAGAATCACTGTAGACAGGCCTATTAGAATTTAAACCGAAGCTGAATGGATGCATGCTAGTCCACAGAACACGTTTTCTGGTGCTCATCTTACGTGCTGTTCTGTAAAACCCTGGTAGGGCAAGCTCATCGCTCCTGCGTATGCAGCTTAAGAACTTCTGTTAGCTGCAGGCGATAATTAGCCACATGCTACAGGCAGCAAAGCTCATCCACTTACATCCACGCTGTCCCACAGAGCTGTGTGTTCAGGACAGCAGCCTGCCTCTGTTCATTGTGTGCTTTGTGCTGTCATGTCTTAGCTAAGTGTCACACATACCAGGAAGACTGAGTGGACTGAAACCTGCATCAGATGAGAAGACAGGGCTACGTCCATAGGACCCTACTGGTTACAAACTGAAAACGGAAAGAAAATAGGCAGCTGGCTTGCTATGGTGATTTTTAAACATTAATTTGTATTAAAAGGTAAAAGAGTTGTATAGTAAATTAAATTGTAAAGCAAAACCTTTTTTTAAAGTAATGCTTTAGTATTTTAGTACTGTAAAAAATTAAATATATACAAATGTGTATATATAAATATAATATATATGAGATTGAAGCTAAATTCATGTCATGATGGTGCTACCCAGATTGCTCCACACAGATCTTAATGTGAGCTAAGAATCCATTCAAAGTCAGAGTGGTGTTCCTACTTGTCGTAATACCTCAACACTAGCTTGGCAATGGGATACTGAGCTAAGAGTGGAAACTTAGAGCATCGTATACCACCATTTTTTTTAAACAAACAAAAAAAATCTTTGTATTATTAAAACATACCATTTTTAAATACTTGATTTCTTAGCAAGTATCACTTGAATCTCAAACTTTTTGTTCTAAAACTTCAGGGATGTTTTGGCTCATTCTCCTCACGCCGACGTGTCATCTGTTTATGTCAAGTGGTCAGTTAATATATTTTCTCCTTCAGGGATTTCACCTTTCTTTTATTTTTGAATCCCTCCTATTTTGCTTGTACATGTACTGATAACTAAAATTAAATTTATAAATTTGTCAACCTTCAGTTGTAAATTTTGGAGAGTTTAAGTTCAGCAAAGTAAGAAGTCTAAAACAGGAAGCACCGAGCTGGTGCAGGGAAAATGGAGAGGTAACGTCATCCCCGTGGCTCATGCCCCCATCACCAGTAATGGTGTCTGATCTAGTGATGAGGACAGCTTCAGACTGCAGCTCAGCAGCCCTGGGAGCTGCTGGTGTGCTGTGCAATAGGGCTCTTGTTACATTGTGGCCTAAATACAGTGTTGCTTTTCAAATAGCTTTGTGTCAGTGGAGACCTTTGTAACTTATTGGTCACATTTTGTCACTAAAAACTTTTCAGAATGTCTGCCTTGCACACAAAACCACAAGGTTAATGGTTTTCACACCATGGTGTTTAGTCTACATCAGGTTCCTGCAGATGTGCTTGGCAATTTCGAGCCAGCCATCCCTAAGGAAGATTTGCTTTACCCACTGTCATTTGTCAAACTGCTGGCCAACGGGAGCAGTGAGTGTGGTTTGAGAGGATGGGTCATGTAGGAAGCAAGGCAGTGACATCCCACCTCTGTCCATTAGATCAAGTGGAAGGCAGATCTGTGATTTGCTTCTGTGACAACAGTTTGAATACATAGCCATACTTGAAAGTGCTTCTGCTTGGTGTCAACATTACTTGAATGAATTTTTCATCTTGATTGACGCACAGTGATGCGTAGTTCACTTTACAGGATAGTGTGGTTAACTTGTTAGGAGATTTTTTGCAGTTTGACACTAAAATAATGAACTTCTGTGTGCATTTTTTTCTATGCTTTATTTTCTTTAATGTCATTTCCTTCATGAGATGTTGGCTTTGTTTATACAATCTGAGGGTGGTTATAAATACTGTAAGTATTGTAATGTTATGGATGCAGTTTATTTTAAAGCTGTTTATTATATCATTCCTGATAACGCCATGTGAGTGTTTTTAATAAAATTTATATTTATTTAATGCACTCAAGTATTCCATTGCACAAGATTTTTGTTCCAAAAATGAGGTAAAATGGAATGGGGTAATTTTTTGTTTTAAAAGATACTTTTTACATAGTTCTTCAGCGTGGTAAACTAAATCTAAACCAAGTTGTTTCTCTAGTGGGATCTACTCTTCGCCCCATCTCCTGCTCACTTTCAGTCTTTTTCCTTTGCACGTAATTAGAAAGGAAGAGGTCACAGCTGCTGATCCCAGGATGTCATTTTAGCTCTTAGCATTAGATGGTGTCTATCCTCTACCTTAAGCCTTGTTTTGAGTCTGTAATTTATTCATGTTCCTCTTCCTGCCTGTCAGGCCTCCACAAGTGTTTGTAGACAAGATTGTCCTAGCAGTACCAGACATGCCTGGCCCACGCTACTTTGGAGAGCTTTAAACAACTACTCTCAGCTCCATCTGTTCTCTGCATTCAGGTCATTCCAGTTTGCAACCCCACTGAAGTGCTCCCTAGATCCGTAGGGCATAGTTATAAAACAACCTACAATGGAGGACATCTGTAGTTTGTTTTGAGACAGGCTTTCATTGTGTAGCCTTGGTCTTTCTGGAATTTACTCTGTAGACCAGGCTGGCCTCAGATCATCCTACCTCTGCCTCCAAGTGCATCGTGTATATAATAGAGTTCTCTCTTCCATATTTCTTTCTATTGGCCTAGGGTCAAATTTGATTCCAGTGGTTCAAGTTGGGCTGGGCACCTGATAACTTTGAGTTCTGTGACACACGTGTGTAGGACTGTTCCAAGCCAGCATTGCCATGAATGGCAGCTCATCACTATTTTAGAAGCTGTGGCTCAATAACTTTAGACTTGAATCATCAGGATGCATAATTTTCATTATCCACATCTGACTGAACCATCTATAAATTCACTGTCCACCTTCTCAAGGTCAGTGAGCAGTCAAAGATGAGCACCCTCAAAAGTTTTTCCTGCTAGCTCCCTCTCCACTGTCATCCCACCAGCCTTCAGAGGCAAGGGATGTTGGCACACTACAAAAGGAGCTAAAGGGAGGCGTACTGTTGAGCCTTGATTGAATAGACAGTTGGCAATAACAGAAAACAGCATTCACCGAGCTTCACTGCCCCCTTCTCTTAGAACTGCCAAAAACAACATGACAGCTGCCCTTATTCTATGAAACTTGCTGCCTCCCTGGGCCATGAGTTGCTTTAAAATACAACAGCTCTCACGTTGGATAGTTCTACTTTAGCTTTAACTTCTACCTAAGAACCACAATGCATGAAATGCCTTCCCCTCATGTCCCTGAGATCTTTAGTTGGTGGTGTTGGTTTAAAAGCCATCTAGTGGTGAATATTCCATCAAAAAAAGGAAGCTTTGGGAACATTTCTTTCCAAAATTAAGATGAGGACCAAGCCTGTTCATGAAAGACTTGCTTCTCGTATCATACATCTGGCCCACCCAGGGGGTCATGTATCCCTCTCCCTCCCTCCCTCCAGGAGAATTTGAACACAAAGGATACTTAGAAAGGAGTTAACTGCAATTAATATTATTCCAGTTGTAGCAATGTGCTTCAGAACAAAGGTTCTTTTTGAATACACTTGAGGCCACCTGTCTAAATAGCCATCTTAGCAGGTAATTTCAGAAAGGTTTCTCTGGTTGTCTGTGCCAGGCTTTTCATCGAAAGGAGCCGCTCTTCATAACATCCACGCCACAAGTGCTGTTGGCAGCTCTCTTTCTGCTACTTCAACGATGGTTAATCTACTCAATCTGACACTTTACTCAATAATCAATTCTTAGTTGGAGCTGAAATGAGAATTCTGCTTAGGTACAGGAGAGAATAATAGTGACAGAAAAGCACCTTTACTGCTTTCTGCCTCTCTGGATTGAGGACTCATAGGCAAGTTCCCCGCTACCTGGTCCTTTGCATAGAAGAAATATTGAGTTCATGTGCTCCCCTAACCCATCTCATAGTAACCATTTGTTTGAGACAGGGTTTTTTTTTTCTCTGTAATCCTGTCTATCTTGACGCTCAATATGTAGGCTAGGCTAGTCTCAAACTCAGAGATCTTCCTGCCCCTCCTTCCTGAGTGCTAGTATTAAAGGTGTATGCCACTATGCCCAGCCACAGTGGCTTTAAATAAAAAAATTGTTTGTATAGATGTTTTTCCTGCCTCAGTGTGTGTGTGTGTGTGTGTGTGTGTGTGTGTGCGCGCATGTGTGCGTACGTGAGCACGTGTGAATAATAGGGAGTGATGCATGCACCAGGGTTGTTACAGACGTCTATGAGCTGTCATATGATATTGGGAACAGAATCCCACTCTACAAGAACAGTAAATGTCATACACCACGGAGACAGCTTTTCAGTGGTGTCAGTGATTGGAGGTTTATGAAGTCTAATGTGGAGAACAACATCTGGCTTTGGATTTATCCTGAGAGTGTCTGAACTTTGGAAGATCAACACACTGTACCCGTCATAGGGTGAGAATCTGGTAGAAGTATGATCATTTAAGTAAAACATTTGTAAGCCTTGTGAAGAGATTGAATCTGTCCATATGTCCTTTGCCTCGTGCTAAAAGATTTCTTTTAGTGACTGACTTCAGAGCTCAGCTAGTAGAAGCCACAGTGGAAAGGATCCTAACTTCTGGCTTAAGTATAATGCTTTGAGTGACAAGTGGCCTCCATGGGTTCTTGTTTTTGACCAAATGCTCTCCAGTGAATTGAACTATTTCAGAAGCATATGGGATCTTACATGCCCAAAGTCAAGAGGACATCTTTGCATTGTTCTGATCATGGTCCCACTTCTAGGTGGCTGATGCCAAGAAAGGACGGAAAGAAATATGGCTCCTGTTACCACCTGTCTGTATAGTTTCTGTCACCCCCTCCCTAGTCCTTTCTTGACTGCACTTGTTGAACTAGGAATGAGTGCCACAAAGGGGAGATATACTTCCTGCAACAGCCACTCCTGTTATTGTAGCACAAGTGACTGCCAGACCAACAAGCACTTCAGGCTGCAGGTGCCCAAGGTCTCGAGAAGGCGATGCACTAAAGGTACATCTTCAGTCGAAAGTCCTGAAACTAGAAAGGCAACCAGTAAAATTGGTTAGAGGTCTCTGATCTCCCAAATATAAAAATTTACGTGTAGACAATAAGTATATAGAAGAAGCTAACATGAAGTCTTAGGGAAATAACTGTCAGCCGGGAAGTAGTACTGCATGCCCTTAATTCCAATACTTGGGAAGCAGAGGCAGTGTGTGAATGAGTTCAAGGCCGGCCCAGTCTATAGAGCAAGTTCCAGGACATCCAGGGCCATGCAAGGAAACCCTGTCTCAAGGAACAAACAAAAAAGAATTTTAGGAAGAGCCTGAAGATAAAAACTCTTGCCACACAAACCTAATAACCTGAGTTTAAGCTCTGCGACTTATGAAAGAAAAAAGACCTGGCCTTGAAATGAAAGCCATGACACCTGTGTGGATATGTGTGCACACACAGAGAAAGATATTCCCTTAAAAGAACTTACATAAAACATTTCGACAAAGATCAAAGAGAATATAGATATACTCGTGCAACTTAGGAAGATAGAAGATATGACTAAAAAATTCAGCAAAAAATAAAGTGGACATTTTGGAAAGAAAAAAAATTGACCAGATACCATAGAAACCATAAAGACAAAGAGCTCTCAGTAGGTCAACAATAAAACTGTGGAGATGGTTCAGTGAGAGCTTTCCATTAAAGCCTGGTAACCTGAGATCAGATCCTCTGAGCCCAGGTAAAAGACAGACCCAGTACCACAAGCATCTGCACTCCTAGTGTCCACTAAGAAACATGGGAAACAGGTAGGAGAAGCCCCAGGAGAAGCCCCAGGAGAAGCCCCAGAATCTAGCAGGCCAACCAGCCTGAGGTTCATAGCTATGAACAAGGAAGATTCTGTGTTAAAATCAGGTGGAAGGTGATTGTTACCCCTACTGAAGGTTATCCTCTGACCTACATGCCTACATGGACATTGGAGTATGCAGATATGCACATACATCTTTACTGATGAGTGAACAGACACACATACAAGAGAGAGAGAGAGAGAGAGAGAGAGAGAGAGAGAGAGAGAGAGAGAGATGAATAAGATCTCTCATTTAATACTTTGGATATTCAGAAATATTAAATAAGTTAAAAAAGAATATGAGACAAATGAGGGAATCATGATAAGCGAGAAGCCTTAGAAAGATGTCGAGAGAGCCCTCCATCCATCCAAAGAGGAAAGACAGTTATCACAAATGTATGTGATGGTTTAGATTTAAGACAACTATTGAGACCTTAAGATATGTCTTAAATTCAAGTAGAGGTGAAATTGGGGTGATATACTGAAAGCTACATGGTCCAAGTGGCTGAAATTACAGTGGATGTAAATGAAATTCAGAGCACTGCGGAATATTTTGAAGATTTATATTTCAATAAATTGGAAAATAGAGGAGGAGAGAGTAAACAAATTTGTACACATAGAAGATTTAACCAAAGTTAAACAACAAGGATAAACAGAAGAATCAGATGGGCAACAAACAAGGAGATTGGAGAAATAGCAGAGTTCCCACCAAGAACAACCCAGGCTGGGACAGATTCACTGGGGAACTCTACAACCCTGCAAAGGAAAACTCACAAGGCTTCTTACACTATTGCATCAAACAGAAAGGGAAGGGAAAAAATACAAAACAAAAACAAAACAAAAACAAAAAAAAGAAGAAAAAGAAGAAAGGGAAAGGCCACACTAAAGTTCTAACAACAAAACCGATACGGCCACACCGAAAAAACCACACACCTTGATAAATGTAGGTGTAAGTTGTTTCAATAGCATCCTTATAATCTAAATTGAACAACACACTAAAAAGCAAGTACAGAATGACTCTGCCGGTTTCATTCCAGGGACGCAAGGGTGGCTTGATGCATGTTAACCAGTACATGTGACAAAGCACAAGAGCACATTCAGTGGCAGAAATTACATGACCATCTCATTAGATGTAGTAAAAGCTGTTCACAAAGCTTAACATCTTCATGACTAAATACTAAAGGGACCTGAACTAGAACAAACAAAACAAAGGCTGTGTATAATAAAATTATTGGTTATATGTAATAGTTATAGCCAATAACATACTAAACAATGAAAACCTAAAAGCATTAACTTTAACATCAGTACTAAGGCAAGGTTGAACATGGTCCCCATCCTTACTTAACTTACATCATGAAGTCTTAAAGCAATAAGGCAAGAAAAATAATGTAAGAGAATAGAAAGAAGAAAATTATTCCTGTTTACAGGGACTATGGTCCTAGACTTACATGATCTTCAACTCTCTATCAGAAAACATTTTCTGCAAAGCATAAAAAAAAAAGTATTTCAAAGACACACAAATAATTTCACTGTACATTAATGCAAACAGATGGAGCTACTTACTAGGAGAACACTGCCATTTAGAGCAGCCCTCATAAAGAGGTGAGCTAGAAATAAACTTAATGGAAAGATGATGGAGCTTCACAAACTCTAGAAGTAACCGGAACACAGAAAAACATTCCCTATTCATAATTATGCAGAATTCATAGTGTTGAGAATTTTTATTTCCTCCTTGAAGGTGACCCCGCATCAAAATTTTAATGATATTCTCCAGAGGGAAAAAAATCCTTTTTCTTTACTTTTTTGTTTTGATTCTGGTTTTTCTTTCTTTCTTTCTTTCTTTCTTTTTTGAACAACTTTATTTTAAAAAACAAAGATAAATGTACAAATTTTAGGCATTTTTGCATAAAGGCATACGAATACATTTTTGTCAGTGCTTGGCTTTTTTCCCCAAAGGTTTGATAGTGTGCATTAAGGTCTTACTAGTTAAAATGAGCAAAAAGTACATGTAAAACAGGATGTAACCCGGAATTAGTCAACATTTTCTTGGTGTGTAAGAATTGAGCATAATTTTTTTTCCTTGAACTTCACACAGTCTGTGAGTTGTTTCTGGGGCAGTTCGAGCCTCTGGGGTTAGCATCCCACTATCAGTGACTGCATATTATGTATGCAGTTCTTTTGTGACTGGGTTATCTCACTCAGGATGATATTCTCTAGATGCAGCCATTTTCTTAAGAATTTGGTTAAGTCATTGTTTCTGATAGCTATGTAGTGCTCCATTGTGTAAATGTACCACAATTTTTGTATCCATTCATCAACTGAAGGACATCTGGGTTCTTTCCAGCTTCTGGCTATTATAAATAGAGCTACTATGAACATTGTGGTGCATGTATCTTTGTTGTATATTGGCGTGTCTCTGGGGTAAATGCCCAGAAGTGGAATAGCTGGATCTTCAGGTAGTATTATTTCCAATTTTCTGAGGACTCTCCAGACTGATTTCCAGTGTGGTTGTACCAGGTTACAACCCAACCAACAATGGAGAAGTGTTCCTCTTTCTCCACATCCTCGCCAGCATCTGCTGTCATCTGAGTTTTGGATCTTGGCCAATCTGACTGGTGTGAGGTGGAATCTCAGGGTTGTTTTGATTTGCATTTCCATGATGGCTAATGATGTCGAGCACTTCCTCAGATGTTTCTCAGTCATTCGATATTCCTCAATTGAGAACTTTTTGTTTAGCTCTGTACCCATTTTTAATAGGGTTGTTTGATTCTCTGGTATCTAGTTTTCTGAGTTCTTTGTATACCTTGGATATTAGGCCTCTATCTGATGTGGAGTTGGTAAAGATCTTTTTCCATTCTGTTGGCTGCCATTTTGTTTTCTTGACAATGTCCTTAGCCTTACAGAAACTTGAAATCTCATTAAGTCCCATTTGTCAATCTTTGACCTTAGAGCATGAGCCATTGGTGTTCTGTTCAGGAAATTTTCTCCTATGCCTATGAGTTCTAAGGTTTTCCCTACTTTCTCATCTAATAGTTTCAGTTTACCTAGTTTAATGTGGAGATCTTTGATCCACTTGCACTTGAGCTTTGTACAAGGAGATAAGAAGGGTCTATTTTTATTCTTCTGCATGCTGAGTGCCAGTTGGACCAACACCATTTGTTGAATAGGCTGTTCTTTTCCCACTGAATGTTTACAGCTCCTTTGTCAAAAATCAGGTGACCATATATGTGAGGGTTTATTTCTGGATCTTCTATTCTATTCCATTGATCCACATGCCTATTTCTGTACCAGTACCATGCAGTTTTAACACAATTGCCTTGTAATATAGCTTGAGGTCAAGGATGGTGATTCCCGCAGATGTTTTCTTGCTGTTGAGGATGGATTTCGCTATTCTAGGTCTTTTGTTATTCCAGATGAAATTGCACATTGCTTTTTCCAACTCAATGAAGAATTGGGTTAGTATTTTGATGGGGATTGCATTGAATCTGTAGATTGCTTTTGGTAAGATGGCCACATGGTCATCTCACTAGATGCTGAGAAAGCATTAGACAGAATTCAACACCCCTTCATGTTAAAAGTCTTGGAAAGAACAGGAATCCAAGGCCCATACCTAAACATAATAAAAGCAATCTACAGCAAAACAACAGCCAACATCAAACTTAACGGTGGGAAACTTGAAGCAATCCCACTAAAATCAGGAACTTGACAGGGCTGCCCAATCTCCCCCTACCTATTCAACATAGTAGTGGAAGTCCTGGCTGGAGCAATTAGACAGCAAAAGGAAATCAAAGGGATACAAATTGGAAAGGAAGAAGTAAAAACATCACTATTTGCAGATGACATGATGGTGTACTTAAGTGACCCCACAAATTCCTCCAGAGAACTCCTACAGCTGATAAACAAGTTCAGCAAAGTGGCTGGATATAAAATTAACTCAAACAAATCAGTAGCCTTTTTCTACTCAAAGGACAAACATGTGGAGAAAGAAATTAGGGAAAAGGTACCCTTCACAATAGTCACAAAAACTATGAAATACCTTGGTGTGACTCTAACTAAGCAAGTGAAGGACCTGTTTGACAAGAACTTCAAACCTCTAAAGAAGGAAATTGAGGAAGATCTCAGAAAATGGAAAAATCTCCCATGCTCATGGATCGGAGGGATCAACATTTTAAGGATTCTGGTTTTTCAATACAGGGTTTCTGTGTAACAGCCCTGCCTATCTTGGAGCTTGCTTATATACCAGGATGGCCTCAAACTCACAGATATCCATTTGTCTTTGCCTCCTGAGTGCTGGGATTACAGGCATGTGCCACTAACTCTGGTTACAAAAACCAATCTTAAAGTTCATATGGAAACATTAAAAAAGTCAAATATACCAGTTCTATTTTTATATGTGATTTCAGATTATACTAGTTTTACAGACATACAGACCAATGGAATGGAATAGAGGAAAAAGAAATTAAAAAGTTACCCACAGGTGCAGCCATCTTATGGTGAAGAATACTGTTAAAGAAGATGAACTCTATAAGAAGTAATTCTGAAAAATCCAAATGGGAAAAATGAATCAACCAATCTCCCCCTCCCCCTCTTCCTCCTCTCCCTTTCTGTTTCCCACTCCCACTCTCCTCCTCTCCCTCCTGTCCTTCCTTCCCTATCTCCCTCTACAAGTCATTTCAAATGTGTTGAGGATCTTGATATAAAATGTAAAACTGGGGGCTGGGGAGATGGCTCAGTGGTTAAGAGCACTTGCTGTTCTTCCAGAGGACTGGGTTTTGAGTCTTAGCACCCATAGGTGGCTGAGAACCATATATTACTCCAGTCTCAGGGAATCTCTTGCTCTCTTTTTGGCCTTTGTAGCACTGCATGTACAGACATATGGGGGCAAAACACCCACACACATAAAATGAATGAATGGATGAATGAATGGCCTAAGAAATTTATTTTAAAATATGTAGAACATAAAATTGCTAGAAGAAGACAGATAAATGGTTTATAGATATGTCTATAAATAGAAACATAGGCAAGGACCCAATTAGGATGCCAAATAGTTCAAGAAGTAACTGCAAAAGAGCCAGTGAGATGACCCAGCCAGTACTTGCCACGAATCCCAAAACTCAAGTTCAACCTCCTTTTCTATAAGATAGAAGGAAAGGATCCACTTGACAAGCCTTGCACATTTAAGGCTCTCAGAAGTAAAGGAGCCCCAAAGCTGGTCCAAGAAAGCGGCATAAATAAAACCCCTCTTCCTTCTAAATGATGTGTGAAGAGCATCCAGGAACAGGAAATCCCAGGCTGGGAGTTCCTCCTCTGGAGAAAAGTTCCGCAGCCTGAACTCCCAGTCTGACAGAGGAATTCATATTACACTGGGGTTGATTCAAAGCAAGGTTGCCAACCTCCAGTGAAGAAATTGATTAACTGCTGGCGTGATGCTGACCCTGAGCTGGGCAGGTGCCTATGACAGTCAAGGCTCAGAAAACCAGGACATGGCTGAGGCAGTCCTTCCTGAAATTATCCTGACACCTTCATCTGTGATGCAGAGGCCAGGCCATGTCCTCTCCTCCCTGGATCTGAAGTCCTGAATCAGCCTCAGGTAATGGGTCCAAAGATGTCTTCATACACAGTTCAGACTGCAGAGAGGCCTTGGGAAACTTTCCCATAGTGCAGTAGAGATGGCCCCAGGACATCCATCTCTAAATCAGTCCCACTCCACCCCCCTCTCCATCACCTCTGTGCACAGCCACTCCAGATAGTTTAAAGGAGTCCTGCCCAGGTCTGGCAGACCTCAGCGGTGGTAAATAAACCTAGGCACAGTTCACAGAGGGTTGTGGGTTCAAGTGAGCATTGTATTAATTCAAACTTGTTATTTACTAGTCAGGTACTCTTTGTTTTTAAATAAAATGGAGATGATGACATTTACCCTCAAGAAACTGGTGAAATGGTAAAGTAACCCCATCTGTGGTCACAGGATCATGGCTGACACCATGTGCTCGATGATTGAAGCATGCACATCAGAGGATGAATTTCTATTAATGTGGGGGTTTGCCTAGTATTGATTAATGTCAGGAGAAAAAATTAATTTAAAAACTCCATTCATAAATGTTCCTCAGGGCCTCCTCAGGGCCTCTGCCAGAGTCATGCATCTGAGCATGCTTGCAGCTAACCATCAGACTGAGCAGGGGGAACCCAGTGAAGGTGCTGGGGGTGGGAGAATGAAGGAGCTGAAGGGGGTTGCAGCCTCATGGGAAGAACAACATTGTCAATCAACCAAATTCTCCACAGCTCCCATGAACTAGAACAGTAACCACTGAGCACTCATAGAGAGGCCCATGGCTCCAGTTGCATATGCAGTGGAGAATAGCAGCGTCTGGCATCAATGTGAGAAGAGGCCTTTGGTCCAGGGAGGGCACTTTTTCCCAATGTAGGGGAATGCTAAGGCAGTGGGGTGGAGAGGGTGCACCTTCGTGAAGACAAGTAGAGAGGGAAGGGGTGGGAACAGGGTGGGCAAAGGGGATAACATCTCAAATGTAAACACAGAGAGCATCTAATAAAAAATTTTAAAGAAGAAAATGTTCCTCACACAATATTGATCATGGAAGACAAACAAGAGTACAGAGTGTATTACTTTACGTGTGAGATATTTAAAATATACAAAGCCAGAGCATTACTCCCAGGAGCTATGACACACCCAGGATCTCAGGATCACAGGATCTCAGAATCACAGGATCACAGATACAGCTGGACTCTGAGGAGTTATGACACAAGCAGGATTGCAGGAGAGACAGGCTCCAGTCAGAGACAGGAAAGGCAGTTAGCACTAGAGATAACCAGATGTCAAGTGGTAAGCACAAGAATATAAGCAACAGAACCCAATGCTACTTGACAGCATAAGAACCTAGGTCTCCCACCACACCAAGCCCTGGATACCCTAACATACCTGAAAATCAAGATTCAGATCTAAAATCCTATTTCATGAATATGATAAAGGAATTTAAAAAGGACAAGAATAAATCACTTAAAGAAACACAGGAGAGCACAGGTAAACAAATAAAAGCCCTTAAATAGGAAACAAATCTCTTAAAGAAATACAGGAAAATACAATCAAATGGGTAAAGGAATTGAACAAAACTCTCCAGGATCTAAAAATCAATATAGAAACATTAAAGAAAACACAAAGGGAGACAACCCTGGAGATAGAAAACCTAGGAAAGAAATCAGGAGTTATAGATGCAAGCATCACCAACAGAGTACAAGAGATGGAAGAGAGAGTCTCGGGTGCAGAAGATACCATAGAAAACATTGACACAACTGTCAGAGAAAATACAAAATGCGAAAAACTCTTAACCCAAAACATCCAGGAAATCCAGGATACAAATAAAAGAACAAATCTAAGGAAAATGAATATAGAAAAGAGAGAAGATTTATAACTCGAAGAGCCAGTAAATATCTTCAAAAATCCTATCAGTAAATATGTTCAGCATCCTTAGTCATAAGGGAAATGCAAACCAGATACACTCAAACTAATAGAAGAGAATGTGGGGAAAAGCCTCAAATGCATGGGCACAGGGAAAAAAATTCTGAACAGAATACCAATGGCTTATGCTCTAAGATCAACAATCTACAAATGGGACCTCATAAAATTGCAAAGTTTCTGTAAGGCAAAGGACACTGTCAAGAGGACAAAATGGTAACGAACAGATTGGAAAATGATCTTTGCCAATCTTACATCTGATAGAGGGCTAATATCCGATATTTACAAAGAGCTAAAAAAGTTAGACTCCAGAGAACCAAATAACCCTATTAAAAATGAGGGACAAAGCTAAAAAGGAATTGTCAATTGAGGAATACCCAATGGCCAAGAAGCACCTAAAGAAATATTTAACATCCTTAGTCATCAGAGAAATGCAAATCAAAACAACTCTGAGATTCCACCTCACACCAGTCAGAATAGCTAAGATCAAAAACTCAGGTGACAACAGATGCTGTTAAGGATGTGGAGAGAAAGGAACACTCCTTAATTGTTCATAGGATTGCAAGCTGTTATAACCACTCTCGAAATCAGTCTAGTGGTTCCTCAGAAATTAGACATAGTGCTACATGAGGACCCAGCTATACCACTCCTAGCCATATACCCAAAAAATTCTCCAACATATAACAAGGACACATGTTCTACCATATTCATAGTAGCTTTATGTATAGTAGCCAGAAGCTGGGAAGAAAACAAATGTCCTTCAACAGAAAATGGACACAGAAAATGTGGTGCATTTACTACTCAGCTGTTAAAAATGATAAATTCAAGAAATTCTTAGGCAAATGGATGGAACTAGAAATTATCATCCTAAGTGAGGTAACCCAGTCACCAAAGAACACACATGTTATGCACTCACTGATAAGTGGACATGAGCTCTAAAGCTTGAATACCCAAGATATAATTCCCAGAACATATATAGCTCAAGAAAGAAGACAGAAATGTAGATGCTTCAGACTTTTTTAAAAGGGGAAACAAATACCCAGAGGAGGTAGAGGTTGGGAGGGACTTGGGAGGAAGGGAGGAGGGGGAACAGAAAGGGGGACAAGATTAGGTATGGGAGAAGATGGGGATGATTTGCAGAGGGTCAGGAATTTTATTAAAGGTATATAGCAATGGGGGATGGGAAACTGGTACCAGGAAAGCAAGAGGATCCAAGGACCCAACAGGTATGAGACTAGCTGAAATGCTCAACAAAGGGGAGAGAGAACCTATAAATACTATATCCAGAGGTTAGGCAAAGCCCCTGGTTGAGGGATAGGGCCACCCACCTATCTCCAAATTTTTACCCAGAATGGATCCTGTCTAAAGGAAATATGGGGACAAATTGTGGAGCAGAGACTGAAGGAAAGGCCATCCAGAGACTGCCCTACCTGAGGATTCATCCCATATATAGCCAACAAACCCAGACAATATTGCTGCTGCCAAGAACTGCTTGCTGACAGGAGCCTGATATCACTGTGTTTCCAGAGCTTGACCAATACAGATGAGGATGCTCACAGCCAATTACTGGACTGGGAACTGGGGTCCCATTAGAGGAGTTAGAGAAAGGACTGAAGGAGCTGAAGGGGTTTGCAACCCCATAGGATGAACAACAATGTTAATCAAGAAATCCCCCCAGAGCTCCCAGAGACTAAACCACCAACCAAAGAGTACACATGAAGTAACTCATGGCTCCAGCAACATAAACAATAGAGAATGGCCTTGTCTGGCATCAATAGGAGGAGAAGCCCTTGGTCCTGAGAAGGCTCAATGCCCCAGTGTAGGTAAATGCCAGGGCAGTGAGGTAGGAGTGGGTAAGTAGGTGGGAGAGCATTCTCATAGAAGCAGGGGAAGGGGGGAATGGGATAGGGGTTCCTGGAGGGGAAACGAGGAAAGGAGATAATATTTGACATGTTAATACATAAAATATCCAATACAAAATGAAAAATGATCAGTAGAGAGAACATTTAAAAAGTTTCCATTAAAATTCTATTTTCCCTAAAGCTCAAATTGATGAGTAACATCAACAATTGGAAGGTTAAAAAGCTTTCAGTTCTTGCTTCTCCCACGGAAATATATAAAGCAATAGCAACAACAAACTGCCTAAAATAAGTGTATGCATGTTCTAGAAACCCAGTCAAGAACAGGAGCAAATAGTCAAATGCACTGTCAAGAAAAATCCACATCCAGAATGGTAGGAAATTTCAATGTTTGATACATTTCCCACCCATGCACAGAGAAGGCATTATAGATTGCGATGGTCTAGCCCATAATAAGGATCCATGAAGCTTGGCTCTTTGTTCTTCCTTACTTAGGCCTGAGGGAATGAGCATTAGTGTCTTGCTCAGGAATGTTAGAGAAAATAAGATCAGCAGTTACTTGGAGTGAGAAATTATGGGGAAGATATGCAGTTGGCTTGTTAAGGCACTGAGAAGCTGAGGTTAGAGTATTTGGAACAAGTAGAAGTTCAACTGTCTCTGTCTCTCTCTATCTCTGTCCCTCCCTCCCTCCTTCCCTCTCTCTTCCCTCCCTTCCTCTCCCTCCCTTCCTCTCCCTCCTTTTCTTTCCCTCCCTCCCCCATCTCTCTCTCTCTCTCTCTCTCTCTCTCTCTCTCTCTCTCTCTCTCTGTCTCTCTCTCTCTCTTCCCCCTTCCTCCTGTGTGTGTTATGCTTGTGTGTGTGTGTTAGTATGTGGTATGCTTGTGTGTATGTGTGTGTGTATTTGTGATTCGTGTGTGAGAACTTAGGGAAGGGATAACTAACAACAAAAATGTTAGAAAAAGCCATATAGAAATCTGTCTTGTAATGCAAGTAAGTGTATGTGTGTGTGCACGTAGGTGTGCATGTGTTTGTATGTATGTATACATATTCATATAAAAGAGTTTAATTGGAGTTACCCTACACAGAGCATTAAACTCCCCCTGAAAACCTATGTTGCCAAATAAAAAGCTGGATGTGAAATACTTCCTCCTGAGTTGTTGTTCAGGGGTGTCCCCAAAGAAGGCAAACTATTGCTGTTGCTCTTGGTTGCTGTGATGGTTTATATATGCTTGGGCCAGGGAGTAGCACTACTAGAAGGTGTGGCCTTGTTTGAATAGGTGTGTCACAGTGGTCATGGGATATAATACCCTGGTCCTAGCTGCCTGGATGTCAGTACTCTGCTTAGCTGCCTTCAGATGAAGATGTAGAACTCTCAGCTCCTCCTGCACCATGCCTGCCTGGATGCTGCCATGTTCCCACCTTGATGATAATTTGGACTGAACCTCTGAGCCTGTAAGCCAGCCCCAATTACATGACCTTATAAGAGTTGCCTTGATTGATGGTGTCTGTTCACAGCAGTAAAACCCTGAGTAAGACTAGAACTAGATGGCAAGGCTATTGCTGAAGATAATACATTTTATAGTACGGGAAGGTGCTATTCAGGATTCTGTGGGAGAAAAGTCAGTAACAGTACCCAGCTGCAAACCCTTTGGACTATACTAATGACTAACTTGGCAAAACATGTCTATGATATACACAAGGTGCACAGATTCCATGCAGGCATAACACCATTCACATAAAATAAATTACATTAAAAAGAGAAAATAAAAACATAAATCACAGGATGGAAAAATAACATTTAGGACCTGGAGAGATGGATCTGAAGTTAAAAGCAGTCTACTCATGCAGAGGACTGAGGTTCAGTTTCCAATACCCAAATGATAGCTGACAATCATAACATCAAATTCAGGGGAATCTAGCTCCCCATTTCTGGCTTCTGTAGGCAGCAGACACTCAGTCACTGTACTTCCATATATGCAGGCAAAATATTCACACACATAAAAACATAAATCTTTTTTTTTTTAAAGAGATTCACCCATGAGTCTGTTCATAGTATAAATATTGTATGGGTAACCAACTCCATTCTTACTGTTCCGAACTCTGAATGTTTGAGACTATAAATCTTACTAAGAACCCATGGCTATGAAGACATGGACCCAGGGATGACCTACTACTATCATTTTGCTAAATGCATAGTATCAAGCTGGTCCTTCAACTCCTACCTATGTGATCATAGACAAGTACAGCTCTCTGACCTCACAGAGAAGCCCTTTCAGCAGTGAACAGTGCTTACAGCAGGAACTGTGTTAAAGTACAGAGAGACAGTTTCTGGGGAGGGCTCAGTCTTAAATGCCACACCCACATCACATTCCTTCCCTTCAAGGCTCAGGGAACATGGCAGAAAAGGGGCCTGGAGGTTGTAAGAGCCAGAGGTTGGGGAGTACTGGGGTGAAACAACTCCCAGCAGCTATGGTACCTACACAAGACCTGCAATAGAGCAAGCCACTCAGAATCCTAGCACGAAGGTAGAAGGATCATTAGCCCCAACCCAAGCTGAGGAGCTACAGACAGGAACGGCTGCTTGGGGAGACAGAGTCAACTTACTTTAAGGGTGTGCCCTCTGGTAGGTTGGCTGTGATCCTATGGATGGCCCCATACCCATAGATAAAAGGGCAGCACAAAGTAGACTGTGTAGGTTATAAAAACAAGTTTGGCCTGAATTAATGGAGTGGATAGAAGCAGTCTGTCTGAAAAAGGTTGGGAGAAATATGGGGTGAATATAATGAAAATACTTTGTACACATGAATGAAATGGATGAAATTCTCTAATAATTAATTTTAAAATGTCATATTTTTAAGTTACACACAGGCCTTAACACCCACGACCCAGACCCAGTCTGTCAAATGGAGAAGTGATTTCTTCTTCATACACCTACATTTATTTCATCAGAAATTTATAATTCATGCAAATGAGCAAGACAGCATAAACATCGACTTCAAAAAGGAAAGTTAATTGACAGCAAGAATTCCAAAAACACACACAGGGAATAGGTGTCAGTCTTACTAGACAAGAGTTTAAAACAATTCTCTTGCTCAACAATCAGTCCGGTTAAAAACTAACATAGGAGTCCAAGGAAAATATACAAATATGACCAATAAGTATGTGAGTGGATGTTCAATGTCAGTGGTATTTAGGGAAACAGAAAACCACAATTAGATGGGATTCGGTATTCATGAGGATGATGAGTGGTCATTGCAGAGGCTATGGAGAAAGTGGAGTCTTTTGTCCATGGATGGCAGAAAGGCAAGTTGGCACAGTTACTGTGAGAAGCAGCTCCTCAAACAACAATAACAACATAGAGTTACCATGTGACCCACTGTGGCACGTAGACTCCAAGATAGTCTTTAAAGACTCAAAAGGAAGTCACAAACATGCATAAGCATGTGTAGCAGATTCATTTACAGGGGGACATAACCTGTTGTGCACATGACTGGATCGACCACTGCATATGCATATAGTAGATATTATTTGGTTTCCAAAGGGAATTATTAACTACAATCTGAATCAACTTTGAGTATATAATTCTAAGTGAATTAACACCAACACTGGAAACATAGCTCCATGGTGGAGGGTTTGCCTCACATACACACTCAGTCTTCACTTGAATCTGCAGAAGACACAGAGAGGAAGAAAGAGATAAAGAAAACATGCCGAACCAGAAGTGTGTGCATCTGTTCAGTCCATTTAGGTGAGGTGACAGAAATAGACTAGACTGGGGACTGTGGTGCTTTGAATGAGTATATCCCCAGATTCGTATATTTGAACACTAGGTTCTCAGTAGCACTGCTTGCAGGCTACTTTTTGCCCTACAAAAAACAATGTGAGTGCTCTCTCTCTCTCTCTCTCTCTCTCTCTCTCTCTCTCTCTCTCTCTCTCTCTCTCCTCCTCACTGAGTTTCTTTCTTCCTACTGCCTGTGGATATGGATGTAGAACTCTCAGCTACTGCAACTTTACGTAACTGTAAGCAAGTCCCAACTAAAGGCTTTCTGTTATAAGGGTTGCTGTGGTCATGGGGTCCCTTTTACAGTGACAGGATAGTAGTTAAGACAAATGTTATCTGTAATACCCACAATATCAGAAAGAAACCGTAACATTTTCACAGGAGGAGTGCTGAGATGGCTCAGTGGGTAAAGGTGCTCACCACCAAACCTGATAACCTGAGTTTGAGGGCTGGAATCCACTGCTAGGAGGGAAGTGACTTCCAAATGTGTGCTGCAGGGCACACACACCTATGCACATACACAAACATGGAGATAAAGAAATAAATGTAAAAAAATTAATTAAAACTAAAGAAATACTCACAAGGAAATGAGAAGAAAACCAAAATTCATCATGACCTCTCCAAAAAAATTCTACCCACAAAGGAAAGCATTGATGGAAGGGAAAGGGGGCACACATCTTAAGATGATAGTAATAAAAAAGTCAAACAGGCAAAAGGCCTGCCAATGACAGGTCACTAGCTACTTCCGGAAGGCTGTAATCTAGCACGAACAGTGTGGGTGCATTCTCCCAAGGAGTAGACCACAACAGCAGAGGGCAATTAGTAACCGCAAAGGCTATGAATGCATGGCTGAGGACAGACAGCACATAGGAAACCCCAGCTGCGTTTTCTGAAATCTTCTCCAAAACGTCTATCCAAAGGAATAAGAAACTGTCATTAAACAGATGTATGTCAACAAATTAGAAGAAATAGATAAATTCCCAGGCACGTGTGACCTATCAGGGAGACTGAGTCACTGTCAAAACCTTCCCCAAGTAAAAACATCTTTGATCAGATGGCTTTGCAGAATTCTACAAAACATTTGAGGAATTACTAGTGACTTATCTCACACTCTTCAAAAGAAACTGGGGAGTGGGAGAGTGATTTGTTACTCTCTCTGTGGCTAGCATTGCCCTAAAACCAGAGTTGACATCACCGCAGTGTGAGTCTAACAAACCAAATTCAGCATCATATAAAAACAGTGATGCCCCTTCACTGAGTGTGGTCTAACCATGGAACAGATGGGTACTTCAACCTTTGAGAAGTCAGCCAAGATAATCCATAACATTAACAGACTAATCACTAAGAACCATCTGACTTTCCAGGTGTGGTGTGGCATGCCTGCCATCCCAGCACACGGGAGGCAGAAGCTTGCAGGTCCCTGGTGTGGTGAAATCATTGTTCTAGTCTGTCGTGGTGCCCTGTCTTGGAGGAGCACATGCTTATTTGTATATCTTAAGGAATGATCACACATGACCAGGAAATAGAAATTGTTTTAAATATCATTCTCATGTGTACTAAAAACACTCGGGTCATGGTAAACACTGACATACTAGAAATCTAATGTCTGAAATCAATTTCTTTCACACTACAAAGAAACCGGCTCTTTATGGCTAAGCAAAAGCAGCACTTTTGCTTGATGGCTGTCAGTTACCCCAGCACTCTAGGAGGAGAGGAAGGGAAGATAGAAAATCTGAACCTAACCCAGGCTAGAAAGCAAGGCCCTCTCAAACACTGGGGCTGCATTTTCTTAGTAATGATCCGAAAGCATGATCTTCAGTGCCAACTCTACCAAGCACCTATGGCACACCTGGCTTTGCAACAGAAGACAAAGAGGCCTGGGAATAAGGATGACAGAGCTTCAGTTCTACAGGCTTTCTTCAGGAGCATCCACAGCTATAGAGAGCTCCAGAGCAGAGCCGCATTCGGGTGACTTGAGACGGTTCCTGATGGCCACTGTTCACCTTCCCAGGTTGAGCCATAGGGCGTTTCAAAGGCTGCGTTTTTCATCTCCCATGTAGGTTATGTTACTGCATTTGCTCTGCTGAAAGGCTTAGCAAAAAAAAAAAAAAAAAAAAAAATCTCTGATCATTATTATTTATAGAGAATTTACGGTGAGCCAAACATATAGGTGGGGTTTTTGAATATTTAAATTTCTCAATCTTCTTTAACTGCAAGTAAGGAGAATTATTATTATTATTAGTTAGTACCATTATTATCTCAAATTTATAGCTGAGAAAACTAGACTGTAGACTTTAAATAACTTTCTGAAGCTCAAAGCACTAATAACAAATGACTTCAAAGGCTGGTCGGCATTAAGGGAGTTTCTTTTCTTTTTAAAGAGAGAAGCCTCTGGCTGACCCATCAGAGCCCAGAAGGTCAGTTTCTGTTCAGCCAGTTTTTCTTGCTTGCTTGGTTGGACTGAACCGCAGCATCTCTCACACACTGAGTACAAGCTCTACCACTGAGCTACATCCCCAACCATCAGCTGTCCAGTACCTACAGTGTGCTCTGGGTGGCCACGGACATATTTATCTCACCTAGAGCCATCAGCATCATCCTGTCAGTCATGTCTAGGCTACATATATGAACTAGATATTTACCACCCACTATTCATTTCTCTTTCCCCTGGCAAAAGGGGTTTTGTGTCAGTGACAGAATCTTAGTAAGAAAGGAAGAAGGCCTCAAACAGAATTCATGAGGGTGTGGTCTTTTCTTTAGTGGTGGAGTCACTAATACATCAACCTTGCTTACTAAAATAACCCCTCACCCATGGTCAGGAAGGTAATTTTTATTAAAATCAGTGTTGCACATTGTCTTAGTCATAGTTTCTATTCCTGCACAAAACATCATGACCAAGAAGCAAGTTGGGGAGGAAAGGGTTTATTCAGCTTACATTTCCACATTGCTGTTCATCACCTAAGGAAATCAGGACTGGAATCCAAGCAGGTCAGGAAGCAGGAGCTGATGCAGAGGCC
Organism: Micromys minutus; assembly: GCF_963924665.1. Classification (NCBI taxonomy): domain Eukaryota; kingdom Metazoa; phylum Chordata; class Mammalia; order Rodentia; family Muridae; genus Micromys; species Micromys minutus. The sequence goes on along the minus strand of NC_137973.1, from coordinate 65,652,502 downwards.
ATGCAGGGATGTTACTTACTGGCTTGCTTCCCCTGGCTTGCTCAACCTGTTTTCTTATAGAACCCAGGTCTACCAGCCCAGGGATGGCACCACCCACAATGGGCTGGGCCAGGGATGGCTCCACCCACAATGGGCTGGGCCCTCCCCCCTTGATCACTAGTTGAGAAAATGCCTTACAGCTGGATCTCATGGAGGTATTTTCTCAACTGAGGCTCCTTTCTCTGTGATAACCCCAGCTTGTGTCAAGTTGACACAAATCCAGCCAGCACACACATGCAAAAGGAAGATGTGAAAGTAGGCGATGGCTTGGTAAGAAGGAGCATTTCCAGTGGGAGAGAGGGATGAGAGAGGGGAAATGCTTATATAAATAAAAACTGTCAAACATTTAAAAAGTGTTCTTAAGTGAATGTAGCATGCAGGCTAGTATGCATCACACACATCTCTAAGGCTCTAATTGTGTGTCTCTGACTCTGAGAAGATTCAGTGGAAAACATTGCACCACGATGCTACAGATGACGGAAGTGTTTGGCCCCCAAGTGCAGAGCGGCAGCTGATGTCACTGGGGCTTCTCACCCGTAGCTCAGTACACGAGAGCGACGAATCGCCTGCTTTCACAGGAACTACTCATAACTAGAATTCAGGAAGGGGGAAAACCCCAGGGCTACCCAGAATGAAAGGGAGGAGACAAACTGCTCGTAGAATTCAGCTTCAGATTGTTCAGAGAAAAGAGGGCCGTTCAATTTTTCTGAGTCACTAAGTTAGCCGAATGGAACAGAAAGAAATGACGAAAGAGAACACGGTTGATCCTAGAAATGGGTTCATCGATAGGAGGGTGAAGGGAGAGCCCTGGGCCAGGAAGCAGAAAACAGTAGAACCACATTTTGTCTACAATAGTCTTTCCGTTACTCCGGTACTACCAGCATTCTCGGGGGTCTGGAGGCAGAATGGTTCCTTCTGCCTTTGAGTTTTGAGAGATTCAATGTAGATTTAGAGTCACCCCTCCTGTCCAGTGTACCCAGACCTATGTCTGAAAGCCATAGGAAGACACACAGGACAGGACAGGGCTATTCCCACCTCTCTGTCTCACACATGATGGCAGGAGTACCAATTATGGTGCCAAGATAAGGGCAGGGGTTCCTTTCCAACGATGAAACTTTTAATTTCGTGGCTCCCCCTGGGGAAAGGTGCCATTTCTCGTTTTCTTCTTCCTCTGTTCCCTTTCATGCTCGATTCACTGTTTGAAAACGTTTCTGCATCTACTGTGGCTAAGTTGTTGGGTAAATCATCTCTTTAGATCAGCAGCTTTTCAACCTATGGGTCTCAGCCCTTTTGGGAGTTACATAACAGATCTCCTGCAGATCAGATATTTACATTATGATTCATAACAGTAGAAAGATTATGGCTATGAAGTAGTGGTGAAGTCATTTTATGATTGGGAATCATCACAGCACGAGGAGCTGTGTTAAAGGGTCATAGCATTGGGAAGGTTGGGAACACCTAAAGTTTAGCTGTTGTTTAGTGCTTGAGACCAGAAGAGAATACTTTGTATACCCTGCTATAGGAAACAAGAGCTTCCCGAAAGGATGCCAGCAACTTGGCAGACAGGCAGACCTGGTTGAAACTGTCTCTTCTAAGCTATCACTCGAACAACCCTTTCTTGGTCCTAATTTTCTGCCAGAGGGGGAAAAACAGTAATAAAGACATGCTTCTGTGTTTTAATTAGCAAAATAGACTAACATGGCAAACTAGGATAAAGTTCTCATTTTAGATAAGTATTTCTTTTCCAATGGCAAGCAACGTCATTATCTTGACCTGTATCTCACCCCCCAACCACCACCACAGAACAACCAAAACCAAACCAAAATTCTAGTCTAGTCAAAAGCAGCTCACAGTCTGAAATTTCTGAGTTCTCATTTTAATAATTTTTCCATACTAGGAAAATAATTTGTAATGAGGGAAAGAGGAAGAGGTAGATGGAAACTCACATTGATCTGAACACCGCTTGACTGGACTCCCAGCCTCCTGGAACATTTCAGCTTTGTCAAGTGGAGACTGTTTTATAGCACAGTCCAGCCTCAAGCTCACTGTTGGACTGGATTGACCTTGAACCAGTGATGATCCTCTTGCCTTGGCCTCTAAGTTCAGAAATAACAGACATGAACCACCATGTCCAATTTTCTGTCGTATTCAGCAGTGGCCTGAGGGCTATCACGTTTCCTCCTCTTTGCATATCACCTATATAAGCCCAACAGAGAAAGGCACAGAGATTTTCAATGCATTTGTGGGGGGACATTTGTGCTCCTCTTCAGGGAAGGCATGCTCTTCCTGACTTTACCTATAAGGTAGAGGCTTACAGATCTCTTGAGTTCTCCTGTCTGTTGAGCTGGGGCATGAGCTCATGGGAATGGGACCTGCCTGGTTTGATATCCCCAGACCCCACTCCTAGTCTAGGCACAATTTAGTAGTTTGGCTAGTGGTACAAAATGAAAACTATGCATGGCCTGAGAATGTCCATGCTTGTCCTCCAAATACTTTCTGGACAAGCACCTGTGTCTCTGAGGCTCAATGACATCATGCCTAGGTGCTCAGACAGGGCTGTGTCCTCTAACCACCCTGTGCTGTTTTCTGGCAGGTGTTAGGCACTTTTTGAAGGGGGATGGGCCACAATATTCAAATCAAATCAGAGCACAGCACAAATGGGAATGACTGAGTTTATGTTAACGATTTAAAACGTTTATTTCTCTTAACTTAGAGAAATGTCAAATACCAAATAGAAAATGCAACTTTAATTTCTCAAAACTTATTTTTAATGATGGTTCTAAATGGTTTAACCTCCCCTTTAGCCCACCACCCATCAGAGGTAGTGGAAAAGAAAGGATACAGGGAAAGTTGACCTGTTTAGAAATGGTTATTTGGGAGCATCTCCCATCTGTGTTGTCAGGAAATCAACAGTTCAGTTCACAGGATTCAGCAGTTGTAGCTCAATCCACTTGCAAACACTTCACAGACACACCCGCAGTTGTTTGGTCAGGTTGGATAGCAAACAGGAATCAGCAGCAGGAATACTATTTAGCAGAGACAGGCAGGACTCAGCCTCGGCACAAGTCAGCAGGAGGGACTAGGGCCAACAGGAACACCAGGAAAAGTTATTTGTCAGTGAAGTGAAGATCAGCAAAGACTCGAGACCAACAACCACTGCACAGCCAGCTCTATAAGCAGGGTTATCCCAGCCTCCCTCACTGTCTGTCCTCCAAACATCACATCCCGTAACCTCCTTGAGTCTTCCCTCAGCACGTGTCTATCATAGCTGACATCACTGTCAATCAGCCAATCTGCAGAAGTGGCAAGAAGCCAGAACATAGCACCAGAAATTTTTTTGGTGCATTACTCTCTGGAGTCCCAACAATTGGAATTCATCTACTACAATGTAAGGTGAAGCAATACATGTGTGTCCTCATGAAAGTATCCTTCATCATGTTTCCTTTCACATGCTTGCTTGAGCAGCATATCCTTTTGCCTGTGTCCACTTCTATGAACTGTTCCTTTATGTATTTGCCCCAGCAAAAGCACCATCCAACACAACTGACTTTCCAAAGAACCCTTAAGTTTCTGCTTCAAGAAAAGATACTGTGCAATATCGAGAGGGATATATTTGATTCTGTACTCTTGTGTGAATTCCTTCTCTGTTTAAGATGTATGCATGGGATCAAAATCACCCAATAGTTCTGTCTTCTGCCATGAAGGTTTATTGTAAAAAGTCTAGAGAAGTATTGATGATTTTGTAACTTCCACTGGGAGTGAAGTCCTCATGTTTGTATAGATCTTGGTCTCCTGGCAGTATCTGCTCCATTTTTACCTGCCCAGTTTTCTCCTCTAAGCCCCATCAGTGAAACTGTGGGTTGTCCTCAGGTCCTCTATTCCTCAGAGGCTTATTCATGGAGCAGTTTTGCTTCTTCGAGGTAGCTGGGTCTAATCTAGACTAGAGGGAGATGTTGCTGGTCTGGTTTACTCCCTTTCTGTAGTACCTGCTAATGGTTGTGTTTGTGGGTGGGTGAGGGGTGCCATTATGCATTTAGTAGGGCGTCAGTGCAGGGTAGACTGGCAGGCAGACTACCATTCTCTGGGATTCATACAGAACAAAGTACTTTAACTCTCTTTTAGGTTTATAGGGTGGAGTGGAATTTGAGAACCCCAAGGTCTCTAGGGTTCCTGCCCAAATCCCACTTCTGTGGGAGGAAGAGGAGAGCGGAAGATACTACAGTTCTGTCTCATCTTCTGAGAGGCAGGAGGAGCTGACTTGACACATGAGCAAAAACTGGTCAGCATAGCTGCCTTGGGTCTGGTGTGCTGAGAACAGGGGCATGTTCTGAAAAGGGCTCGGGCAAATATAGACTGCACTAGGTAGTGTTAGAGTGAGGGCAGGCTTCTTGCTTCCTGGAGAACCAGAGCTCCTCCTGTGGTCCTTGCTAACCATCCCCTTCTCCCACGAAAGAAACCAGGCTCCCTTCCAGCACACTGCCTCTTAGAGATTTGCATAGGACATGCATGCTTGTACACATGCACACTTCTTCCATACACTGGTAGGTACATGCGTACCTCACACTCGACACACACCCCACAGCTCCTGACAGTAGCTTCTCCCCACACTCCAACTGGGCCAGTTCCTACCACAGTTCTATCTGCCAGTGGTTTGTCTGTTGTGTGTATCAGGGATACCCTCCAGCCTAACTGTAGGCTCTGAATTACTCATTCTCTGGGGAACCAGAGACAGGTGGAGGAGGGACTAGTCCTGAGAAATGTTTTAAAACACATTGTCTCTTGACTGACCTCAGCCTTCCCTCAGCAAGCATCACTGGCAGCCCCTCCTTCCGAAGTTCAGGCCAATAATACGCATGCTCCTCCAGACGCCCATTCTTGGTTCCTGCTGTCCTCTGTTTTTAATGACGGGTTTCACCTTTCCTCTCCACTTCTGCCCCATGTCATATAAATTGGTAAAGTGAGGTGCTGTGGACTGGTGGGGAACTGGTGTACGTGTGGCTTTATTGCCAGTGAGTTTCTTTCACTTTAAAGTTCTGTGGATTGTGACTTCTTATCTAATAAAGTGTCAGAGTTCATTTTGGAATAAAAAAAAAAAGAACTTTGTGAGCCAATGATTTTCAGTCCAGAGGTTCCCGTAATCAATCCTGGTTTGACTTACAAGTCTACACCCATTTACAGTGGTACCATGACTTCAGGAAAAAAAAATCAAAACAAAACAAAAATAGGATTAGTACTTTTAACATTCTTAGACATGCAATATGTGACTCAATATTCTCTCTAGGGGTTAGGCAGTTCAGTCCACCCGATTATGACAGAAAATAACTAATATTCTGAAGTATACTATATTACTAAGACAGGGTAGGTGTGTTGAATGTACTTTCTTATAATATCTAGTCTATAATGAGTTTATGAGAGCAAAACCCCAGACACTAGCTGGATTAGTTTGGACAAAGAACAAACAGAGAAGCCTGAAGCTATATTTTTCCAGCAAATATTTCCTTAATTGAGACTCACTATTGGGTCTGCCTTCCTAAATCACAATCACAAACCCAAAGGATCAAAATATAATAGACCATTAATTTCTACAGGCACCCCAGAGATTCCCGGGAGCTGAAGTGTAACATCTTGATCTCAAGGAAAAAAATGCATATGGTGTTAGCATCCCAATAATTGGGAAGGGACTTAGGTGCTTTTGGTAATGATGCCTGATGTGTCTCAAGGTGGCAATGCCATTTTCAAATATGAATCTAAGCACTCTTGTTAGATAGGGCTAGGCAATGTATTTTTTATCTGTCTTTCCCTTTGCTCTTGAGAGGTTAATTTCCTCTACCAGAAATATATTACAAGTTGAATTGGAGTTAGAGAGAGAGAGAGAGAGAGAGAGAGAGAGAGAGAGAGAGAGAGAGAGAGAGAGAGAGAGAGAGAGAATCTTAGAATGACTTCCTAAGAGCTGCAAGAAAAGCAAACATGACCTGGATTGAAATAAGCACTTCTGGAAATGGGAACCTAACAGTCTTTCTAGTTTTGCCCTGAGCCCTTAGTGATCTGTGAGGAAATCCTAACCTGAACCCTGATCCTGAAGAGCACTGTTACCACTTTTCCTCATAGGTTTCTCTCCAGTCCTGACTCAGCACTGACCCTGCCCATGCATATAACAACATGCATGACTCAGTGAATTATTAACTAAGGGCAACCCTGTCACCAGCCATGGTATTAAATACAGTGTCCTGGCCATGGCTGCTCTGCTCCTTGGGCCTCTGTCTCACCTCCCACTAACCTGGTTGCCTTTCACTTTGAATTGAAGCTCTCATTAAAGGAATTGTAGAGGGTTCTTTCTCCATTAAAAACAGAAACTTCTGATCCTATGCTCTCTGGCTGGTTGTTTCTATGTATCTTTCCAGACATCACACAAGATCACATGAGGCACATTTGTCCACAAACACACATTAAAATGTGGGTGGAAGGTTCTTTGTCAATTCAAATGGCACTAGACACAAAGGGTAAATTGAATTGTTCAACAGTAAAATAATAGTTCATGATTTTTTAACTGACATTTTCTGCATTGAAAATATGTATCTGAAATTTTCTTTTATTCTTAAGGACTTTCACCTTCCAGAAACACAGCTAATAATTTACCTTATTGAAAGACATAACCAATAATTTTTTTTCAATGGTGTTCTGATTGACAATATGTTCTTAGAGAAACAAAGCCAACAGGATTGAACTATTCATCATCACACTTGTTCACAGTTACTTAAGTGCTTTCGCTACTTTTATGATAGCCAACTTTCTCCCAAAACTGTCTACAGTATTACTATAAAAGAAAACTCAAAAAAATGTTGCTTCTGATACAAAATAAATAATTCATCATAGATTGTTGCAGGCTATTTGGTCACATTGTGAACCTTGAAATTGTGTTTTTTTTTTTTTTTTTTTTTTTTTTACTGGGGGGGGGTGTTTTTAGTTGTGGTGTGGCTCAGCCTTACCTTTAATCCAAGAGCTTTCTGCTTGAATATTGTAAACAGGATTAAATAAAGTCAATCATAGGTCAAGAGGCAGAGCAAGCTACCAGTTGAGGGGAGATGAACATAGAATTATTAAGAAAAAAAACAGAGGGAGTAAGAGAGAGACAGGAAGATGGATAAAGGTACACAGGAAGTAGAAGGGAGGGACATTCAGATTGAAGGAGGTTTTTGTTTTGTTTTGTTTTTTGAGAAAGAGCCATTTCTTCTGGTACTGAGGAGGGGCTCTGGAACTGGGTTTGCTGAAGAGGAAGGTCAGCTGGGCGCTTTCTCTGCCTCTCTGAACTAGCAGGCTCTCACCCAAGTCTTCATTAATAAAATCAAGGGATTGAGATTTTGTTAGAAAACAATAGATCTGTTTCACATATCACTTCTCTTTTCAGGGCTGGTTTTGTTGTTGTTGTTGTTGTTGTTGTTGTTTGTTTTTTTTGTTTTTTTGTTTTTGTTTGTTTTTGTTTGTTTTTTTTTTGCTGTTGTTGTTCTTGTTTTGCTTTGTTTGTCTTTTGTTGGTTTTGTTTTGTTGGTTGGTTGGTTGGTTTTTACACCGCTAGAAAACTCCATGATGGTTTGCATTAAGGCAGAAGATGGAATGATCGTATGAGAAGAAGTCCCTGTGCATATGGTCTTATTTGAAGGGTCACAGAAAACCTTTATCTTTTTTTTTTTTTTTTTAAAGCTTAACAAAAAGCTAGTGCACAAAGTAATCAGTCTCACTTCAATACATTCAGACCTTAGTTCTGATTTTTCACTCACTGCTATTCCGTACCTCCATGCCTTCATGGTGGTCTCCTTGTTCCCCTAAGTAGTATCCCCTCCACTTCCACATCACACAAATCCCACTACCTTATCTTTCTTTCATATACCCTCCCATAAGACCCCTTCATAGCCTCACTCCTGGACACACAGAGAAGAAACATTCAACATTTGTCCGAGTTTGGCTTATGCCAGTTAACATAATGATCCCAGTTCCGTTTTCATGAAAATGTCATGATTTCATTTCTCTTTCTGACTGAATCATCGTTGTGTACTTGTACCACATTTTCTTTACCCATTCATCTTTTTATGGACATAAGTCTCATTCCATTTCTTAGCTACCATGAATTTTGTCTCACTAAACACAGGTATCTCTGCACTGAGTTAGAATCCTTGTGTTATACACCCCTGAGTGGTACAGCTGATCGTAAGGCAGTGGTATTTTTAGTTTTTGAAAGGAGATTGAGATTGGCAATAGAGAAAGACAAAATCACATATAACAGCAGTCCCATCAGAATTTCACCCGACTTTTTATGAAAATTTTGGATGAAGTACCTTGGTTTATATTTTATAAGTCCTGGAAGACCACATATGTCATCCTAACTACTATACAAAATAGAACTATGTCATAATTAAAGGAGAAAGCAAAATCATTCCCAATTTAAACAGATTTAAGGGATTTATGTCCAAAAAAGCCAGATTCACAGAGAGTATTAAAAGAATATTTAGGTCTAGAGAAAAGATTAAGCATAACCAAGAGGACACAGAAATTTATAATCCCAGAACAAAGGAGGTCTAAGAAACACTAACATCACAACAAAAACAAAATAGCAGGAATAAACACTACTCAATAATAACTATCAATATTAATAGTCTCAGATCCCCCAATAACAAGATACAGGCTAACAGACTGGTTTGAAAAACAGGATTCATCCATTTGCTGCTTCTAAGATGCACATCTCCTCATAAATAATAGACATCGCCTTAAAGTAAGAGAATGGACAAAAGTGCTCCAAGATATGGTGGTTTGAATGAAAATGACGCCCATTTTTGCTTGTTTAGTGTCTTAGTTATGGTTTCCATTGCTGTGAAGAGATACCATGACCAAGGCAACTCTTACAAAGAACAACATTTAATTGGAGATGGCTTATATGTTCAGAGGTTCAGTCCATTATCATCAAGGAGAGAGCATGGCAGCTTCTAGGCAGGCATGGTGCAGGAGAATCTGAGAGCCTTACATCTTGATCCAAGGCAGACAGGAGAAAATTGATATCTGTGGGCACCTAGAAGGAAGCTCTCTTTTACAATGGGTAGAGCCAGAGTATAGAAATAGACCTGCAAAGCCCACCCCAACAGTGACACACTTCCTCCAACAAGGCCACACCTCCTAACAGTACCACTCCCTATGCTCCAAGCATATTCAAATCACCATACTAAGTCTCCAGTTGATGAATTGTTTGGAAAGGACTAATAGGTATGGCCTGGTTAGAGGAGGTGTGTTAACAAGAGTATGCTTTTAGATTTGAAAAGCCCACACCAAGCCAGTGTCATTCTCTCTACCCACTGTCTATGGATCAGAATGTAAAGCTCTCAGCTATTTCTCCACCATGCCTGCCTGCCTGCTTTCTGCCATGAGAATCAAGGACTAATGCTCCAAAGCTGTAAGCAAGTCCCCAGTTAAATGCTCTCTTGTATAAGAGTTGTTTTGGTCATGGTATTTGATCACAACATTACTAATAATAAGATACAAGGAAATGAAAAAACGAACAAACAAGTAATAGGGGTAGCTATTCTAATATCTGACAGACTAGACCAAAACAAAACTAGTTCAAAAGAGGTAGAAAAGGACACTCCATATTCATTGAAGAGAAAATATACTGAGCAGATATTACAACTATTATTTACATAGTAACAGAGGGGGCCACCTGTCTTCACAAAATAAACATTACTAAATCGAAAGCCATAGACTGAACCATGGTTGTGCATACCTTTAATCCCTACACTTGGCAGGTAGAAGCAGGTGGATCTCTGTGAGTTCAAAGTCAGACTAGTTGACATAGTGAGTTCTAGACCAGCTAGGAATACACAATTTGACACTGTCTCAAAATAAACAAATATGGAATCATAGATTTTCCCCCTAACACAGTGAGTGTGTAACTTCAGTACTCGATTCATACCAACAAACAAGTCATCCCTACAAAAACTAGCCAAGGAATTGTTAGCACTAACTAACATCATAAATCAAATGGACCTAATAAATATCTTAAAAGCAACAACACAAGGATGTTTGCTCTCTCAGTTCCTGTTCAAAATAGTATTTGAAGTCTTAACTAGAGCAATAAGATAGGCAAAGGAAATAAAGATAATGTGAAAAGGAAAAGAAGTCAAATTATCTGGATTTGCAGATGTATATTTCCATACATAAAAGTCGCTAATGACTCCACCAGAAAATTCCTACGGCTGATATATTCAGCAAAGTCCTAGGATTAACACACAAAAAATTAGTAACCTTTTTCTCAGTAAACTATTGAAAAAAATATGAAAATAATCCAAAATCATAACTGCCTATAAAAATAGATAATAAATAAATCAGAATTAATATGTTAATAAATTGTACCAAAAATGTTAAGACATTGATGGAACAAACTGAGCTAGATCCCAGCAGATGGAAAGACTGCAAATGCTCATGCGTTGATAATATTAAGAACTGTAAACAGTCATCTCACCTAAAACAGATTTAACACAATCTCTACAATATTGCAATTCTTCAAAGAAGATTTTTTTAAATTGATTTCATTTAGAAATACAAACTACCCAGAATATCCCAAACTATCCAAACTATAAAAGAACTACTAGAGGTATCATCAAGCCTGATTTTAAGTAATGCTACAGAGCTATAGTAATAAAATCAGCACACTATTGGCTAATCCACAGACTCACTGATCAGTAAATAGAACAGATACAGGACCACACACCTGTGAGCACTTGAGGTTTTTCTTTTTTTCAAAGAAGCCAAAATACAGCTAGAGAAAAGACAGAATCTTCAACAGATAGTGTGTCAAACTGGAAAAGTAGAAGAACGAAAATAGATTCTTATCTATCCCACTGCTCAGACTCAACTCCAAATGGATCAAGGACCTTAACTAAAGGCCAGATACCCCAAATCTGACGGAAGATGAAGTAAGACTAGTCTTGACCTCATTGTCACAGGAAAGAACTTTCTGAAGAGGACATTGATATCACAGACACTGAGACCAACAATTAATAACTAGGACTTGATGAAGTGAAAAAGCTTCTGTTCAGCAAAGAATTCCATCATTTGAGTAAAGAGGCTGCTCTCAGAATAGAGAGAAGAACTATTCCAGCTATAGATATAACAGATGGATACATCTATAATATATAAACAACAAAAACAAACAAACAAAACTCAAAAAAATGGGGCTAAACAGAGATTTCTCAAAAATAAAATAAAATAAAATAAAAATAACTGAGAAACGTTTTTAACTGTTCAGCATCTTTAGATCTAAGGGAAATGCAAATTAAAACCACTTTAAGATTATATCTTACCCCAGTCAGAATGGCCAAGATAACATTTAAAAAAATGACAGAAGAAGATGCTTGTGAGGTTTCAAGAAAGAGGATCCATTAACTTATTCACTGCTGGTGGGAGTGCACATTGGTACAACCACTAGGGAAAGCTGTGGGGTGTGTCAAAGGCATGGAAAAATAGACCTGCCACATGATTTAGCTATAGCATCATTGGGCATATACCCAAATGACTCTACAGCCTACTACAGGGCTATCTCCTCATCCATGTTCATTGTTGCTGTATTCATAATAGCCAGAAAATGGAAACAACCTAGATTTCCATCAGTTCGTAGATCCATAATACAAAATGGTAAGTTTATACAATGGAATATAACACACAGCCAGTTGGAAAAAGTAAAATGATAAAATGCATAGGTAAATGGGTAAAGCTTAAAAAATTTAGACACATAAAAATATTGCATGTTTTCTCCCATTTCTGGATGTTAGCTTTGAATCTTCAGATATGTGTATTTCATTCAGAATGCCCATGGAAGTCAGAAATTTAGTGTTTAATTTGGGAGAAATAAAGTGCAGTGGGGAATGAAAGAGTGCAGTGGAGGGAGGATGTCAGGTGAGGGATAACACTAAAAGCTTTTTGACAAAGTCAAATGGAATTCTACTGCAATAGAAGCTCCCTAATTCTGGGGTGAGTGTGCTTGAAATTCTGATCAAAATTGCATTAACATTGTAAGATGGTTTTTGGCAAGACAGTGATTTTCATAATATTAATCCTGTCGATTCTTCAGCATTCTTCAGATTCTTCCCATATTCTAGTGTCTTCTTCAATGTCTTAAAGGGATTTTTATTGTAGAGGATTATTTACCTATTTGATTTGATTTATTCTCATATATTTTTAAAAGCTATTATGGGTAGTTTTTTTTTTTTTTTTTTTTTTTTTTTTTTTTTTTTTTTTTTTAGTTCTCTCTCAGCGATTTTATTGACTGGCATTTTATCTAGTTTGCTGAAAGGACTTATCTAACTCTGATCAGAACCAAGAGTTTTCTGGTGGGATCTTTACGGTCTTTTAACCACAGGATTATGTTGCATGCAAACCTCCTTTCCTGTTTGTGTCCCTTTTGTTCATTTCTAGATAAAAGTTCAGGTACAATATTTAGTAACAGTGGCGAGAGGGTGGGCACCCTTTTCTTGTTCCTTATCTTGAAGGAAATTATTTCAGTTACTCCGTTTTATATTATGTTGTGTATACTCTTCTTTCTATGTAGCCTTTATTATGTTGAGATATGCTTTACATTGAAACAATCCCATATCCCTAAAAGAAACTGTGTCACACTATATAATCTTCTTGAGCTGTTTTTGAACATGACTTGTAAGATTTTTGTTAAGAATCTTGCATGTATGACCAATGTCTTAGTTAGGGTTTTACTGCTGTGAAAAGATACCATGACCAAGCAGCTCTTATAAAGACAACATTTCATTAGAACTGACTTACAGGTTCAGAGGTTCAGTCCATTATCATTAAGGCAGGAACATTGCAGCATCCAGGCAGGCATGGTGCAGGAGGAGCTGAGAGCTCTACAACTTCATCTGAAAGCCATTGACTTCCAGACAGCTGGGATGAGAGTCTTAAAGCCCATGTTCACAGTGACACATCTATTCCAACAAGGCCACACCTCCAAATAGTGCCACTCTCTGGGCCAAGCATATTCAAACCATGACATTATACTCCCTGGTCCCTATAGGCTTGTTCAAACGGGAGTCTATGGGGGCCATGTCTAGCCATAGCATAATTTTTAAAAGTACATTTAAGAGACAGAGAGATGGCTCAGCAGTTAAGAGCATTCACTATACTTCCAAAGTTTCTGATTTCAAATCCCAGCAACCCCATTAGATCACAAACATCTGTAATGGGATCTAATGCCTTAATCTGATGTGTCTTAAGATAGCTACAGTGTACACATATAAAGAGATAAGTGAATCTTTAAAAATGAGGTGTTTAAAAGTACATTTAGTCCAACTTCCAAAACCCCATAGTCTATAGCAGTATCAACAATGTTAAAAGTTCAAAGTTCAACATCTCTTCTGAGATTCAACCAATCGCTTAACTGTATCCCCAAAGCTAGACAGCTTTTCATACTCCAAACACTGCATCTCCATGTGTGGTGTCAAGTGGTCTTCAGATCTCTAACTCCTTTTTCATCTTTGTTGACTGCAACAAACTTCTTTCTCCTGGGCTGGTTCCACTCTCTGTTAGCAGCTTTCCTCAGCAGATAGCCCACAGCTCTGGCATCTCAAACATCTTGGGGTCTTAAAGACAACTTCAATGTTACAGCTTCTTGTTCCAATGTCTGGGACCCACAAATGGTCTTCTGGGCTTCTCTGAAGAGCTGTTATCACTTCTCCATATCTGCCCTCTGTAGCACTCTAAGCTCAGGTTGACTCCACTCCACTGCCGCTGCTGTTCTTGGTGATCATCCCATGGTACTGGCATCTCCAAAATACTGGAGTCTTCTGCTGCAACTAGGCTTCAGCAATAGCCTCTCATAGGCTCTCTTCATGGTGCCAAACCTCAACTTTGTATTATTCCTTCAGTCCTGGGCCATCAACTGCAACTCAGGCTGCACCTTCACCAATGGCTTTCCATGGCCTCTCACATGCCAAGCTTCAGCTGCCCTCCATGACCTTCAAAACCAGTACCACCTGGGTGATTCTTACACATTTCCAAGTACAGCTGCAGCATGGGATACAACCTTGGTTATCTCTGGAACACAGTTTCTTTGTACTCTCAGAAAGCACTTCCCAGAAGATTTCACTTCAGTGATGTTAGTCTCTTCTTAATCACAACCAATTTCTTAGCTCCAGCTAACCAGCATTAATTGTCCCAGTTGTCCTTTCTATTCAGGACTCTAAAGCCAGAGCCACATGGCCAAAGGTGCTGAGTTCTGCTGCTTGTTGGGTCTGTAACATGGCTCTCTTGTTTTATTACATTATTATTAGCTTTCTGTTTCCCAATCCTTCACTACCTAAACTTGGCTGTTCTGGAACTTGTTCTGTAGACTGACTCTGAACACAGAGATCTGCATGCCCATCTTCTCAGCAATGGGATTAAAGGTCTGGTCCACCAAGCATAGATTTAAGCTTATCTTCACCTAGAATTTGCTCTACTCTAGGCCATTCTTGAACTCCGAGATCTACCTGTCTTTATTTCCTGGGATTAAAGGCTTGTACTACCATGCCTGGGCCTAAACATAACTGACTAGGATCTTGCCCATAAGGTCACTATTCCCTTAATTCAATTTAATATCCTTGATCACAGGATTCAACTTCATTTCACTGCCTGGTGTCCCTTTAATACTCAAACCACATATGTAATATTTTTCCTTTCTCAGCTTACTCTGCTTGTTTAAAATGCTCATAGTGAAACTTAATCGGATAACATAGTCTATGATGGGCATTTCTGAGACTTCCTTTGTCAATGCAATTAATCTGAATCTCCTCACCATAGCCTCAGGCAGGCTCTTCAGACAAGGGGAAAAAGTGGCCAAATTCTCCATCAAAATACCACAAAAAATAGTCTCTAGGCCACATATTGAAATTCTCCACAGAAACCTCTTGGGCCATATCTGCACAGTTAAAATTAATCTCAGCAACAAAGTCTTCCATACGACTATTACCACGGCCCAATAAACCCCATTTAAAGCATCCCACCACTTTCCAAATCCAAAGTCCCCAAATCACATTTTTCCCAAAAGGTCAGACCTATCACAGCAGTACCTAAGTCCTTGCCACCAATTTCTATCTTAGTTAAGGTTTACTGCTGTGAACAGACACCATGGCCAAGGCAACTCTTATAGTCAACAAGAAAATTTGTATACAGGTTTTTGTTTTGGTCTTTGGTTTTTTTGGTTTTTGTATCTTTAACAAATGTTTGTATCAGAACATTTGTTAAATGTTGCTTCATAGAATACATTTGATAGTATCTGTCCCTTTTCTACTTAGTGGAAGACTTTGTTAAATTTCTTGGTGTTAGCTTTTTTTTTTTTTAAGGTTTGGTATAATTCAGGAGTAAATCCATCAGGTCCTAGGATTCCTCATTCCCTTTTAAAGATTTTTTAAGCAATTTTATATATTATTTTTTCAATGATATTAAAGTTTTGGGGTAAAATATATTTTTGAGAACAGAAAAAAAGTTTGGCATAGGAGAGGGAGAAACAGGGAAACATATTTTATACATTCTTCATCAGAGTATAAGTTCATATAATCAAAGAAGTATGGTTTGGTTTGCAGAGTGTCATGGGAAGAACAGAGAATCTGTTAAAACCCAAGCTTTAAGTTTGAATCACATAGGTAATATTTGTAATAACATCCTTGTGCTTGTTTCCAAATTTGTGACATTTAAATTTTCTGTTAATGCTGCCAAAGGTAAAAGTCCAGTTTCTAGAAATTGGATGCTAGCAGGAAGATGTATAGATTTTAAAGATGTATTCTATGCTAACTATTATCTGGTTCTTTACAGAATGCATGCACACTTAAATATAACCTCAAAACAAAACATCATGAGAACCACGAATCATGTTTCACAACAGACAAAACTCAAGATCAAAAGTGTATATTGATACGTTCTCATCTTTCTGTTTTCTTTATTTTTTTGCATAAAACTATATGGATATATTTTTTCAGTACTTAATTTTTTAAAGGTTTGTAGTATGCACTGAGATCTTACTAGTTACAATGAACATAAACTACATGTAAAACAAAATGTAACATGGAAATAGTCAAAGTTTTCTTGGTGTGTAAAGATTAAACATAATGATTTTTAAATACCAAGAATTGCCACAAGACTACATCCTTAGTTCTTAAATTATTGGTTTAAGGTCTAGGTGTATCACACATTGAGAGAGGCTATACACTTTTACTTTTTTTCTAAGTTGAATGGAGGTTTCCACTTTTTGGGATTTCTTTCTTTCTTTTTTCTTTCTTTCTTTCTTTCTTTCTTTCTTTCTTTCTTTCAGCTTCATATGGTCTGTGAGTTGTTTCTTGGGTATACAGAGCTTTCTGGGGCTAGTATCCAATTATCAGTGAATGCATGTTATGTCTGTTCTCTTTTGACTGGGTTACCTCTCTCAGGATGATATTCTCTGGATCCATCCGTTTACCTAAGAATATGTAAAGTCATTGTTTCTAATAGCTGAGTAGTACTCCATTGTGTAAATAAACCACAATTTCTGTATCCATTCATCTACTGAAGGATATCTGGGTTCTTTCCAGCTTTTTGCTATTAAAAATAAAGCTGTTATGAACATGGTGGAGCATGTGTCCTTATTATATGTTGGAGCATCTTTGGAATATTTGCCCAGAAGTGGAATAACTGGGTCTTCAGGTAGGACTATGTCCAATTTTCTGAGGAACACCCACACTGATTTCCAGAGTGGCTTTACCTGCTTACAACCCTACTAAGAGTAGAGAAGTTTTTCATCTGCTGTCATCTGAGTTTTTGATCTTAGCCATTCTGACTGGTGTGACGTGGAATCTCAGGGTTGTTTTGATTTGCATTACCCTGATGACTAGGGAAGTCAAGCATTTCCTAAGGTGCTTCTCTGCCATTTGAAATTCAATATTCCTCAATTGAGAATTCTTTGTTTAGCTCTGTCCCCATTTTTAATAGGATTGTTTGATTCTCTGGAGTCTAACTTCTTGAGTTCTTTGTATATATTAGATATTAGAACTCTATCAGATGTGGGATTGGTAAATATCCGTTCCCAGTCTGTTAGCTGCCATTTTGTTTTCTTGACAGTGTCCTTCGCCTTACAGAAACTTTGCTATCTCATTAAGTCCCATTTACCTGTTCTTGATCGAAGATCATAAGCCATTAGTGTTTTATTCAGGAAAATTTCCCCTGTGCCCATGTGTTCTAAGCTTTTCCCCATTTTCTCTTCTAATAGTTTCAGTGTACCTAGTTTTATGTGGAGATCTTTGACCCACGTGCACTTGAGCTTTGTACAAGGAGATAAGAAAGGATCAATTTGCATCCTTCTGCATGCTGACTGCCACTTGAATGAACACCATTTGTTAAAGAGGCTGTCCTTTTTCCATTGAATGTTGTAAGCTTCTTTGTCAAAGATCAAGTGAGCATGTGCATGAGAGTTCATTTATGGAACTTCTACTGTGTTCCATTGATATCTGCCTATCTCTGTACCAATACCATGTGGTTTCTTTAAAAATCACAATTTCTTTGTAATATAGCTTGAGGTCAGGGATGGTGATTTCTGTAGAAGTTTTCTTGTTGTTAAAATTAGATTTTGCTATTCTGGGTTTTTGTTATTCCAGATGAATTTGCAAATTGCTCTTACCAACTCTATGAATGATTGAGCTGGAATTTTGATGGGGATTGCATTGTATCTGTAGACTGCTTTTGGTAAGATGGCCATTTTTACAATATTGATCCTTCCAATCCATAAGCATGGGAAATCTTTCCATATTCTAAGATCTTCTTCAATTTTCTTTTCCAGAGACTTGAACTTCTTGTCATAAAGGTCTTTTGCTTGCCTAGGGTCACACCAAGAATTTTATTGAATATTTTTGCATCAATGTTCATAAGGGAGATTGTTCTGAAGGTCTCTTTCCTTGTAGGCTCTTTGTGTCCCATGAGGAACACAGGCCTGGTGAGATTGTGCTGCTAGTAGCAGGGGCACAGAGAGGTCTGAGCCCAGCACACGGAAATTGTGCACCCATGATTGGTTCAGGGAAGCAGGAACTCTGCCATAGGGACTTGGTTTCCACCCAGAGGGCCCTTGCATGTGGAACAAATGGTCAGGCCATCTACCACTGGGAAAAGCAGAGATCCAGGAATGCAGGTGAGATACACAGGAGAGATGGGAAATAATCACTGATAACAAGACCACATATAATCATAGAGAACAAGATGGCAAGAGGAAAGCAAAAGAACTTATCCAATGGAAACCTGGAAACACCAGAACCCAGCTCTCCAATCACAGCAAATAGCTGAATGCCAAAAACTCCAGAAAAAGAAGACTCAGACCTAAAATCATACCTCAAGATGATGATAGAGATCCTTAAACAAGAACGGGAGGAAAAGCATTAAAAACAAATAGAAGCTTTTAAAGAGGAAACAAGAAAAACACTCAAAGAAATCAAAGAACTAGAGGAAAACAGAACCAAAGAAACGAAGGAATTGAAGAAGGAAATGAAAATTGAAACAATAAAGAAAACACTAAAAAAGACAACCCTGGAGGTAGAAAACCGAAAAAAAAAAATAAATCAGTAGTCACAGATGCAAGCAGCTCCAACAAACTACAAGAGTTGAAAGAAAGAATCTCTGGGGCCAAAGACAACATTGAAAACACAAACAAAGCAGTCAGAGAAGATGCAAAGGCCCAAAAGCTTCTAACCCAAAATTTCCAGGAGATCCAGGACACAATGAGAAGAGCAAACCTAAGGATAATAGAAATAGAAGAGGGTGAAGAATATCAACTAAAGAGGCACAGTAAATATCTTCAATAAAATTGTAGAAGAAAACTTCCCTACCCTTAAGAATGAGATGACTATGAGCATAAAAGAAGCCTACAGAACTCCAAATAGAGTGAACCAGGAAATAAATTCCTCCTGACACATAATAGTCAAAATACCAATTGCCCAAAGCAAAGAAAGAATACTAAAAGCAGTAAAGGGAAAAGGGTCATGTAATTTATAAAGGCAGACCAATCAGAATCACACACGATTTCTCAACAGAGACTATGAAAGCTAGAAGATCCTGGAAAGATATCATGCAGACCCTAAGAGAACATAAGTGCCAGCCCAAGCTGCTATACCCAGCAAAACTCTCAATCACCATAGATGGAGAGACCAAGATATTCCAGGGCAAAACTAAATTTAAACAATATCTGACTATAAACCCAGAACTACAACAAATTATAGGGGGGAAACCCAATACAAGGAGGGAAACTACATCTTAGTAAAAACAAGAAAATATCTAAGCAAGAAAACCAAAAGAAGAAAGACACATAGGCACAATTCTACCTCTAAAAGCAAAAATAGCAGGGAACAGCAACCACTATTACTTAATATCTGTTAACATAAATGGACTCAATTCCTCAATAAAAAGATAAAGGCTCTCAGACTGGATACATAAACAAAATTCAGCATTTTGCTACATACAGAAAACCTATCTCAAAGAGAAAGACAGACACTATCTCAGAGTAAAAGGTTGGGAAAACAAAAAAGTCCAAGCAAATGGCCCCAAGAAGCAAGCTAGAGTGGCTATTCTAATATCAAATAAAGTAGATTTTCAACCAAAAGTTATCAAAAAAGATAAGGAAGGAAACTTTTTACTCATTACAAGGAAATTTTGTCAGGAGGAACTCTCAATCCATAACATATATGCTCCAAATACAAAAGCACCCATATTCATAAAAGAAACCCTACTAAAGCTCAAATAATACATTGCACACCGCACAATAATAGTGGAAATGCATGAATTCCTAGACAGATACAAGATACCAAAGTTAAACCAGGAGCAGGTAAACCATCTAAAGAATCCCACAACACCTAAAGAAATAGAAGCACTCATCAAAAGCTTCCCAACCAAAGAAAGCCCAGGTCCAGATGGGTTCTGTGAAGAATTCTATCAGA
Source organism: Micromys minutus (assembly GCF_963924665.1). NCBI lineage: Eukaryota > Metazoa > Chordata > Mammalia > Rodentia > Muridae > Micromys > Micromys minutus. Next base: position 65,632,493 of record NC_137973.1, on the reverse strand, counting down.
CATTTATTGACAACCTAATACCAATACTCTCAAAACTATTCCACAAAATAGAGTCAGATGAAACACTCCCTAACTCATTTTTCGAGGCCACAATAGCCCTCATTCCTAAACTACACAAAGACCCTACAAGGAAAGAAAACTTCAGACCAATCTCACTTATGAACATTGATGCAAAAATATTCAACAAAATCCTTGCAAACCGAATCCAAGAACACACCAAAATGGTCATTCACCATGATCAAGTAGGCTTCGTCCCTGGTATAGGGATGGTTTAATATACGGAAATCCATCAATGTAATCCACCATATAAAAAAACTCAAAGAAAAAATCATCACATGGTTATTTCATGAGACGCTGAGAAAGCATTTGACAAAATTCAACACCCTTTCATGTTAAAAGTCCTGGAAAGAACAGGAATCCAATGCCCATACCTAAACATAATAAAAGCAATATATTACAAACCAATAGCCAACATCAAACTTAATGGTGAGAAACTTGAAGCAATCCCACTAAAGTCAGGGACTAGATAAGGCTGCCCACTCTCCTCCACCTATTCAACATAGTACTGGAAGCCCTGGCCAGAACAAATAGACAGCAAAAGGAAATCAAAGGGATACCTATTGAAAAGGAAGAAGTAAAAACATGACTGTTTGCAGATGACATGATAGAAGTGTACTTAAGTGACTCCAAAAATTCTATCAGAGAACTTTTACAGCTGATAAACAAGTTCAGCAAAGTGGCTGGATATAAAATTAACTCAAACAATTCAGTAGCCTTCCTCTACTCAAAGGACAAACATGTGGAGAAAGAAATTAGGGAAAGATACCCTTCACAATAGTCACAAACTATATAAAATACCTTGGTGTGACTCTAACTAAACAAGTGAAGGAACTGTATGAGAAGAATTTCAAATCTCCGAAGAAGGAAATTGAGGAAGATCTCAGAAAACGGAAAGATCTCCTATGCTCATGGATTGGAAGAATCAACATTGTAAAAATGGCCATCTTACCAAAAGCAATCTACAGTTTCAATGCAATCCCCATCAAAATTCCAACCCAATTCTTCATAGAGTTGGAAAGAGCAATGTGCAATTTCATCTGGGATAACAAAAGACCTAGGATAGTGAAATCCTTCCTCAACAACAAGAAAACATCTGCGGGAATCATCATCCTTGACCTCAAGCTATATTACAAGGCAATTGTGCTAAAAACTGCATGGTACTGGTACAGAGATGGGCACAAGGATCAATGGAATAGAATAGAAGATCCAGAAATGAGCCCTCACATATATGGTCACTTGATTTTTGACAAAGGATCTGTAAACATTCAATAGAAAAAGAACAGCCTCTTCAACAAATGATGCTGGTCCAACTGGCATTCAGCATGCAGAAGAATAAAAATAGACCCTTTCTTATCTCCTTGTACAAAGCTCAAATGCAAGTGGTTATAAGATCTCCACATTAAACCAGGTACACTGAAACTATTATAAGAGAAAGTATGGAAAACCTTAGAACACATAGGCACAGGAGAATATTTCCTGAACAGAATACCAACGGCTCATGCTCTAAGGTTAAATATCCACAAATGGGACTTAATGAGATTGCAAAGTTTCTGTAAGGCTAAGGACACTGTGAAGAAAACAAAATGGCAGCCAACAGATTTGGAAAATATCTTTAACAACCCCACAACTGATAGAGGGCTAATATCCAAGGTATACAAAGAACTCAAGAAGTTAGACTCCAGAGAATCAAACAACCCTATTAAAAAATGGAGTATGGAGCTAAACAAAAAGTTCTCAATTGAGGAATATCAGATGGCTGAGAAGCATCTATGGAAGTGCTCGACATCCTCAGGGAAATGCAAATCAAAACAACCCTGAGATTCCACCTCATACAAACCAGAATGGCTAAGATCAAATATTCAGATGACAGGTGAGGATGCAGAGAAAGAGGAACACTTTTCCACTGTTGGTGGGGTTGTAAACTGGTACAAACCTTCTGGAAATCAGTCTGGCGGTTCCTCAGAAAATTGGTCATAGTACTACCTGAAGACCCAGTTATTCCACTTCTGGGCATATACCCCAGAGAAGCTCCAACATACAACAAAGACACATGCACCACAATGTTTATAGCAGCTCTATTTATAATAGCCAGAACTGGAAAGAACCCAGATGTCCTTAAGTAGAGGAATGGTTACAAAAATTGTGGTACATTTACACAATAAAGTACTAATCAGCTATCAGAAATAATGACTTTATGAAATTCTTAAGAAAATGGATGCATCTAGAGAATATCATCCTGAGTGAGATAACCCAGTCACAAAAGAACAGACATAATATGCAGTCACTGATAATTGGATACTAACCCCAGAAAGCTCTGAACACCCCAGAAACAACTCACAGACTATATGAAGTTCAAGAAAAACAAAGGCCAAAAAAAGAAAGAAAGAAAATGAAAAACCATTATGCTTAAATTTTAAACACCAAGAAAACTTTAACTATTTCCAGGTTACATCTTGTTTTACATGTACTGTATGCTCCTTGTAACTAGTAAGATTTTAATGCATACTATCAAACCTTTAAAAAAATCAAGTACTGTCAAAAATGTATTCATATAATTTTATGCAAAAATGCTTAAAATCTGTACATTTATCTTTGTTTTTTAAAATAAAGTTGTTTAATTTAATAAAATAAAAAGAAAAAAAGTGTAGGCTTAGATTTTTTTAAATGGCTACTTTCAATAAATGTTTTCAAATGCTTTAATCACCTCTTCTAGTCCAACATCAAAGGTAGGGAAGAAAAGATGGTAGTTAGAACAAGGGTTTGTGGGCCTATTCAGAAGTTCTTCTTTGAGGGGAGATGCTAATCTCTTTCTGTCAGGTTACCAGAAGTCCAGTTCAGTAGTGTCAGGATATCAATCTTAAATCATCAGTGGTAACATAACCCAGCAGAAACAGCCAGGTCTCTATCAAACTGACATGAGTCAGCAGGAGGGACCAGAACCAGCAAGGATGCCAGGAAAAGTTCTCTGCTGTGCCTCTCCCAACAAAATGAAGATCAGTGAAGACTGGAGACCAAAAAAGCTTTGTAAGGCTAACTATGCAAGCCCACCATCACTGTTCATTGAGTCCTGTTTATAATCTCTCCAAACATCACATGTTCTCCCAAAGGTATTGCCTCAGCAAAACAAGTGTGCCTCAGCCAGTTAATATCTCCCATTGATTTTTTAAAATCTTTAAGTGTTTGCAAATGTTCTCTACAGATCTGTACCTTTTGTGGTTGAATTTTTTGTTTATTGATTTATAACCCAAATAACTAAGTGAATCCCATCTTTGTATTTTTTTTTTTTTTTTTTTTTTTTTTTGGAGCAATCTATAACACCCACCATGGCAGAATTCTTTGTGTTACCTTGAATATATTCTCTAAAACATCTTTGTCAGAATCAGCCAAAAAATGTCATTCATATAATGATAAATGATAAATCCAATGCTTATGGATTATTTCTAATGGTTGTTGCACAAAACACTGACATAAAGTTCAATGATTGAACATTCCCTATAGAAGTACTTTCCAGTGGTATCTCTTCAGTGGATGACTATTATTCAAAGTAGGTATTGAGAAAAACTTTTCTCTATCCTGTTCATGTATGGGTATCATGAAAAAAAAATATTTCAAGTCAAATTATTATTATAGCTCATGATTTCAGTAACAAAAATGGTAAAGAAAGTCCAGTCTGTAAAGAACTCATTGGTTGAATTGCTTTGTTAGCTGCTCTTAAATCCATTATCACCCTCCATTGTATGAGTTCTCTTTTACAACAAACACAGGGGATTCCATAGGCTGGTAGACTCTTCTATATGTTGAGCCTACCGCTGCTCTTTCACCAGTTGTTCAAGTGCCTGCATTTTTTTTTTTTTTTTTTTTTTTTTTTTTTTTTTTTTTGGTTATGGGCCACTGCTCTTGCTGTACAGTCTGTTTGGTAGCCATTTTAGGGACGGGGCTGTTAGTACCTTAGCCTTTGGAAATTTGATCTCTATGATGTCCTGTTTTGGGCTCATGGGCATAGCTTATGATTTTTCTTGATCACCCCTATCAGTATCTTCCCCTGGAGTATCTACCATATCACACTTAAATTCCTCACTACAGATTGCTTGCATCTGGGAAAATGTGAAAGAAGTCTAATAATGACTACTAGACTTTGATCACCTATTTCAAGAAAAAGGCTTACCTATCCACTGCAGTTTAGCAGAGTAGATCTGTCTCTGAGCATCCTATCTTCTTCAAGGATACTTTTTTACAGTTCTTTAACAATTTCATAATATGTATTTGATTATGTTTATCTCCCTTTCCTCTGGAGACCCAATGTATACTCCTTATACCATCATCATCTTTTTTTTCTCTTAAAAAATTAGTTTTTCAATAGCCCACTGAGTCAAATTAGTGTTCTTGCAAGAGTACAGGCAACACAGCAGTGTCTACATCAATGAGGAAAAATGGCTTCCCTCTCCCAGCAATCATTTGCTAATAGCTTTCAATGAGAAGTGGATTCTTAGGAACTCTTCCATCCATGCTGAAATTACTGATTGGCTTGACTACACGGGTATTATACAGGAAACCTTAACCAGAGCAGTCCATTTTTGAATGAGAGTCTCTAACCACCATCTACTCTAGCACAGCACTGAGACATGACTTCCCATTCTCATCTTGAAATGTTTTATTCACAAAAAGATAGAATAAAGGGAGCATATGAGTAAAATGAACTCTTTGAAAGTGAGAAAAAATAGTGTTTAAGTTATATACTCACAATTGTTCGTCCCTATCCTTCACACATGGAAATTCTATATGTGAGATCAGAAAAATGCTAATAGACCAAGGAACATTAGTTAAGATATGTTCAAAATTGCCCAGATATCTACTGACTTTAATTTGTGGTAACCAAAATGCCAATGTCCTATGTTTCACTCAGGAAATGTATATGATCCCAATCATTTTATTAATTGTTTTCCATTGATTACACAGGGACCCAACTAGTCATACGAACATTGCCCTCATTGGTGGTTTTGACACATCTCTGCCATCTCTGTTTTTTTCTCAGAGCATCTTCAGACATAGATAACCAGGCAGCATCTGTAGCACATGTTTTTCTTTTTATTTTAAAGATTTATGTATTTAATTTATATGAGTCCCCTAGAACTGTCTTCAGACACACCAGAAGAGGGCATCAGATCCCATTACAGATGGTTGTAAGCTACCATGTGGTTGCTGGGTACTGAACTCAGGACCTCTGGAAGGACAGTGCTCTTAACCACTAAACCATCTCCACAGCCCAGCACATAGTTTTCTTAAAGCGAGGTGGAGCACTGGTTCAATTTAGAAGATGACACAGCTGTGTTTTGCCCTTGCTTCCCATCATGGGAAAGGAAATGTGAAGGTCCTCAGGCTACAGGAAATTGTGGAAGAAAAACACAATTACTCCCTAAATATTGCTTACTAAGACAGTAATTGAGCATTCATCACAATGATGAAGAGCCAACATTGAATTTACAGGACATGTCCTGGAGTTAAGGACCTGGGTGATTTTGGAATTGATTTTCCATCATGTAATCAATAGGGTGCTTCATATGAGCCACCAAGCCAGACAGATATCACCAGGAGACATGAGTGATACCTTGCATTAAACTCATTTCCAAAACACAAAGAACACAATTGGATAATTCCACCACCTACTACAAACCCAGAGAAAAGAATAAAGATAGAAACAAACAAACACAACAAACAAAAGTTTGTTACTTCAGTTACCACATCTTTAGTCTAGAAACATTTGATTTTTCCTATTTCTAACCCTGGGTTTTATTTAGTGAATCATTCTCTACCATACACAACCCCTTTAAAACTTGTCTTAAATTTGGATCAAGTTGAAGAATTAACAGCAAGTAAAAAAGCATACACTGTAGCTATATTCATTTATCCCACAAGAGGAGAAAGAAATATTTCTAGTGCTTTTAACAGGTCTTGCCTGATTAAATCTCAAAGACTAGACATACATTTCTTACGTGTTCACTAAGAGAATATGAATGCCATGCCAAAGGACCATCAAAATGTCATAAGACAGAAAGTAATATTTATCATTCCACAAGAATCAGAAAGAGAACTTTGATTGAAGATCAAGGCTCATGGACTTGCATAGAAACAGCAAACCATGGTCTTCTACTGAGAAAAGGGCTAATGTCATATCAGTCATGACTTCCACTACATATTGGTTGACTAACAAAATGTAAGATAGAACAGTGCAAGGTGAACTAGATTCTCAGGAATATGTGGTGCTGTAAAATGTATTGCATTGTGGAGATGGCTAACACAGAGATGGGTCCAAGGATAGGAAGATAGGCTATGGAGAGCTGGTCTCTGCAGGTTGATGTCAAGGCAATACATGATTGGACAGTGGAGAGTGGGTGGGGAGAACATTTTGGAAAAGCAGAAGAAGAGGAAAATCAAGAGATTTGAGGGGAGGCAACATGGATGCAGACATGGATGTTTCTCCCCATGCATTTCTATATGGATAAGGTTGCTATGATTATTTCTAACGTTTTTCTATGGCTCAGTTTATCTTATCTAGGGGGGGCAGTCTATATTTTTGTCAACTGGCTGTAAGCTTATTGTGTAGAGGAATTGTGGGTTGAGAATTTAACATATAAACCTGTTTGATAAGTTATTGATTGTTGAGTCATGACTTTACCGGGCTGTGAAGGACAGTGTGTGAAAGCAGAAAACAACACGCTGGGGCAGTCATGGACCACCTGGGACAGAAGTAGCCTTTTAACAACAGATAACCCAATAACAACAGAGCCTATTAAATATTACCACTAAAGGTCTTCTTCATAGTGCCATTGACAATGGATGAAAACATCTAAGTTTAGGAAGACATTGAAGGACAATTCTTAATTTTGTATGGAAAAACAAAAATCTCAGGCTACCTAAAATAATCCTAAAAAAATAAAAGAACTACCAGAAGTCTCACCAGGCCTGGTTTGAAGCTGTACTACAAAGTTATAGTAATAAAAACTACATGGTTTGGCATAAAAACAAAGATATTGATCAGTGAAATTGAATTGAAGGTTCAGATACAAATCCAAATACCTATGGACACCTGGTTTTTGATAAGCAATTCATAGATACACACAGCACCTTCAACAAATTGTACTGGTCAAACTGGATGTTTGTATATAGAAGTATTCAACTGGATACATATTTATCACCCTGCAAAAAACTAAACTCAAAGGGGATCAAAAATCTCAGCATAAAACCAGATACACTGAACCTGATAGAAAAGTATGGAATAGCCTTGAACTCACTGGTACAGAAGATGACTTTCTGAATAGAACATGACAGCACAGGTACTAAGACCTGTACTGTCTTAGTACAGTGGGACCTGTAATCAATAAGTGGGACCTCATGAAACTGAAAAGCTTCTGTGAGAAAAGGATGCCTTCAATCAGACAAAGTGACAGCCTATAGATTGGATACAATTTCTACCAACTCCACATAAGATTAATATTAAAAATACATATAAATAACTCAAAAAGCTAGATATAAGAAACAAATAATCCAATGAAAATGGGGTATAGATCTAAATGGAGAATTGTCAATAGAGGAATCTCAAATAGCTGAGAAATGCTTTAAATGTGTTCAACATCCTTAGCTATCAGGGAAACTCAAATTAAAACTACTTTGAGATTTTAGTTTAGACAAGTCAGAATGACCAAGATCAAAACCACAAGTGACAGCTCATGCTGTTGAGCATGTGTAACAAGGGGAACACTCCTTGATTGCTGGTGGGAGTGAAAATTTGTATAGCCACTATGGAAATCAATATGGCTTCCAGTGGTGGATTGAGGTTGCTTCTAATTGAATTGTAGGCCAAGCAGATCTATTAGAAATTCCTGTAACAACCTGGGCTGATTTTAAGACAAAAACATTGCTCTCCTCAAACTGGCAGTGCTGAAGATAAAATCCACACAACTCACTTAACATGGAAAGTTGAGCTGGTGCCTGAATGGAACTGTCACCCTTATGTTTTAGTCTCAATGGTGTGAGAAGGTATTATGTAGGCTACCAAAAGAGGAATTTGAACACCAAACCAGTCACAAAACCTTTGACCTATGATCTATCCTGCCTTCAAATATACTAGAACAATGTAACACAGAATTTGTGGGAATAGCCAACCAATGTTTACTTTGACTTAAGGCCCATTCTATGAGAAGAAACCCATACCCAGACCTTGCTTGGGTAACCAAAAAACAGAGACTAGATAGCAAAAAGACCCAGGGTAACACCAAACACAACTGGTCTAAAACAGTGACAATAAAATGATTTCTAGTAATATTCTGCTATACCTATAGTTCAGTGCCTTGTTCATTTATTATTAAAGAGACTTCCTCTGGCAGCAGAAGATGAGAAGAAACCATCATCTAGACCTTATGCAGAAAGTCTAAATTGGGGGTTTCTATGAAATCTCTTGCTCGGAGCTAAAACTCCACAGAAGAAGAGGCAGAAGAATTGTAAGACCAGAGGGGATAGAGGACACCAGGCAAACAGGGCCCTCTGAATCAACTAAGCCAGGTGCATATGAGCTCACAGAGACTGAAGCAGCAAGCACGGGGCCTGCGTGGGTATGTAGCAGGTTCTCAGCATATAAAATTAGAGCTGTTAGTATTGTTTCGAATTCCTGACTATAAGAACAAGTAGGTCTCTGACCCCTCGCCTGCCCATGTGGCTTTAATTTCTCCTGTTGGGTTGCCATGTCCAACTTTAATATGAAAGTTTTTGCTTCACCTTATTAAATTTCATTTTGTTGTGTTTGTTTATTTTCTCTTAGAAGTCTGTTCTTTTCCAATGGGAGTAGATCTGGAGAGGAGAAGAAGTGGGGAGAAATTGAGAGGGATGAAGGGAGGAAAACAGTAATCAAGATATAGTGTAATAGAAAAGAATCTATTTTCAATAATAAAAAAGCCAGGATGAGAAGGCCATGCAGGGTTAAACTACAGAGAAAGCTCTCCCCTCTATGAAGGCTAAACTCCAGTTTCCATGGGACATTGCTTCGTTTCATTATCTATTTGTAAATGTCCACTTTTCACTTTAGCTTACAGAGATTTGTATTCACTGTATGTGTTACTCCTTTAAAAACATTAGGATATGAGCCACCGAAGTTACTGATGCATATGCAAGACAGCGACATACTCTGATTAGTGAGAAAGGCGCTAGAGAACCAACAGTTGCACGTCATCATGGTGGGGTTTTCTCTATTTAAACATGCAAGAGAAGAAAACATTGCTATCCTTGTGTGTGTGTGTGGGGGGGTGCTCACACCCGTGTGTGCCGGTACTGGGGAATTCAGTCTCCACACATTCTAGGCGTGTGTTCTATCCCTGTGCTGTATCCTTAGTCCCATTTTCTCTCTGCCACCCCTCAAACATTTGTGGTGACATAACTTCCAGACAACAGAAACTTCATGTTGTGTCTGTAGATACAGCTCCCGGATTAACCCCCACCAAACTTCATTTTGGTATTTCATGCTAGTCAACCTACACCAGTGGTTCCAATGGCTCTTCTGAGTAAAACAATATTTTTTACTTTTCTATCATTCACTTCAACTTCTTAGACCTTGGGACTCCTAAATACTCTTAGTTCCCCTTTATTTATCAATGACACAGTACAGCAAGAAAAATCAGAAGGCACAATTTAGGTGAAACATTATTGGTCTTGAGGAAGAAATATTCTATTTCTCTTTTCCTTACCTGTGAACAAACACACCCACGTTCATTCTTTCTGCAACTCATCTTGGTATGCCGACAAACAAGTCCTCCTAAAGAAACTGAATATTGGCATGCAGCTTTTTTATTTTCTTCCTTATGAGTCATAATTCTCTTACTTCTTCCTTTCATGTGTACATATCTCTGACCTACCCATCCCTGCCATGCCTCCAGCACACAAACCTCACCTCTGTCTTTAGCTTCATCAGCATCCTTCATAACCAATGATGTACAGGAACCAGACTGAGACTGAAGGCCTGAGAATGAATCCCAGCTCTGTACATCAGGGTGCAAACCCCTCCTTGTTTGATTGATTCAGTTTTGTTTCTTGTTCTTGTTTTGTTACTCTTGTTGTTTTTTTAAAAATCTGGATACAGATGAAGAATTCAAATAGGTGATTTCTGAGAACCTCCCAGTTCTTTATAGCATTCCTTCCAAATGGAAAAGTCTTTCAAGAGTTCATGTCTCATCCCTTGGTCTTATATTTGCATCCTTAATACAATAATAGGTACTCAGCAGGCATATAATAAATTGGGACTACTACTGTCTTCTGCACAAACATCAGTAACGTCACGTTGTCACCCATGTAGTGAATGTGGAGACTGCATTCTCCGTTGTACCAAGTGGCACAAGACAAGTTACCCTGAAAGAACATTCCCTGTAGAAGGGGTCAAATGAACAGGACTACACTACTTTTGGGGGTCTGAGGATCACAAGACAGTCTTGTTTCAGAGGCCTGGGTTCTTAGAAAGTGGGAGAACCTGAAGGTTGCAGGGGAGATGAAGGAGGCTGGGATTGGATGTCTTCCTATGACTCTTCACAACGTCAAAAACATTCCTATCCAACAGTAAGTACTTTATGTGGTGGAAAATAAAAAAACCTGAAGTGAGGAAGATGTGAGAAGCTCATAAGAGCTTGCTAAGACCAATGAATACCGGTGACAGTAAGAAAATAATTTTTGGAAGTCTTTGTTTCTCTGTGGACAATCTGAAGGTACACCAACTGGCAAATAGAATTTGAACAAAATCCACCCAAACCTTCAAAAGCACAGGAGCATCTTTACTGGAACTTATTGATTATATGTCTGTTTCCCTGGTGGTAACTGGGACTCAAGTGCATCCCTGACCTACTAAGAGATAAATAAGATGACCTACAAAGAGTTAGTGTATTAATCTGAAATAAAACTCAACTTTAAAATTTTTCCCTGGTCTTGTTTATTACTAAGCTAACACCCAGTAAATTGGAAATATTTCTTTTACAACAGATGGTGACATGGGTCTTCAGACAGCTTCTCTCTGCATGAAGACAATTTGCCTTAATGAGTTCAGTGGGGAAAAGATTTGCCTTTATATGTACACAAAGTACTAACCATAGTAAAAAATAAAGTTAAAAAATACCTTCAGATCTCTAATTTATAAAAAATCAACACATCAGTCACACCTAAATCAAACATGTCAATAACAGAAAATGTGAAAAATAGCATTATTTTGAGTCAGAGATAGAGTGAGTCAAAGTAATTCTACCCACTTTGTGAAAGAGCAGTTTTGAACATACTTCATTCACTCGGATGGATAACCCCTGGAGGAACAGCACACAGCCCCTAAGCGATGAGCTACTCTTGTCCCAGGATGTTATGTCCCATAACATCTCAGCCATCATCTCAGAATGTGCCTAACTCACCAGGGGAATTATCAAGTGAGAACAGCCCACCCACACGTTGTAGGAAGTGGCAAGCCAGAAAGTTAAAGAGTAGCTACTCAGACGCTACTCAGAGTAGCTTCAAAGAGTCCCTCTTGCCTCCAAATAAAAGCCTTATCAGGTTTCCCACTGAATATAAAAGAAGCATATTTTGTCCTAGAAGATAAAGCAGCATAAAAGAGATATTTTGTTGTCCCTTCTTATAAGAACACAAAGTCCTACATAGAAGCCACCACCCTTATGTCGTCAACAAAAAGGCTTTTTCCCAAACAGTACAGTTGCATTAGAAGTTAACCCTTCAAAGAACAAGTCCACAACACTTTCCTGTTATAGTCTAATAGATATTTAAGTTCATTTATTATTCATGTGAGATTAGTTCCAGAAGGTCAGTGACATTAAAATAGCCACATGCGCAAATCCCTTACTTAATAGGATTTTTATACAGCCTATGCATACCTGTCCATATGTTTTATATTCCTGGAGCACCTAAAACACCCAATACAGTGTGATTAGCAATAGGAACAGATGTGTCTCACCCCTGCCTTGTTACCATCACACCACAAGAGGATTCAGCAGCTGCTACAGCTGCCCAAGTCATTGTCGTCAGTGCATACAGAGCAACAAGACAGAGGCACAGCAGCTGTCTGATGCTCCCGTACCACCTCAGAGGTACAGCCCCGGAGGCTGACACCATCTGCAACCGGCAGTACACAGGCCTTCTGTTCACAATGCATGTCCAGCAGGTCATCCCTCCAAAGAACTTTTGCTGAACAGTAAAACGGCCCAATAAAATAAATAGATATAGTTTCACCAACAGGAATGACATCAATAAAAATGTATTTGTATATCACATGGTCCAGAGAATGACCCCAAAGAAGTACCTTTGTGGTATAGGAGCTAGAAAAGCCTGAGGCTCCGTGTTAGTGAAGGAGAAAGGTTGTGGCCCTAATGATTCCAGATCACAGCAGTAACTATGCAGTCAACTGTAACCACCGGGCTGGGAGTGTCTCTGGCTCCTGAGGAACACTTACCAGAAGGTGACCAGAACAGTGCAGGGACAGAGAGGGAATTGGAGAGATTCCCTGAGGCAAGATGCAACAAAACCAGCCCTATTGCAAGTCAAGATTCCCAGCCAATGGCATATAAGCACCCTGGGTTTTCAAACCCTGTGCAGGGAGAAATGAAGGCAGGTAGCAATAGTGAGACAAAATTTGTGGGCCAACAAAAATCAAGATGCCATGAATCCTCCTCACCAAAGAAGCCTGGCTAGAGTAGCAGTGGAAGGACAAGGAAGTCAAGATGAGATACAAGGTCACAGCCACCTCAAGGCCAGTACCTACCACTGCAACCTCATTTTCACACACAGTTGCTGAGGGAAACCCAACCACGAGTGGCAAAGAGAAATGCAGATCTGTCCGCTGAGAAAGCCATCATCCCCAGGAGAGGCGGAGTAGGGTGGGTCCCAGTAAAGAATGCTGCAGACTGTCATCAGACACCTTAGTGGTATAGCAAGGAGAGATTAATACACAGTTCCAGTGATAAGAAAGAAACAATGAGTTAGGGAGTTGGCTGGATGGGCTGCCAAGTCTGACAAGTTTAATCCCCTGGACCTATGTGGTGGAAGGAGAGACCCCTTAGTTGTTCTGTGACCTCTACAAGCATTCAGTGACCTACCCCCAACACATAGACAGACAGACAGACACACAGAGATCTGTATTTAGCATGTAGCTACACATGTTTTCATGAATTCTTCTTCATCTCTCACTTCCCCTGGTCTTCCACTTACTGCAGCATGCATTTCTGAGCAACTTTCATCTTTAGATTTCAGTTGTATCTGGTGCATTGTATTGTTATTACATAGTTCATGTATTTAAATTTCAAATGTTATCCCCTTTCCAGTCTCCCTCTTTTCCCATCCTGCCTCCTCCTGATTCTATGAGGATGCTCTCCCTCCCACCCTCCCACTTCTACCTCAACACCCTGGCATTCCCCTACACTGGGGAAAGGAGCCTTCACAGGACCAAGGGCTTCTCCTCTTATTGATGACAGACAGTGCTATTCTCTGCTAAATATTCAGCTGGATCCATGGGTCCCTTTGGTTGGTGGTTTGGTCCCTGGGAGCTCTGGGGGTCTGGTTGGTTGATATTGTTGTTCTTCCTATGGGGTTGCAAACCCATTCAGCTCCTTCAGTCCTTTCTCTAACTCCTCCATTGGGGTCCCTGTGCTCAGTTTGATGATTGTATTTTATAACGAGCTTCAGTCAATAGCTACAAAAGCACAGAGCATTCGGTAATTTTTTTCTGCCTTCCACAAAATTACTTCATTCAAATTTGAGTTCCTATGTGATGTTCTGTATGATTAGCAATAAAAAGCAATTATTTATTCCTCATATTTACACTACTTATAAACCACTCTTTTAATTAAAGGTTTTTTTCATACATTTTGATCATGTTTTTTTTTTATGCTCTAGTTCCTCGGGTCCTTCTTACCACTTCACACACTTAACTCTATGGTCCACCTGTTTCTGCCTCTAAGGGCTGACACTAAAAGAGTGTCTCTACACTCAGCCTGTAACTTGGCTTTCATTTACCTGCACTTAGGGGAGTCAAATAAGAACTGAAAATTATGTGTTCAGGTAACTGGGTAACATTTTAATATAGTTTCTATGCAATATTTAAAACAACACCAACATTGAAAATATTTGTTTATCTAACATCCAAATTGCATTTTAATTGGCTATATGTGTCTACTCTGGTTTGGCATCTCTAACTTTGTAAATATCATGCCAAATAATGACCACACCGATGCTATACTAGCTCAGATTTAACTCAGTTACTTTAAGGTGTATCATTCTGTAAATTAAGTAAAACCAGAAATTATTGTAAGGGAGTCCTAGAAATTTTTTTGAGAGATGTACATATATTTAATATATATAAGCTAAGAAAAGGGCAGTCCCAAATTCAATAGAAATATTTATACAATTCATAGTGGTATGAGGGCAAGGAAGAGGTTGTAAACCCACACCCAAACATGTACAAAATAACTTACACACAGCAACCCCTTCAAAGGGGGCAGTGCTCCCTCCCCAGCCCCCAGGGCCAGGGACACTGAACAGCAGCCCCAGAGCTAGCAGAGTGAAGGGGCACCAGTCCGAAGGACAGAGACCTAGGAGGCCTTGAGGTGGTTGCAGGCAGAGCGCGAGCTCAGCAGCTTGTCTACCCTGGTGCGGGCATAGCGGAGGGGGCTAGCCAGTTCCTTGCAGCAGCCATATTCCTCCAGAAGACTCAGGCGGTATGTCCAGAAGTCCCTCTTCTCGTTAATGTAGGTCACCGCTGCCATCACGGGGCACAAGATACTGGAAGAAATTAATCTGTACAGCGCCATTGTTGAGGTGCGGGATGATGGCGCTGCGTGTGCGGAACCATGTCCGTAGGTAGGGCAGCCGCGCCAGCTTGTCACTTCCCGGGGTGTGATGTTGGCCCCTGCCTTCAGCAGGTGTTCACTCATGTAATTTCGGAAATAGTTGAGAGTGATCTTCTTCATCAAGGAGTTGGGATGGGAGCTCACAGTGAGTGAGGTAGGACTCCGTGCCATCACCTCTATGTAATGCAGGCTGTCCCTGTCATTGTAGAGGATGAGGCATGTTGAGTCATTAAAGAGCACCCCCACACTGTTGTCACACAGCTGGTACCCAAGGCCATACTTGTCCGAATAGTCTACCCACCTGCTGACCCAGAAGATAGGGATGCAAGCGGGATCCTCACACCAGCCCTCGCTCTGAGGGCTTGGAGGCGTTGACACTGGTCAGCTGGGGTAGCAAGTCACTAAGGTGGCACTGGAGGGCCTCATTTGTCTCCTGAACCGCGGGTTCCTCTTTCTCTCCGGAGGGTCAGGCAGGGGGTTCTCCACGCCTTTATTGACGACTGTGAGAGGCTTCCTGCTGCTGGGGTCCAGGCTGGGAGCTATTGAAAACCTTGGTGGGATGGTGAGGCAGGTAGCAGGGAGCCGGACGGGAATGTAGCCAGAAGTGAAGAACTCTTCATTGAGCAACTCGTGGATGGTGGGGCGGGCTGTGGGGTCTGTCTGAAGCATCTTCTGGATGAGGGAGGCGGTCACTGGGTTGATGTGCTTGGGAATACTGTGTTCATTTTCCTTGATCCGGAGGTAGGTCTCTTTTAGGCATGAGGTCTCAGAAGGTGGCTTGCCCACTAGTACAGCGCCTGGTACACAGAATCTTAGTAAGTGGTAGCTATTCATAGAATTCAAGATCACTGCTAATCCCTGAACAGTTAGCAGGAGCTTCACTATCCCAAGTTTTTTTTTTATATATATTTTAAACAATGGTTAACATTATCCACCTCCTTACTGTAGAAAATTAAAACCAGAAGTCTATATATTGGTAATAACAGAGAACTTGCAAAAGTCCTAATCAGGCAATGATTTTCAAACTGTCTGCCAAGGGCATCAGTATTCCCAGGTGTGTGACTTCTCTGTTCCTGTTCTAGTGGATTACCGCAAGCACAATGACTTCAACCACACAAAGGGATTACCGCCAGTTTCTCAGGAGTCTTGTGGGTCTCCAGCCTCAGTCCAAGCCTGTGTGGGGCAGTTCTCTTTCTCCGATGCTCAGTAGATGAGTGCACATGCAAGTTCATTCAGTGCATCAGAGCCCCATTGCTCACCGGACCAAGGTTTGTTTCCTTGAGTCCTAAGGGAGCTGCCCTTTGTATCTCAACTTCTCTATCCTCTAAGTCAGCAAGAACAAAATGACCCCTCCCTCCTCTATCCAGTCATTCTGGTCTCTTCCCCCTATTACCAGTCCAGCCAACCTATCCGGTTTTGGAAGGCTTGGTGATTGCATTGGGCACACCTGCTCAGTCAGGGCAAGCTCTTGATTTTATAGCCAGCTGCAAAATACCTTAATTGGTGCTTAATTGTAGGCATTCTTGTACTGTGCCTATATGTAGTGACATAACTATCAAATTATTACTAATTATAATGTTAGCAGTGATGACATTCAGGTGGATTTCTAATTGGCACTAGTGAAAAAAATTTTATTGACTGTTATGTATTTATTTGTATTTTAAAATCATTTTTGAGTATTTTTATTTGAACAACTTTATTTTAAAAAACAAAGATTTTTAAATGTACAGATTTTAAGCATTTTTGCATAAAAGTATACAAATACATTTTTGTCAGTACTTGGTTTTTTTAAAGGTTTGATAGTGTGCATTAAGATCTTACTAGTCACAATGAGCATAAAGTACATGTAAAACAAGATGTAACCTGGAATTAGTCAAAGTTTTCTTGGTGTGTAAAGATTAAACATAATGGTTTTTCATTTTCTTTTTCTTTTCTTTTCTTTTCTTTTTTTTTTTTTCTTGAACTTCATATAGTCTGTGAGTTGTTTCTGAGGTGTTCTGAGCTTTCTGGGGTTAGTATCCAATTATCAGTAACTGCATATTATGTCTGTTCTTTTGTGACTGGGTTACCTCACTCAGGATGATATTCTGTAGATGCATCCATTTTCTTAAGAATTTCATAAAGTCATTGTTTCTGGTGGCTGAGTGTACTCCATTGTGTAAATGTACCACAATTTTTGTATCCAATCATCTACTGAAGGACATCTGGGTTCTTTCCAGCTCCTGGCTATTATAAATAGAGCTGCAATGAACATTGTGGTGCATGTGTCTTTGTTGTATTCTCTGGGGTATATGCCCAGAATCATTTTTATTTTATGTGTGGGTATTTAGCCTGCATATATGTCTCTGTACCACTGTATACCTGTTAACCATAAAGGACAGAAGAAGGCACCAGATCATCTGGAACTAGTTTTAGACAGTTGTGATCTGCCTTAAGAGTCCTGGGAATCAGACCCTACTCTTCTGGAAGAGCAGCCAGTGTTCTTAACTTTGGAACCATTACTCTTGTCCTCAATTTTGTTTTTTAAGGCAAAAGTAATTACATGTACCTTCTGGAAAGGGAGTCTAAGAAGAAGTACTTAATCATGCACAACAACCACCAAAAATGTATGCTTGAGAATTTGTGAACATGGATCAGGTGTTAATGCCCTTAATTGGTGAAGGGCCTGCTGTGCAAACCTGGGGAACCTGGGTTCTAATCCCTAGTGCTCACAGAAAAGCCAGGCATTTAGAGGGACAGAGGCAGGTTGATCCTCAATATTCCGATGTTGGCCAATTTAACCAATTGATGAGCTCCACATTCAGTAAGAGACCTGATCTTAAGTAGAAAGTAATAGAAGGAGGTACCTACTATTGATCCCGGGCTATGCACATGAACACACTCACACAGACAAGTTTATTCAATTCACCACACACATACAGACAGCAGTGAATAAACTCATACACCTGAAGTCAGGTGTGGTATTGCATGGTGATCTGCAACCACAGCTTTGGGAGTGTAAAGCAAGAGGATAAAGAGTTTGAGGGAAGGCTGAACTACATAAAAAGCTAAGACAAGAAGAGCACAGGAGGAAGTCCATAGTGGAGCCAGGACTCTCATTCAGTTGCTGAAACTTCTGAATATCTCTGAGCAGGGTCTTCTAGAGGCCATTCCTGTGGAATTCATCGTTTGCCTCCTTGCTTTGCTCTTTTCTTCCTCATGGCTCCAATCGTGCAGCCCCCAAGTGAAATGAGACCTGTGTGAAAGACAGTGGTGGTTTGTACACACTTGGCCCAGGGAGAGGCGCTATCAGAAGGTGTGGCCTTGTTAGAGTAGGTACTGCCTTGTTGGAGGAAGTGTGTCAATGTGGGGGAGGGCTTTGAGGCTCTATGCTCAATCTCTACCCAGTGCGGACAAGAGCCTTCTCCTCCTAGATGCCTGCAGGAAAGAATCCGTTCCAGGCTGCCCTTGAAACAAGATGGAGAACTCTCAGCACCTTCAGCAACATGTCTCCCTGGGCATTACCATGTCTCCCACCATGATGATAATGGAATGAACTTCTGAAACTGTAAGCCAGCCCCAATTAAATGGTTTCTTTTATAAGAGTTGCTTTGGTCATGGTGTCTCTTCACAGCAATGGAGACCCTAACTAAGGCAAAGACAGTGACAGTGTGAATAAAAGGCTAAAGGAGGAGAGAACCAAGGTGCTGCCATGGAAACAGATCAGAAGTCATCTCCCAGCTAGCCAGAGTACACATTCATGGGGTGCAACTGCAGCCCAAAGGGATCACTTCCTGCCTGCCTGTTTGAGCCTGTGGAACCACATAACTCTTATGTGCTTTAACGTCTTTGCTACATAAAGAATAAGGTGGCAGAACGTGCTCTTGCAAATACAGTAGCAAATAGAATGCAGTGTAATATGCTTCATTCGCTCTGCGAGATGGCCCGCCTTCACTCAGACTTGCCCGTTGTTTGTAAACCGAGCAGAGCACTCACACTAGGTTAAATACCTGATTCAACCAGGAATCATAGTTTTTATTTATTTTTATTTATTTAGTTTTACACTCCAGGTTTTATTTCCTTCCCTGTCTACCCTCCGACTGTTCCACATCTCACACCTCCCTCCCTGCCCTCACCCTATCTCCACACAGATATTCGCATCCTACCCCCACCACTAGACCTCTAAACTTCCTGGGGCCTCCAATCTCTTGAGGGTTAGATTCATCTTCTCTGACTGAACGCACACCACTACTTTATATGGGTTGGGGCCTCATATCAGCTGGTGTGTGCTGCCTGGTTGGTGATCCAGTGTCTGAGAGATCTCAGGGGTCCAGGTTAATTGAGACTGCTGGTCCTCCTACAGGGTTACCCTCCTCCTCAGCTTCTTCCAGCTTTTCCATAATTCAACCAGAGGGGTCAGCAGCTTTTGTTCATTGGTTGGGTGCAAATATCTTCATCTGACTCAGCTGTTTGTTGGGTCTTTCGGAGGTCAGTCATAATTGATAAAAATCATATTTCACACATCTTGAAAGTTTAATCACAACACCAGCAGAGCATGGCCGGGCGATTGATCCTGTTGCCCTGCCTCTCTCCATAGTGTCTGGATTTTAGCTCAAACCCCAACCTGATCACAGTGCTGGTCACAGTGGTCCACACTTTACTTCAACTAGCAGTCATAATGTTTAGCATCACTGGGGTTTCTAGACATTCATTTGAAGCGTTAAATAATTATTAAAAACTGTTTGTGGATGTGATAGTAGAATGGTGTCCCTCCAATGAGTTTTAAATATATCCCCACTGAAGCAATCTGGCCATTAAACCTGCCACTTATGATTCATTTGAATAGTACAACATGGATTTCACTGCTAATTTTTTTGCTCTCCCTGTGTGTTTCTAAAGTTAAAAGGTTTGTTTTCATTTCAAGCCATGACTACATATCGGAGGGGGTTCAGACTCAGCCCCCAGCCTTGGGCCTACTACTATCTCCCTTCCCGTCATTTACCCAAGAGGATCATTGTCAGTGAGATGTCAGTAAAGCAAGACTCTCAGAGCTAAAGGTTATCAAAACCAATTTAGGCAATGGCAGTTAACTCTCTGGAGAAGGAAGCTACTGTCGGTGAGAGAGGGAAGACGGAAACCAGGTTAAAGCCAGGATGCTTTGAGCACAGAAATCTCTAGGTTTCACGGGGCACACCGGCTCAATTATCAGCTTTTAAGCTTAGTGGAAAGTCAAGCCCCTACCCTTAACCTGAGCATTTTATTGTCCATTAAATATAGAATGTTGCTTCACTGGCCAAGCCAAACCTGAGGTGTTATCGAAACAGAAAGTATATGAGACTTAAAATAGCAGATGCTGGCACTTCTTTCTCCCTCGCCTGAGCAGCTCAGGTCCCAAATGTCCTACCTTCTTACAGGCCAAGACCCCTTTGCAGAGGTCCTGCAAAGTAGCCGCTGCAGGGCTACTTCAGCTCATTCTGTTACTTAGTGATGCCTATGTGACACCTGTGACAGCAGCTTTGCATCACAAATGATTGACAGAGAGACGGTGACAAGACCAAGATGGTTAACCAGCCAAGACACTTTGCCCAGGAGGCATAGCAACTGGTTTCAGCCAGAAGACTTGGCGAGCAAACTGCAAAGCGTCTTGAGAAGCTCAAGGCAAGTCTAGAAGTTTCCAAATCAGTTGTCTAAGGAAGGCCTGGACCGAATTTCTCTGTGAAAAACTTTCAGCTTGGTTTGTACCAGTGACTCTTCTCACATCTACCTATGGAACAACGGATTGAATGGTTAAAGTGAACCTAGCATGGTAGAGCTGGGGTCCCTTCCTAGCCAGCCTGGATCTTTCTACCTCTACACCTAGATTCTTCCTTCCTTTTTTGGAAGCAGTGGTTTAGAAAAGATGGGAAAATATCTTAAGGCAATCTGCCCCAACATTTGGTACCTACAAGTCCTGCTGGATTACTTAGACATAATGAATGTCCAAATGATGTAACTACTGTGAGAATTGGAGAAACGTCAAATACATTCTCAGGCTTCTGCAACTGTAGAGCATCCCTCCAAAGGGATGAGGCCCCAAGAACAAGCCAAGAGTATCTGTCATGAACCAGAAGTATGTTCATATGTTTTGAATGAGGGATTCCCATCTTGGGGAATTTGTTTAATAACAAGTAAATAGAAAGGCATAGATTGAATCTATGGGAAACTTTGTAGGGCTGGAGAGATTGATTCAGTGGTCAAGAGTGCTTACTGCTCTTACAGAAGACCCTGGTTTGGCTCTCTTCTATATGAACACCCATATCGTGGCATACAACTGAATGTAACCCAAGTTTCAAGGAATCCAATGCCTTAGTCTGACCTCTGCAAATTTGCATATTTATGTTACACATAAATTCATACAGGTGCACACAAGTACGAGAGTGCACACATGTGTGCACACACACACAAATCATCATCCTCCTCCTCCTCATCATCATCATAAAAATCATTGAGGACTATTTCAGCCCTTTACTTAATATTCATCTTACAAATACAGGAAATGATGTTTTTGTTTGTTTGTTTCATTTTGTTTTTTACAAACTTCATCCCCTTCACTCTCTAGTAATAAAAGATAGAGGTCTAAAGAATAATAATGGTAACAATAATAATAATTATTATTAAGTATAATTCAAACACCTTAAGAGTACCACAGGAAGGGGAAGAAGAAATAAAGGGGCACTTATTTTTTCAGTACAAGTTGCATAGAAACGTCTAAAGACTGTGCTGAGTTCAGATAAGAAGAAGAGAAGAAGAAAGAGGAGAAGAAGGAAAGGAAGGAAGATCCTACACTGGCAATGTCCATGGTAGTCTAGAGACTCAGGCAAGGATGACAGCCTATGCATTGCCTGGCAGAGATGCAGAGAATTAGTATCCAGGAGGATCCAAATATACTATGGCATTTCTGGAGCACAAAGTCAAAGGCTAGACTAGAAGGCTTGAAGTGGGAAGAGAGGGCAGGCTATAGGGGAATTTGCTTGCTGCACACACAAAAGCTTGCCAATGGGGTTCAATCTTTAAATTAACAAAATCACCAGAGGATATGATTATAAGGCAATCATGAAGGGTGATGATTAGTCTAATAGTCAATTTGACCAATTTAGAATCACCATGGAAACTGGTGTCGGGTGTATTGACAGTGGCATTGACAGAAGTGGCCAACTGAAGAGGGAACTCCACCTTGGATGTGGGTGGGCGACCTGGAGTAAATAAAAGGAGAAGGCAAACTGAATATTTGCTTTGCTTTCTGAATGTGGATATGGTGTGACTAGCTGCCTCATGTTCCTGTCACCATCAGGGATTATACCCTGTGAGCTAAGCTGTTCCTTCGTAAAATTGCTTTTGTAAGGTTTTCTCACAGCGTCAGGCAAAGCAGCTAACACACTGAGTCAGATCTGTATGTTAAGTAAGGATTAGGTTGCCAGCACGTGTAGTGAGTTAGGCCTGGACAGCAGTGAACAGTGATACAGGGCTGTAAGAGCCAATGGGAGTCTGCTACCGCAGTCCAGACTAAGATGATTAACCAAGGGGAGAGACGGGAAGGAAGCCACTGGAAAGTCTGAGAGAGTAGATCTCTGACCTTCACAGGAGATTTGCCCCTGTAAATTCCCAGCCTAAAGAAAATGGCTGTGACCAACTACGCAGCATACAAGAGCTGTTCTGAGGACCCCGACACAGACACAGCAGAGGACTACCTGGTCTGGCCTCAGTGAGAGAAGACATGCCTAATCCTCAAGAGACTTGAGGCCCCAGGAAGTGGGGAGGCCTGGCAGGGTGGGATGGGAACATCCCCTTGGAGATGGGGAAGGATGGTGTGTGGTGGTGGGGAGGAGGAATGGGATCTAGGTCATTGGGCAAGACTTCCCTTCCTACTTGAACATTTTTAGCATCCATCACAGTGCTGAAGTTGGTGACGGGCTTACCTAAAGCACTGTCAAATCGGACACTCCAGCTTTCTGTGTATGCAGGTGATGCTCTTCCAGGCACACACGGCCTGCAGCCTGTGGCCCTCACACCCCGGTATGGCTATGGGTGAAGCCCAGTACGAAACTGTCAGTTAACTTAGAGCATTATGAAATTGTGGTGTGTTTCTCCTGGTACCTTGCTTATTCTACTTTTGAGTATGAATTTTGTAGTGATGATATCGTATTGCAATGTCAAAACGTCTCCCACCTGTTTACTCTTCTGTCATTAGCATCAGGTACCACAGAGTGGTACCTTTACAGATCCACTTTTAATAAGAATTAAAGTTTTGGTTTTCTCACTGCAAAGGCTAGGGCACACAAGCCACCATAAGCTTGAATGTAGGGACAGAAGGAGTGACACTGATCACCCTAAGCAACAACCAGGGGGGGGGCGGGATGCTTTATTATTTTGATTCATGGTTTCAGGAAGTTCAGCCTGTGATGGGCAGCTGTTTGGGTCTTTATCAGTAGAGAGCATTGTAGTGGTGGGAACATGTGGCCGAAGCTACTAGCTTCATGGTGGGCAGGAAGCAGAAAGAAAGGAAGAGGCTGAAGACAATAAACCAGATAATGATTATGGCCCTGGTAGCCAGTTTCCTCCAGCAAGGGGCCTACCCCCTAAAGTTTCCAGTTTCTTCTAAAATATGACAAGCTGGAAAACAAGAAAACATTCAATTCAAGAGGCTATGGAGGGACCATTTTGTGCATAAATTATCATTCCACTATACTAAATTGTGTCCCAGTGTATAATGAAGTAATGCTTATAAAACAGTTTGTGACAGTACATAGGTTGCCTTCAAGCATTACAGACTAACATAAAGCCATGCAGGCATCAGATGGTTTATCTTCATTTTAATATTCAATGAAACAATATAGCCTAATGCCCGACACACCTCAAAGCTATCACAGAGTGAGAAGAAGAAAGCAAATCCACCTATACAAAGCATCTCACGTAAAGTTTATGCACAGTTTGGTATAAAGAAAATAACAAAATTCTACAACTCATAGAACATTTCTCTGTATTTTAAAAATTAAATGGGTTTTTTAAAGTTCCATTACCTTAGGAAAACAAATAAATTATTTTGAGGATAATGTGATTGATACAGCCTGCCTTTTGCAATGCCCATTGTAGACGTGCATGCTAGGCACGAAGCTGTATGAGTTTTCAAATGTGGAGCTGTTTTGGTTCATACCCTCAAATGTAGATTTCCAGTGTCAGTTTATCTCTTCCTTATCTTCCCTCTCTTCATCTAACCTTTCAAAAGTTTACATGTCTATCAAAGGTCACTTAATGTCACGGGGATTCTTGCAAATTGAAGTTCTTACGTCTGGTATAAAAATAAAGGTTATCACCTAGAAAGAACAAATGTGAACGGGTCACCTTCTCTGAAAGGCTCCTCTACAACCCTCCATCGCTGTGAAGCTGCAAATAATTGTTTTCTAAAGGACCAGATTTGAAACTTCCTTCACAGAGAGATGTTTTAAGGCAAGGGATCTTTGACAAACAGATTAACATAAGTGAAAGCTCTTACACTATAGTCTTGTTTCTAAAACTTTGTGACCAGTAACATCTCATATCCTCAGAGCTTGTTTAGAAACAGCTCCAGTCCCCATCAAAAGCCATGTGAGTTTGAGCCTGTATTCTAACAGATTATATGACACCTTCTAAGTTTGAGATTAGTTAAATCTGTTCCATATTACTGTAATATGTAACAGATTTAATTAACAAGAGACCCTTTATGATAGGGTCTCTTGCAGTCAAGGCTGGCCTTGAACTTGATAAATAGTCAAAGATGATGGCGGTTTGAATAGGTTTGTCCCCCATAGACTCAGACTTCTGTGTTTGAATGCTTGGTCCACAGGGAGTGACACTGTTAGATATGGCCTTGATGGAAGAAATGTGTCACTGTTGGGTAGGGCTTTGAAGTCGCATATGTTCAGGCTCTTCCCAGTATGGAATGCTGTCTCCTCCTGGATACTTGCAGAAGACAGTCTCCTTCTGCTGCCTGCAGGTCAAGATGTAGAACTTTCAGCTCCTCCAGCACCAAGTCTGCTTGCAGGCTGCCATGCTTCCCACCATGATGCTAAAGGACTAAACCGCTAAAATTGTAAGCCAGCCACAATTAAATGTTTGCCTTTATAAGAGTTGCCTGGGTCATGGTGTGTCTTCACAGCAATGAAACCCCAAGAGAGAAGATTGAACTAGCATAGTGAGGTATTGCTGTGGCAGACCTGACCTATTTGAAGGAGAATTGTAAAAGGGCTTTGGAACTTCAGGCAAGAAAAGCCATTGATTATTGAGAACTCAGTGGGATGTTCTGTAGGAGTTTGAAGATAAGGATTTTGAGAGCAGTGCAGAAAGTGGAGGCCTGGATTGTGACATTTCAGAGGGAAGATTAAAGACTCCATCTGGCCTATTGGTATTTTGATTTAAGATTCTGTGATTCTGGTTTGCTGGAGCTGAAAATTCAGCTGTGATTAATAAGATACAAGAACTACTAAAGCGGAACTTTTACGTTACTGGCAAAATCAAGGCTGGTTAGCTAAAGCTAAGAAATAATTAGTGGTGATTAAGAAGAGACCAGCATCACTGAGGTGAAGTCTTCTGGGAATCATTTTCTGGTGTTCTCTTGTGGTGTCCTTGACCCCTCTGGCTCCTTCCATTTTTCCAAACCCTCTTCCACAGGATTCCCCAAGTTCCCTTTGATGTTTGGCTGTGGTCTCTGTATCTGTTTCCATCAGCTGCTGGATGAAGCCTCTCTGATAACAGTTATGGCAGCTCCTGTCTGCAAGTATAGCAGAATATTTTTAATAGTATCAGGGATGGTCTCCCTCTTGTTGCATAGGTCTCAAGATGGGCCAGTCATTGCATGGCTCTTCCCTCAATTTCTGTTCCATCTTTACCCATCCTCATCTTTTAGGCAGGACAAATTGTGGGTTGAAGGTTTTGTGGCTAGTTTGGCATCCCAATCTCTCTATTGGAAGTTTTTCCTGTTTATAGGAGATGGCGTTTTCCAGGTTTCATATCTATTCTAGAAGTCTTAGCTAGGGTCGCTCTCAAAGGTTCCTGGCAGGTTCCATTATCCTAGCTCATCCCAGAGAAGCCTCCTGATTCCAGTTGTCTCTCCCAGTACTTTTTTTCCTGTCCTCCCCACTCCCTGCCTGATGGCTACTGTTCCCCTTCTCACCCTCCCCCACCTACTCCCTCTTTCAGTCCACCTGATCTCTAATCTATTTTCCCTTCTTAGTGAGAGCCAAGCATTCCCCCTTGGTCACCTCTTGTTACTTAGCTTCATTGGTTCCATGGGTTGTGCTGGTGAGGATGTGAAGCAAGGGGAGCACTCCTCCATTGCTGGCGGAATACAAACTAGCACAACCACTTTGGATAGCAAATTGGTGGTTTCTCAGAAAGTTGGGAATAGATCTACCTTAAGATCAGTTATACTATTCCCGGGCATATACCCAGAAGATGCTCCACCATACTACAAGGACACTTGCTCAACTATGTTCATAGCAGCCTTATTTGTAATAGCCCCAAACTAGGCATAGCTCAGATGTCCCTCAACAGAATAATGGATAAAGAAAATGTGCTACATTTACACAATGGAGTATTACTCAGTTATTTAAAATAATGAAATGGTGATATTTGCAGGCAAATGGATAGAACTAAAAAAATATCATCCTAAGTGAGGTAACCCAGCCCTGGAAAGACAAACATGGTATGTTCTCACTTATAAGTGGATATTAGTTATAAAGTATAGGATAACCATGTACAATTCACATACTCAAAGAAGTTAAGCTGAATATGTATTTCTAACATTGCTATTTTTCTTAAAGAAAATTCATTTGTTTGCATATATTTTTAATAATTGGAGGGGACTAACTGCTATGTTTTAATTAAGAAATGTTTCCCTTAAAGTCATGTGTTTAAACACTTAACCACCAAGTGGAGATGGTATTTAGGAGAGTCACGGCACCTGTAGGAGGTTAGCCTTGCTGGAGGAAGTATGCTACCGGAAGTAGATTTTAAGGTTTTATAGCCTGGTTCAACTTCCTGTTTGCTCTGCTTCCTGGATACAGAAGAGATATGATCAGCTAGCTTTCTGGTCCTGGCACTATGTCCTCCCTAACATGATGTACTCACTCTATCCTTCTAAAACTATAATCCAAATAAACCTGAAGGTTTCAGCTTATCATTACAAACTTCATTTTGCTTCCAGGCTCCATTTTATGATTAACTTGCCCTATGAATGAATTCAGCTACTGGAAAAAACCTTAACTTGTTCTTGGAGCCATGTCACCCTCATAACTAATAATCACAATTACAATAGGCAAATAGCCACTCTATTCCTAGTAATAACCAATCTTAAGGGAAAAGTGCTTAATGTCTAAACAGATTAATTAAGCTAGCAACCCTTGTTCATACCAACCTGAAATCATTACTAGACAATAGAAATGTGCCAAGAAAATGTCAACCAATCATTTAACTGTTAAATTGAAAAGTCTGTTACTCTGCTACCATGATAAATAGGCAAGGCTTGTACCATCTCAGCGCAGCTTTCACAACTTCCACTGGTTTGGAGAGTTTGGAAGGTCCAAGCTTGTGCTTGAATAAAAATTCTTTGCTTTTGCATAAGAATTGGACTTGTGGTGGTCTCTGGTGGTCTGTGGAAACCTCAAGATCTGGACATAATAAACCATTCTTTTATTTGCCTTTTTAATGTTATTTTATCACAGCAACAGTAAGGAAGCTAATATATAAACTAACCTTTGCTTGGATTGAGAGAGGAAAATACTAAAAGAGATAGATGTCTTTTCTTGGTAGTACAGAGATAGTACAAACCACGAGAGCAAAGATTTGCTGACAGGCACAATCGACATGATCCAGTGGAATTAGACATGAAGGTAAATAGAAGAGGAATTACTACAGATAACTAGATGTCTGTCTCAGGTAGGAGAACACAGCTGAAGCCCATTTATGGATGGAAGATAGTTTGGGAAGGAAAAGTCATGAGTTTCATATCTGCAGATTCTAATCTCATGTAGTTTACTGGTTGGGTGTCCAAAAGAGAACAGAATGCATGGGTTGAGTTAAAAGGAGGTGATGAAATGAGTAATGAGCTAATGCTTGTGCAAGAGCCAGAGAAGCCTTCTCCAGTATCTGCAGTAAGGCTGCTTCCTTCATTCCACCTCTTCCCAACACTTGCTACAAGGGATATGATGTCCAGATATACAATATCCATGTGACTGACAGACTGGAATATCTCAGTGAGAACTGGTGTGTTCACCATGACTTCAGAAGCAGAAATTAGTCTCATAAAGCCCAACTGGGGCACTTTCATGAAGTCAGTAGCAGAGTTGGCTGGATCCAGAAAAAATGAATACAGATTCTTGACGCTATGCTAAGTTGACTGAAGAATGGACTTGTCCACCCCCAGTTTTTCGGCTAAATAGCAGATGTTGTCATTCAACTTGCTGGAATGCATGTGTTTCAATGCTTGGCACACAAGGAGTGATACTATTAGAAAGTATGTCCTAATAGTATGTGTATGTATTGAGTATGTGTAGCTTTGCTGGAGGAGGTGTGTTACTATGGGGGTGGGCTTGGACAGTCTTTTCCTATCAGCCTTCAGATCAAATGTAAAACTCTCAGCTCCTTCTGCACCTTGTCTGTCTGGACAATGCCATGTTTCTGCCTTAATGACAAAGGACTGAACTCAGAACCCATAAGCCAGCCCCAATTAAATGTTGCCCTTTGTAAGAGTTGCCTTGGTCATGGTGTCTCTTTAGAACAATATAACTCTAACTAAGACAACTATCTTTCTTCTCAAATGTCCAAAGCAAGGAATATTGCCTTGTTTTTGCAATGACAACAACACTAGTCAACAAAGAAAACATTGATTGGAGACTAAAGTATAAATTAGCTTCAGAGTAAAGTTCAAAAACCTGCAAGTGAGAAGAGAGGGATGTGTGTTACGCACAGTCCCCTACCATTTGAAATCATTAAAAAAAACTTTCAGAGAGATGTTCAATTTTGTCTTTATAACTTTTGATTTTGAAATCTTCTAGCAAATAAAGAAATTTAAAAACTTGATACACTCATAAATTGAAATACCAAAAGGAAAACTGTCTGGAATTATTTTTTATAACAACTTAGAACTGAGGCTTATTGGTATAACTCTTCTGTAGACATTATCACCTCTAGACAGATACCACACTAACTGCAGCATAAAATTCAAAGCTGTTCTCAAGCCTGTTTCATCTTGATCTTCTAAATAAATGGGAGTATTTGAATTCTAAATAAAGCCCAACTTAAGCAGGAAGGAAATAACACTTCTATGGTACTGGCTTGAGTTTTTCCTGAGTTTGGTATATAGAAACCCAACTACTCGCTGATACCGGCACTTTTTCTTTGGCAGACAAGAGGTGCTAAGAGTACTTATGACTCATCACTAAAACACAGATCTTCCATTCATACTTCCTAGCCCCTGACACCAATGATCTCATCAAGACCAATCAAAGAAACAAACATTTTATTTTAATTTAAGAAATTGATCAGTAACTATGTGCTTTTTACATAAACTCATGGAGAAGACTCCAATGATGAGTGTAGCCACTGTACCAGGTAGCTTTTCAAATCACCATCTGGCTAATTAATGGTCAATAAATGAGCATAAATTAAACCACAAGACCAGAATTCTTCTGTGAATGAAGGGAGTTACAGAAACGCCAGCTGCTGGATCACTTCCTTCATCTTCTGGTCATTTGAGTCTGAAAAGAGGTTTTTCCTGTTTTTTTTTTTTTCTTTCATAAATATCACATGATTGCTAATTCTGTGACTGTCCTTCCCTGACAAGTGAAGAAAAATATTTTTTGAAAGAGAACATGGTTGAAGATATATGGCCTTTGTCCATCAGCCATGCCATGCCATGGATTTTACCTGTGAGCTATGTGGACAGTGTTCAAGATTCTTTCCACACATCAGGTAGGTGTTAACCATGATGTTTTCTATAACCCTCTCACTGCCTCTTATCTTGAGTCAGTTCAGTTACAGGGACTCCCATCACCCTTACTTTATCCTGCTTGCATCCTTACGATCAGCCCAGCCAGGAGTAATGTATCACATGATCAATGCCTGACCCACTATCTTAGTCAGGATTTGTATTCTTGCACAAAATATCATGACCAAGATATAAGTTGGGGAGGAAATGGTTGATTCAGATTACACTGTACACATTACTGTTCATCAACAAAGGAAGTCAGGAATGGAACTTGGAGGCAGGAGCTGATGCAGAGGTTATGGAGGGGTGCTTCTTTCTGGCTTGCTTCCCCTGGCTTGCTCAGCTTGCTTTCTTATAGAACCCAATATTAACAGCTCAGGGATGGCACCACCCACAATGGGCCCTCCCAATCTTGATCACTAATTTAGAAAATGTCTTACAGCTGGATCTCATGGAGGCATTTCCTCAAGGGAGTCTCCTTTCTGTGTGATAAATCCAGCTTGTGTCAACTTGACACAAAAAAAATCAGCCAGTATACCCACTAAATTCCACTCAAGTAATATCAGTGATGGACACAGGTAAACTATGACAATCAAACTTAAATTTGTTGGGATTTGTATTTAGTTGTAGATACAATATTAGAGTCATCAAATATCCTAAGGGAGAAACCATATGGGATATATTTGTAAGCTTCTGCCTAGAATGAAGCCGTTTGAAGTCCAACAATAACTTGGCTCTGGTGCAAACTGACTCAGAATTGCCATTTCTTTGCAGTTTCTGGACTCACTTGCTTCTGAGGCCCACAATGATTCCTCTCCTTGCAGGTTTCTAAGACATTCTCTAGCCTACAGTGAGTTTTCCTTTCTTCTTCAATTACCTGGAACACTGTGAAGGGAAACACTTATTACATTCAGTGCAATATAACGGTCTCCAAGAAAATGTTCTTATTTTCATTTTATTAACAAGGAAATAGAAAATCTAGACAAGCATGTAAGTAAGGCAAACTAAAATTCATGTCTATATGACTGATAGTTTGTGTTTTTAAACTACAAGAATGGCTTAGAGCCAAACTTTCAACATGTGCTATAGTCTACAAAGCCACTTCAGTACAGCTCACTGCAAATCGTGATTTTCAAACATTGTTACAGTCTTGTTAGAACTAAGATTCAAAACAATCTCTCACTGGCAACAGGGCTCAGATGTTTGTACTTTCAGTGTGAGACCTGAATCTTCCTGCTCTCTGGCCGAGTTGGCATCTTTTCAAAAACCCCAAGTCTAATGGCATCTGCAGGCTTTACTCATTTCTAGATTTAGACTCATCTCTTCCCAAGGACAGATTCTGAGCTTTCTGAGCCTATTCTCTATGCATGACTTACCATAACCAGACCATCCATGTTGTTCATCTCCACAGACTGTTTCCCAGCAGAAACTGACGTGGGTTTCTCTCTTTCTAACCATGCACAGGCCAGAGGAACACATGGGACTCCCCAGTTGCACAGTTTGAGCAGCGTTTAGCCATTCTTCGTTTAATGAGGAAGCAAGATCACCAAAGGGATCCTGTCATCATGTCTAAGCTCCCCTGGCTTTACATTGGGATATAAAGCCTCAACGCTGTATCTAACTTAACTCACATGAATCTGGATCTGGGCCACTCTGACTCATGGTTATGTTCACAACTTAGGTTAAAATGCTTGTAACACCCATAGAGAACACCTCTCTTTATATAAAACATACCAATTTTGGTAATTTGTTAAATATTTATAACAATATATGGTCAACAATAACTTGTAAAATATCAAAAACAAAACCAAGCAAATGGCATCTGGATGCCTATCAATTTGACAAAGCTCTTGTCCTGCTGTTTGTGATCTTTTGTACTGTGTGCACATGCACACTTCTTACCTGGCTCACTCATGACAGGAAGCACAGCTTTCTGTACTGCCGGTTCTCTTCAGTATAATTCCTGTGGCCAAGCCTAGGTTAAATGGTGACTTTTGGTGTCTCCTGTGACTTCTGAGTCCAAGAATCATCAAGTCTTCTGAAGACAAGGTCAACAAGCATTGGCCACTTGTAATGCCAAGAGCAGAGGTTCCAAAACAGACTGGGCTAGTATTTTATCTGGAAGGGATTCCACATGTATCTGTCACTTTCTTGATAGAAATTCAGACCAAAGATGAGGGGAGATTTCTTCATGCAAAGCATCCAGAGCAACAGAAAACTCAGCTGAGAGTTGCTGACATGCCCTTGCTTACTGAAAGCAATTCAGGTCATAGAAGTACATGCAGCACAAGTTAAAACAACTATTGTCTTTGGCTTCTCAGAGTTCTTTTTTTTTTAGTTAAACAACTTTACTTTAAAAAAACAGACATAAATGTACAGATTTTGAAAGCATTTTTGCATAAAACTATATGAATATATTTTTGTCAGTGCTTGATTTTTTTAAAGGTTTAGTAGTATGCATTGAAAACTTACTAGTTACAATGAGCATAAAGTACATATAAACAAAATGTAACATGAAAATAG
Organism: Micromys minutus; assembly: GCF_963924665.1. Classification (NCBI taxonomy): domain Eukaryota; kingdom Metazoa; phylum Chordata; class Mammalia; order Rodentia; family Muridae; genus Micromys; species Micromys minutus. Next base: position 65,600,066 of record NC_137973.1, on the reverse strand, counting down.
TCAAAGTTTTCTTGGTGTGGAGAGATTGAACATAATGATTTTTAAATACCAAGGATTTCCACAAGGCTGCATTCTTAGCTCTTGAATTATTAATGATTTAAGGTCTAGGTATACCACACTCTGAGAGAGTGCTATACACATTTCTTTTTTCTAAGAAGAACCCAGGCTTTCACATTTTGGCCTTCTTTCTTTTTGAACTTTGTATGGTCTGAGAGTTGTTTCTTGGGTATTTAGAGTTTTGTGGGGCTAGTATCCAATTATCAATGACTGCATACCATGAGTGTTCTTTTTTGACTGGGTTACCTCACTCAGGATGATATTCTCTAGTTCCATCCATGTGACTAGGAATTTCGTAAAGTCATTGTTTCTAATAGCTGTGTAAATGTACCACAATTTCTGTATCCATTCCTCTACTGAAGGTTCTTTCTGTGTTCTTTCCAGCTTCTGGCTATTATAAATAAGGCTGCCATGTACATGGTGGAGCATGTGTCCTTATTATATCTTAGAGCATCTTTGAGATTTATGACCAGAAGTGAAATAATTGGGTCTTCAGGTTGTACTATGTTCAATTTTCTGAGGAACCACCAGACTGATTTCCAGAGTGGTTGTACTAGCTTACAATCCCACCAACAGTGGAAGAGAATTTCTCTTTCTCCACACCCTCGCCAGCATCTGCTGTCATCTGAGTTTTTGATCTTAGTCATTCTGACTAGGGTGAGGTGGAATCTCAGGGTTGTTTTGATTTGCATTTCCCTGATGACTAGGGATGTTGAGCATTTCTTTAGGTGCTTCTCGGCCACTCGATATTTCTCAGTTGACAATTCTTTGTTGACAATGCTCTGTACTCTATTTTTAATAGGATTGTTTGATTCTCTGGGGTCTAACTCATGAGTTCTTGGCATATATTGAATATTATACCTCTGTCAGATATAAGACTGCTAAAGATCTTTTTTCAGTCTGTTGGCTGCCATTTTGTTTTCTTGACATGTAAATGTGGCTTTGAAGAATGAGTTGGGTAGTGTTCCTTCTGTCTGTATTCTGTGGAATAGTTTGGAAATATTGGTATTAGGTCATCTATGAATGTCTGATAGAATTCTTCACTGAACCCATCTGGTTCTGGGCTTTTTTGGTTGGGAGGCTTTTGGTAACTGCTTCTATTTCTTTAGGTGTTATGAGATTATTTAGGTGGTTTATCAGATCCTGACTTAACTTTGGTACCTTGTATTTGTCTAGAAATTTGCCCATTTTTTTCCCCAGATTTTCCAGTTTTGTTGAGTATTTTGTAGTAGGATCTGATTATTTCTTGAATTTTCTCAGTTTCTGTTATGTCCTTTCATTTCTGATTTTGTTAATTTGGATACTCTTTCTGTGCTCTCTAGTTAGCCTGGCTAAGGGTTTATCAATCTTGTTAATTTTCTCAAAGAACCAGCTCCTGGTTTTGTTGATTTTTTTGTATGGTTCTTTTTGCTTCTACTTGATTGATTTCTGTTCTGAGTTTGATTATTTCCTGCCATCTACTCCTCTTGGGTGTATCTGCTTCCTTTTGTTCTAGAGCTTTGAGCTGTGCTGTATGTTCTCTCCAGTTTCTTTTTGGAAGCACTCAGAGCTATGGATTTTCCTCTTAGTACTGCTTTCATTGCATCCCACGGGTTTGGATATGTTGTGCTTTCATTTTCATTAAATTCTAAAACATCCCTAATTTTTTCTTTATTTCTTTCTTGACCAAGTTATCATTGTTTAGCTTCCATGTGTATGTGGGATTTTTTGTCTTTATTGTTATTAAAGACAAGCCTTAGTCCATGGTGATCTGATAGGATGTGTGGTAGTATTTTAATCTTCTTATATCTGTTCAGGCTTGTTTTGTGACCAACTATATGGTTAGTTTTGGAAAAGGTGCTGTGAGGTGCTGAGAAGAAGGTGTATTCTTTTGTTTTAGAATGACATGTTTTGTAGATGTCTGTTAATTCCAATTGGTTCATAACCCCTGCTAGTTTTGCTATGTCTCTGTTCTGTTTCTGCTTCCATGATCCGTCAATTGATAAGAGTAAAGTGTTGAAGTCTCCCACTATTATTGTGTGTGGTTCAATATATTCTTTGAGTTTTAGTAGGGTTTCTTTTATGAATGTGGGTGCTCTTGTATTTGGAGCATAGATGTTAAGGATTGAGAATTAATCTTGGTAGATTTTTCTCATGATGAGTAAAAAGTGTTCTTTCTTATCTTTTTGATATCTTTTGGTTAAAAATATTTTTTCAATATTAGAATGGTTATTCCAGCTTATTTCTTGGGGCCATTTGCTTGGAGGATTTTTCCCCAGCATTTTACTTTGAAGTAGTGTCTGTCTTTGTCTCTGAGATGAGTTCCCTCTATGCAGCAAAATTCTGGATATTGTTTATGTATCCAGTCTGATAGTCTATGTCTCTTTATTGGGAAATTGAGTTCATTGATGTTAACAGATATTAAGAAATAGTAATTGTTGTTTCCTGTTTTTTTATGTTGTTGTTGTCGTTAGAGGTAGAATTATATTTGTGTGTCTTTCTTCTTTTGGTTTTCTTACATAGTTATTTACTTGCTTTTCCTAGGGTGTAGTTTCCATCCTTGTCTTGGGTTTTCTATCTATTATCTTTTGTAGTGCTGAATTTGTGGTCAGATATTGTGTAAATTTGGTTTTGTCCTGGTATATCTTGGTCTTTCCATCTATGGTAATTGAGAGTATTACTGGATATAGTAACCTGGAGCTGGCATTTGTGTTCTCTTAGAGTCTGTATGATATCAGTCTAGGATCTTCTAGCTTTCATAGTCTCTGTTGAGAAGTCAAGTGTAATTCTGATTGGTCTGTCTTTATATGTTGCATGTCCTTTTTCCCTTACTGCTTTTAGTATGCTTTCTTTATTTTGAACATTTTGTCTTTGTATTATTATGTGTCTGGAAGAATTTCTTTTCTGTTCCAATCTATTTGGAGTTCTGTAGGCTTCTTTTATGCTCGTGGTCATCTCATTCTTAAGGGTAGGGAAGTTTTCTTCTATGATTTTATTGAAGATATTTACTGTGCCTTTTAATTGATATTGTTCACTCTCTTCTACACCTATTACCCTTAGGTTTGGTCTTCTCATTGTGTCCTGGATCTCCTGGACATTTCAGGTTAGAAGCTCCTTTAGTTTTTGCATCTTCTCTGACTGTTTTTTTCTGTTTTCTATGTTGTCTTCAACCCCTGAGATCCTCTCTTCCCTCTCTTGTAGTCTGTTGGTGATCTATGACTCCTGATTTCTTTCTAAGGTTTTCTATCTCCAGGGTTGTCTCTTTTTGTGATTTCTTTATTGTATCTATTTCCATTTTCAATTTCTTCACATGTTTGGTTGTGTTTTTCTGTACTTCTTTGAGTGATATCTCCTGGTTCTCCTGTAGTTGTTTAAGGGAATTATCCATGTGCTTCTCAAAGATCTCCATCATCATCATGAAGTATGATTTTAAGTCTAAATCTTGTTTTTCTGGTGAGTTGGGAAATCCACTTCTTGCTGTGGTGGGAGAACTGGGCTTTGATGTTGCCAGGCTGTCTTGGTTTCCATTGCTTGGGTTCTTGCACTTTCCTCTTGCCATCTTGTCGGTGATTGTTGGTCATCTTTTTGTTTCTGACTGGTGCTTGTCTCTCCTGTGGGTCTGAAGTCCTTTGGGCTCTGGAGGGAGAAGTGTTCGGCTATTTGTGGACAAGCAGTGAGTTCTGATGGCAGTGACTCAGTTCTGTGTTCATGGGCTCAGGTGTGAAAGCTCTTTCGAGGCTGTTCTGGGAGATCTTCCCACAGGTCCTGAGTCCTAATGGCAGAGACCCCATTCTTCCTCTAGCCTGAAAAGAGCCCTTTTTTAGAGAGTTCCATTCTCCCTGCACTCCAAGAACTCCCTGAGTTTCCTCACTGGACACTCGGTGGGCCTATGAGTCAGGCTAACCTCTGGTTCAGGTATAAAAGTACCTGTGCAGCTGATCTGTGAGCTCAGCCTTCTCCAGGCAGATCCTGATGACAGAGACCCAGCCCTCACTGTGGGCTAGAAAGGACCCTTTTCCAGAGAGCACAGTGCTCTCTGTGCTCTGAGAACTCCCAGTGTGACCTCCTGTGCAGCTGATCTGGGAGTTCAGCCTTCCCTGAGAAGATCCTGAATTTTAATGACAGAGATCTGGCCCTCACTGCTACTCAGAGTTCAATGTCTCTATCTTTTCACCAAATAGGTCTCCAGAAGGATCTAGGTACTATTTTCTTTTATCTAGCGTTAGCTGAACTCAGGAGAAATCCATGTCTTTCTGGCCTTGTACATCTTGTTGGTCTCTCAGATGGTTGGTCTTTGGTGCTCTGGACCCAGGCATCTCAATGGTAATTTAAGCCCAGAGAAATGTAAATCTGGAGAACCAAAAACATACAAGTACAAGTACATGGACCTTTAGAATAAGACAAGCAGAAGGTTTTGGGCCAGGGTGGGGTGTGGAGGTGGGTAAGAGATAAGAGTCACCCAGGGCTTCTTACTGTGCTCCTCATTCTCCCATTTTAGCCTTTCTAAGTCAAGTTCTAGTTCATAAAATAAAAAACAAAACAAAAATGTAATTTTCTACATTGTCTCTGACGTCTCCAAAGCCACAATGAATATTTTTTGATTCTTAAGAAAAAAAGCTCATTTCTGATGGACCGTCTTCTGGGCTTACTTCACCCTAAGCCCAGACCTTTCCCCATGGAAAGTCCTTTCTGGAGCAGCATGAAGGACCAATTTGCTTTTTTCTTGGCCACAGTGATTTATTTCTTGAGTGTGTAGCTGATATCCAGTGCCAACTGGCTATAGGATGGCATACTCAGCTCCTTCGGGACCATATCCTAAGCTCAAGACTAAGGGAATGTTTCGGTCACCTTGCCATGAACAGATTAGACTGTTAAGAACCATAACTCCCATAAATTTAACATGGTCAACACTTTTACCCAGCAGGAACAGACTGAGTACAGGCAGAAGAGACACATGTGCCAGCATTCTATAGGAGAAAAAACTGCACCAAGCTTCAATGCAGCATTACAGATTGCAGTATAATTAGTCCATTGAGGATAAAATAGACTTTTAGTCCCTATCCCTCCAATAATTAAAGTCTCCTGATCTCAGTCTCCTCTACCAAGCTAGGCAGCTCTCCCAGTTGCCCCTCCCTACTCCTGCTTAAGAATCACTGACACCAGGTTCTTTTCCTTCTCACAGTGCCTAACTGTTCTCATCACAGCTGCCACTTCCTCCTCCACAGGGCATTCACACTAGCCAAGCACCTATAGGCCCCTGTATATAACTTCTGGATATTTCTTGGGTCATTGTTTTTCTGTATGTTTCACTTCCCTTCGAATCGGTTTCCTTGAGTTTCCCTTTTGTTTTCTTGGACTGACACTGGACTGGGCTTTGGCCATGCAATGGAAGCCCTTTACCACTGAATCAAACTCTGAGCCCTTAATTCTAGGTGATTAACAGAAAACAGAGACTAGCTCAGTTAACACTCAGGTTTTGAATATATCAGTTCTTCAGAGTGCTGGAATCACAGACACTTGTTCCACTGGGTTCAGACTTTTTCCTGAAAAGAAGGTATTTACCTGAATGATTCTAGACCACTGTATACATGTATGTATGTATGTATATATATATGTTTGTATGTGTGTATGTATATTCCATAACTCAAGAAACCTACAGAAATCCATGCTTTAGATGACATAACTCCTTAACAAATGCCCCTTCTCGTCATTGCCCTGTGTTCTGAATGTAGCATATTTTTCCTGTGACTAAATGGTCTTTACCTCAAGGATATTCAGAGGAAAGCAAAAGTAATGTATCTCAGTTTTGACTGGCAAATTTCATGACTTCTCTCAAAGCATGCAGTCCCCTCAAACATAAACCTCTGTTGGGCCATATGGACTTCACTGGCAATATACTAAAAGCAGCAACTTGCAATGATTCCCAGAATCCCTTGCCTCCCAGTTTCTACCCTTGTTTAATTTTTTCCATAGACTATAGGCTGAACCTAGTGGCTTGTTTTTTGTTGTTGTTGTTTTGGTTTTTCAAGACAGGGTTTCTCTACATAACCACTGGCTGTCCTGGAACTTGCTCTGTTGACCAGGCTCTCTAACAATGAAAAGAGATCTGTCTGGCTCTGCTTTTCTGGTGCTTTTGACCAAGAGAACCCAGCAAAGCTGATATGAAATCATGTCTACAATTAGGATGTTAGGGCTGCAGTTGTTGTCTTGCCTGGAGACTCTTTAACTGTCTTGGTATCTACACTTTGGTAAAGTGAGAAAACCACGGCGAGGCCAGTGTGACAAGGAATGAGCAACAATCGGAAGTTCTCTTGATCACTACCATTGAAGCCTGGGAGTTAAGGCCTTATCCAGTCGAACCTTAGCATAACCTAAAATGGGGGACTCAAGCTCAATCTGGATTTGAGAGGAGTGTTGTTTCTAGTGGTCACATTTTTCTCTTAATTTGTTACTCACCAATAGATGATTTTAAATATAAAGCTAAAGTAACTTTCACCAGGAAATTATTTCACCTTTTTATGTGATTCAGCATATTTGCGCTCCTTCTCAAAGTGTTCTCAGTTTTGAACTCCTAGTGACCCAGGCTAGGTAGGGCAAATAGACCAATGCAAGCAAGTGACTGTTTTTTCTCTTCTTTTTAAATAAATGTGTATGGGTGTTTAATGCATGTATACATGTGTATCAGTGTATACCTGGTACCCACAGAGGTCAAAGAGGGCATCGGGTTCCCTGGAACTAGAATTATACATAATCCTAAGCTGTCATGTGGGTGCCCTCAAGTCTATCCCTTGTTCTTTCAAGAACAGTAAGTACTCTTGACCATGCATCTCTTTTCCCTAAAGTTTTTTTTTTTTGAAAACTTTTACTTCTACAATGTATCTTGGTCATGTCCATCCTTGCTTCCTTCCCCTACTTCTGCTCCCCCAACTTACCCCATCTCTCTCCTGAATACATGCTCACTTTTCCTGTTTATAATTCACTGAGATCAATTAGAGTTGCTTTTTATATTCATGGCTATTACACATGGCTAACCTCCTGATGCAAAAGTGACTCTCCAACCCAAAGCCACCAATTGCCATTAGCTCCTCAGTTCTGTATGACTGGGGCATTAGGAGCTGCCTTAACACCATACATTTTAAACTTTATGCATTATAGCAATGATATCAATATTATTATGACTTTCGTGGGTAGGGCACTGTTTTAAAAGGTGGCAGGGGGGATAAGGATTAGAGAATGAAACTGTGGTTTGAGAGCCAAGAGCTCTAAAATCTTCCCAAGTAGAATTTTTAAGTATTTCTGCAAATGGAATGAGGATATCAGAGGAATGACATTTGATATTGTGGGAAAGAGAGGAAAAAGTGACTTTTCGGTGAGAAAAACATTTGTGAAATAGAGTAGGCTGGACTAAGCAGCTCTAAGGGGGACAGATGCCCTTTAAATCTATTTTTATGAGACTCTATCAACTGAGCCATTTCAATTAGATCCACATGGCTTATGTTCCTCTCATTCTGTTTTACTGGGCATTATTCTTAGTGCTTGTGCCTTTGCTCTCTTTGGGTTGGTTACTTACGGTCCCCTGTCACTATGCTGCTCATGTTACTTCTGATCTGAAAAGCTCCTCTCAGGGTCATGAGGTCACATCTTAAATGTGGAAGCTATTACTGGTCATTATCCAAAATAATCCATGAAGGAAGCCATTCTGGAAGAAGAATGTTGGCCTCTGAGCCTGAAGTCTACTTTTATTGATGAGGATTGTGTGTTTATTTTTGCCTCCCATTGTACAAGAGGCAGCAGTGAACATAGGGTGATCATGCTTGCATGCTAGCTTTCTTCACAGGAGCATTAAAGGAAACCTGTGTGAGAACTCTCAAAATGACAGGTTCCTCTAGAGAAAAACCCTGGATGGGTAGCAGGAACCACTCACTGGGAAGGTAACACAATGTTCTAGGTTGCATTAAAAAGGTCCAAGGGATGTGTGAAGAGTGGGAGTTGGGCTGCTTCTGTCTCCACACTAGGGTGTTGTTGCTCAAATCCACTGAGGGTGATCATTTAGAAAGATGTTAACACAGGTTGTAATGGTGAGTTGGGTTTTAGGTGAGAATAAGGCAACTTTTTGGAGGGGGTGGGAGAAACGTAATACTTAGAATCATTTTCTGACTACAGAGATGGAGTCCATACATATTAAAAGAAAATAAGCCAACGTGAAGCAACTGGTACGAGACTGGCCAGATGGCTCAGTGTATAAAGATGTTCCCTACCAAACACAACTACCAGCATCTGGTTAACCACAGCCCACAGAAGCCTCTGAAATCTACACTGGTATTGCATTGTTTAGACATACATACACACATATAACTAAGTAGATAATTAAGATAAATAAATAAATAAATAAATAAATAAATAAATAAATAAAATCTAAAACTTAGTTAAACATTCATTTTGGGGGCCAGGGGCCCTTAACGTGAGTGGATTCTTCTATTTCAGAGTTCTAACAATAGCTTTTGTAATGAAAGAAAAACTCTTCTCAATACTTTGAAGAGCAACATCACAAGATGTGCCATGTGCCAGGAGCCTGTAACTTCCAAGACTCCACTTACCTTCTATAATTTAATGCGGTAAGCAACACAGAAAAAGCATCCATTTTTCTCAGAGGGCACCATATCAGCGTAACTCAACACATACGAATTGTTTGTGTATAAATCAAATGCTTTCAAAACTCATGACACAGTCTGTCTCGGTGCTTTGATAGTTCAGAAGGACAGACAATAGGAACAGATCTTGAACAAGACAGACCAATCTAAATACTATGCATCCATTACAGAACTCCAGCAACAACACAATGACAGCACAAAAGTGCATCTGCTGGTCTTGGTGTCTGCAGCCAGAGCTCTGTTCCACACCCTCACTAGAAGCTATGGGTACCTTACACAAAAGTATCAAGGAACTGTATTGCTCTACACAAATCAATGTCAGTTGCCCTGCTGGCTTTCCAGAGGGCTTGGCTGGTTTTGAAGGTCAGCAAAGTGATCCCTGCAGGGCCACATCTGCACACCTGCTGCCCGGGGTCTGAGTCTTCAGCCAATGGGGTACAGACTTAAGCAAAAATTTCTCAATTGAGGAATACTGAATGGCTGAGAAACATCTGAGGAAGTGCTCAACATCCTTAGCCATCAGGAAAATTCAAATCAAAACATTTGCATTTTGAGATTCTACCTCACACCAGTCAGATTTGGCCAAGATCTAAAACTCAGATGACAGCAGATGCTGGCGAGGATGTGGAGAAAGAAGAACACTTCTCCACTGCTGGTGGGGTTGTAAACTGATACAACCATTCTGGAAATCAGTCTGGCGATTCCTCATAAAATTGGACATAGTACTACCTGAAGATCCAGCTATTCCACTTCTGGGCATTTACCCCAGAGATGCTCCAACATACAACAAAGTTACATGCACCATAATGTTCATTGCAGCTCTATTTATAATAGCCAGAAGCTAGAAAGAACCCAGATGTCCTTCAGTAGATGAATGGATACAAAAATTGTGGTACATTTACACAATGGAATACTACTCAGCCACCAGAAACAATGACTTAACCAAATTCTTAAGAAAATGGCTGCATCTAGAGAATATCATCCTGAGTGAGATAACCCAGTCACAAAAGAACAGACATAATATGCAGTCACTGATAATGGGATACTAACCCCAGAAAACTCTGAATACCCCAGAAACAACCCACAGACTGTGTGAAGATCAAGAGAAAAAGAAAAAAAAGAATATATTTTAATTAAAATAGAACTATATCACATCCCCCTTTCTTCCCTACAGCCCCTCCCAGTTTCTCTCCTATCTCTTCAAATTAATAACCTCTTTTCCTATATTGTTACATATATACTTATGTGTATGTATATGTACCCACAAATACTTAATTACAACCTTATAAAATGTATTTGTATACTTTTATGCAAAATGCTTAAAAATATGTACATTTATCTTTGTTTTTTAAAATAAAGTTAAAAAAAAAAGAGACACCATTTATCATTCTTTGGTAACTTCTTCCAAAGTTTTCCTGTCTCTTTTATTCTTTTTTGCTTGTTTGGTTGGGTTTTCAGGACAGGGTTTCTCTGTATAGCCCTGGCTGTTCTGAAACTCTCTGTAGACCAGGCTGGCCTTGAATTTAAGAGGTCTGCCTCTGCCTCCTGAGTGCTGAGATTAAAGGCGTGCCCAGCTATTTTATTCACTTTTAATGTAGTGTCTCATTGAATGTTTTACAGCACAATCTTTGCGCTTTAAGCTTTCATCAGGCAATGGAAGGACTGAGTTCCTCAGCAGGCTCTCCCTTCCACACCCCCACCAGTTGGTTCAGCCTGTATACCTTCAGAGCCTGCATATAGATTTTTTTTCCTTTTTATTTGAAAGTGAGTCTTGAAGTCGGTATTCAGATCTTAAAAGAAGTCACAGAAATAGAAAAAAAAAAGTCAAAGATCTAATAAAGAAGAAGGCAAAGAAAATGAATAGACAAAATGTAATCCATCGTGAATAGCACCTGTAAAATGAACGGTGATTCTGACTGGGGCTACACAGACCTGTCACTCACCAACAAGTACCCTGCTCAGACACTGACAGGAAGGAAGATGGAGGTAAGAGAGGCTCAACAGAACTTGAGTGGATTCACTGTGTGATACCATGGTAATGAAAGGCAAAGGGCGAGGTACAAGGCATGCCCTGACCTAGTTCCCAGCCACAGACTCCTTTCTCAGAAAAAAATCAATATAATTAATATAATAACACACTGGCTCCAACAGTGATGCGTTCATGGTAAGGGGTGGACCCTCCTGTAAAGCAACAGTGCTAACAGCAGCAAGCAGAAGAGAGCCTCGAGGATAAGAAAACTAAACGGAGTTGGGAAAATCCTGACAGTTTCCACTGGAGCAACTTTGAGGAAGATGAATCTTGGATCGTGATCTTCTCCGGGGACAGAGAAACCCTGAGTTCACTTCCTAGCTCTACAAGCATATTTAATTCAACTTTATGTATTTATGAAAAAGATCACACACTATGAAGCAAACTTGTATCACTGAAGTGTTACAACAAAAAGTTGAAAAAGTCTGGATAAATGGGTGGCATACTGCCTGTCAGCGGAAGTGGAAGCCGGCTCACCCAGACAGGCTTCTTTTTCTACATGTACTGCATTGTGGGAACAGGACTGAGGATGAGGGTGAAGGGGGGTGGGGGGATGAGAGGCAACAGAGTCACGTGACAAGTCCCGGGCAATCTGACCTCCCAGACCAGCATCAGGATGCATATGAGTTTATTGCCCAGCCCACACGCTTATTTGCTTATAGTGTTTGAGCCAATCCCAAACCCCTAAGCCCTTAGCCATTTGTATCTTGCTACAGCATAGCCATGCTCCAGTGAAAGCTGCCTGAAGAGGTAACTCGGGAGTGGGAGGAGCATCATCACCTGTGAGGACTTCCGTGAAGACAGTAGAAGTGGCCACTGCCCTCGCCTGGGTTTCTTTTGTCTGTCTCATCTCTGTTTGCGGAGCCGTCTTAGATCTAATGTCACGTACCATAGATCAGGCCTCTTCAAGGAATTGCAGGAGTTCAGTGGCACCTCGCTTTCCATCCTACTTTTTTCTTCACAAAGATGACTTCCACATCCCCCCACAACACACAAACTTAATCTAGCTCTTCCTTAAAAAATCGCAAAGCTAAGTGTTCAATATTCATTATATATTATATATTTATACATAAAATATATAAATATATTATTTGTATTATACAAACATTTATATTTATATAAACATTTATATATATTTTGTATTATATAGTATATAAAGGTATACAATAATATATAAATAAAATATATTTATATATGATAAATTTTATTATACATACATTCTTTTTATTTTCACATTTAAGTCAGTGCCTTGTTAGGATTTCTACTACTGTGCTCAAACACTATGACCAAACTTAGGGAAAAGAATTTCAGCTTACAACTCTAAGATCACACTGTATCAGTGAGGGAAGTCAGGACAAGAACTTAAGGCAGGAGCTGAAGCAGAGGCCATGGCAAAGTGATACTTAATGATTCATTCTCATGGTCTGTTCAGCTTGCTTTCTTATACTCCTCAGGATATCCAAGATAGCACAGCCCCAGTAGGCTGCCACCCCCTGCCTTACACACTAGCAAATGTACCACAGACTTATCTATAGGAAATCCAATGGAGGCACTTTCTGAATTAAAGTTCCTCTTTCCACATAATTCAGTTTGTGTCAAGCTGACAAAAAAAACAACCAACCAACCAAAGCCCCACATAAAACTGGCCAACTAGGAGTGTCAGTATAGCATTAAAAATGTACTTTCCTTGTGTTCTTTTCTATCCCTCAAAGTTGTTTACACTGTCCCAAAGACTTCAAGAAAATCTTGCTTTCTTCCTGAGCCGGGGACATGATTCCATCTCCAGCACCCAGTATGCTAGCATGTGATTAGCATCTCAGAACTCATGAGGCATAGACAGGAGGCTTCTGGGGCTCTTTGGCCAGACAACCTAACCAAATAAGTAAATCCTGGATCCCAGAAATAGATCACTGTCTCCAAAATGGTGCCTGAGGAGGAATGATACCTGAGGTTGTCCTGTGACGTCCACATGCACCCCCTTACACATGTATAGAAAATGTTTATGCTGTCTCTATCTTCATGCAGAGGGATGCTATAAACTTTGCCTTCATTGTAAGTGAGAAGCATCAGGTATAAACAGGCTGGAAAATCCATGTGACATAGAGCTTTCAAGTCAATAGTTCTAATCATGGAAGCTGCACATCTCAGGACTTTAAACACCGGGCAAGCAAAGTCTACTTAATAGGGTATATGTAGCATGTTGCTTTCTAAAACACTTCCTGAGACACCAAGGGTAAGTGGGAAAAAAAAGTATTGTTAACAATATTTTGCCAACCACAAAAACATATCATGTACAATCATGAGACAAATGAAAAGGAGAAAAAGCTACAGCCAACACTACCAGGCAAGAAACAGTCATAAGAGTGTCAAAGTATATGTATACAATGGTGTGGCAGCACTGCAGGACAGAGAATGAATGTCTGGAGAAAATGAGAGTTAAGGTTTTATTCTTGGGAATACAATAGCTACTGAATCTATTTCGAGAAAAACTAAGAAAATGACTCTGGAAATATGGAGGATGAGTTTGAAACAAAGCCAGGAACAGAATAATCAGTGGTAAGGAGGCCTGAGCAGGAAGCTGAGCTAGAGCTGTGTGGACGAAGAAGGTATGCAGAAGGGACCTGGGAAGGTGGGTGTGCCCAGTGAAATGGGGGCAGCGTGCATGCATGGGGGTGTTGGTGTGTGTGTGCGTACAGGATTGCAGAGAACACTTATGAATAAATTGGAGTCCAGATCATTTAAGGAGATATCTGAGCAGCATTCTTCCTCTGAGGATCTGAAATCTCCACGGAGACAAAAACTAAAATCAAAGGAATGGAGTGAAAAGCGGGAAGGTGTAAGGGCCACTAAAACAACCAATCAGGAAAGAACCTTAAGACATCTAACTCACCTATGCAGACAGTGCTGAGACAGACAGCTTGCTTATAAAAGACTTTGCCAATGATGGACGTGAAACAAGCCTAGAAGTTATGAAAATAATAGTAACTGGCAAAAAAAATTATCGTTAAATTCTTGATTTTGCCATTTAACCAATTAGACACAAAAGTAAATTAAATCATTAGCTAAACAATGCCTTTAGATTCAGATATGAAATTAAGTGAAACCTGTTCTTTCTTTTATTGATAAATATATAAAAAGAAGTTAGAAATGATAGTATTTATTTACAAGTTTATTGAAAAAGTTTTAACAATGATGTCAGACAGGAAGTCATCAGATGGTCATCCATTTGCTTCACAAGAGCACTGAGGGAAAGAAGCCCCGGGAGTCCTCAGAGGTTTGTGTCTCGGTGCAGAAGCCCCAGTGTCCTCATCAGTTGCCGAGAAAGTGCCACACTTCTTCTGTTTAAAGTACGGGAAGATGGGGTGGAAGGAATGACAAGAAGGGAAAGGAGGAAAAATAAGGCATGTTAAGTTTAGATTTGTATGGAGTCTCCAGAAAGATTTTTGTTAAATTTTCTATAATCTTATCACACCATCTTGCTACTTAACATTGGCTGCTGTCTCCAGTTCTTCTGTGTTCAGTTGAATCAAGCTTCATACAAACTACATTAGAATTCTAGAACCTTCTCATGGTATTTTCTAGCTCACTTTGAGGGCATATTAGTTTTTAGTGAAGAGTACAGAAGTTAGCTCTCTAGCAACAAGAGGAAAGGTTTTGAAAACCCTTTTTGCTGTAAAATTTGGTTATTCATTAAATGCTCAAAAGGAGATGCACTGTAAAAACAGCCTGACTGGCCAGCAGATGGGGACCACCCTGCTTTCCCATGGACCCCTGTCTAGGGATGCCCTGCCCCCTAAATGTCTAGCAGCTAAACAATTTTTTTCCTCCAAATTCACTAAGTTAAATATCCTAACATTTTATATTAAAAGGCCCAGAGTGTCACATTTTGACACACACGGTATATGTGTGTATGTTTATGTTCTGAAATGTTACTAAAGAATACTTTTTCTTCCTTCTCAAAACAGCTTCAAATAAAGATAACCAAAGTCATGGTGCTTAGTTTTAACCATATAATATATTTTGGTTGTTAAGACTTTCAGTTAAAATAAGTGAATTATTAAAATGCCTAGTAAATCTTTTAGATCCAAGGCTCTGGAGTTGTCCTAAATTTATCAGAACTGGCTGGAATTTCTCATTACTTCACGCAGTGCCATTAATCAGTGAATAAGCCACACTGCAGCCCACTGTAGCAGCCACAGGGAAGTGTGGGCAAGTCAGATGGCAGGTGCTTTGTCACCATGTTCACAAACCAGCTAGCCTCAAAATAACAAGTGTGTTCCTCATTTGTTGAAGTTAGAACAAATGATATTTTATCTGAGCAACTGAATGGCCATCTGAAATCTATTTTACTTAGTTTACATAACTTTTAAACTAGTTTTCTTTATTTATCGGTTTCTATTACTATAAACAAATATATACATTTTGCTCTCAAGAACCATAACAAGGCTGCTGAGGCGGTTCAGGGTCAGGGTACCTGCTGCCAAGTCTGATGACCTAGATTCTACCCCCAGAGTTCATGGCCGAAGGACAAAACAGACTCCCAAGAGTGAACACTCACGCTCAGCCTCTCTCTTAGAATAGCAAAGAACATTTAAAAGAGACATAACATACCTTCTGCATTGCTCTCTTTGTTCATTGAATGTGTTGGTACCTAAGGGTAAGGACAGAAGAGAAATAATATATTTAATGTTTATATATGGGAAGTAAACACAAAAATATTTTTATGAGATTATAGAATAAAATTGACTCTAACTTAAAAAAATAATAAAGATTCCTTCTACTTTACTGAGGTGCTCATTCCTTCTAAGAAATGAGCCCCCAGAACCCCTAGAAGTGGAGTCAAATTACAGAACACATGCTCAGAAATACTTTCTCTCAGTAACGCAGGCGGTCCACTGCATCCCCTACCCTGTCGCTGAGTGTGTGATGACATTTTCTTTCAAGCCACACTCAGACAACAGCACCAGGGGACCCCCTCCAAGCAGCCTGCCCTGTCACGTTCATCTATGGTGGCATTACCAAAGCAAGCTTCTTGATCAGTTATAGGCAGATCCCTAATACATTTCCCCAGGCCATCAATGGTTTGGCTAATTTCTCTGACATATGCAGAGGAGGAGGGGAAGATCAGAGGATTATTATTATTCAACACGTCTCTCTCTCACACATAAAAACATGCTTAACTAGGCTGGTTTTGTGGGCAGCAGGTTAAAACAAGTTTAAGAATACACAGACTGTAAACTCCTCATCCTTTGACACTGTTGTATCTTTTTAAGCTGTATACTACCCGTTACAAAATTCTTTGGGAAATTTGCTGGCTAAGTTTCCTGCCTAAAATTAACATGTTTCTAATTGGCACTGCCAACTGCTTCCGAGAGAGATGAAAGATGCGAAAACAAAATAATCACGCAATTTCTTGTTAGCCTAAAAAGAATTGCAAAAAAAGAAGCAAGCATGTTAGCTCTTAAAATCTTACGTAAGTAATCTCAAGTATTTGGGAGGCAGAGGCAGGCAGATCTGAGTTTCAGGCCAGCCTGGTCTACAGAATGAGTTCCAGGACAAATAGGCCTACACAGAAAACAAACCTGTTTCAAAACAAACAAACAAACAAACAAACAACACACACACACACACACACACACACACACACACACACACACACACGCTAAATCTCAAGAATGTTATTTCTCCATCGTTAGGACAGGTTTCCTGATTGATTAAATATATTTAGAACACATAAGCCCTTATTTAAAAGAAAAAAAAATGTTACTGGAAGCCAGATAATGACAATCAGAGTTTGTCATACTTAAGAAATACCTTCTTTACATTAGAGAAGAGAATGATACTTAAATTTGAAAGTAACAACCATGGTTTAATGCAAAGCATCAAATATTTAACTCTTCAATGCTGGCCATTATTTCCTGATTTTTTAAATTGTAAAATGTATTTTTCATACCATATATTTAGCTAATGTTTTCCCTGAGCTACTCCAGGTCCTCCTTACCCACCCGACTTCATATCTTCTTTCTGCTCTGATTCTGAACTATGACAAGGACAACAGTGCATAAGTTTATTTCCCTAATCTTACTGACCACACCTAGTTTCCAACTTCTTGTATCTGGTCCTATAGGCAAATATATTAATATTTCTAAATCTAGAAGGTCAATTTCAGAATAGTGAGTTAGAAGCATCTTCAGTCTCAGTAAGAATTACTCAGCATTTTTTGAATCACAACCATCTATAATGCCAAGCTAATCACTGAGTGTGGGGCCCTTCTTTCTCACGGACTTGAAAACATCCGGCATCATCAGACTTTTAAAGTCTTGGCACTCTGACACCTATGAACTGTACAGCATCCTGTTATCAGCTTTGTGAGACTTAGTCTCACTTCCTCTTGCAGGTTGCCTCAGAACTCAGTATGATGCTTGATTCAGTCCTAAAGTCACAGCGAGCCTTGGGGTCCCCCAAGACACAGGCATCCTTCCGCCTATGGCCTGTTCTGCTCAGGTGCTCACTCTTTACCGTGCACAACACCAGGCTCATGTGCACACCCCTTTCCTGTGTCGTTGTCCCAGACGGATGACAGTGCTACAATTCCCATCCTCTTCTTACCACCGTATCCCCTCTTCCTGCTCATTTTTCATCGTGGTATTTATTGTCCATTGAAAGCCTATCTATTTCCCATCTACATTTATTATTTATCTTCCCAACTAGAATGTAACTTTCAAAAGGATACAAATTCTTGTACCGTTTTTTTAGTATGTACTCTAGCACTGATTAATTATCACAGAGCAGGCTGCAATTGAACAGCTGATGAATTAGTGGTGGGAAAATCCAAATTAGAAGCAGCCATAATTAACAAATATTTATGAACATTTTGGTTGTTCATAAATACCTAAATGTACTAGTTTTTACCTCATAATTAGTTAAAAGCCCTTAATTTATAAGGGGGATTTTTATATACCTAATTATCCAAATATTAATGTTCTTATTTAGTGTCCTCCAACAATTAATATACTGGTAAAGCCAGTTGCTGCCACGTAGCGTTGTCACTAAAGCAAAGCGCTCTGATGTCTCCAGGGAAGCAAAGCTTGTGACTTAGGTGATCTGCAAACAACAAGGACGGCTTTAGGACGTCAATTTCTACAGCCAAAATGCACCTGCTCTGTGAAGATAACTCCTCAAGGGACAACTTACAGGGACAACAGAGCACAGAGAGGAAATGCATGCAGTTGGCCATGGACTGGGCACAGGAAGACAATTTGAACCCAGAATTTAAGAATTAAACTAGGTTTTAATAGGCTTTGACTTAAACTGCTGACCCCCCAGAAAAGCTAACTTCAATAGCATTTCATTTTATGCTTCCCAAAGGTCTTGACATATGGTTGACAAAGGTTGCGCCATATTTCAGAACCTTGGTAAGCAATCTTATGATAGCTACATGATTAAAAGACACCTTGGATACAGGCTCCTTACCGATTTGACTAAGGATCTTGCTTCCTCTGTAGTGCAGTGGAAAGGGCTATCGAGAATATGCACATTCACACTGCAGAAGGAAAAGAGAGCTGGTTAACAAAGCTGAAAATGACCATCCTTAAACACTGCACAGGGTGATGACGTCAGCCAGTGAAGAGAGAATGGATCAGGACAAGTAAAGCTATTGTGCATGCAAATAGAGAATAATGCCCCCTACGCTGCACTCTCCACAATTACAACACATTTAAAGCGATGTAATATCAAAATAATTTCCTGGTGTATATGTGAACATCTCAACTATATTTAAACCTTAATTAAGAATCAAATCCAACATACAGGGTGGGACAGCGTGGGGACATTCTCCTGTATGGAGTAAGCACTGGTATTAGAAAGATGCTGACTCTCTGTCTCAGAGAGACACAGAAGAATAAGGAGAAGCAATGACTACGACATGAAAACTTTCCTAAGCTGGGGAGCGCGGGAGATAGAGCACCAGTCAAGGCTGTTCTTCAGTCAGTAAGTGTGTCCTTCCTAGCTTGGGAGACCTGAAAGCATGCCACCACGGCCCAGGTCCTGCTCCCCAGATGACATCAGAGGCCACCATCGTCTTACATACAGTAAGGCCGACTTCCAAGTTTCACGGAAAAGCTAGCGGGTTGAAATGGGCACAGATAACACTGTCAGAGAAGGGAGCTCTGACCACGTTTTTAATCACAGGAGAAACTGACTGGACTGTTCATCTCCTAAGAGATGAATGGGGGAGAACAAGCACTCATCTTCTCTCAGAAGGGCCTAACAGCTACACATGACCAAACTTCCCTTCACAATTGCTTTGTGGACCGTGCTGGGAGTCTGTGGTGAGAAGATCGGTCCCTGTGAGTGTGTGGTTTTCAGACGCCATGCGTCTGGAACCCGGAGCAGTGGTTACAGTAGGTTCCCATCCTGCTTAGCATCATAGTGCAGTGTAGAGCTCAGCTTTGGTTTTGTCACAAACAACATTTAATTTATAAATTGTATGTAGATTTTTAAACATTATTAATTTAGCTATTTATTGATGTGTATGCACGTGCACTTTGCCATAGCATGCATGTGAAAAACAGAAAACGGCCTCCAGGAGCTGCTTCTCTCCTTCATCTAGATGGGTCTGAGGAATTGGACTCAGGTCATCAGGATTGTTGCAAGTGCCTTTACCTGCTGAGCCATCTCGCCGGCCCAGATCTTTGTTTTTAAGCTTGTTTTAGTTTTTTTGAGGTACTCATGCTATGTGCCCCATGGTGGAACAGAACTCCAACCTCCTTCGCCAGCCTCTCCTGCTCCAGGACTCCAGGGGTGCACATGGCACCTGGGCCTGTGAAAGGCTTCATGAGCAGTGCCAGTCGTATCTTATAGCTTCTTTACGCTTTCGTGTCTCCACAGCTCATATCCGAATAGCTCGAAAACTGAGACCAGTAGGCAGAGTCTGAAGCCAGCTGTGTCTCGAATGAGAGTAAGATAATAAGAGGGCAGGAGAGACGGCTCAGCAGCTAAGATGGTTGCTCTTCCAGAGGACGAGGATTTCATTCCCAGCACCTCTAATGAGCCTCACAACTAGATGTAACTTCAGTTCCAGGGGATCCAACACCCTCTTCTGGACTCTGTGGGCAATGCATACATATGGTGCAAAAACATGTAGTCCAAACACCCAAACACAGAAAAAATAATAAAATAATAAAAAAGTAAAATAAAGGCAACAGGCAAAAGCAAGTAGACACTGTAAGGTCTTAAGCGCTCGTCCTCTAGAGAAAGCACAGGGTGGGTAAGTCTGCTCTGCCTTGTAAGGGAGGTGAGACCACAGATAGAGCGTCCATAATTAGGACGGCTAAACCAAATGCACAATGTCCAGCTACATTTAAACTCCACATGAACCTTCTTATTTTATTTTCTGAAAATAAAAATGAACACACATGATTTAAAAAACCAATTGTTCTAAAATTCAAAATGAACTGTATAGTTTTAATCTGGCGAATCTGATACTCCTGTTTCTAGTGCACGTTTCCACTCCTACAACGAAGGACAACACTACCAGCAGTGTTAGAAAGAAAACAATGCTAAAGCCAGCATTAGATCATTTTAAAATGCTAATTTTTAAAATTTTTCAATTAGATATTTTGACAGGTAACCAGTGTACAATGACTGGCTCTGTTGCCTTTTTCACCTGGGGTTACTATTAGTCAAAAAGTCAGCATGCATTTTAAAGTACATCATCTAGAGCAGTGGTTCTCAGTCTTCCTAATGCTGTGACTTTTAGCAGTTCCTCATGTTGTGGTGACCTCCGACCATAAAACTGTTTCATTGCTACTTCATAATGTGTTTCTTTGATCAAAACTACCTTCTTACTCCATCTTGCACCTGTCACAAAACATTGCATTAAACACGTGCTTACTTATAAACAAATGTCAGTATATCTGATGGAGACAGATCACTTGATAGAAATGAACCACGTTGGATTCCTAGCTGTCAGTGACAGCTAACCCTCAGCAGTACCTCTAAAGAAATGCTCTGGAATTTTTAAGTGAAAAGGAGTTGAAGTCCCTTCTTTGAAACTCTGGGACTTAGGAAACTTGAGCTTAGCATAAACTGACAATAAGTTAACATTGCAATGTGCACAGGAGACGCGTTCTTACCAACTGATAGCTCCTTTGTCACATTTCTTCATAACCATCTCTTTCCAACGTTCATGTGCAGAGTTAATAACTTCAAGGGCAAAAGCCTAGTTTCAACCAAAACCAGACAGAACTTGTTAAGACCTAGTTCTAACCAAAGCAGTGTCTACCCACATAGAACTGTAAAGCTCATGAGCCCTGGAATTGGGCAACGGGTGGAAAACCTTCCTTAGTTACCAGCTGCTTACAGGTGTTTACTTACCTTCACTAGGCCTCAATTCAAAAAAATGACACAGAATGATGGTGGGGTGTGATCTATATAAGGGGCAGGCAAATGAAAGCCCACAGGTCAAATATGGGCTGCCACCTGTCTTTGGATGGAGGCTTCGTGGAACAATGGCAGTGTTGAGATGTTAGGGAGCCATACTGTGTGTGTAAAGCCTAAAACATTTGCAGTCTGACCTGTACAGACATCGTTTGCCCATCTTGAATCTAAACCACAGAGCTAATGATGAAGAAAATGCTGCAGTGCCGTGCTTAGCCTAGTCCACGAGCTGGGAGGGAGAACGGCCATCACTACACAACTGCACACAGTCTAACTGTGCTTTTGGACAACTTGCTGTCTAAAAGCACTGCTCCAACGTTTTCTTGGTACTAATTCATAAAATATCTAAAATTGTATAATCAGTAATGAACAAACATTTGGCTAGATGTATAGTTAGTAACATTTCACAATACAAATCTTTACTCAAAGGGAAAATTATTTTTACTTATTTTTTCAAAATTACCTTATGTGTACATGTGTCGTCTGAGATTATTTATGGGCGTTTCATGTTTGTAGGAGACCTGGAGGTCAGAAGAGGGTATCAGATGCCCTTAAAGATGAGTTACAGGAGATAGGACCCCACTATGTGGATGCTGGAAGCCAAACTTGAGTCCTCTGCCAAAGCAGTGAGACCTCTGAACCAATGAGTCATCTCTTCGGGCACAAGAAAATTATTTTGCTTATCTTTCCCTACTAAATGTTGTTTCTTTCCTTTAAGGAGAATCCTTATTTATTAACTAATTCATACTATCTTTATGTTCCTCAATTACAACTAATAATTATCATACCTAAGAAATAATTTTGGGCTCTGAGATTGAATTGTAATGAGAAATTTAACCTGTGAAATGAAATTCTCTCAAGTGAACAGATGAAAAAAAATATTGGTGTTAATCTCAATGAGGTGGCATTGGGGTACTGTTCTAGATAGGGGATAATTATGTGAATAAGATAGGAAAGGATTCTTAGACAAAATTATTTAGGCTATTCTGTTTGTAATAAATTCTAGTACCTGCTTAATGAAATGAGCTGGCAAACTCTAGAATTAAGAATGGGAGCCATTTTTAAATTGAAAAGGAGGCACAATGAAATGTTTTTTGAGTATTTTAATGACAATCACAAAACGCAATACATAAAATGATTGCGTTACAAGAATGAATGTGTTACACTCTCTCTCTCTCTCTCTCTCTCTCTCTCTCTCTCTCTATATATATATATATATATATATATATATATATATATATATATATATGCACATATATACTGAGAGAAAAGAAATTTCCAGCACTGCATTTTTAAGACAAGTATAAAATACTTTTTATATTTTAAAACTCCAAACAAAACCCTTGTGACATTAAGGATCCTTTTAATGAGCCTTTTAAGAAAACTCTTGAGTCCAGCAATCAATCTTGCAGCAAAGTACTTACTGTCAGTTTTAAGATTCCATAAAATGCATTGCTTCACTTATAGAACATACTTTCTGTGCCCGCTCAGAACCTGGTTAAGAGCATGCAATTTATTTAGTGGCAACAGTTTTAAAAACTATTCCATATTTTGGACTTCAGCTGATTTTCTCCACTTGTGTCATATTAGAATAGATTATTCTTATGGAAGCTTTGTGGCATTCTAATGGGAAAATCCTTTACCAGTAAGAAAATTCAATGGTTCTCTTAATTGCTAAGCAACTTCATTCAGTCATGGTAAGATTTAGACAGGAAATGAACCATTTTTCTTCATATACAATTTGCAAAATTTTAAACTGACTCCAAAATTCCTTCACTTTCTGGGATGAGTTATAAGTATATTAGTCTTGATGATTCACTTATTCCTTAAAAATGAATGCTAAGCCTTAAATACAGACAGCAGTGAAGTGGACTATGTCTTTCTTCCACATATGATATGAGCATTCACATCAGCTCATCTAAGTGAAGCACGCACTAGCAGACATCAAGAGGTGTATACTCCAATACAGATCCTCATCTTTTTTACCTTGTCTTTGAATTCTCCATTAAAAGCAAACTGGTTTTCTGGTTTTCCATCTGGTACCTTATAGAGTCTAAACCAATTTAGAGTGGCTTCCAGGTAACCTGGTTTGAACTTCTTAACATCATCAATATCTGAGAGGGAAGAAACAGACACATTTTGTTAAAAATCCTTGACATAGCACCACAGTTAGCCTTGGTCTGAGGAAGCCAGGAAATGTGGGGCCTAGTCCAGTTTACATCGTAACCAATTGCAGTGACAATTGTTGACATGTCTCATATCACATGCAGGCTTCTATTTCCCTAAGTAAAATACTGTTTCTTCATCCTACAAACATTTACTGAGACCCTTCAGTGTCCAGGTTTCTTTGTTTGTTTGTTTTTTTCTTTTCTTCAAGACAGGGATTCTCTGTATAGCCCTAGCTCTCCTGGAACTCAATTTGTAGACTAAGGTATCCTTGAACGAAGAGAGCCACCTCCCTCTGCCTCACTGGCGTTGCGATAAAAGGTAAGTACCTCCATGCTGATCTGGGATACAGGCTTCTTTTTGTCTGGAACTTCACAGGGATACATGAGACAGAAAGCAGACAGATTCCAAATGGTAATAAAGTGCAGGGAGGTTGTCACGGATCGACATGGGATGGTGATATTAGGTAAGGGAAAAAAAGAATGAACCAGAGTCCTGTGCAGTCAGGCAGGAGCAGAAAAGCAGAAGGAACAGCATGTGGGAAGCAGGGAGTGAGCCATAGGTAACACACAGGCCAGGTCAGTATGTTAAGACAAGATGGGGTGGGAGGGAGAAGACACCCAGAGAAGGAAGGGCCAGTGAGGAACACATACCATGACAAGGATGTGTCTCATCCGACAGGTAATGGAAAGGGTTGGACTAGTAAAATCACAGTTTGAGGACTCATTTTTTGTTTTTTAAATACTAGCCTACAACTCAAGAAGACAAATGAGAGAGGTACCCAGAAGGCAGCGCAGTGACAATGGACGAGATAGGCTGTGTGAAATTTTATCCAGTATTTAATGGACTCTTACAGTGTGTCACTGTTCAAGGCTGTGAGGGCTGACAGATGTAAGGAAGGACTCATGCCAGAAGCTGTCATGGCTGACACTGTGGGGAAGAAGCAGACAACAAAGAAACAAACACATTCAGGAGCAAAAGCCCCATGAAGAAGAGTAAGACTTAAACAGGCTCGGACCTGAAGGGTACAAACACTTAACCTAACTTAGCGATGGTTTCCAGGGTTTAATGACACACGGGAGTATTGCGATTGACTAAACCCTTGTTCAATGAGGGCCACAGGGAAGCAGCCTTCCTAATACTCAATTTAAAAGTATAATAAAGACTTGCCAACATACTGTAACTAAAGGAGAAGTTTAGAACCATCCTCAGATGTACAATTTATTGTACCAAATAACAAACAGACATGGTAAACCTGAAAAGTTAGGCAGCTATAACTAAAATACGGGGTGGCGCACACGCAGGGAGAGTCCAAAAACCACTTGGTGTCGTCTTGTCGAAGCCCTGCCCTGTCACGAGGCTCTGCTCACACAAACAGGGGTTCCTCCCTTGCTGCTCACACTTGCCCCTTGCCTGGTATACAGGGAGAGGTTGAACACCTCCAGAGCTGGGAGCTTCAAGTGAGAGAGATGGACCTGGTAGGGTAGAGGCCAGGGCAAGAGAGAGCTTCAGTTTTCTGCCAGCTCTCTTCTGGCTTAAAGTCTGAAATGATGCTAAGGGTTACACATCTATCCCAAACATTTGGAAACAAAAGTCATCAATGTTCCAATTAACCAAAGGGGTTGGGGTAGACAAAGAGAAACTTGCTTAAAAGGTGACAGTTAGCGTTAACAAAAGGGGGTCTCACACAGCCCACCCTTTCAGTAAGGCACACTTCGCCCTGCTTTACAGACTCCCACAAACTCTTCACCTAACACAGCGTTGTTTCCTCCCCAAATTCTGTTTAATTTCATATTTTTCTGCTTATCTGAGAGGTTCTTTCTAAGGTGGATTTTCTAGTATCATGTTCTTATGTCCCCATAGTCTCACAAAGCATCCTTGTAAACGGACTAAGTCCTGGGTTTTCTATCGTAATGTTATATTATCCGATTGGGAGCCATTAGTATACTAATGTTGAACTAAAAATGCACTTTAATTTCCAAAGGAAGTTCTTATACTTCAGTCTCATGGATGACTCTATCCTTGTACCAAATCACTGTTTTTTTTTTTTTATTTATTCCACTGTATAAAACATTTGATTATCTTTACCTAACAGGTCAATTTCAAAGAAGAAGCTAATTATCCAGTACCCTCTTCAGTCAGGGAAGCTCTTTGCTTGGAACTTAGGGAGGGGACCTTTAAGATACATCAATTAAAAATGTCAACCACTTAATAATGCCAAAAACAAGTGCAGATCTTCAGTAGAAGCTAAACTAGCCAATTCTCAATTCATTCCATCCCCAGGGAAAACAGATACATTTTCAAAATCAACACAAAGCTCAGAGAAAACCAGAAGCATGCAATTTTAACATCTTAAACCCTCAATAGTAAATGTCCAAGTGGCAATCCCGCTCAATGAATGACTTTTCTGAAGGCATGACACACTGTACTTAAAATCGATAAGAAGATCCTCAGAACACATTTATGTTAAACATAAGGAAGCTACCTGCGAGAGCCTGACAGGTTTGCTAAGCTGTGTGATGGGTGAACTATGAATCAGATCCGTGAGATGTTCAGTTCTTAACCTGCTTACTTTCTAGCTGGTAGTTACACTGTCCAGCCAAAGGTGCGAGAGATCAATGCGGCTGTGCTTACACGTTTTTTTCACCATGGTTAAACACACACAGCCTAACGCTGTTCCCTGTAGGCGTTTTAGGAGTTTAGCTGGCATTTTACCACCAAGTTTAACTGGCCATCCGCAGGCCTGCTCTATTGGATGCATGTTTATAATTTATGCTATTTTAAAGAAAAGTACAATTTTCTAGCTCCCATTTGTTCCCACTCTTAGGATTTTATAGGGAAGTTTACAATGTGGACAATTATGCCATTTTCTGCAAAGATGGAGCGCTCCAACCATAAGCACGGAGAACCTGGAAGTACTTATTTATAAACCAGGCTAAATACATCTCAGTTTCTCTTCTGGACCAATCAAGGCCTTTTCATTGAGCCACTTATCACTTTGCTGGACTAATTAACAAAGACTCGGCACTGTGTAAATATCCTGACTGTAGTGTGCGCTGAGTCTGGTAGAAACTTCTAGAAGGAAGTACACATCACTCCCATCAGCAGTTTGGTTTTTGGATCTTTGCCAAGTATCAGGTGTCTTCCTTCCTAAGGCATCTGCAATGGTTACCTGTGGCTGTAGTCAGGGATTTAAATAAGCACATATGAAGGCAGGTGAATGTGTTAAGACAAAAGTGTTGGCTTCTGTGAAATTAAGTTTGAATGTTCTGAAAAAAAATCCAATAAAACTAGTGACTAAAATCACCTTTCATCAACTTAAGACTGGTAATAAAACAGAAAAACTAAATATCTCCAGAGCATGTAGGCTGCTCAGCTAGTGGTGTGGGAAAAGCAGAAATCAAGTTCATGCACTTCAGTGGACTTTTTGTAAAAGATTACTTTGCCCTTTCATTTTACATGGAATTGTGTTTACCTACATGCACGCCATATGCATGCCTGAAGCCTGTGGGTCTAAGCAGAGGATCCCTGGAACTGGGGTTACAAATACTTGTGAGCTACCATGTGGTGCTGGAAATCAAACCATGGTCCCCTTGATAAACAGGCAGTGTTCTTAAACACTGAGCCACCTCTCCAGCCCCTTCAGAGGATCTAGGATAAACTTCAGGAACAACAGTTCAGAGTTCTGCTATTTGTGTTTTTCAGGGGAGAAACAGGAAGGAGGAATGCCTTGTAGTCTAAGTGTGCTCTTAAGAATCACACTGAGGATGTTGGCTCTTATGTTGAAATGGTTCAGGGCAGAGCACACAGTAGGAGGAAGACACCTACATTACCAGGGAGAAACAATCACCCCTCACAGAGTAAACACCAAGCAACCATCCCAGTAAGGGTCTTATATGGATGGGCGTGGACGTGCTGGTGTAGACTTTTAATCCCAGCACCTGTGAGGCAGAGGCAGGTGGATCTCTGTGACATTGAGGTTGCCTGGTCTACATAGTAGGTTCCTACACAGCTAGGACTATGTAGAGAAACCCTGTTTCTTAAAAAAG
Source organism: Micromys minutus (assembly GCF_963924665.1). Lineage (NCBI taxonomy): Eukaryota > Metazoa > Chordata > Mammalia > Rodentia > Muridae > Micromys > Micromys minutus. Next base: position 65,572,695 of record NC_137973.1, on the reverse strand, counting down.
GGGGTAGAGGGAGCAGGGATGGGATGGGAAGAGAAAGAGAGAGATAGGACACACACACACACACACACACACACACAGACACACACACACACACACACGTATATTATATGTATTCATTGAAGAAAGAAATTAAAGATATCAGAAGATGAAAAAAAAATCTTCCATACCCATGGATCGGTAGGATTAATACAGTCAAAATAGCCATCCTACCAAAAGCAATCTACAGGTTCAATGCAATCTCCATCAAAATTCCAACATAATTCTTCACAGACCATGAAAGGACAAGTTTCATATGGTATCACAAAAACAACTAGGATAGCTACATCATAAATGGTGCTGGACAGACTGGATGGCTGCGTGTAGAAGAATGCAAACAGATCCGTACTTACCACCCTGCACCAAACTCAACTCCAAGTGGATCAAGGACCTCACTGTAAGGACTGATAACCCAGGTATGACAGAAGAGAAAGTTGGAAATAGCTTTGATCTCATCAGCACAGGAAAAGACTTTCTGGGCAGAACATCGACAGAGCAGGCGCTAACATCAACAGTTAGTAAACAGGACCTCATAAAACTGAAAAGCTTCTCTAGGGCAAAGGACATTATCATCTGTAGAAAGTGGTGGCCTAAAGAATGGGCTTTTATATCTGATAGAGGGCTAAAATCTAAAATACATAAAAGACTCAAAAAAATAAACCACACATTAAAAAAATTAAGTAACCCAATTAAAAAATGGAGTACAGACCTAAATGGAGTTCTAAAAGATGAAGAAAGGCTGAGAAACACTTAGTAAAATGTTCAGCATCCTTAGTCAGTAGGGAAATACAAATCAAACTTACTCCATCTTAAACCAGTCAGAATGAACGAGGCTGTGGGTAAGGGGAGGCCTCACCCACTGCAGATCTGCACTATGGAAATCAGTTCGGTGGTTCCTCAGGATGCTGGGACTTATCTTCAAGTTCCAGCTACGCTACTCTAGGGCATACACGCGAAGGACTCTTTCCTACCACAGAGACACTTGCTCAGTGCTCACCGCTGCTGCATTCATCATAGCCTGAAACTGGAAACAGACTATACATCTGCCAATGGATGAGTGGATAAAGAAAATGTGGTATATTTGCACAACGGAATAGTGCTCAGCTGTTAAAAAGAATGATGAAATTTGTAGGCAAATGAATGGACTAAGAAAAAAAAAATCATCCTGAGTGTCATCGTTTGAATATGCTTGGTCAGAAGAGTGGCACTATTAGGAGGTGTGGCATTGTTGGAGGTGTGGCTTTGTTAGAGGAAGTGCGTCATTATGGAGGTGGGGCTATGAGGTCTCTATGCTCAAGCTCTGCCCTGTGTGGAAAGCTTCCTCCTGGCTGCCTGGAGAAGCCAGTCTCCTCCTCACCATGATGCCTGCCTGCACACTGCCATGCTTCCGGCCATGATGAAAATGGGCTGAACTGTAAGCCAGTCCCAATTAAATACTGTCCTTTTAAAGAGTTACCTTGGTCATGGTGTCTGTTTACAGCAATGAAACTCTAACTAAGACAAATGAAAATAAGAAATTCGTGTAACTAAAAAACAAAAAAAAACACATGCAAAAGGATTATGAAAAACGCATGCAAAAGGCACACATAACATGTATATGCATGCATAGAATTTATTTCAAACATTTTTCTATTAAACATACCTTTTACTTGTTGACACTAAAGAGCAGACACAAAATTAATGTTTTCACCAAAAAGATAGTTCTGGGGACTGAACCCAGGATCTCCTGTGCACATGCTAGACAGGCACTGCCCCACCAGGTAGTCCCTTAGCGAACTTCAAATTCATCACTTCTCGATCGACCATATGCATGTACACACGTCATGGTGGCACATGTAGAGTCGGCAGAAGTTGCTTTTCCCATGTGGGTTACAAGCCTGGTGAGGAAGTGCCTTTACCCCCGGGCTATCTCACAGCCCTGCTTTACCTCTCATAATTGTTTCTCTCCTGTGTGTCTGAATGAAACAACCACTGAAAAAACACATTTAGAACAAAGGGTAGACACATAGACACACACACACACACACACACACACACACACACGTAAAGCAGATGAGACTTTCACTCAGCTTTGGTATTTGAACTTATTTGCCAGCAACTATGCATATTTCTGAACTGACAATTTCACTTTTAGGAAAGCAGAGGTTGCTAAAGAAGATTCTGAACAAATATCTTCGAACTCCTCCTCAGGTGAACTCATAGTAAAGTGGATGATAGATAAGGAGAGAGAGACAAAAACAAACCAGGAAGGGAACAGTAACAAAGAAATGAAGCCATCTAAGACTCAGTCTTCCAAAAACAGAACAAAGGACCATGGGCCTGTGGGCCTGAATCTATGGCTGCTCCAGGGCAAAGCAGCTGACAGACATAAATCCTAAGATGACGCACGTAATCACCCACCAAGAGCCCCACCCACCCACTTACCGTAGTTACATATTGCTTTAATATTAAGTAGGTATTATGAATATATTCAAGGACCTTCAGGAACTATGCTCACAAAGTGTGAGTACAAAGAAATTGAAGCTGAGGAGCTGGAACTAGCTCTCAGACAGTAAAAATAAGGAAGAGAGAGTATCCGAAATGAAAAGCTCAGCTCTCAAAATGACCAGCTTTGATATGGCAAAATAATGAATAATATATAACATATATAATATGAATAATAATTAAAATAAATAAAGGCCATGGGCCTCTAGGACACAGCAGTAGAAATGACCTCGCCTATGAAACAGCAGGGACAAAAAATGCATGTAATGAATGGAGATTTTAGTCCTCTGGGAAATGGTAAAAGTGATGTAAAGTCAGGGCTCACAAAGCTCAGAAGAGGTTAAGAGAATGAGCAGAAAACAAAACAATAAAAAACACACAAACATACCAACTTCACAAAATCCCTCAAATCCAACAAGACCCAGCAAGCTCAGTACAACGTACACGAGATAAACAGCACAGACAAGTCATGCTGGGATCCAGAAGCAAGAAGAATGTCTTTAAATTGGTCTGAGAAAAAAAAAAAAAAAACTTTCTTCTTATTTTTTTCCAAGCCAAGGTTTCCCCTGTAGCCCTGGCTATTATCTCTATCCTGGAATTAGCTTATAGACCAGGTTGGTTCCAAACTCACAGAGATCTGCCTGCCTCTGCCACCCAAGGGCTGGGATTAAAGGTGTGGGCCACCATGGTCCTGCAAAACAATACTTTTAAAACATAAAGGGCTACTGACTTATTAGAAACAGCAGAGAGAAAAAAACAAAACAAAACAAAACAAAGATGGAGACAGGGAAGAGGGGAGGAAGAGATGTTTATGGAACTTAAAAAAAAAATAAAAACTTTTAACTCAAAATACTGTATCCAGTGAAACTATACAGTTCTGAAATAAAAGAAAGTGTAATTTCAGATACACGAAGATGAAGACAGTGTGCATCACGGCCCTGGGCTAGGAGAAACGCGTGCATGTCCGTGTGGAAGGGGGATGAGGTCAGGATGGGGACATGGACCTGGCGAATCTTCTGGAAGGAGTGAGTAGCTATGGAAACGAAAACCTTGGGAATACAAACAACGCTTACACTCGTGCATGTGTGTAGAGTCTCCAAAATTTTAGCAGCTATTTTATTATTTTAAAAACCATGTAACTTGCTCTTTCACATGCTGGTGGAAAGGCATTTGTGCCGCTCAACAGCAGCCTGTAGTGCTAGGGTTAGAATTATATCTGATTTAGTGAGCCTATTCCTGAGTATTTCCTTACAGGAAGTGAAATCATACTCCTACCAAAACTTCACCAGCTCCAGACTGGGAATCCGAATGTCTACTTAGCAGTGGACATGTAGAAGAGCAAAAGGTCATATTCTCTGACCCTAACCACTCTGATGCAAATTCCAGAGAAGGCTGATTAGTCAAAAAGGAGAACAATGTTTGCTCCAGGCTTAGGATAGGAAGCCGGGACTCACAGGCTATAAACTGGCAAGAGGTAGTTTGTAGATAACTGAAGCATTTGGTATCAGGACAAACATACCGGTCAGAACTCCTTAAACTCTGCATTTAAGGTGCACTAAAGTGATTGCATGTACATATATGGAGTGCTAGGGACGCAGCTCAGAAGTGTTCATGTGTTCATCTGGCATGTTCGGCCCCCGAGTTCCAGTCTTACAAACCAGGTGTGGCAGTGCACATCCCCAGAGTTTGGGAGGTAGAAGCCAGTCAACCAGAAGTTCAAGGTCATCTGCAGCTACATAGCAAGCCGGAGGTTAGAACCTGTCTCAGATATCAGACAAAGTCAAGTCATACTCTTCAGGGGGTTCACAATTTAGATAGGTGGGAAGACACAGAAACAAATTACAAACATGTGAAACCCAATGCTTAGGTGAATTAAACAGGATGTGTTTGTTGGGGGGAAGGGTTACGTGTGTCTTATAGAACCAAAGTCACTTGGGGAAACGATGACATTTAGACTGGCTCTCAGAAGTTAAGAAACATTTGAGTAAAGGAGATGTACCTGCAAAGCCACCAACCTACAGAAGAGTCCAGCACATGTAGGAGTTGGGGAGAGAGAGCCCTGTCTACAGAGTCAATGTCAGGAACCCATGGAAAGTATAAAATGACTTCTACCAAGGGAGAAAATCCATTTGTCTTCGTAAAGGATGAGTATGGGAAGGTTTTCTACCCTCCATTAAAGTGATATTTCTCTAAAATGTTTGATAAACAATGATGTAAATTCTAGTTTCAGGATGCTGAGAACAGAGAATATATTGTTAATATCGTTTCAACGGAAAAGCAAAATATGGCCGTTTAAGGGAATACAAAAGCAAGAACAGAGCCAAGATACCTCTGAGATTAAAATGGGAAAATCGGTCATAGATTATATGTTGGTGGCTTAGCACCGACATGTAGCTGACTATGATTAAAAAGGCACAAATATAAAGTGTATACACATGACACTAAAGAACTATAATCATTTAAAATGTCAAAACTGAATGTTTTTCTTCTGCTGAATTAAAATATATATAATTTGAAGATATTTTCCAATTTCGCCCAAAATGTCCAGTTCTGAAACACATATGCATCTCCTGATGTATCAGCTACAAATTAAGATATTTAGTATGAATGTGGTGCCAGACAGTGCACAGAGACAGCAAAAAGAATGTTACTCTGGATCTTGCCACAAATTCTCATCAACTAGGAACCAGCCGTACTTACACAGAGCCTAGAAGGGAAAACCCTGTGGCTTTTATCTGAATTATTCACACCAAACCTTAACACAAGGAAAGGAAGGCATATATCCCACTGAGAAATGTTTATATTTAGACAAAACCCGGCAATAAGTGTAACACCATCTCTGCTTCTAATATGTCCAGGCAAAGGAGTTGGGGATAACCACACTGTGACACGGGTAGACGTGTGTATAAGCAGGTCCTTTAAACAGAACCCACCGGAGGCAGGAATACGTGCTTTCAGTGAGGTTCAAGTCACACCAGTCACCCCCTAATATCCCCTGCACCTTCTGTACGTTCTGCACCACAAGAAGGTTTCTACTTAGGTTATGACTTTCCTTAACTGCCCATGCTTGCTCAGGTCTTAGGAAGACTCGTATCTCCAGGCCGGTTTATGCTTTGTCTAATGCGCATGCGCTTGAGAACATGCAAACACTACAGTGCCACCACGACGGCGCCATCACTGCCTTTTCTTTTCATTCTCCACGCTCCTCCCTGCCCCACAATTTTACTCTTACCAAGTCAGACCTACACTAAAAATATACTTGCCACATAGAAATGGAAATCAAGACAATATTCTATAAGTCTCTGTATAAATCTAAATATATTAGAAAGCAATCTCAAAAGGAGTAGATTTTTTTCTAAAATATAAATATTTATTATTAGTTAATAAGAAACTTTGCATGGGCCCCCACCCTAATTAAAATCACACCCTGGCCTTGTATAGAGCAATATAAATGTTTTTCTAATGTAATTTTATTTGAAAATCAGCTATAAGGACAGACAGGTATGGTGCCAAAACTGCCTCTGAGCCTCCAGTTCTAACACTCATGAGTCTTAAGACACTTAAGACAGAGAAAAAGAGCACTGTGTTCCCAAGACACCTGTGTCACCATCCCATGGTTGAAGCTGTATTTCCGAAGTGTACAGGTCTGAAACCACAACAAACACCATCAAAGAGTGAAATTGCTACACTGCTAATAATTATGGCAACAAACTTACCTTCAGCAATGACCCTGGAGATGCTGTTTGCTTGCAGAGGAAGGCAAGTGAAAGGTGCTGCTAGGAAAGGAACTTTGAAACCTCAGCGGCCAAGGATAACAGGGCAACCCACAAGTCAACTGGAGAATGGCTCTAGGGCTTTGGGGTAAGGATCTGTGGCTTATCCAAGCAAATGGGAACATTTTAGAACTTATACCTCATTCATGTTACCGCATCACAGGAATATGACTACAGCCAGAAAACCTACGGGGTCAAGGTTCAAAAAAGAAGCAAGAGACTCCCAGTAATTAGTTCCTAACGATATATACACCACACCCTCTCTCCACACACCCAAGCCTCTAAACTATTAATGAAATCAAAGGACAGACATCAAAAGAGCTACCTCTCTAGGAGACTTCTAATTATCACCAGTTCATTACTGCCTCGGAGAAAATGGTCTCCACTCACCCAAAGTTACCAAAACACCGGACTGACTTGATACTTTAGAAGAACAAGGAGTGAAGATCCTGGTTAGGACCTAGACTGGATTTGAAGTTTTATTTAGTTATGTTACTAATCATCCCTAACCCTAGCATCTTAAACAAAGGGTGGGATGGGGGGGGGGGGCGGCACAAGAACATCTTGATGAAAGCTGCGCAATGATAGACAATTCTAGAAGAAGCACCTAGCACTGTTCCTAGACACAAGGCAATGTGCTGCACACACTAGAGCTCTAAGAATGCAAGGGTGAGGAGCTGTTGTTCCTTCTGAGCCCAAGAGAGCACACCACTGTCTTCTAACAGTCTGCCTCTGGCTACAGCAGTCAGCAGGGACGTTCTGCCTTGGGACTGCCATTACATCCTCTTCTTCCCCACCTCCCTTCCTCCCTCCCTCCTTCCCTTTACTGTATTTCCGATGGATGACAATGTTCAGTTAGACTTCTGGGAAGAGCACATGTTAATCTGATTATTTTTTTAAATGGTAGGGACACTGGACACAGGAAGTGAAATTACGGGCAAACTGACACAACTCCCACATGTTCATTCCTGTCCTGGGAGACAATGAAGTCTATTTGATGCATAAATTTTCCTAAGTTTCAGGCTTGAAACACTTGAAAACTCTGGTAGCCTTTGAAAAGGTTCCAACCCCCTAATGTAAAAGAAGTTCCTCATAGCTCAGCTCATGTACCATACTCATCCCAAACGTGCTGAAACTCAACATCATTGTTCTGATTTTAAGCTTGGTTCATAAGCTTTCTTTTTCTTTTTTTTTTTTTTTTTTTTTTTTTAAATCACCTGAAAGGCAAAAAGTTTTTACAGGACATAAGACATCAGTTTTCATTTAGTTAAAGACAAACCCGGAAGAAATGGCTGCCAAGTACGCAGATCCCCATTCCCGCCCCTCTAAGGTCCTTAGGCAGTTAATCAAACCAAAGAAGACAGGAGCCCCTGTACTCCAATCTTTCTAAAAAGCTTGAGCTTGGTTATTTCTTAACCCAGGGCTATTATCTCTAATGGCTCAGGCGTCCCAGTATGATTAGGTGCCCAGGAGCCTTATTAACTCTTTCAGACCATTAGGGTACCATTATGAAGCATTAAGGACTAGAAACTAATTACAGTTGATTAAATAGTCTCGGTGCTTCCCAAATGTTAATGAGCCAAAGGGAGGGGGACAATTTCTAACAAAGTTTTTCATTTCAAACTTTATTTAGCTTTTAAAAGATTTCAGTGTCCAATACAGTAACAGAATGTTAAACTTTATAGTAATGTTGACTTTTTAAAAAAATGTTTTGAGACACACTGTGTTGACCTGAAACTACTCATGGTGACTCTCCTGTGTCAGCCACTCCAGTGTTGGGTTTATACATGTAAACTACTATGCCCAGCTATTAATATTAAGATTACAGAAATCCAGCCAAGAACAAGAGATTTTACAAGCGAAACATGTTCTCTCATGCAATGGCTCCTTTCAGCTCAGTGTCAAAGATAAAAACTATAAATACAAAGTTGGACACTATACCTTACCAAAGTGCACATGTTTTCAATGGGAAACAATAAGAGAAGCAATTTCATCACGAGCAGAATAACTCCAGCATATCTCTAAAAACCTACAGGCATGTCTACATTAACACAATAAGAGATATACAGGTAAATATGCTACTTTCAGGATCTGACCTACTTTAATTTGTTCTGTGTTGCATGGAACAATACTTTCAGGCTGCTTCTTGGCCATTTTATAGTGCAATACTTGGCTCTGCTGTGAGAGCCAGGGCTAAGACACATGGCCCTTCATCATTCTCTGGCAGGAAATCCCCTAGTGCCTGTCTAGCATGCAGCACGGGGCACAGACTGTAACTGAATTACACCAATAAAAAGTGCTACTAACCGGTCAGCCCTAAAATCACACAAGCAATGCTAAACAGAGGCTATACTTATATATTTATGTTTTTGTAATATATATACATATATATATATGTATAATATGTATGTGTACTGTATATATATACATATACATACATACTACATATACACATTATACACCCATGAAAGCCAGGTGCAATATTCTCTGTGACCCCAGACAGGCAGATCTCTGGGCATCACCGACCAGCCAGAACAGCCAATCTGTAAGCTCCAGGTTCAGTGAGAGAACCTTTCTCAACAAACAAACAAATAAACAGTGGACTGTGATTAAGAAGATTCCTGATGTCAGCCTCTGGCCATCACATGAATGAGAACACCTGTTCGTGTGCACACACCCTCAAGTGAAACAGACTTCACAACCCCTCATTTAAAACACCTATCATAAGGAAAACAATGCATGCTCATGGAGGTCAGTTCAGCCACCATGAAAATTATATAACAGCGGTCCCTCAAAACCCTACAAATAGAACTAACTACCAAATCACCAAGATACGCTTCCTACCCTCTGACCAAAAAAGCACACAGAGAAAGCAGGCCCATGGACATTATCAAACATTAGAACAAAGAAGCAGAACCCCTTACCTTCATCATGTACAAGAGAGGATAAACATCCAATGACTCATCATCAAACAGATAAGCATACTACAGGATGGCCCCCAACTCCAACAACCCAAGGATCTCATGGGCTAAGACTCCCTGACTTGATGTAGCCCACTGAAACCGCAGTAGTCCATAGCCTCAAAGACAGCTCCGTGCTTGTGTTCCTTTAAGTTACCATCTTGCCTAACCGCCTGCAATGTCTCTGTCTGCATCCACTCTCTGCCTTTGCCTTGGTAGGTAGGAAAAACTTTAGGATACTTTTAAAAGATTCCAGACCTTTTTTATTAAAAATTCTAAAGGAATTTGCAACTCCATAGGAAGAACAACAATATCAACCAACCAGATCCCTCAGAGCTCCCAGGGGATTAAACCACCAACCAAAGAGTATGCACGGAGAGACCCATGGCTCCAGCTGCACATGTAGCAGAGGATGGCCTTGTTGGGCATCAATGGGAGAAGAGGCCCTTGGTCCTGTGAAGGCTCAATACACCAGTGTAGGGAAATGCCAGGGCGGGGAAGCAGGGGGGAGTAGGTGAGAGGGTGGGGGAGCACTGTCATAGAGGCAGGGGAAGGGGATGGGATAGGGGATTTCCAGAGGGGAAACCTGGAAAGGAGATAACATTTGAAATGTAAATAAAGAAAATATCCAATAAAAGAAAAGGAAAAAAAATTCCAAGAAGTCACAAAAGACCAAAGACAGTCAAAGCAACCCTGAACCAAAAGAACACACAGAAGGTATCATTATAGCTGATTTCAACATTGCTGGAGGTGTGTCACTGGGGTGGGCTTTGAGATCAAAGGCCTCTTGGTATTTTCAGTTCTCTTCCATTCTTGCATTTGAGGGGGAAGCTGAAGTCAGCTTCCTCTTCCTGCCACCAAGCCTGCTGCTATAAAAGAATTATTTACTCTAGCTAGCTGGTATTCTAAAATACTAGAAACCTGGTGTTTTATTCATGAGCTATAAGCCTAGCTTGGGCAGGTTCTATGCTATTCTCACTAATATCCTAACCACACCATAACGCCCCTTGCTACTTGCTGCTTGAGTCTCACCTGGTTGCTTTTGCTCCTTCAGCCTGTCCTCAGGGTGCACCTCTGGCCATGTGCTCATGATCCATCTGGCCTCCTGGTGGATCTTTCTCCTTCTCCCTTTTCTCCCTTCTCCCCCAGGTTTCTCCTGAAACCCCTCACTCAATCCTCAAGTCCCTCCTTTCTCTCTCTACTGCCCAATCACAGGCTCTAAACTTTTATTAACCAATCAACCTTAAATTTGGAAGCACAGCAAAGGCATATATATGTGAGAATTCACTCATCTGGACAGTAAACAGATCTTGGGGTTCAGAAGTTAGCATATGTATACATAGCACCAGATCACACACCAGTACCTGCCACACCTCTCGTCATTATGATTCTTAGCACGCTGGAACTGTCAGCCAAATTAAACCAATCTTTTGTAAGTTGGCTTGGTTGTGGCAAGAAAAGTAACAAATTCACAAACCTCTGAAAACAGGAGAGGAAAAAGCAGGAAGTCCATTTTAACTTCCAGGCATAGGTGAGAGCTTTCTGCATTGGAGTCCAGTAGCACAGGAAATAATACCACCAGTCAACTAAAAACTCCTTACAGCAAAGAGGACTAACTATCAACAGAGTGAAGAGACATCCTACCAGGTCAGGGAAAAACAAAACAAAACGAAACAACAACAACAACAACAACAAAAAACCCCAGACAGCTATGCACGGGACAGATTAGTGTCTAGAATATGCAAATAACTGGGGAAAAAAAGAAAGAAACTATCCAATTTTAAAAAAATGAGCTATGGATCTGAACAGAAAGGTCCCAAAGAAGAATTACACACATGGCTAGTAAGCACATTTTTAAAAGTGTTCAACATCCTTAGCCAGCAGAGAAATGCAGATTAAAGGTACTTTAAGAGCCAGCCTCTCTCTAGTCAAAGGGCAGTTCCTGTCCACTGTTGGTGAGGGTGTACACTGGTGCAATGCTGTGGAAATCAGAAACTATCTGTGGAGCCAGCAACTACAGTATGGCCCAGCTGTACTATTCCCAGGCACATACTGAATGCACTCCACATCCTAGTGTGCAGACATTTACACATGCACGTTCATTGCTCTTCTATTCACAATTGCTAGGGGACAGAATTAACATATGTGCTCATCATTAGATTAGTGAATAAGGAAATCAGGGAACTAGTCACCTAGTCACTAGGACCATTGCTCGGCTGTAAAGAAAGGAAGATCATGAGCTTTGTATGTAAATAGGTAGAAATGGAAAATACTTCACTTAGTGAGGTCACCCAGACCAGAACACAACTCTGCAAGTTCTCTCTCAAGTGGAGATACTGGCTTCAAAGCTTTAGTTTTGTGTGTTTAACTTGGAGCACAAGTGAAAGCCAGGAGACTAGAAATGGGCTATTGGGTGTGTATGGGGTGTGTATTGCAGGACCAAACAGTAGATTATAGGTACAATGAAAGTAGGAGGCCCAATACTGAGGGCAGAAGGACTTAGGAAGGGAAGGGCTCAGACGGATAGGAGGGATAGGGGAGGAGTAACTTAAGGAGGAGTACATGAAAAAAAAAAAGCATATGGAAACCCACTATCTCTCTACTCAAAGAATATACCCAGAGGGATAGACAGAAGAGGGGGAGGGCACTAGGTGTTAAGTAGTAAGTGGGGGTGGCGGCAGTGTGGTGGGGAGAAGAGGAATAGTAAGTGGGTTAGCCGGAACTAAAGCTCTATGAAAAAGCCACCAGCTAGGGAGCTGATTTAAAACATAATTTTTAAAACAATTTGAATATGGTACCCTGCACAGGTGAACCATGTCATTTCCAAAAGACATTGGCTGTTAAATAAAAATCTCAGTACAAGGCATACCCCCTGCCATGAGGTCAGAGTGGCCCCAGAGTGTGGGGAAGTGGACTGTGCCAGCAAACTTGGTAAGGTTGAGTGGGTTTAGAGACCTTGGCACCCAGGCACCTCTCAAAGGACACTAGGCATCTCCCTGCTCCCTACCAGATTCCTGACCTGGAACATGTGACCACACTCCCCTCATAGGAACATGACCACTGGTGACGTAGATCAGAACAGAGTTCTCAGTGCTAATGAGGTATCTAGGGCCCTGAGGGTTTAGCCAACAAGCTTCCCTTTCCGGAATTCCTTCCTACAAAAGAATTTAATCTCTGGTCCACCCTGAGGAAGTGGTATGCACCCATTTTCCACAATGGACAGTCAATAGGTGGTGTGGATTATCGTGGGCTGTCTCTCTCATCAAGAACTGAGGTAGGGACATAGACAAAGCCTTTGTGTACAGAGCCCCATCACCTAACTCTCCCACAGAAGGAGCTAAGCCAGAGTTCTCCATCCCCTACTTCCCCCAGCCCCAGGTCCTGGGCTTGTCATCCTCCGTCTGTGGGCCCCTCCATTCTGATTCCTCCTCAAGATTTCCAGCAGCATCATTTCTCACTCGGGCTATGCCACATTTTAGGCTATCTTTTCCCACCCCTGAGCGGTGTATCAGCGCTTACCACAAACCCAGCACCCATTGGCAGCATAGGTAAAATGTAGGCTAGTGTCTCCAGTTTCGCACAGCCACACCCCAGCAACAAGGCAGAGGTCTTCAGAACACTTGTGAGGATCCTTGCTTACTCACTATAACCATATAGAGTACGAACCCACTGCTGAAGACACCGCAGACTTTGACTGCAGGAGAATGACAAATATCAAACCAACAGGAAACTCCCTCCCTCCTGGCCAGCTTTCATAGTGCCAAAATGTTCTATGCAAGCTGCTGGGAAAGAAGTCACCAGCGTCTTATTAACCCTGGGCCCCGAAAGCTCAGCACCAACGTGTGAGCAAATGGCCCCCACTACTGTAACAGGGGTGCAGCTGTTCCGCACAGCTGTTCCGGGGTAACCTGCTATTTTCTGGTAGATCTGAAGCCTGTTTCACAGGAGGGCATTTTGTGCCTGGTACTTTTGTAAACCTGGGAAAGAGCCCATGACTTAGGAGGTCATAGGCACCGAGGAACCTGCTATTATTGCTTCGAGAAATGGTCATGTTATCAGACTGCCTTCCAAATGTTTGTGTGGACGCATGAACACGGGCTCCTCTCAACCTTGGTTGCTCAGAAATGCATCTTTCTGCACTAGGCAGCAGTCAATACACAGGCTCAGAACTGGTCAGAGTGCCACATAAGTGACTGTGGGTGCCCAGCCCTAAACGGGACAGCTTTATCAAGGACCACCTTCCGCTACCCTCCAAGTCTCTGGAAACATCACGGAAGAGAAAGTAGAATATAAAAGCTGGAACACATGCGGAGTGGTGCAAAATGCTGCCTTCTGAACACAACACGCAGGAACTTACACGGCTGTGAACTTACAGCCTTCCTCAGACCTGCAAGGTTAAACCAGCCACAGTTCCGCATCCATGGGGAAGGAGCGCTTGAGGTGCTAAGGAGTGACTGGCAGTGGACAGCTGCTGGGGGAAGGAAAATCATTCATTCCACCTGAAGGGCATGGCCCTTAGTCATCACCCAGGCATCACCAATGGCCCCATAGCAACTCACACACACATGGTACTAATTAGACTTCACGAGCTATTATCTAAAACAGCAACACGAAAGTGGATATAAAGTTGGGGGACAACAAGTTGGGGGAATCTGGTGAGAGCTGGAGGGGGAAATGGGTAGAAAGAAGATTTAACCATGTATACATGGAAGAAATTCTCTAAAAATAAAAAGAAGACAGCAAATTGTCAGAAATACAGGCAACACTGTTTAAATCGCCACAGAACCACTTCCTCCAACTCCATATGGGAGCTTTTATCTCAGGTCACTGCCTACCTGCTTTAAAGATATGTACACAACTTCTTACAGAATATTTTAGAAAATGAATGGATAGCTGACGATGAAAGATAAAAATAAAACATAATAAAAGAGTGAAGACTATAGCCTCGGAAATGTGGACACAGCCCATGGGGGGACTTGAGAGATGCCCATGAGGGCCGTAGCAGGCTTGGAGAAGAACCCTTGCATAGCTGATCATTTAGCAGTTTACACAGTAACATGGTAAATCCCACTTAGTTTTAAATTTTAAGATTTAACCAAGAGTCAAAGCAAGAACAAATAGCATTTAAAGATTATAACATAAGGACTATATTTCTTTCCTACGATCACAAAGCTTCCACAAGCATGCCAGGCAAGCATGATACATCTACAGACAAATGTATAACCTTTGACACCACAGAACAGTAAGTCTGTGAGAAGCTGGGTTGGAAGTGGTGGATGAGAATGATAAAGACACTTCGAAACCCCAAGTTCTACACTGGGCAGTGTGGAGCCATTGCTTGAATGAAGTAACAAGTAGGACCTGGTGATACGCTCTCACTGAAGGAGACAGTAGAGGGGCTCTGAGACCCATCTGTCACTCTCCTGCCCCCCCCCCCAGCTACTGTATATAATTCTGCCTTAACTGTACATTCCTTTGTGGTCTTGATGTCACCTAGGTCCCTGTAAAGAACTCTATTCCATGCTCTGAAGGAAACCCATAAACTCATTGCTTCCCTAAGGTGGACTAGGGCAGAATGGACTTGGGTTTGGTGCTGGTGCTCTGGAAGGAGGGAGTAGATGCCTGTTTACAAAACCCCCTCGCCAACTCTGAGGAAAGTTTCTCCAACGTAAATATTGCTTGAGATGTGATACTTAGAAATATTAGAATAATTTAGGAAGAATTATCAATACTAAAAAGAGAAACAGAAAAGAATCCGGAAATTTTTAGGAAGTCCCTGTCTTTCTAAGTACCATCTCAAGTCAAAGAGAATACATAAATTAAGGACTAGCCATATAAACTCTCTGCTTGCAGAGCAAAAGTGCTATGCAGAAGAACTAAGGAGGAGGAAGCAGGAAGACTGAAGAAGGGGAAGGGGAGGAGGGGAAGAAAGGGGAGGAAAAGGAGGGGAGGGGAGGGAGGGGAGAGAAGGGGAAGAGGGGAGGAAAGAGGAAGAGAGGGGAAGGGAAGAAGGGGAGGAAGGGGAGGGGAGGGAGGGGAGGAGAAGGGAGGGGAAAGGAATGTAAAGCAGAAGGTAGAGACACACAGTACCAACTTCTGTATCCCATACAAAGTATCATTTATCTGTCTCCAATTCTTTTTCCTTCCTCCTCTTAGGAATATGGCTAAACTCACACAAAACTATTAGGCTTCTGTCAGCCATAGAAAGAGAGCTTGAAAACTCTGCTTAACCCCCAAATATACGAAACGTGCTTTACACGTCTCCCTTTTTCAATTCTAAGAATCCCAACAACACACAGGTTTACTTCTGTTTTTTGGAAAGACTTACCATGAATTTTTTCAGCCTCAGGATCATTCACATTGATAGCAATTATTTTCCAATCTGTTTCACTCTGATCGATAAGTGCCAAAGTCCCAAGGATCTTCACATGGACCACGTCTCCACGGGAAAGAACCTTCACAGAGAAAAGGCCCGTCATTTGCAAGGCTTGGGGAGGTTCGCCCATAAAACTGCACTCACACAACAGAAACGTACAGTTTCAGTAAATACGAACTACGTAGAGATGGTCAGCAAGCCTGCCTGGCAGTGCCCTTCCCAGGAACGAGTATCTCAAAACTTGCACTGACACCCACGAAAAACAAAACAATCAAAGAAATAAAAACCTTCACGTCCTTCTAGAAAACCAGATATAAAACAACAAGCAGCGGGAGCCATGACGCCGGAAAAAAGCTGCCCAAGGAGGTGGAGCCTGCAAATGTTCCGGCTTCCTGCCCAGCGCATCTGTGGAGCACAGGCCTCGGAAGGGGAAGCCAGCAGGTGTTCTCGGCCCTCCACATCCGTTCTGTGGCACGGGTGCATATCCATGAGCACGCACATAAGAGTGGTGCACACACACACAAGACATAAATGTGATACAACCAGGGGGGATAAGGCAGCCACAATGTGTGTGTCATAGTCTGGAGGCAAGATTTTACTCCAGAAATACACACAGTGTAAGGGGCTGAAAGAGGGACTAAGCCAGTCAGTCCTTAAGAAAAGGTTACTTCACACCAGCCCCAACGAATGTTGTGTTCTTATTCCTGAAAACAGGGACTATTGTCTACAGTAGGCAGCAGGGCGATATGACCATGGTTAATGCTACACAGAGACAGAACAGGGTTCAAAAGATGCTGAGAAGTGAGGTTACGATAAATCAAGCAAAGGGGTGGGTAGAAGATGGTTCAGTAGCACAGCACTTGCTGTGTAAGCATAAGGACCTCAGTTCGATTCCCATGACTGCTGTTAAGAGCTGGGTGGAGTGCTTGTGACCCCACAGCTGGGAATCAGAAGCAAGGTGAGACCCTAAGACTCTGATCACCAGCTCAGCCAAGGTCCGTGAGAAGCCCTACCTCAAAAGACAAAGTGGATGGCGCCTGAGCAGGAATGACAGCAGAGGCTGACGTCTGGTCTCCATATCAGGTAATGTACATGCACATGCTCTGACCCATGTATACACACTGGTACATACATGCACTGTACCAGAAGCTGACTCTGATGCTCTACAGCTTGAAAAGGGTGATCTCAGTACCCTCAGGTTGCCAATGCCTGAATGCCTTTTATAGACTTTTCATTTATTTTATTTTTACTCTTTATAATTATTTTATTTAAATTCCAGTCATTGACCCTGTCAGTCTCCCCAACCCCCCCCCCCGCCAGTTGCTGATCCATTCCTCCTCTCCCTTGCCTCCAAGAGGGTACCCCGCCACCAGACCTCCCCCTTCCCTGGGGCCTCAAGTCTCTCAAGGATTAAGCTCCTTTTTTCCAACTGAGGCCAGACTAGGTAGACCTCTGCTACATTTGTGCCAGGGGCTTCAGACCAGCCTTCATAAGTTCCTGGTTGGGGGGGGGGGGGTCAGTGCCTGGGAGCTCCCTGGGGTCTGGGTTGAGACTGCTACTCTTCCTATGAGATGGCTCTTTCTTTCAGCTTCTTTAGTCCTTTTCCTAATTCAACCTTAGGGGTCCCCGACTTCAGTCTAATGGTTGGGTGTAAGTATCTGCTTCTGTCTCAGTCAGGTGCTGGGTAGGGTCTCTCGGAGAACAGTCACGCCAGGCTTCCATCCGTAAGCACATCATAACACCGGTAATAGTGTCAGGCCTTGGTTCCTACCACCCGCCTCCCCATGAGATGGACCCCAAGTTAAACTGGTCAATGAACCTCCTTTGCTTCAGTCTCTTCTCCATTTTTGTCCCTGTAGTTCTCTGAGACAAGAACAAATCTGGGTCAGAAATTTTGACTTTGGGTTAGTAACTCTATCCCTCCACTTGAGACCCTGCCTATCTACTGGAGGTGGACTCTTCCAGTCCCTCTCCCCAATGTTGGGCATTTTGGCCAAGATCACCCCCAGTAAGGCCTGAGAATCTCTCACCTCCCCGGTCTCTGACATTTTCTAGAGCCCCCCCTCCCAACCTCCCTGTCCCCTTGGCTGCTTATCTCCATTCATTCCTGGCCCTTTGGACTTCTTTCCTGTTCACCCCCCCCCCCATATCTGATCCTGTTCCCCCTTCCCCTCCTCTCTCCCATCCAGGTCCCTTCCTCCCTCCGGTGGTTATTTCCTTCCCCCTTCTAGGTGGGACTGAAGCCTCCTCACCTGGGCATTTCTGCTATATTCTTTTCTTTTTAGAGGTTTAATTGGCTAATGAATTTCTCTATAAACTTACACTACAAACATATTTCAGGAAACAAATTTCCTCATGATTCAATGGAGCTTTCCATTAAAAAACTAAGGTGTGCAAAACCAAGTCACTTGTCACTTGTGTGCTTTCAAAGTGTTCCTTTAGAGAAAGAAAATGATGTTAAACCATAAAATCAAATAATTTCATTCAAAACAGTTTCAAAATGACTCTTAAGTCTTAACCTAAGTGTACATGAAGTGATTACCACACAGCAGATATGTGTATGACTGTATCAATGGGGCTGAAACCTCATCTTTAGAGCAGAAACAGTCACATTTGGGCTTCCTGTGGCTAGTTCATCGTCTATTAAATTCTTGATCCTCACAGGGTGACTTTGCAGCAAGTAGGTAAGGCTAACATTTCAGACTGGGCACACAGTGTTCACTGATTCTCCATTCTAAGGAGGGTGTGGACAGAGAGGATCTAGAGAACAGAAACAGGCAAAGATCTAGAACTGTCAGGAGAAGCAATTGCAGTACCTAGAGTACAAACCCTTGAGAACTGGCTTCATTCAGAAGAGCACGGCTCAAGGGATCAAAGGAATTGTACAGTCTTTATAAAACAAAACGTCTTGAGTTCTAAGTTCCTGTGCATTGTCAATAAAAAGCTGGCCGTGTTGGGTAACTCACAGATACACTGGCCAGGAGGCAGGTTTGACCTCTAGTTACTGGTTGTATGGAGACAGTTTTGGCACTAGTATCTCAGTGGAAAGGGTGAGGGGTGCTCCAGAGACACACTAGCCACCTCAAAAACCAGCCTCAATGCAGAAGCGGGCAGCAGAGAAGTTCTCGAGAATCTCCACATTCAATTACTTTGTTTTCTTACTCACAAGACTTATTTTCCAACAACATAAGAAACAGTGAGTCTGTTTTGTAGACTATAAGGAGAGCAGGAAGCAAGTTGAGCCAATTGTCAGGTTTCATCAGATGAAATAGCCTTTGATCTCAGAATAACACCAACAGGGAGGGAGCCTTATTTCAAATGGAGCATTGCTTGGCTGTAACACCTTCAGAACAGAGGGGGAAACACGAACCCAAAACTGCAAAGGGTGCTTAGGAACAAAGAGTAAAATCCGGACGAAGCTGCCACATTCCAGTGAAAGTTAAGTCAACAAGTTTATGCTGACTATATGTGCATAAGTCATGAAGGACAGACAAATAATACATGGTCTCTCAAGGTTAAACATGTCTGTCGGTGGCCCTCAGTCTACTATCAACTAACAGGATCCTGTTTTTTTCCATCACCCAGTAGCTATGTACGCTCAAAGATTTTTTCACTGCCATTTTTCTTATACCTCACTTAAGGACACTTCTTAGACACTGCTTTGTTCAAAGGTGACTGTATTTACTTCTCATTTAATAAGTTCTGCCGTGGTTCAGGCTGACTAGAGGAATCAGCTGCTCTAGCTGCCAGAGGACATCGACTGTCCCAGCTGGGCTGTCACTCTGTCCTTGCAGTGACTGGATGCAGCCCATGCCGTGACCACTGCCATTGGAGCAAACACTATTCAGTTTGTAAACTAGGTTGAAATTCTGAAGCAAGACCGTAAGTTTGTCCCCAGGTCTCAGGTAAAACCAGCAAGTCTTTTCAAGCTCTTTTGGGAAAATTTCAAAAGACAGGACCTTTAGTCATAAATGTTGAGTTGAATTTGTTCTCTACCATCCTTGAGGCAAATAATTTCACACAGTGTTATAGATTTTAGTTTCTCATCAGTAAAGATTGTATCTTATGTCCCTATGCTGCAGCTCATACATGTACTTTTCCAAGTCTTCTACAGAGAGTGTTTTCCGCTCTGGAATCTATGTGGAATTATTAGAATAGTCGTACCAAATGCAAGGTCTCAGGAGCCTGGAATAATCAATTATAAGATGGGCCTTTAAACCTATGCTCCATACTGATTAGGTCCTAAAGGGAACAAACTTCAACCAGGCCCAGTTGTCAACAGAGAATAATGGAAAGTAACAGTGTTTCAAGCTATGAACAACAGTGTAAATAGGTTTTCTACTTGTAGGTGAAGGTAGTTATGTAGTTAGTGTTAGATAGTTAGGGTTTACTACTGTGAACAGATACCATGACCAAGGCAGCTCTTATAAAAACAACATTTCATTGGGGCTGGCTCACAGGTTCAGAGGTTCAGACCATTATCATCAAGGTGGGAGCATGGTAACATCCAGGGAGGCATGGTGCAGGAGGGGCTCAGGGTTCTACATCCTGTTCCAAAGGCAAACAGAGGATTGGCTTTCAGGCAACAAGGATGAGGGTCTTAAAGCCCACATCCACAATGACACAGCTACTCCAACAAGGCCACACCTCCAAAACTCTGGGTCAAGCATATACAAACCATCACATGGAACGAGAAATCTGGAATGGGTGAATTTTCTGCCTAGGGTTTAAATAGTAGGCATACCTACAATATTGTAAGTTCTAGACTAAACTAGCAAAATATAATAATAATTAATATAGTCTAATAATTTTATACTACACATCTACTATATACCATACTTTATATGTAAAAAAATGTTTTCAATAATAATTATACACTTGGAAGGCAGAGGCAGATGGATCTCTGTGAGTTTGAGGCCAGCCTTGTCCACATAGCTAGTTGTAGGACATCCAAGGCTATCCAAAGAAACTGTGTTTCGAAAAAAAACAAATAGACAAAAGAACATCCATAATGAATGTTCTTAGTATTATTTTTGGGTGACAGATAAGTCTGACTCTGTCATGCTAATTTAGGTTAAACGTTGACTTGTTTTCCAGTTACAGTTTCACTAATCACATGTTCAATGACATAGTGACACAAGTGAAAATAAGATGCCTTTAATATTTTTATTCATGCTAGGTTTAAGTTAATTGAATATTTTGTACTAAATATAAATTGACTACCTTTCCCCAAGAGCTATATCCCAAGAATTAAAAAAAAAAAAATTAAACATAATCTTTCCAGCAATGAAATTTTACTTAACTTAGTGATCTTCACTTGTTATGAAATAAAAAATGGGCAGGAAACTAAAGAGCCCAGAATGGAATCTCAGCCTAGGAGATATTCATTACAATGATTAATCATTGCTCTTTCTCTGTAGCCTATTTAATAATATACATATCTCCTTAACCCCTTTAGAAGAAAATATTTTTAAAAAAACAAATTAAGAAAACTACACCTTAAATTACAAGAAAAAAAAAAAAACAATACTTTGTTCATATTTATTAT
Source organism: Micromys minutus (assembly GCF_963924665.1). Classification (NCBI taxonomy): domain Eukaryota; kingdom Metazoa; phylum Chordata; class Mammalia; order Rodentia; family Muridae; genus Micromys; species Micromys minutus. The sequence goes on along the minus strand of NC_137973.1, from coordinate 65,551,518 downwards.
TCCTGTGCCAGGCAAGAATAATAGTAACACACACATGAATTCTAACATATATATAAAATCAGAATTTTGAGGCAGAAAGGATCTCTCACCTCACAAAAAAATAAAGAATAAGGAGGGCCAATGAGAAGAGGGAGTTGCCAGAACATTTGAGAAAATGGAAAGGCGGTAGAAAATCAAGACATGAAAAAGCAACAAATGGCGGGGACCATTAAGAGATGACCAGCGGGAACCAGCATGGCGGACACTGGAAGCGAGGAAAGAAGCAGGAATGCTGAGTAAGCAGATGCCGCGTGATGATGAAAGTTTAAGTTCCGACAATTGATTTCAACTAGGTCAGAAGACGGTAACAACTAACAAATTCCACTTGGCCCTCTTTAAATTAGGCATATTCTCCGTGCCAGGCGTGGAGCTCCGCAGTGATGACAGATGCAGTGGACACAGTCTTGGAGCTTTAATGCCTTGAAAACGTGAGGATGCCGACCTCTGCGTACTCCAGACTGCGCATGTGCCTGGCAAAGAGCGGCAGCCGAAGCCTGTGGCAGTCCAGCAACTGCCCAGAGCAGTGAGTTTTCAGCTGAACGAAGAAAAGAGGGCGCAGTGGAAAAGCACAGCTCTCTCCATAAAGAGAATGACTGTTCATAGCAGCCTTACTTACAATAGCCAGAAGCTGGAAAGAACCCAGATGTCCTTCAACAGAGGAATGGATACAGAAAGTGTGGTAGATTTATACGATGGAGTACTACTCAGCTATTAAAAACAAGGACTTCATGAAATGCTTAGGCAAATGGATGAAACTAGAAAATATCATCCTGATGAGGTAACCCAGTCACAAAAGAACACACATGGTATGCACTCCCTGATAAGTGGATATTAGGCAAAGAGCTTGGAATACCCATGATACAACTCATATACCACATGAAGCTCAAGAGGAAAGAAGACCAAAGAATGGATACTCCAGTCCTACTTAGAAGGGGGAACAAAATAATCACAGAAGGTAGAGCATGGGAGGGACTTGGAAGGAAGAGAGGAAGTGAACAGGAAAAGGAGAGGGCAGAATCGGGTATGGGAGGAGCCAGGGAAGATGTACAGAGGGACAGGAAATTGAACAGAGATGTGTAGCAATGGAAGATGGGGAACTGCGGGTAGCCACCAGCAAGTCCCAAATGCCAGGAAAGTAAGAGGCTCCCAGAACTCAACAGGGATGACATTAGCTGAAATACCCAACAAAGGGGAGGGAGAACCTGTAGAGACCATATCCAGAGGTTGGGTACTACCCCCAGGTGAGGGATGGAGCCACCCACCTTTCTCAAAAATTTTACCTCAGAATTCCTCCTGTCTAAAGGAAATACAGGGACAAAGAGTGGGGCAGAGACTGAAGGAAAGGCCATCCAGAGACAGCCTCACCTGGGGATCCATCCCATATAAACCCCAAACCCAGACACGATTGCTGATGCCAAGAACTGCTTGCTGACAGGAGCCTGATATCAATGTGTTGCCAAAGCTTGACCAATACAGATGAGGATGCTCACAGCCAATTACTGGACTGTCTCCTGAGAGGCTCTACAGATACAGATGTAGATGCTTGCAGCCACCCATCAGACTGAGCACAGGGACCCCAATGGAAGAGTTAGGGGAAGGACTGAGGAGCTGAAAGGGCCTTCTCTGGCATCAATGGGAGGGGAGGCCCTTGGTCCTGTGGAAGCTTGGTGCCCCAGTGTAGGGGAACGCCAGGGTGATGAGGTGAGACGGGGTGGGTGGGTGGGGGAGCACCCTCTTAGAAGCAGGGGGAGGAGGAATAAGATGGAGGTTTGCTGAGGGGAAACTGGGAAAAAGGATAACATTTGAAATGTAAGTAAATAACCAATAAAAGTGTTTTTAAAAAGAGAATGACTGAAGGCCTGCTCGTGAGAGAGAGAGGAAGCAGACGGGGTATAGCGGGCAGGCAGTGTGCACATGAGATGTAGTAAGGAAGAATGCCAGGAGAGGCTGGGCCTACAGGGCGAAGGCAGACAAGTTTGGTGCACTGGAAACTCAGCGAGAACACAGGTTAGCAGGAGTACATCAAGTGAGACATTAACATCAAACTAGATGAAGCTATTGGCAGTGAGAAGGGAAACAGTTGGTTTTGAAAGCTCTTTGGGACATAAAATCAATATGGCCTCATTAACTGGGTGAAGAGGAGCAAACAGTCAGGATGAGGCCTGTTTCTGGCGGAGGAGTGGACACCTGAAAGGAAGGGCCATGCTGTCTCCAGGCAGTATCTCCTCTGCTTAGCTACTATGCCTTTTGTGGCTCACCTTTTATTAACACCCCCCCCCCCCCCACACACACACCAAAAAATACTGAGAGCTGTGAATTTCAAAAAGGAAAAGGTGAATACAACTTGGGAACAAGCTGGAGGGCTGGGAGACATGGAGTACAGGCTGCTGAATGCCAGGATATGGCCTGAAGCTGTCAATTTAAGGGCAAAGCCCCCGGGAGGAGGCAGGAACTAATACTCTGCTGCTCCGCAGGACTGAGTGGGCGAAAGGAATGCTTGCAACAGAAACCAAGGGGAGAGAAAGTAAACCTCTGCAACGTGATGTAAGTCCTGTGCATGATTACCTGAGCCTCAAGGGATGATGGGTAGTGAGCATTGAGGGAAACCCACAGCTTCTACAGTACTGTTGGGGTCCCCGTGGAGGGTGGTGTGACAGAAATGATGATGGGAGGGAAGATGGAGCAACTTTACAAAGGAGTATCAGCTGAGAGAGCAGTAGGAGGGGGATGGGTACCCAAAGCTCTTCTCACCTGGCTCTGTGCGTAGGTTAGGGAGGCTGCATTGGCAAGAAGCCAAAGATGAAAGAGGAGTTGCTGATACTAAAGAGAAAAAAGAAGATGCCACTTACAGGCAGGAAGTATGGAAACCTATAACGCAGGTATGAAGCCAGGGCGGCACGGGTGGCGGGGGGGGGGGGGGGGGGGAGGTGCAGGGAGGAATGCATCAGCTCACAGAAGTTTGTGGGAACCATGAGAGAGCTATTGTCTACAAGAGCTGGAACTCAAAGAGGAGAGGCTCTCCTGGGAAAGGCAAACCACACAGGAGGACCACAGAACAATAATAAACGGCAAGGGCATATGCTGTGGAAACGGAGGAGCTGGACAGACAGAAGAGCTGACAGCTGTGTAAGTCCAGGGTCACAGGACTCGGTAGCCTAGAAGCAGATATGCAAAGAAAGAGGAGGAGGGCTTTTGTTCTGTTTGTCCTGTGTGTGTGCATGCTTGCACGTTTGTATACATGTGTGAATGCAGGCTTACATGTATGTGATCAGAGGACAATCTCCAGTGTCATTCCTTAGGCTCCCCTTGCTTTCATTTGAGATAAGGTCTCTCAATTGCCTGGAACTTCACCAAGCAGGCCTCGCTATTTGGTCAGCAAGGTCCCCAGAACTGGCATTTCAGGTGTGTGTCAGCATCCTTGGCTCTGCCTCTGGATCCCAACGATCACACTTTCTAAGCAAGCATTCTACCATGAAGCCATGCCCCACTCAGCAGCTGTTTTCCGTCAGTACTGAATACTGAAGTCTCTGTCTAGACAACAGCAGAGAGTCTCAAGACAGGGCTTGGAAAGCTTCCAGTAAAGGGTCAGATGGTGAATGCTTCAGGCCTTACGGTCCCTGTTTAAGTCCTCAGCTCTGTCGATGGGACAGAATGCACTAGACAAGGCACACACGGATACAGCTGTGTCCAGCATATTATCAGAACCGGGCGGCAGCTGCATTTCACCTGCTGTGGTTAACCGAGCCCAGACTTTGGAAGAGTGGGAGAAAAGTCTGAGTGTCAGAGTAATGAGCATGCTCAGACTTTGAAGTGTGGGAGAGCTGGAGGCTAAAATGAAATTTTATGACAGGAATAAACCAAAACACATGTGAGGATGAGCGGCATCTGTAAGACAAACCTTTGAGCCTATTTCACAAACGTCAATGGGATCGTTATCTCCACAGCAGTCGGTGCTCTTATCTCTTAGATGAGGATCTTCCCAGGTCTGAGGAACAAAACAGACAAAAGTGAGGCAGAAGTGCAGGTTAGTGTTTACTGCAGCCTAATCTGTCCACAGGACCGTGAAGCTTTAGAGCTAGCCACCATCCAAAGGAAAAATGTTTATCTGAGGTTACTGAGGCTCTGGGCTAACATGACAGCACATCCCCCAAGCATCACAATAATTAAAATAGGTTTACAGCACTTCCTCCCTCCGTCTCTAATTTGTCTGGGTAATCACATCTGAAAGTGGGCAGTATGTCCAGAAGATTCATCTTCCAAGCTTAGTCAGTGGCTAATTTTACATTCCCAAATCTCAGAGTCTCAGTCTGACTGTTCCCACTGCTGTGGCCGGTCTGCCTGTCTCCCGACTGTCTTATCTGTGGCGCCTGTCACTCACTGTCCAACTAACACAGTGGCAGCATCTCATCCAGCTTTTCACATCTGAAATGAACTTCCTGTTGGGTAAATGTCTCCTACTGCCAGACACAGTGCTCCCTCCAAAAACAAAAGACAAGGCATTATTTACTACAGAAAGAGAACCTATCTGTCTCATTTCCCACCCTTAAAAGCCTCTCTATCTCGGTCACTAAATTTCAAGATCCTGACAAAATCATGCAAATAAGTCAATTCTTCTCGTCTACTGGGAAGACAATGACCCGTTGGCTACAAAATATAAGTTACAGTTTTGGAGATGAATAATGTAATGGGAATTTGCCATCAATTTACAATCTCTCCTAGGCATTATATTTTCCCAGAAGCTTCACAACTGCTTGACTCTGAGTCAAACCACAGAAATTGACTAAAATGATCTGCCTGAAATTGCATTAGAAGGAGAGAGACACTGTCATCGCCGGATTTGGCACTGCTGTTATCCTGCATTTCACATTACCCAGGCACACTCCTCTGTTTTATGGAACTAAAATGTATACTTGTATACAGGCAACCCTAGAAAAACTCCAGCGTTTCCTTCTAGCCTAGATTACATCTTATCCATCTTTATTTAAAAGCAACAAAAACAAAATTAATCCGGTCCAGCAAGCGTTCCCCAACACTATTACAACTAAAAAACTACAAAACAAATAATATAATTGTTAACCGTATGTACTGGCCACAGGTGACAGATTCTAACACACACACACACACACACACACACACACACACACACACACACACGCACACTGTGAGGAATAAATTATTACCCAGTCCATTGTACCAATAAAGTGGAACTGTTTACAGTGGTCCAAACAGCAGAGACATGATTAGAATCCATCATGTGACTCGGAACTTGTGATGCTGGGATTTCAGTAACAGCAGCAAACTCAGCCTTACAGTCACCTCTTTGACACGCCTTTCCTTACTCTCCTGCGACTGCTGTTCTTTCCTTGTCTTGACATTGCTGCCTCTTTCCTACACCGCCTACCAGGCATCCTCGTCTGCTCACAAGGCTGGATGCTGAGTACCCACCCTGGGCCAGGAGGAGCAGGGAATGAGGCAGGCTCAGTAACCAAGAGAGCACGGTTAACAAACGGTGCAACATTTGTTTCAGTGTGCAAGGCAGCCAACATGAGGCCAAACTGGAACTGGCCATCTAGGTCAAAAAGCTAGAAATATCTGCAGTTTCCTCCTTCCTGAGGCAGGACAGCCACTCGGATGGAGATGAACCAGAAGTCAAGCTGCCCTAAAGGAAGGAAGCTACATACGAGTCCTGCCGCAGCCACCTAAAATCTAGTCCTCGGTTTCCTCCACTAGGTAGAGAATGACACAAGTAGACAAGGACGGTCTGCACACCCCAGCCTTGTCCTGACTGTCAGTGTCACTCCCAATCTCCACGCACACTGCCAGTGAACAAGGGCTCACATAGCCTACACAGAACTACACTGATTTTGACCCACTCTCTCCTACCCTGTCCTTTTGCTTGTAAGTTGAGCCTATTAACAGCTGAACCATCTCTACAGCCCTTGCCCCTTATCCTGAGACAAAACTGTCTTCTCACAGCATGCTTGCAATGTGGCTTTGGAGACTTTCCCCCATTTTTTAAGATTTACTCTTGTTTTATGTGTATGGACGCTTGCTTGCATGTGTATTTGTGTACTACACATGTGCCTGGTGCCTGTGAAGGTCAGAAAAGGGAGTTGATACCCCTAGAACTGGAGTGACGGGTGACTGTGAGCCATCAAGTGGCTACTGGGAAGTGAAACTGGGTCCACTGCAAGAGTAACATTGCACTAACCACTGGACCATCTGCCTAGCCCATTGGTGAATCTTTCTGTTTGTCGATTGGCTAACCAAACTCACTCTTACTATCTCACTCTCAATACCTATGAATTACCTAACAATTTAGTTCCTAATGTTGAGGAATTAACAACACAATGAAATCTTAAACTACTCAGTGTTGTTCATTTTAGGGCCATTTATGATTTTCTGTACCAGCAAAAACCAACCAACCCCAAAGTACAGACTGGTCTCTTCCTCACCTCTGCCTTTCATACTTCATATCTATAGGCTTTGGTTCTATTATAAAAAGATGTACATTAAGTGTACAAAATTGATGTAACATCACTTTTAACTTGAAAATACAGTGTAATTTCAACTGGTGAGGAAACTTAGACTGACGTAAAACTTTGAGAATGCCCTCTAGTGGAAGTTTTGGTGTATAACAGGGTAAAAGGAAAAAAGTCTCAGACCAATGAAGGAGTAAGAAGAAAAGGGATTGAGGGAGATAAAAACACAAGTAATTTAAGGGAGAAAAATAAATACTACTTATACATGTAAGAAAAGTAATTGATCTGAGAATCACAAATTAAAACTCTATTCAAACACTATTTCAGAGAATTTAGAGATCTGTTAACCCAAAATAATAGGATGCAAGTCACCTGGAACCTATATTGTATGATGCTGATAAGAACATAAATTGTTACAATTTCTTGAACGAATCATTTGAGAAATAAAAAAGTCTTAGCATGGAACCAAGAAAACATAACAAAAAGCCACAAACAAACCTATCAAGAATAAAGAATAAATCAGTGAACATGAAATCAGAATACATATTGACATGGCCTAAGACAAATCCTGCTTTGTAGAGGAACTGAAGAACATTACCTTACAATCCATATTAACCCACATGCCTTAGTCACCATGCTCTGGCCCTCGGGTCTCTTTGAAAACCATAGAAAAAGAAAAAAAAAAAAAAAAAAAAAAAAACAGCAGCACACAGGCAGTAGGTTCTTAACACCAAATTAGAAGAGGGACTGGGAGGTATATATCCCCATCTGCACCCCCAACCCCACCCCAACCCCGAGCTTCACCTGGATAAAGCCTGTCAACTTACCCATCATCAGCTAACATCAGCAGCAACAGCCTTACTGCTAAGCTAACTAGCAGGCTTAGCCCTGGCCAGAACACATCCTAGTGCAATAGTTTTCTGGGTAGGACTTGTGATCAGATAAATAAATAGGCCCAGAGAGATTTTTTTTTCTCGTCTCAGGCTCTAAATCCAACAAAAAAAACATTTAATATGTGTGGTCAATGACCCAAATTGATAAAGAAGTTTAAAATAATAAGCATGTCAACACTGTATTCAGACTGAAGGTTTTAAAGTGAGACTAATTCTTGAATATTCTCCAGACAGGTATTCTAAACTTGCACTCAGATAAAGGGAATGCTAGACAAGCCTGTTAATCATGGGTGAACTTAAGTTAGCCATGGCCTGGGAGGAGAAAGATGAGGTCACACTGACGGGTCACAAGCTCATCAATAAGGATTTTACTTAGTGTTCTGCTGCTTACATATCCTTCCAAGCAGATGGCTTCGAAACTCTTCTCAATGAACTTCTTGCTTGACCAAGACAAAATGTGGGCAACCAAATAGACTTAATACCCGTATGTGTGTGTCTGTGAAGCAAACACATCTTCCATGAAGTTGTTAGCTTAGTCATTCTCCAAGATGTTCACTGCTACGCACAGTGTGACATTCCTGTAATCCTTACACCTGGCCAGCCTCATGAGACAAGCACACACAAAATAACTGATCACCAGTTCAGTGTGCCAAGCAGCAAATTAACCACCAACACAACATCCCTGAGCTAATGACATTCTAATTTCAAGAAACTGACAGTAAACGAAACAAATTCCAGTCAGTTATAATTTGGTGGATATTTAGAAAAAGGGGGAACAACACATGGAAATAGTCATGACAGCTCGAGAGGCAGGGTGGAAAGGTTCACAGGAGACCTGGGACATGACAAAGACTGGGCCTAGAACAAGCATTCCAGCCACCTGCGTGCACACTGGAAAGGGGTGTTCCAGAAAGAAGGCGGTGGGGTTGAAAACGGGAACGGGAGTCAGATGGAGGGTGGGCATGGGGAAGGGGGAGAGGCTGAGGGTGCAGAGGAGAGATAAGAAGGCATCCCAAAGGGAAAACTGTCTGATCCGTAATCACGCACAAAAGATATTACACAGGATTATGCCTGGCCATGAGCAGTCTCTGTAATTTCAGGTTTAAAAACTGAAGCTGTACATGGATGTATGTGTGCGTGCTGAGATCAGTTTGGGTTTCAAAGATAGTAAGGCTCTCTGGTTGGAAATGGAAGCAAGGATAGATGTGCTCGCTTCTCTCCTTCACGTCCAGCCTCCTCTTAGCTCAAGTGCACCAGCTCAGGCCCTTCATATGCACTATGTCCCACCGGCGTGTGCCTCTCCGCTGCATGCACACCCACCTCCTCCCTTGTTCCTCTGGGGTCTTTATTGAGACAATGCCAGGGATCTTCTCCCTGTGTAAATGGAAACACTCCTCACACACCCCATAGCCCAATGCCCAGCTTCACATTGCTTTCATATTCAAAATTAATGCTGTTTGTTTATGTGTGGAAGAGTTTTGTCGACACATATGTTCGTGTGGCTGGTGTCCCAAGAGATCAGAAGAGGGAACTGAAGCCCCTGGGACTTGGGAGTTACTTGGGGTTGTGATTTGCCACGTGGTTGCTGGGATTTGAACTCAGGACCTCTGGAAGAGCAGCCAGTGCTCTTAACCACTGAGCCATCTCTCCAGCTCCTTTCATATTTTTAACATCTGACATTTCACTCAGTTGACTGGCTGACTTTCTGTATGGAATAAAAGTTCCCAAAGAATTTGATGGCTTTATCCAGGCTCTTCATCCGGTATATTTCATCAGAACAGGAACACACTCGGGCAGACACGAAGTGTGTGTGTGTGTGTGTGTGTGTGTGTGTGTGTGTGTGTGTGTGTGTGCCGAATGAAACGGCATAGTGGGGGCCTAGCAATTACAATGCTGGACAATCTGCAGGTCTTCCAGTGAGCCATGGGGAGTCGAGCAGGGCAAGAGGCCAGGGTTAGAGTTTCAGACTCAACCCTCTTATCAATTAGAAAACAGTGACAGGTTCTTGAATGCGAAGACTTTACCAGACCTTTTTGTTGTTGTAGGGATGGTCTCTCTATGTAGTCCTGGCTGTCCTAGAGCTCTCTGTGTACATCTCAAACGTACAGAGGTCCACCTGCCTCCACCTCCCAAGTGCTGAGACTAAAGGTGTGCACTGCCATGCCTGGCCAGATCTTTATTTCTGAGACATAATTTTGGACGTAGGATGGATCATGAAAATTAGATAACAGAGAATGCACAGCACACAGAAAATTAAGAGACAGTTCCAGATCAGCTTAGTTGAAACAGGAAAGAGCAGCTGTACATCACAGACCAAAAGCAGGGAGGGTAAGAACACCCTGAAAATTCAAACACACCCAGGGCGGTACAGAAGGAGGAGGAGGAGGAGGAGGAAGAGCAGGAGGAGGAGGAGGAGGAGGAGGAGGAGGAGAAGGAGGAGGAGGAGGAGGAGGAGGAGGAGGAGGAGGCAGAGAAGAGAGAGAGAAGAAGGGCACCTGCTCTTTAAATAGAAAACCGAAGAAGACCCTCCTTTCCTTTTCAGTCATGATCTCCCACCCCCTTCTTCTCTCACTAGTAGATCTGCTTTTGGTTCATTTGCTAATTTTTTTTTTTTTTTGGGGAGGGGGCCGGGTAGGGCTGAGACAAGGTCTTGCTATATACAACCAAGGGCAGCTTCAAACTGGCAATAACCCTCCTGCCTCAGCCTCCCACGTGCTGAGATTACAAGTATGGGCTGTCACGCCTATAATAAATAAACAATAGAATAATAGAATCAGTAAGAGGTAGTAACACTAGCAATGTCACCGCTGACTTAGTCGTCCATGGTTCTAATCCGACTGTAGATAACTTTGGAAAAGGAAAAAAAAGGATATGTGGAACGTCATATCCTGCATGCCAGATATTTATACTACGATTGAAAATAGCAGCAAGATGACAGCTGTGAAGTAGCAATGAAATGATTTTACTGTCATGGGTCACCACAACATAAGGAACTGTATTAACGGCTGGCAGCACTAGGAAGAAACCACTATGCGGAGCCCTAATCCTCCAGACAAAAGAATGGCTAGTGGTCACCAGTGCTGTCTGTCAAACGTGTCTAGTGACACAGCCGTGTGCACCTCACATTCGCCACTTTGCAGGTGAAGACAGAGGCAGAAGCACAAGCATCTTTCTCAAGGCCACTCTGCTGCTGTGACAGCCAGGCTTCAGCTCACGGCTCAGCCGGCCACCCCTCCGCTGAGCCCAACTCTCATCTATTCACATCATCCAAAGAAGTAGTTTAAGAGATGGATATTAGTTTAATCCCGAACTGCTCGGCTTTGCCCATCTGGTTTTTGCTGCTAATCGGTAGCTTCTCTGGCCCTCTTTTCAGCCATGCGGTCAGTCTCCTCTCTCACAATCCCCTGAGCTGTTTTTAACCTCCCCCTGTCAGGTCCAACAGAATCATCTTCTTAACTCAACAAGTCGAGACGGTTCCTGGCTTGAGCTCTCATTTCTAGTCACCATTTCAAGAGCGCCCGTTTTACCCAAGTGTGCACCTACGTGGGTGGTCTGGCTGCATCAAAGGGAAACTGGCTCTAATTTTCCTCTTTCTTGTGAATGTTTATCCTAACTGGACATCTGTTTTTCTCAGCTGTCCTATTTCCTGCAGGGTCTCCCCTCGTACGTTTTCATGTAATTAAAAATTAGTACATAAAAATACAAGCATTATATCTCCACACAGCCGATGACAGAGCGGGGTTTATGACAAGGGAAACCGCTTCTCCGGGTCTCCATACCCCAGAGTTTGGATCAGACATGCAGAGTTTTACTCACTGAATAATCAGGAAGAGTTGCTACTTGAAGGAGTGAGGAACTTAAAGTAGGAAGGGCCAGAAATAAGGACCAGGAATGGCAGCAAGGTTCTGTGTCAAGAATGAGGGCTCGCCACCACCCAGGCCTCCACCTCACTGCCTTGCAGTCAGAATTCTGGACTTGGAACAGTGAGCTCCATTTGGAATTTAATTCAATTTGCCTGTTAGGCTTATTAAAAATAAAACCCATCCTGTCATAGATAAATGTATATAGGAGCATATTTAAAGGTTACATAAAAGACTGGCTGGAAATTCTTCATTGACATGAGCTAAGCCTACAAAGAGAGATGCATTCAAATGGTAGCTGCCAATCTTCTAAGCCCGGCTCCAAGGATGCGGGTAGTGACGAGATAGGTGGCTCACTGGGACAAGTGAATGCCACATTAAAAAACTGAAATTCATAAGTCCCTGAAATCGGTTATGTTCTAAAAGCGCAATTACGTCCAGGGAGTTCACAGGATTCACAAGGTGATTTCTTTAGCAGATATTAAAGATGACCGTGATAACAGGATATTACCTGAGGGAGGGCCCCATAGTTCCATATGTAGCCCTTGTGAGGGAAGATATTTGGCGTGTATCGCAGCTGCCCATTCTTTATGTCCTGCTTAATGGGGTTCAGAGGCTCCTCCGTGGCAATCTAGGAAGATCACAGGTGAAGGCAGGGGTGGGGGGTAAAACGATTAGCCCTGTATACAAAGAACAGATTTCAAACCTACCATACGCACAACAAATACCCACATCTCAACTCAATGTTCAAAGGTGTTTTTAAGTAAATTAAGCCAATTCTTATTATTAATTAGCAAGTACCATATAAGAAAATCTGTCTTGAAACAAGATGCCTGATTACAAATTTTGGCTTAAATTATTTATACATTGCATTATTTCTAAGGAAAACAGTAAGATGAAAGGAACAGGAGGGCAAAAGCTAGTTGACAATGCTTTGTTGTTCTTGTTGTTGTTGTTGCTGCTGCTGCTGCTAATTTTGGGGTTTTTATTACCAAGTCTTACAATATCATACTTAACACACAGGTGTTTACCACGGTGAGGGTCAAGAGCTTTGATTCTCCACCTGTGGGTCACAGCCTCCGAAAGACCATCAGAAAACACAGGTATTTATATTATGACTCTTAACAGTAGCAAAATTACAGCTATGAAGTAGCAAAAAAAGATTTTTTCTTTTATGGTTGGTGTAGTGGTGACTAGACCATGAGGGACTGCAGCGTTAGGAAGGTTGGGGGCCACTGCTCTGGAGACAGCTACAAGGTTAAGGGACCAGCATCAAACACCAGCACATGATTCAGGTGGCTCCTCAGACAAATGCCTGTGAAACCAGCTGTGGCGATGGTAGAAACAAGAGGACCACTGGTCTGGCTGTGCTGACTCCCAGCACAGAAGAGATGTGAGCTCTAGGTTCAGGGAGACATTGCCTCAGAGGAACAAGGGGAGAGGAATGGAGAAGCACAGCCGGTGTCCACTTCACGCCTTTGTAGCACCTACAGACAGACACACAAGCACACAGGGACACACACAAATAAAACTGAAAGCTTTTTGGACAGATGATTCGGCCAAGAATGCTCAGTCTTGCCATTGGTTCCTCAGAATGCTGGAAGTCCTTCCCAGAGCTGCCACGCAAGGAAATAAAAGCCATCCCACAGGAAAGGAAGGAATAGAATCATCATTGTTTATTGATAATACACTCATATATGCAGAAAGCTCTTAAGATTTTACACACACACACCTCTAAAATTATGTGTGTAATAAAAAAATGAATGTAGTAAAATTTTAGGATATAAAACTCAGCACACAAAATCCCACAGCATTTCTGCGTACTGCCAATGAACCATGCAAAGCAGAAAACCAGGCTGCCCTATTTACAGGTAAACAACAATAAGTACATTTAATGGAGGAAGAGAAAGATTTGTTTCGATTGAAAACTATAAGCTGACAATAAAAAGAAAAAAAAAATCAAAGGAGACACAAATAAAGGAAAAAAACACAAATAAAGGAAAAGACACCCCATGCTGGATTAGAAGTAGCATGAATCAGGGTCACTGTGATCCAGAGAAGTTCCAAAGTCATTTAAAAAGAACAGATACAGGAAGGGCAAACCGTAGAGTTTCCATGGAAACACACACACACACACCCTAAAATGCTAAGGCAATTATGAGCAAAAAGAAAAATGGTCATTACCGAAACCCGCTACACCACAGAACCACAGTAATAAAATCAGATGAAATTTGCAAAAGTCAGTCTGTGACACACGGACAGGTGAGATAGAACACAGGTGTCTGCAGCAGGTGCCGGGGACACAATGGGACAAGAGCATTCTCCTCAGGACACCACACTGGGAAAACAATGGAAGATTAATGGAAGAAGAAAATGGAGCCCGTCCACCCTGAGAGCTTAGAGAAGCCAAGAGGACACAGAGTCCCGCAATGTCAGGCAGAGGCCGTTAAAGTGCTACCGAGAACAGGGGACAGGGACACAGTGGTGGGCACAACTACCTTTTAGATCTGAACACACACACACACACACACACACACACACACACACACACAAAACCACAGGCAATAAAAGCAAAACTGGACAAATGGGGTTACATCAAACCTAAAAGCTTCTGCACAGCCAGGGAGACAATTGATGGAGGAAAGACAATATACATCATGGGAGAAAATGTGTGTTAAAGTCCAAAATATACCAGAAAGTAAAGAGCTAAGGAGAAAAACAAACAAAAAGCTGTAATCAAAAATGAGCACTAGACTTAGAAATTTCTCAACAGAAGACACACAGACGGTCAATAGGAAGAAGAAAAGATGGTCAATATAGCTATCAGGAGTATTCAGTCAGGACAATACAAAGGCCAGCAAGGCAGCGCAGATGGTAATGCAGTTTGCTGTCAGGCCCCAAGCTTGAGCTCCAGCCAGGTACATCACCTGGTGGGGAGAGAGAACTTGCAGAGGTTGTCTACCTATTCACACACACACACACACACATACACACACACATGCAGAGAGAGGAAGGGAGGGAGGGAGAGAGGGAGGGAGAGGGAGAGACAGAGGAAGAGATAAAGAGAGAGGGAGAGAGGGAAGGAGAGAGAGATATGCTTACTAATAACAAAATTCTGCAAGCAGGGTTCACCTCCCTCTAGTAAGAACAACTATTATCAAAAAGACTTCAGATACTAAGTCCTGGTAAGGATGCAAGAAAGAAAGTCCTACACCACTGAGGGGAGAAGCCGTGTAGTCTACACTGCCAAGCGGGTAAGCCTTGTAACCTTACAGGTGTGGAGCCTTGGTGCAATGGAGCGGATATAAATTAGCACAGCCATCGGGGAAAACAGCACAAAGTTCTCTAGGAACCTGAGAACAGAACCGACACACAAGCAACTCAGTTCCAAATGCACAGCAGAGGGAAGGTCAGCTATGTGCTACCACGCCGGATGGTGCCTTGGTGCTCACAACAGCCAAGGGTTGGAAACAAGGCCCAGCAACTGATGAATGGAAAAAGAAAATGGGCTCTGCAGTTGATCTCCTAGAGCTCGTGAGCCAAACAGTGGTTACTAAAGGTTTGAAAGAGCAGGAGGTGAGAGAGGATGGGGAGCTCGGTCCATGGGGTAGAGGCTGCACAGAGTGGGCATAGCCACGGAGGAGAAGCGCTTTAGCTAAGCACGCTGCTGTGTTTGCTTTGAGAACTACTGGGCAAGGCACAGTGCTAAAAGAGTAAAAACGTGAGATGCCCTCACTAGAGAAAGATATTTCAGATGGTAGGCTGACTAACTAGACTTCATTTTTCTGTTATGTTCATATTTGTACTACACAGATATATATCGCTCGTTTACAGCAATTAAAAAAAAATCAAGCTCAGATCTTTGTCAAGTGACTTCGCTTTAAAGTTCTATTTTTCTATCAAACATAGTCACATTAGCAACGGAAAGGGTGAAAAAAAAATCTGATATAAAATGAACAGTGAAGTAAAGAATCAAAGTGCCACCCTTGAGAATTCGCCCCAGCTGTGAAGGGCTCACTCGATGGAAGG
Organism: Micromys minutus; assembly: GCF_963924665.1. Classification (NCBI taxonomy): domain Eukaryota; kingdom Metazoa; phylum Chordata; class Mammalia; order Rodentia; family Muridae; genus Micromys; species Micromys minutus. Next base: position 65,536,215 of record NC_137973.1, on the reverse strand, counting down.
GAGCGAGAGAAGCTCACAAGAGGGTTCCAACAGCTCGCAGTCCACGGAAAAGACCGAAATAAAGTTTATAAGACTTACCAAGGGAGGAGTAGGCACTCTTAGATAACAGCTACGAGTTATCTGAAAAAGTGCTGTTCCCAGGCAACATAAAACTCCGGAGAACCAAATCCCCAGAAACCGAAACTGCCCCCAGCACCAGACAAAACGCTTCATTTCTGTCTATGAACCAAATACAGGGCAGAGTTTGAATGAAATTTGAAAGTGTCCACCACTGTGTCAAGGAAAGGGCAATGATAATTACATAAATGCAAGCCTAAAACTCGGAAAACACTCTACAAGTGTTATTCAGTTGAAAACATTTTGTTTTTGAAATTAAGGTCTAAGCTCACAAGAATATTTCAAATCATCTCCTATAAAGAAACACCTGACATCCATCCTTCAAATATGGCAAAAAACAACAAATGATGCTTTTATGTTTTTAAGGTAGCATTTCAATTTTAAGTTAATATAATATATCCGTACCTCCATCTTGGCATTTGTCCACCGAGGTATTTCCACAACCATATTAAACAAAGTCTGTGGTTAAAGGGAAAAAAAAAAAAAACATTACTATTTTTTATTCACCCTTTCTTTCCTGTTACTTGGCATTGAAGGACTGTGTGCTACATGAAGATCAGTCCAGCCTCTAACAAAATAATAGTGTAAATTTCTACCCCACAGAGAAAATGTTTGGTTCCTGGCTTCTATGTTCTGCTTCAGTTGCTTGTTTTGAGACAGTCTTACCATGTAACTCTGGCTAGCCTAATTACATGATATCCAGACCAGGATGGCCTTAAACTGACAGAGATCTGCCTGCCTCTGGGGTACTGCCTCTGGGGTACTGCCTCTGGGGTACTAGGGTGAAAAGCAAACATCGCCACCCAGCAGGAAATGAGTTCTGATACTTATTTTCCAGCTAAACTAGAAGAATGGCAGACCACCTCTGCTCCGCTCCGGCAATGCAAATAAAATATCATTACCTAATTTAAAGGAACACACACACAGAAAATCAATGAATCAAGAATGCTGGAAATGATCAGAAGAATATCTGCATCTGTGCTATAATCAATATTCCAAAATTAAAGTTATCACCATAGCTATTCAAAAGTTTACGGGGACTTAGGTGTGCCTTTCTAAAACAAAGTTGGTGGTTTCAGATTCCTTCACATTCCGAAGGGGCCACGGCTTCTTTCTCTCACTGCTGTTCTTTGTAGGATGCTTAACTGCTTAACTGGATGGAGACTAGGTCGGGTGGTAAATACAATTCTCACAGCTTGCCTCAACAAAGAGAAAGTCTTAACATTTAAAGGCTGCTTAAAAATGGGTAAGGATACTGTGTTTAATGGTAACAAGGAATCCCAGTCATAGGGAAGCAACAGTTTCAAGCAGCATTATCCAAAGCATGGCCCAGCCCCATGGCCAGTCTATAATTATTAACTGAACGTTTGGGAGCATCTGTAGTTAGCTGGCAGTAATGTATATATGTACTGAGTAGAACAATAAAAAACATTAGAGCTCTGTAGATATGTCCATCTACAAAATGCTCCACACTAAAGGGAAGGGGACACTGCAGAAGGGGAAGCAGAAAGGCCGTAAGCACTGGAGGCCCAGGACTTCGGCTGGGAAACAGTGTCTCCTGGTAACGTCAGAAGCTAGTACATGAAGTCTCACCAACATGACTGCCCAAATGTGAGGTGAACTAGAGACAAACACACCAGAGTGGACCGGGGTTGGGGGATGACACAGGGCCTCAACCCTACACAACGAACTTAGGCGCTGAAGAAAGCTGGCAACAGGAGAGGGAGCCCTACCACAGGGAAAAACCAATTAATTAGTTGTCCAGTGCCAAATAGTCAGCTCTGAAACTTGAAAATGTCACATACAAGTAACAGCACATGGACGGAGCGGGTTATACTTACAAATACACATAGATTCACATATATGTGTACACATATACACATACAATATCAGTTAATGAAAGAAGAGGACATACGTTTAGGAGAGTGGGGAGGGGGTATATAGGAGAGTTTTTGGGGAGGAAAGTGGAGGGAGAAATGTAACTGTAATCTCAAAAATTAAAAAAAAAATTAGAGCTTGGATTATACATTTCATCATTCATTCTGATGTGTTTACAAAAGTATCCAGCTACAAGAAATACAAACAAACCTAGTCTTTTACCACAAATTAGGAAAGTGAAAATTCAGTATCTCTCTACCCTGCATATATAAGAAGCACTGAGTGAGCTTTAACAAACAAGCAGGCAAAACCAAAACCAGACATAGGGCCTGCTGCTGACCTTCTCAACTCGATGGTTCAGGGCAAGGCCAAGGAGCTGCTGATTTTTAAAAGCTCTCTGAAGAATCTTTACATAAGGTCCGAGCTGGCTTAACGCACAACTCACCCACATTCTGGAGCTGCCTTCCAGTAGCTTTTTTTGTTGTTGTTAATTAAAAATGTCTAGATAAGACAATGTTTTGCAGGTTAAGAGTTCGAGCCCCAGAGGCAAATGAAGCTCAGGCTGACGGCTCACAGCACAGTAGAGCCTCATACACAGCCTGATGGTCTTCCACGAGGGACCTTGTGCCTGTTTCAATGTGTCTGAGAAGCTCTTAGAGAATCAGACCTAAGGAGATGGCAGAAGTTTACAACCCACGCATCCCTGAAAGCCTGGCTGTAAAAGAGCAAATGTAGATGGGTAGAGACAAGGTGGGGACAGAGGGACCAGGCTGGGCACCAGCTATACAGATCTGAGGTAGGTCAAAAGAGCAGCAGATGAGGAGCAGGTCTGACAGTGAGCCTGCAAGCCACACTCCTGCTCACCATTTACCCTTGCTGGCCAGGGATCATGCTACCCATCTTTCTCCTTTCCCGCCGCAGGGCGCTCCCTCTATATCGGCCAGTATCTGTCTTGTTTACCCAAGGCTGGCATTCATTATAAGTCCACAACTGCCTACCATCCCTTACCAGAATATCCAACATACATATTTCAAGTCAGAAATATGGCAGGAAAACCTAACCCCTCCTTTAGCCCTTTTCTTTTTATTTTTCCCCTGGGGGTGACAGATAATAGAAAGAAATAAAAAAGAAACGCTAATAACACATGACAAAGTAGTCACCGAGCCTCGTGTACTTGGGGGCAAAACAGGAAGAGATTGCTCTTTCTTCTCTGATGAACTTTCAGATAAATACCAACCAGTCACCAACATATAATCTTCATTACAGCCATTACATTTTGACTTGACACTCTGAACTTGGAATATATTTTCCCCACAGAAAAGACTATCTCAGACTAACATGCCCAGTCTCTCGGAACGATAAATCTTCAAGTAGGAGGCGTGTCGCCTCCCCTCTAGAGCATGGCTTTTTCTCACACTGGAACCGCACTTGCAAAAACACAGACTAACTAGACCCCATGGGGTAGAGACTCAGCACAAGAGGGTCCAGACTCTACACTTTCAAGAAACACTGCAGGGGTTTCAGTGCGGATGCTCTACGGGCAGTCTGACAGCTGAGTTAGGAGAATGGAATATGGTCAGTGGGCACCATACAGAACTCTGTAGCTATGTTCCAAAATGAACTCAAAGGCTGGGGGCAACATCAGCTGTGGTAGCAAGGAGCCAGAATAAAACCGAGGAGTCAAAGGTTAACAGGGAAACCAGCACTCAGAGCAAAAGACAGGCAAAGAGTCAATGAAAGGTTTTAGTCCTAAGTAGTAGCTAAAGAGGCACGTAGTTAAAAGACACGTTAGGCTCTTGGCGACAGGGATATCCCTAAGATCTGCCTTGCACAGGACAGCAGACAGTGTGGACTCCTACAACCTTTCCCCAGGCCTCTAAATAAAGTGTTTCAACAACAGCAGCAGCAGCAGCAACAACAACAACAAAGACACATTTGGAATCAATTCATTTTAGCATGTAGCTGCATCTGTTTTTCTACTTCCAAAAGACTGCTGTGCCTTAATTCTAAGAGAGACTCTCAAACTATCTTTTCTAGCTCAAGGTTAAAAAAAAAAAGGTAAACTGGAACTGGGGCAGGGAAGGACATAGGTGAAAGCCTGCTTATATATGTGCTAGAAAAGGATAAAATAATGAATTTCATGCTATGAATATTTTAACAATATATAAAAGATTAAATGGTAATTGTCCCCAGATGCCTTAAAGAGACACGGGCAATCTAAGTATGTGACCATATCAAGGTCATTAGCAGACTGTAGAGAGTGACAGTAGAAGCTGGAGGAATGTCTCTATGGTCAGGCGTGCTGGCCGCTCTGCCAGAGGACCCAAGCAGGCTTCCCAGCCCCACCTCAGGAGGCTCACTGCCATTGGTAATGCCAGCTGAACTGAATCTGGTGTGTGTGTGTGTGTGTGTGTGCGCTCATGCACATACACACACACACACACACACACACACACAAACATAGCATGGTCACAACATGAAGTTTTAAATAATTCAAACAATAAAAACCTTAAAATATACCTTGTATTCATCATTTCGTGCCTTTTTCCTGGGAATGTCATGTTCCTGTAAGGGAAAAGATGATAATTATGATTAGTTCACAAAGCAATGCAGGATGCACAGGACAGCAGTGAAAACATGCCTACTGCATACATGCTCTACTTGCCGCCATCTAGAAACTGGACTCAACAGAGAACCCACCAGTAATGCCTGGGTAGCTTCTCCCTCAGTTCCCCAGCCTCAAATGAACAGAGGCTCAGAGTGGTTTGAAAGTAAATGATTGGAAAATCTGAAGCTCTTTCACGTAACTTCCTGCATCTGCCTTTTGCAAGCAAAGGCTCTGCTGTGTGTTTAAGGAGAGGCTGGCAGGTTCCAGTGACTGCGCCACAAACAGTCATTTCATTACTGAAATGAAACTCCAGGGAGCTTGACTAACAAACTGTGAAAGTGTGTGGCTATACCTCCTGCCTGTGAATTCTACCAAGGTGTGATTACTATGCCTCCACTAAGTACTTTTAAATTAAGCCAGAGAGCACGGTGGGGCGGGAAGAAAGATTATGCCATTCACAAATGTTCACTCGGTCTATGGAAAACTTACACGCCAAAATGACTACTAAGAAAGGACCACAATAAGCAGAGAACGATTATCCCAAGTTATGTTGCCCTGAAACACTATCATTGTTCCGAAAACTCTACATCCCAAAATACAAGGAGCAAAAATCGTAATCATGACTGGCTCAAAAATAGGCAGCGCTGCTTCTATAAGTACTGTGTGTGCTGATCTCTGCACCTCTAGGAGGCACATTCTGCCTTATCCTCAAAGTCTATAGGCAGAATGTTACACCACAGACTTGTATCTTCCTTTGACCCACACACACTCCTACCCACATTTGTGACCAAAGGCACCACTGTATGGAACCTTATCAACACGTAAGTTAGTAACAGCAGCCGCCCGTGGAGCTACAATAAAACACTGGGCACTGGCCTAAATGTCCTAAAACTTCAAGCCCTCTCGGCTCTCCCTTAAGCCGTGGCTCTGACACGCCTACCCCACCGACATCCTTCCAGCTGTCAAGGGATTTTTAAAGAGAGGAGCTAAAAGAGCACCAGGTCTTTCCAGCCTCCTATTTCAGCTGCGGAGTGGTAAGGGAAAGGAAGTCTGTGGGCAGAAAGGCCAGTTCCAAACTTGGCTCTGACGAATGCTAGCCTCAGGCTGCTACACAAACCAATCCCTGCTGCCTTGTGGCCCTAAGACATCATAATGGCAACTTACATGCGTTAAGGAAAATAACACGTTCACACGGTGGCCAGCACACAGAAGCCACCCACAAATGTTAACTGGGTTATGACTCAAAATAAGCAGATTAACTTCCCATATTACTACGCTTGAAACTTTAATTCCTATTGCAGGCTAAACTTCATAGACCAAAAATACCCCCTTTCTTCTAGCCCCACACAAAATTTAATTTAGAAAGGATGCTTACTGCCCTGTCCAGCTCCTTGGTTTCTTCTCCTGCCTGCCAACCACATCTTCACTTTCGGGGCTTTTCTACAAAAGCATATTTTTTGGGCAACAGTGAAGTATTTTCATACTATCGTGTGCAACAAGTTTTTCAGTCCCCAAACAAGGAAAAGCAGTACCTCTTCACTGTCCGCCTTCAGAGGAATGTCATGGAAAGGGGAGATGTAGTGACCAGCTACATGTTCTGCAAAGGAAAGAGCGACAGAATTACTGCTGCGCACACTCTGCTCTTACCTCAAGAAGGTACTGGTCCACTTTCAAACTTGTATGCTTTTCACAAAGCTAACTTCACACCTCAAAAGTTTAATTCGACTTTCAAAACTCAAGAGAAATATATGCCAACTAACCCATACACAGCTGCTAAAACCATTTAAATCAATATTGTGTCTGGCTTCAAACACCCACTGCACAAAACATCAAGAGGAGACTAGTGCTCCAGGGAGGGAACTCTGACTTTTGAAAAGAGACTCATTACTAAATGCATTAGACTAAACGGACATCCATTTCCATAAAGGAACTAACAGTATAACCCAAAATTTCCACCTACAATCGGCAAGAAGAAAGGTCCAGCCGGAGGTGGTAAGAGACTGGTAAAAAACCAAAGTAAATGATTAATAAAATTACCACAAAATAGTTGACTAAACAACAAATAAAAAAGCCCGGAGTTCAGCTCAATAAAAGCAGGAGTGCATAACTTAACATACCTCTTGCACACTACCTCACCATAATTTTACGCTCCCTTCCCCCAGGCCCTGAGCACTCAGTATGAGGATTAAACTGAGGGAAAGTGTTCTTGTTGGCTCCTGCCTGTGTCTGCTTTGTCACACTGTATCAAAATCTCTGCACGGAAAAGGTAGCTAACACCTCGCTGTTACTCAGTAGTTACGAAATAAATGACTCATTACTATTTCATTTCTTCCCTACCCTGGGGTAATGTCTACAAGACATATGACATGTATGGGTCAAGGTGAGTTTTTCCTCCCAGCCCCTGCTCCCACAGCGACGACTGAGGCTAATTATTATTGTTGTTATTATAACAAATGCCTGGGCCATGCTCTTCAGCTTGTTCTCTGACTTGCTCTTGACTTACCATCTCTTTTCCACTAATCTGGTCCAGCTGTGTGACTGGTTTCCTCTCCTTGTCTTCTTACATCCATGTCCTCAGGTTTCCTGGAACAAATCTCCCCTGAGTCTGTCCTGAGTTCAGCTACTTACTGGCTTCACATCCATCTCTGGATGGATCTCGAATGCCTCTATTCCCCAGAATTCTCTCCACCTATGCTGAATGTCCCCCATCCTACTTCCGCCTCAGCTCTCTGGCCAGAAGCTTTTTGACAGGTGATGCTGATAAGAAGAGGTCCCTCTGCAGCTCTGCAGCTGAGGAAGAGCTCGTGGGAACCAGAATACTCAGATAGAAATGTTCGGGTTTTTATTCTTTTTATGATTCTGGTGTCATGTGTGTGTGTGTGTGTGTGTGTGTGTGTGTACACAACATGAATGCCTGGTGCCTGTGGGACTCAGAGGAGGTGCATCCGACTCCCCAGAACTGGAGCTATGAGATGTCTAGAAGTAAACCTGGATACTCTAAAAGAGCAACAGGTGCTTATAACCAATGAGCTATCTCTCTGCTCCCCATTAGTATCTGAATATTCAAATTCTCATGTTGCAGATTTTTCCCCCTATTTCCCAGGCTTTCTTACAGTAATTCATTTGGTGGTTATTTACAGAACACATATGCCATTCCAAAACACCATCCAATATGCTAGCAATACAAGTTCTAATTTCCTGTTCTCATGCACACTATATTCCAGTGGGAGACAGAGGTGATGAATATGTATAATCTGCACCACAAAAGTTAAAAATGTAAGCAGATCAGGTCAGGCAAAGAGCCGGGAGGTGTTGCCCACACCCGCAGCTGTCAGAGGAAGCCTGAAGGAAGCAGTAAGGAGGGAGATGCTGAGAAACACCAGTGAGGCCAGGCAGACATGCAACAATCATGGCCAAAAAATGGTCGGTGTGAAAATCAGGGGCAATGTCTAGCATCCTTGCATCCTAACCTAGTCCTTCAAATTTCTTTTGAGCTAAACAGAAAGAACTCTGGGTTTTGACAGAGCTTGTGCATTTTAAAAGGGGCAATGTGTCTTCTTCCATAGTGAAGTGGAGCAAAGGGGAAGAAGCTCCAGGCTATTGCAGCTGAACAGCTGAGGACAATGGTGACTGGACGAGTTGAGAGGGAGGAAGTGGGAAGATGAAATGTCTTCTGGCTACGTTTCCAAAGTTGAGCCAGGGCTGGAATATGGCTCAGTAGTTAAGAGCACTGACTGCTCTTCCAGAGGTCCTGAGTTCAAGTGCCAACAACCACATGGTAGCTCACAACCATCTGTAATGGAACCTGACGCCCTCTTCTGTCATGCAGGTGTATATGCAAATAAGCACTCATACACAAATAAATAAATAAATCTTTATATATATATATATATATATATAAAGTTGAGAGGGATATGTCCCCAAAGGATGTGGGACAAAGGCAAGAGAAGGGACAAGTAGTTATAGGGAACGAGAGTGGAAGTTAGTTGAAAGCAAACCCTGCAGTTAGTTAGACCAGGCTCCACAGAACGCCAGTGACCACAGCTAATAAATTCTCTGACTACTTTGTGCCATAACACTAAGGCACACAGTGGGACCTCCCATGCCCATTCGACTTTGGTTGTTGATGGCTGTGTACCAGAATGCGTCACTGAGCAGTTCTGACAGAGATGGACAGTTCACGGGACCTAAAATATTTCCCACATGGTCCTTTGCAGAAAGCTTTGCTGACTCCAGAGCAGAGACGTTGTAGAGACATGAGCTACGATCTGGATCCTGAGGCATGTCAAAGGCTAGAGTTTAGAAAAGAGAGAACGCTCACACAAAGGCCCGTGTGAAGGGAAGGTCACCGGGTAACAGATGCAACGGTGGACAGAGAGAGCTGTAACTCACACTCACTCTCTATCCCGATGCGTCCAGCACCTAAGGCTCTGCTTGGCTTTCTCCTGCTCCACCAGCTTTGACACACACATCCCGGCCATTGTTTGCTGCTCAATCTCGAGCCCTGATGGCCCCTGCTTTGCAGTTTAAGGATTGCTCTTGCTTCAACTCACTGCCTTTAATACGGTATTTCTCAGGAAGAGAAAATGACGTCACCACATCCCTGGACAAAGGCCCATGGACGCCATCAGGCCCATCAGGGAACATCAGGTACTCAGCTCACAATGTCCACCTGGCCTGGCCTACGCCACTTTTCACTCTATCAATTTGTAAGATTTTTATGGGTTCATCATCTTATGTTGCTGAAAGTTTATTTGTTGTATTTGCAACTGAGAAAGTGGAACAGACTGTGATATCACACTTATACACGAAATAGCTACATTCATACCAAACCCCAACATCGACAGCATTACTAAACCATCTATGGAGAGATTCTCCTTGGAAGCTTGAAAACGAATAAAATGAACTTTTCATCACTTACCGATAAGATTAAGAAATGTAAACAATGACCTTCAATAAAAACGTATCCTGTTCTTCACATAAATTGTAAGATTTCTATTTCACAGAACATTATTTAGACTCTATACACTAACAGCAAATGAACATATTTTTAAATGTTTACTTAGTGGCTATTATGTTCAAATGTGTTGATTCAAGTCCCATAATAAGAGCTAATTCACAGGAACTTATTCACAGGAAGTTTCACTAAGTTCAAACATGTAACCGCCCACTACTCAAATGATGGAATTAAGAAAACATATTGTAATTTCAGTCCCTATTTACATAAAAAATGTTACTGAAGACCTGCATGACCCAGTCCTAGAATAAAGAAAAGTAACTGAATTACATACAGCACTGTCTCATAAAGTGAATCAGCTTCTACCCTGTAGCAACAAGAGTCCAAACTATGGAAAGCCTGGGTGTCCCTCTGTCCATGAAGGAGAACGTAAAATCTACAATAAGTAACTTTCAGGTTATCAACAATGACGGAAGTCACCGAGACATCAGAGGGACAGGACAGGCAGTGTTGCCCACTGCCCCTGTGCCAGCAAATGTCATTACCATTATCCATTATCGTTACCATCCACAGTTAATGTGAGGCTGGAGGGTTCAGCCTTCAAAAATCCTGAACACTGCAGGTTTCCAAATAATCAGTCTTACGCTGCCATGTAATTTAACAATAAGAATGTGTCCCCCCCTCCCCCACCATGGCTCTGTAGCATAATTTGAAACAGTTGTGGCAATACCTCCCACAGTGTTCTCTCTGGTTAGTAGTGCTTTGGTCATTCAGGGTCTTTTGTGTCTCCCATAAACGGTTGGATTGTTTGTTCTAGAGCACAGGGATACTGATTAGGAGGATGATTATATCCACATCCTCTTTGCTGCTAATCCATGAGCATGGGATTCTTCCATCTTCTTGGGGCTCACTGTCTTTCTTTAGTGTCCTAAATTTTCATTGCAGATGTCTTCTGTTTCTTTAGTTAGGCTTATTTCCGTGTGTGTGTGTGTGTGTGTGTGTGTGTGTGTGTGTGTGTGTGTGTATACATACATGTGTATGTATGTGTATGTATGTGTGTATATATGCTTATATATGCATGTGTGTATGTATGTATATATGTATGCATGTGTATGTGTGTGTATGAGTGTGTGTGCTGTGAATATAATTGTTTCTCTAATTTCTTTTTCAGTATGTTTGTCATTGATAAAGAGAAAGACTACTAATTTTTGTGTGTTAATTTTATATTCATCCACTTTGCTAAAATTATTTACCAGCTCTTAAATATTTAGAATTTAAAACAGCATGGTATCAGCACACAAACAGACAAATAGATCAATGGAATAGAACCAAGGACCAAATCTGATTTTGACAAAGATGCCAATAAATGATGCTAGGAAAACGATTTAATATACAGAAAGATGAAGCTAGATCCACATCTCTCATCATGCACAAAACTCAGCTCCCAGTGGATAAACTACCTCAGCAAAGGACCTGAAACTGCCAAAGGGAAAAAAAGGTAGGGAATGGATTTCAACTCACAGGCACAGGCGAGGACTTTATAAACAAAATTCTGGTTGCACAGAAGATATGACCATTAATCAACAAATGGGACCTTTTTAAAAGCTTCTTCACAGCAAAGGGAACTCAAGTGGATGAGTAGGTGGCCACAGAACGGGAGAAAAACATTGCTATCTATGCATCCACTAGGGCATGACTTGTCTAGAACACACAGAGAACAGAAAAGAGAAAAAAACTTAAATAAACAACCCAATTAGAAAATGGGTTATCAATCTAAGCAAAAAAGCTTCAAGAGGAGAACTAAAAATGGCTAGGGAACATCTTTTAAAATAACATCCACATTCCTAACAACCAGGAAACTGCAGACTAAACCTACTTTAATATTCCATCTTAGCCTGGTCAGAATAGCCATCTTCAAAAATACACATCACCACAAATGCTGTCTGTCACAGATGGTAGCAAAGGGGAATATTTATTTACTGTTGGTGGGAGTGTAAAGTAATGTAAGAACTTTAGAAATTAATTTGGAGGTTTCTTTAAACAAACAAACAAAAAACTAAAAATAGGATTGTCAAATGACCCAGCTAATAAACCCAATGAACTTTATATCTGACTACAGAGACACTTCAAATTCCATGTTCAGTGTTGTATTTACAATGACCAGGAAGTGGAATCAAACTAAATGTCCAGCAACAGATGAATGGATAAAGAAAGCATAGTGCTTAGCTGTAAAGTGCATGAAATACAGAAAAATGAAATTTGCATGTAAATGTATTATGTGATAGGAAAAATTACATTCAGTGAGGTCAGCCCTAGCCCAACTAACAGAAACTCCACACGTTCTTTCTCAAATAAAGATCCTGGCTTCTAATCTCTTGTTTTGTGTGCTTAACTTGAGCATACGTGTAAGTCAGGAAAGGAAAGAGATCTTTGCAGGAGGCATGTTCAGGAGGATAGTAGACTACAAGTAAACGCAAGCAGGGAGATGGAGACTGGGGTAGACGTTGAGGATGGAAGGGCGTGGAAGGATGGGGTAATGTGGCCCCAGGGAGGACTACCCTCAAATATCTGTGGAAAACCCATAAGAAACCCCACGATTCCTCAGCTTATTGAAGATATATAATTGGAGAGTGGTCGAATACGTGGAATATGGAAGAAGATGGGAAATGATAGGGGTTAAGAATTAACTGGGGACAGAAGCAAAGATATGCAGGAGAAGAGAGCTAATAATAAATAGGATAACCACAATTGTGGATATGAAAAAGTTGTATGGAAAAACCACTACTTGGTGAGCTCATTTAAAAATCTAATTTAAAAGGGGGAGCTTGAATTAGGTACCCTCCCTGAGTAGACAATGACCCTTCCAGAAGACAGCCATGAATAAAAATCTAAGAGAAGGTGTGGGGCACCCTGCTGTGAGTGCTGTGGTCATGGATGCTCTGGGGGTCTTCAAACACACAGGCTATTGCCGGGGCCCTTGCTCGCCTACCAGAGCAATATCATAAGACCTATTGCTAAAGGTACCACACACTTCGGCTGCAGTACACAGACTGATTTAATTCAAGTCAAGCTAACAAAGAACCATCCTTCTGCTGGCTAGCTTTCATACTGTGAGAACGTGCTGTACAGGCTGCTGGGGGAGAAAACATATTTCTGCTCCTCCCTAAGCCTGGACCCTTCATGCTGAACACTGACGGGGTGTGCCTACTGGTGCAAGAGGGACACAGCTTTGATGGGGTAATCAACTCCTTTCAAATTGGACGAAGCCTGTTTGTTCCACAGGAGGGGAGGGGATTTCGTGTATGGCACTATAGTCTTCATAAACAGCCCACGGCTGGGAGAAGTCAGAGGCTCTAGACTAGTTGTTACTGATGTTTTGCTAAGAGGTCATGTAACTGCTCTGTAAATATTCATATTTATACTCACAGACCTAGACTGCTGTCAACATTGCCCCTCCCCCCAAAAAATACCCTTCTTTTTGGAGTGGTCACCAGCCAATAAAGAAAGGTGTAATTAAGACCAAGAGCCTGTGTGTGCAACTCTAAAACAAGACATCTATACTTCCTCCCCCCACACTCTTACCAAGGTTCAGAGAACATCGAGGAAGAGGTGACAGGAGTTTAGGAGCCAGCACACAGGAAGCATGCTGGCTTCTGGATATGCCCTGACTACTGCAGCCTCGGAGCAACTGTGCCACCTGCACAAGACCCAGGAAAGACCAAGCCAGCCAAATCCCAGGACGGATGATGACCTGCAGCCCCAACCTTTACCGAGGGATAGTTGCTGGGGGAGAATCTTTTTTTTTTTTTTTTTTTTTTTTTTGAGGATGGGACCACTGCTAGATTTCCCATATCTTAGTGTGCAGTCCCACATCCATACATATATAGCTACCTCTGGCTAGACTTAATGTCATATATATACCATATATATAAAACACTTGGCATCTTTATACACATCTCTCTGCATGCACACCTTACTGACCAACCAAGGGCAATTCTCTGATTACTGCTATCCCCACACTAGAGAGAACCTGAGCTAAAAGATGTCAGCTGAGGTCAGAGACATCATGCCACAGTTAGTCCAGTCAGGTAACTTGTCTGAGCTTATAAAGCCGGAACTCGAACGCAAAGGCCTTGCTTGCTGGCCTGCATCTGTCACCGTAACACAGCAGCTCCAGGAAACACCTTATATGGTACATCCCAAATTGAGCTGCATGAAACTCCAGAGCTACGGGGACAGTGGTCCTCAACCTGCCTAAGGCTGTGACACTTGGACACAGTTCCTCATGTTGTGGTGACCCCCAACCATAACACTATTTTCAGTGCTACTTCATAGCTGTAATTTTGCTACTGTTCTGAAGAATCATGTAAATATCTGGTTACAGCATTTCCTATTATTTGCAACCCCAACGATAGGGCGATTTGGGGTCATAACCCACAGGTTGAGAAACGCTGCACGAGGCAGTTAGAAATGCTCTAAGAGGACATGTTGCCTTACATCAGAATTTTTCAGAACTCTAATGCGTACATTATTACTCCCCACGATGGTACTAAAATGAGATGTTCTAGTTAAGTCACAAAACCCTGTGTTTGAAAGCAAAACTAATGTCTCAAATGGACGCTCCTGTTCAAGAAAACACAGTTTGGGTTACCCAGCCCACGCCTCTCACGCCATGATTTATAAAATGACGTCAAGAAACCAAGGGAGGAGACCAAGTTCAGCAAGTGACCAAGCAAGGCCACGAGGCAGAGATAGGCAGTCCCCGACCTGCTTTCCTGTAATCACCCAGTTTCATGCTCAACTTTTAAAAAGTGTTTCATCAGCCAATTATTGTGATGGAGGCAAAACAAAACGGAAAAGAAAACACTGAAGCTCAAAACTCTTCTATCTGCGACTGTATCACTATCTGAGAGTCTTGGGTAATGTTTTCACTTCGGAACAACGATTTGCATCCCATAATTCTGGCTTTTCTTCTGTTGAAACACAACACCCTTGAACTGCTTGGTAGGCACAGCACCCATGCCCCCAGGTTGGGTCCTTTTTTTTTCTTAATTATTTTTTTATATCACAATGAGTTACTGTAACCAGTAAACGTAACCAGTAGTTAGCATTTCTATCTCCTGTTACCCTACAAACTCTCCTTCAATTAGTTATTGTGACTGTCTGGATAGAAAGCAGCATGTTCTTCATTTCCTCTTCCTCAACACACCCCTTTCAGAAGTCTTGGGCCACTGGTGCCCTCTGGTGGTAGGCACGGGAATGGTCTAACTTCACTGTCCATTTGAACCCTATGCCTAAGAGCACCCAGTTTTATTCGGATTCTTGCCATTGGCTTCAGTGAAACATTTTGTCTGTTTTTCCCTTCTGTTCTTCCCTATTCACTCTATCGAATAAAAATAAATTTTACTTATGGTAAACTAGTTTCAGAATAATCTTATGTACATTTGATGCTAAAAAACAAAACCAAAAAAACGAATCACAGTGTGGCCTCAGAGAGGCTGTCACAAACCTTGTCCGACACACAAAACTTGAATCTCAACTGTGAATGCACCCAGTGCCTTGAAGGGATGCCCGTGCTCTGAAGGATCTTGAGGATTATGACAAGGTTGGCTGCCTCCTCCTAAGACAGAACTGTGCCCGGAAGAATCGTTGCCAGCACCTGCCCAGCAGCACACAGCAGGAGAACCAAGGTTTAGAGCCAGGCCTCCCCATTCCAAATCCAGTGCCTGGACACCTGCGCAGTAGATTCCAGGCCCTGGAACAGTCTTTCTCTGTGGTTTTCCATTCTTCACAATCGGTTATTTTATTTGGAGGGCAGGGCCCGGGACTGTACTGCGCCCACTGCACTGCCCAGCACACTTTCTGCAGACAGTAGTTTCAGGCTATGTCCCGCCCTGAGAAACTCCATTCTACAAGCAGAATTTGACTTCCCTTTGAGGACAAATGAGGAGGCAGGAGGACTCTGCACCCTGGTGGACAATGAAACAACCTGCCCTGTCCGGCCCCGCCCACAGGGCGCAGACTGATAAATATATCATTCCTAAAAGTTCGCATAGTGCTACTCAATCAAATTACCCGAGTAAAATGGGACTAAATGGCACATGGCATATTAAAATCTCATCAATGGCTGGCAGGATAATTCAGTGCAGAAAGACACTGCCAAGCTTAATAACCTGCATTAGCTCTCCAGGCCCCACATGTACACACACACACACACACACACACACACACAGGCTACAACATCCTCACCCGGATGCCATAAAAGAAAGCACGTTCACAGATACTGTGGGGAGCCCCACACTGGGAACCACAGATTACTGTGTTACCTCTCTGGGGTTTCTGGTCTCATTAGTAAAAGAACCTAGAAACAGACTTGAAAGGAAGTGTGATGACAGTCTTATTAGAAATTGAAGGAAAATCATCAGAGGTTGCAGGCTATGAGTCCGGGC
This sequence comes from Micromys minutus, assembly GCF_963924665.1. NCBI lineage: Eukaryota > Metazoa > Chordata > Mammalia > Rodentia > Muridae > Micromys > Micromys minutus. The sequence goes on along the minus strand of NC_137973.1, from coordinate 65,520,206 downwards.
AGCTCCCTAGAAGAAGGCTGGGAAGAGGCAGAGAGAAAGCCATAGTTGAGAAGCAGCCACGTGGTGAAATCGGGAAGGAGGGACAGCTTCAGAAAGGTTGGAATAAAGAAAGAACTACATTTCCTAAGTAACTCGGGAAAGTGGGTGGGCTCCACAATGCTACGAGACAGAAGCTCCGTAAGCTTCTATGCAGAGGAAGCGTTTCTGGGAAGGATGGGTATAATAGCCTCACTACATATTAAAGGCATAATTATTCCTCCCATCTCCTTAGCATATCGTTAGGTTATCAGCCTCCCAGATGGCCAGTCTCCTCCAGGTGATTGACAAGTTCAGGTGGGTTAACTCTTCTCTTCAGAGCTGTAGATCCATCCTCAGTGGACTCGAAGAATGACATTCCCTCCACAACAGTCTCTAATCACTCAGAAGAAGGGCAGAGAATGGGAAGTAGAAATAACTCATTGTTTTTTTTTTTTTTTTTTTTTTTTTTTTTAACCATGAAAATCTAGAGATCCAGAATGGACTAGTGTCATAACTTTCAATCACGCCTTCAACTAGAGCTTCCAGAGCAAAAGTCAGGAGACGAGACAAGGATCCAGGGTACCCTTCCAGCATTCCTGGCACCGGGCCAGGTCAAAACCAAGGACATTTCCAACTTTTAGATAAGAAAACAAAACAAAACAAAAACAAACAAACCCAAGTCTACTCCTGGGGGCCTCTAAACTGCCTATCCTATTTCTACCTCCTGTCCTCATCAGGGACACTTAGCCCTGAAGGACTGTGACTCCCACCGACCTGTCATCTGATCACCAGCTGTGTCAAAGGACCAGAAGACAGAAGGCTCCCTCTGTCCCCGGGGCTTCAGATGTAGCCTACTAGAATTCACTCCTGAAGGCCCACGTCTCTGACTGGGCCTGGTTCTGCACAGCTTCCACGCTCTCAACACTCCACACAGACAACCTGACTCAGCCTTAAAGCTCAGCTCAACTCTGACCCCATGGTCTAGGCCTGGTTCAAACCTCTGACTTATCTGATTCCCCAGCATCAAATCAATGCCTGCACCAGCCCATTTCTGCCTCTCAGTACAGGCGCCGGGAATCCTTACAACAGCTACAGCCTCTTTATGTCGTTCACAGTCACTCTGTAACCTGCACAGACAGATGTGTTTATCGCAGGGCATGTCTGTGATCCTGGAGTTAGCAGTAACTAAGATTGGAGTCAACAGCCTGGTTTGAGCTGGGGAGAAAACTAAGTTGGCAAAGTGCTTGGCTGTGCAAGCAAGCATGAGGATCTGAGTTCGATCCCCAGAACTCAGGAAACAAAGCCAAGCATGGTGGAGCATGCTTATTATCCCAGTGCTGGGGATGCGAGACCAAGAGATCTCTATGGCAACTGGCCATTTAGCCTCACCTATCTAGAGATCAGTGAGATACTCTGTCTCCAAAAACTATAACCAGCAGACAGCACCCAAGGAACAATACTTCAAGACTCCTGGCCTCCACATGTGTGTGCATGCACAAAGGACCTGTGTTTGCCTGGGCCAGTAATCAGGGCAAAGTGGGGCTCCACAAAACCATGCGGCTTCTCAATGTACTGTTATTCAATTAATTCTGACCTTGTAGAAAGACTAATGTGCTTCTGACAACATATTTATGACATACTACTGCAACTATTGAAACCCAGGACATGTCCATGTTATACATACTGGCTTGTCTGCTTAGGCTTTTTGTCACTATATAACAGTATCTCTTCCTGAAACACTGCCAGTGGCTGTTACATTGTAACTGTGGGAATACAATCCATTCAGAAATGAGCACACTTATTAAGGGCTTCTCTTCCTTCTGTTGTTGTTTTATTTTTCTGGTTGTTCTTGCTCTGAGACTGTTCTACCCACACTCCGGTTGTGTACACTGTCTTTTAAAATGACCTGAATCCATCTTGCCTAAACAAGGAGGAAAAAAAAACAAAACTGTAGGGTAGAGGAGAAAATAGAAACTAATTATGAAGAAAGTATTTAGTATAAGATACATTACAATTACAAGAGTTTGTCATTTGAAGAGTCCCGTGTGTTCATTCTTGGAAGCAGAGGTAGATCTGTGAGTCCCAAGCTATACCTTGGCTGCACAGTGAGACCCTGTCTCAAAATACAACAAAACAAAAAGGCAAGAGTTCAAGCTACGTTTGTTCCTTTATCACAAAATAATCCTCAGCCTTAAGGTCCAGAAAAGTAACTAGAAACATCAAAGTACAGAGTTACACCATGAGCCCGGTGACTACTTTGAACACACATAGCAATTTCTGCAGCCCTATTTTACAGGGGGAAAAAAATCTAATGCTTAGCAAGTTAAGCAGTTCACCGGGTCCCAGAGCAAAAGGCATGTATTTCCAAGATTCTAGCTTCACCCCTCCAGAGCGGAACCTCCTAAGGGGTGTGCACAAGGCTTGGCATTGACATAGCTCCCCTGCGGGGTATTAACCAATGAGGTGTGAAGGCAACTCACCTACTTGGGTACTTCACGCTAAAGTTAACAAGATCTACAGAGAAGAAAAAGGAGGGTAGCCAGGAGCTTTTCTGTCTTTGGCATCCAGCCCAGGGTAGCACCAGACACCTCCCTCTAGGTTTTGCTCCAATGTTCAGGGCAAGAAGTGGCACCACGTGCCAGAGTGCCAGCCAGCCAGCCCCCCGCTTGTGGATGGCATTCCTGTGCAAACTTTTAGGTAAAAACTCAGCTGACTGTTGTTGGTGTTTTGCTTTGCTTTCAATTTTTAAGTTTCCGTGCACAACAAAAAGGGTCTGTGATGGCGTGTGCACACAAGCCTATCCCAGTGCCTGGCTCATATTCCCCTCCTACTTCCTCCCTCCCCGTACGCCTGCGCTGACAGCAAGGTCGCGGGCAAACGCCGTTTCGAAGTGAAGCCCCCGGTACCCAGAGTTCTGCGTCCGTGCGGAGGGGGAAGGGCTTAGCAGCGCCCCGGAGGGCGGCGGCCCACGGCGCGGAGGGTGAGCGGGAGGAACGCGGCGCCGCGGGCCGGTTGCGGTCGCTGCAGAGGGCGGTTGGCCCCGCGCCGCCCTGCGCGCCGAGACCTGTCCCCGCCGTCCCGGGCCTGGGCGCGGGCTGCCGCACGGCGCGGCGGCTCCTCCGCCGGGCCGGCGCGGAGCTGGGCGACTTACTGAAGAACAGGCGGTAGTCCTGCGAGCGGGGATGGCCCAGCTCCTCCGTGCGGTACAGGGACATGGCGCGGCGCGGAGGGCGGGCGACGGCCCCCACGCGCCACCCTCGGCAGACGCTCAGCAGCGACAGCAGCGCGCGCATGGCGGACGGTCTGCGAGGACCCGCGGGTCGGGGCTGGGCTCGGCGCGGCCGCACGACGGCGCCCCCTGCCGCCCGCAGCCTGCACTGCCTCCCCAGGTCGGCCTCAAGTGGCACCAAGTCCCACCCTCTTCTGGATTCCACTTTCCCCCACAGCCCTCGGAGATCTAAGACCATCAAGAGGTGGAGACAAGGACCTTAGTAGACCCAGAGATTCGTCACCACGCAGCCACTCACACACTGTCAGTGTCTTCGATTAGATTTTGATTACATTAACGTAGCACTGGGTACATGGCTCCAGGAACTTCTAAAGGATCATCCAAACGGAGAGATTGGAGTACGCACGCAAGCACGCCCACCCACCCACACCCACACACACACACACCCACCCACACACACACACACACACACACACACACACACACGACTATAAAGTATAACGATCCAGCCTCCTTGTGAAGACATTTGACACAGACTTCCCCTAAATCTGTAATTCTACTTCCTCCATAATGACTTTTAATATTTAACCAAAGTGCAGGTAATTTCTAACTTCTCTGCAGTCGCATACGTCACAAGTGTTTCTGTCTGGTCCAGGGACCACAACTAGCTGCTACAGCCGTCTTTACTCTTGCAGTCTTTGGTCCAGCTAACAATGGCAGCTATGACTCTGAGAAAGGAACCAGCCACGGGGCTACATATGCCATTTTCCTTTTCTGTAGACCAGTTGTTTGGGGAGACCTCATTGGAAAGGTTTTTAGGACCTCTTTCCAGTTTCTGCTCCAACTGTGAGCAGGGCTCATGTCTTGCCTACTGGGCACCTACTGGGTTCTTTCTGCACCTAAATTGTGACAGTTAAAATCAAAACCGGTTTTACACAGGTTCTAGAAAGGACCTCTTAGAGATGCCACTAGCCACTTAGACATTGCTCAGCCTAGTCCCTAAAAACATTTTGACATTAGTGGCTTTGTAATGTGTCAACTTCACTAGGCTGAATTGCAAGCTAAATTGTCCTATTAAAAAAAAAAATGAAGGGAACATTTCCTTCCTGCGTTTATCTCACTGATTTATATAATTTTGCTGATGTGTAAAAAAGAAAGCTTAAAATTTCATTTATACTTCAAATACTGGATATTTGGGAAAGAACTTTCTACTGAAACAAGGTTCTGGGCAGTCTAATAGTCTAGATTCTTATGATTAGCATCAAACTCTTCAGATATGTGATTTAGAAATAATACTTTATGCCACTGAAAATAGTTCATTTTTAAACAATGTAAATTCCCATTTTTTGTATTCTGTAATTGACTTAAATATCTGTAAATCCAAACCAAATATACAATACATGTTATGAGAATAAGGCTGGCTTACTGGTTAACTCTAAAATACAAATTTCCAAAGATGTTTATTCAACAATACTTGTCCATCTCCAATGTAGACATTTGGAGCCTACCTCACTGAATTTCCCCTGTGGACATCCATTACTATCAAGTAGCAAATGTGGGGGTCTGAGTAAGTATGGCCCCATTAGACTCATGTGTTTGAATGCTCGGCTATCCATAGGGAGTGGCACTATTAGGAGGTGTGGCCTTGTTGGAGTAGGTGAGGCCTTGTTGGAAGAAGCATATCACTGTGGGGGTTCAGCTTTGAGCTTTCCTGTGTTCAAGCTCTGCCCAGTGTAGAACACAGTCTAGTTGCCTTCCAATCAAGATGTAGAACTCACAGCTTCAGCTTGTGTAGTACATCTGCCCGCACGCTGCCATGCTTCCTGCCAGGATAATAAAGGACTAAACTTCTAAAACTGTAAGTCAGCCCCAATTAAATGTTTCCTTTGTAAGTGTCTCCTCGGTCATGATGTCTCTTCACAGCAATGAAACCCTAAGGCAGCAAATATGTGTCTTAATTCTTAATTCTAGGACTTTACAAGATGAAGGTAAAGACAAATGTGGGGGAAAAAAGCTCTTGAACACATCTCCAGAATTTATTTACAAATAAAATACAGACCTTCTATGATGCTTCCATCTTTTGAGAGATTTTTAATATGCCATCCTTCATTAGTAGTAATAGCATTTTTGTTTAGCTTTATTTTTAAGCAAATATTTATTTTTTTAGATCTTTCCCCATCTACTTAATCATCTACACCTCTAACTTAATGAACAAAGCTTAAACTTTTAAAACCCCCTTTTGAGCCCCTACCTTAAGAATATCACATTTATTTTTGAAGATACATAGATACTTATTATATAGCAACTCATTTTAGCTCCAACTTTGCATTATTTAAATATAAGTAGGCTGTTTCTGAATGAGGCAGTAATTCATTAGTAATCATTCTGTGTGTTTCATAAGTCTTGTAAGTCTTTTCAGGTCCCAGAAAACTCTCAAAAGGATGGTTCAGCTTACTATTAGGCTGTAGCTCTGAACACCTTGAGAGAACAATATATATATTAATGTTGGTCCAAATGAAAAGAATGCCACAGGTTTGGGTCGTCTAACCACCAGAGAGACAAAAGAGTACATGATACAACAATCCTACATTTAAATGCAGTCAATAGTCATAGGAACCACTAATACAGTACAACAGTCATAGGAACCACTAATACAGTACAACAGTCATAGGAACCACTAATACAGTACAACAGTCGTAGGAACCACTCATACTACAGTAGACGTGGTTGTCCTTTGTAAATGCTACATTTTTGTGGAAGCTAATGAAAACAAAGATGAGACCCTTTCCAACTCTAAGTTGTCTGTCCAGCCTCCTACTAGAGGAAGGGGACATGGGACTTTCTCTCGTATACCCAGAAGGGCTGTGCTGAGAAGGGCGCAGGGCACAGTCGACAGTAATAAAAGGCGAGATGAACAAAGAGAGGAGAAGCAGCCCCACTGATGCTTTGGCTTCTTCCTAAAAATCGGTTATGAAAAGTCCAACGATTTCCCTTTTTTCATATTCTATGAATATTTTGCCTTCTGCTAAGAAAAGACTATGATCCAACTCTCAAGGGAACAAATGATCCACGGAGCAGAGAGACCAAGCAAATAGAAGCAGGTTAAGAGCCGAGAACTTGCTTTAATTCTCCCAGTCTGGGGGCAGGAAGGGAATTGTTAGCATGCTGACATTCTTGCCAGGAACATCTCATCTGGGTCATAGCAAGCCTTTGTCCTGAGGCTCACACACGTCTTAAACACTGAACAGAGCAGACACCTTAGGTTTACACAAGTCCCCGGGACTTGCAGAGCAGACTTGGTATTTAGCACTCAGCCTTTCTGGCACATCACGAAATTGGACATAAACATTTATTCACCATATGAAAATCACATATGAGCTAAATGCATACTATTAAATGGCACGAGAAAAACAAAGTTTTGCTTGATGAAATATTATGCTCTTAAGCTAACTTAAACATGAAAAAAAATTTAGCCCAGTGACACGTTATAAATTTCTTATTATAAATATAGAAACTGTCCTGATACTTTAATCCAATTCAAGGGCTGAGCCAGTAAATTGGTAATAATGGCCCCTGAACAAAATCTAATGAGACAACCCATCTTCTCTGCCCACTTTGTAGAGTTTTCTCTTTAGGCCTTGAGCAATGGGAATTCATTTTGTTTTTAAGTGATTTAACTACAGGACTCCCCCCCCCCATTTCTTATACATATTCTAATTACATGGAAGAATGGATTTCAAATTGAATCCAGAAGAACTGGGTTCTAAAGGCAGTTCTTTCAAGTACATTTTATGTAATGTGAACAGGCTTAATTTATATCAGACCTGGGGCTGACCCCAAAAGAACCTCAGCCCTACCCATGAAATAGTTCAGGTGGCTTAAATTTTTTCAATTTCTTTAAATGAAGAGAAGGTTTAAAATCCAAGTAACTAGGAGGTTTCCTTTATTTAAAAAGAAAAAAGAAACCATAATTTCTCTTAAATGATAAAGTTCCTCTCCTCCTGTAATCAACTTTTCACTCATTTGGCTAACATTTTTTTTTTTAAATTACTATTGGTCAGGAGGAGGACAACAGATGTATAACACAATGGAAAACTAGAAAAAAAATTTTTTTTTGTCCACTGGTGAGATTAAGGCATTGGGCAAATAGTCACTTCAGCCTGAATTAAGTGTCTTGGTAGAAAGTTCAGGAGCTGTTACACAACAGGGGACAGATCCAGTTTGGATTAAGGATTAAAAGAGGCTTCTGTATGCACAAGCCTCTTCTGTATCTGCCAATGGAAAGGTGGCTGCGGGACAGAGAAGACTCAGAGGTCAGGAGGGAGAGGCAAGATTTCTCTGAGAAATATTTCCCGATATAACATTTGTGACAGTACTTACGGACTGCCTCCGCTTGGATTTCTACGAAGGGGCTGAGGCAGGATCAGTTCCAAGGCAGAAGGAATCCTTGTGAAGAACTCCAGAGGAGGGCGGAAGGAAGAATGAAGTTCAGAGCATGGGCCCGGGTGGGGGTTGGGAGGTGGGAGTGTGGGGTGTGGAGCGAGGGATGAAGGGTGGTCTGAGTGGTGGAGGGTGGCCGGTGGGTAGAGGGTGAGGGGTGGTGGAGGGTGGAGATGGGGTCGGGGAGTGTACAACTAACTACACAGATTCCAAAGCAGCTTCGATTAACTGACGTGAAAATTAGTGAACATCGCTTGTTCTCATCAGGTGAGGCTGCAAATACATTAGCAGGTGTTTCTGGACGTACTGATGGTCAAAGGTGTTGTAGTAAATTTAGCTTGCCCGCTCCAGCTAATTTCAATATGCCTAGACTAGCTGGAAGGCTGAGCAGTTCCAATCCTCTACCCGGCTAGCACTCATTGTCCCCGCAGTACTTCTGGCTCAGCACCTAAAGCTATGTTTTATCTTTGCTGCCCTATTAGCTTCTGGGCAGCCTCTCTCATAGGGCCGTTTTCCCTTTCTGCCTATATTTTGGATGACTTTTCTTTTAGAGCTCTAAATCTGATCTGTCTCCCTCCGAATCATGGTGTTTCTCCTCCTCTCTTTCTCCCAGTTCCTAACCCATGTAAATCTAAAGGTCTAAAAACAAAGACATTCACCGAGGCTGAGAAAACAAATCTTTCCTTGTAGTGGGGCTGAGTGGCGCTTCTCCACGCCCACTGCTATATCCAGTTTTATAGAGACCTTTACAAATAGGCTAGAAATAAACCAAAAATACCACAGAAGACAGAAGCAGGGAATTCATGCTTTTTTTAAAAAAAGTCACAAATTATCAACAAATACTATGCTCACATATGCTCAAACATCGTTGGCAATAATGAACAAGAGGAAAATGGGAGAAAAGTCTTTAGTGGTTTGGTTTCATCTATAGTGTAATCACCAGGGCAGAAGCATTTCTGCTCATTGTGGGATCCCGGATGATGGTCTCTCCAGATATGACACACTTCTTTGGTGAAGGTGCATCCCCAAAGATGGATCATTAGAGTGCTATAACCCGAGGGAATTTCCACACGGAAGGGTCACATATCATATTTATTGACAAACTCATGGGATTATCTCTATAAATCAATCTGAAAGCAAACGAAAAACTTCTACATGTGTTGATTATAAATGCATTTCAATTGTTATAAACATTATAAATATACTTTTTATACATATCTATGATAATTTTAATTTATGAATTATCTACAGTTTATAAGTCAGACAATAGCACAAACATTATACATGCATACTATAACAAAATTGACAGTTTCAAGGTCAATGTTAAGTAAAATATGTAATTCTTGAAAAAATAAATAAATAAATGCATCTCAAATTCTAGCCTTCTATTTTGAGATATAGCCATTCCCACAGCACTTACAATGATTTTACCTGTCTAAAAGGGAACTTAACTGATCTTACATATAGTTAACAGATACAAAGAAAAATCTAAAAAATACCCATGTAGCTTAATTCGGTCACATGGCATTGCTAGATGTGTGTGCATAAGTTGAGCACCTTTTGAACCTCCAGCACATGATGCTTTCAGTATAGGTATTTCTTGAGCCATCCATCAGCTAACCATTTACAAAGATTCACCCAACCCTCACATGGACAATTTTTGTTCTGTCAGCCCATGACACTAATTAAGAAGAACCTCCACCATGACCCAGCAGTACCTGCCTGGATAAAAGAAGTCAGATACAAAGAGAAAGTAAAGGAAGAAGGGAGTATTAAAATATAATTTTAAAATATCCACAGTATGTGACTGTACTGGCTGGTTTTGTGTCAACTTGACACAAGCTGAAGTTATCACAGAGAAAGGAGCCTCAGTTGAGAAAATAGCTTCATGAGATCCAGCTGTAAGACATTTTCTTAACTAGTGATCAAGCGGGAAGGGCCCAGCCCATTGTGAGTGGAGCCATCGCTGGGCTGGTAGACCTGGGTTCTATAAGAAAGCAGGCTGAGCAAGCCAGGGGAAGCAAGCCAGTAAGTAACATCCCTCCATGGCCTCTGCATCAGCTCCTGCTTCCTGACCTGCTTGAGTTCCAGTCCTGACTTCCTTTGGTGATGAACAGCGATATGGAAGTATAAGCTGAATAAACCCTTTCCTCCCTATGTTGCTTCATGGACATGATGTTTTGTTGAGGAATAGAAACCCTGACTAGGACAGTGACCTTTCAGGTTTGATGGAAAACAAGGTTGGGACTGCTGAGGGTCTTTCATGATGTTAGAACAGTATGACACTAGCTATAACAGTAGTGCAAAGAACATGAATAAAAGCTCTGACCAAATTCTGTCATGCATGCTTTTGTAAAATACAGCTACTCTATTATAACATAACACTTGTGAAATATTATAATACGTTTTATTAATTATATTAATTTTACATAACTAGTCATTGCTAAGACTTTTTCAGGCTAAACTTAATGTCATAGTGCAGTTGACTTGGTCAGCAGATTAAAAAAAAACATAATGCCTTATGTTTTAACACAAAAGCAGGCTGGAACTAAGTTAGCTTCCTGTGGTGAGCACATTCTTCTTCTTCTTCTTCTTCTTCTTCTTCTTCTTCTTCTTCTTCTTCTTCTTCTTCTTCTTCTTTTTCTTCTTTTTCTTCTTCTTCTTCTTCTTCTCCTTCTTCTTCTTCTTCTTCTTCTTCTCCTTCTTCTTCTTCCTCTTCCTCTTCTTCTTTTTGCTTCTGTAACTAAAATATTGTTTTTGTAAGTAAAAGAAAACTTCTTAAGAAGTACTTAAAATTACACCTTAGTCTTTCTAAAACTTCAAAGCAATTAATGATGGTAAAAAACAAAACAAAACAAAACAAAAAAAAAAAACAACTAACAACACAGAAACGAAATCTCACAAAGATGTAGAGGGGTGAGTGAGCTGAACTGTTTTCATTGTAAATTTTAGAAATCAATCATTGGCACATGGGTATAATTATTCCACCTTTCTAATCACCATGGTCAACTCATTCCTATAAAATTTCAGCTTTAGATTTAGCCTTAGCTGAAGCTTGACTCTCTGTCCTCTACCACACCCTGGATAAGAAATGATAACTCGGCCTTTTAAACAAACATTACCTGAGCCTGTGTGCCTTTGTTGAACATAGTGGAAAAGCTATTTGAGTTGGCATCACTTTGCACAGGTCACTTTTAGGTAGTCTTTTAAAAAAATGTCTTCCAGGTAAGGTTATCAGTAGAAACTGACTCTTCTATTTTAGTTGGAGGAGCCACACCAACTGCCCTACCATGAAAGTGGTTAACTGACCAACCTGTTTTAATTGAACAATGGTGTATGACACAGGAAAAACTACAGGCACTAGAACAACTAATCCAAGGGCATCTGGAAGCTCAACACATAGAGGTGTCCATCAGCCCTTGGAATTCTCCAGTATTTCTCATCAAAAAGGAATATGGCAAATGGAGGATGTTAAAAGATCTGAGAGCAATTAATACAATTATTCAACCACTGGGTTCCTTGCAGCCTGGAATCTTCCTCATTGCCTAAGACTTATCATAGTCATTGGTTTAAAAGATTGCTTTTTCACAATTTCTTTACAAGAAAAAGTTGAGAAATATCTGTTTTCATGGTACCCACATCTAACCATTGCATGCCCACCAAGAGGTGCCAGTAGAAAGTCCTGCAACAAGGAATGGTGAATAGTCCTACATTATAAGGACTACGTTATAGGCCAATAATTTGTGCAACAGCTATTGGAAATGATTCATAAACACACTGTTTTCCACTGTCTGCTGGGTTCACTTCCCAGTGGATTGTTTTTGTTTTCAATTTGACACTCGGTAGAGTTATCAGGGAAGAGGAAACTCACTGAAAAGATATTTTCATCAGATTACCTATAGAGCCTTTTTAATATATTCTCTGTATTTACATTTCAAATGTTATCCCCTTACCCCCTTTCCCTTGCTCCCTCTCTCAAACACCCTCTCCACCTCAGCTCCTTGGCATTCCCCTACACTGGGAAAATGTGCCTGCACTGGACCAAAGGCCTTTTCCTGATTAATGATTGATGTGGTAGGACTCAGTCCACAGTGGATGGTGCCGACCCAGGAAAGGTGGTTCTGGGTCATGTAAGAATGTAAGCTGAGCAAGCAAGCCACGGAGCAAGCCACTAAGTAGCATTCTTTCATTGCTTTTGCTTCAACTCCTGGCTGCAGGTTCCTGGCTTGAGTTTCAGCCTTGACTTTCCTTAGTGACTGAATGTGACCTCAGAGTAGTAAGCAGAAATAAGCCCTTTCCTCCCCAAGTAGCTTTGGATCATAGTGTTTTATTACATAAATAGAAAGCAAACTACGATGGCTACTCCTATAACATTTGTACCACTATTATACCCAAAGGCAAAAATATCTTGTTGTATCAGCCATTGTTGTAGTTAACTGCTGGGTAAGGCTGTTGATTCTTCTTCCCCTGATCTAGCGGTTTGCGTAGCACCTTCTATTGCTTTCGTCACAAGCAACCAAATGGCAAAACAAAGAAAAAAGAAACCAGGATATTAGTTGAAAACACAATCTGATATAATTGAGGAAAATATTAAAAACTGAACTATAAAGATATTGCTGATCCTTAAAAAGATTTGAAACCCACCCAAGTCATTATGTAACTCTAGGAGTCTTTTCCTCACATCCTTTCTTCAGATCTATCTATACATTTACCCCAGGCTTCTCAAGTGTGAATCTGCATGTGTGTGTGTGTGTGTGTGTGTGTGTGTGTGTGTGTTTAGACCAGAGGTTGATACTGAACGTCTCTTTGATAGCTTTATTTTCCTTGAGACAGGCTTTCTCATTGAACCTGAAGCTCACTGATTTCACTAGACTAACTGGCCGCTGAGCCCTAAGAGTTTATCTGTCTCTGCTCTTCTCCTTCCCCAGGGCTAGTATTACAGATCAGCCACAGCCCCTGGATTCTCCACGAGGACTAGGCGTATAAACTTGGACCTTATGCTTGCGTGACAATCATTTTGGAAAATGCTGAGCCACTTTTCAAGGTTCTTTTCTCCAGATCAGCTGTAAAAAACTGACTTCTCGAGAGGCTGAGCAACTGGCGACTTCAGGACACAGAGCGGAGCCTGGCCCATCTGCCACCCGGAACGGCGGCGCATAGAGGCCGAGCAACTGGTGGGTGGGAGACCTGGGCTGCAGGGGAGCAGAGAGATCTCTGCAGAGTGCACACGGAAAGTGCACACCCTAACTTGCCCAGCCCTGCCTTGCCCGATCCAGCGATTGGAAACAGAAAATTAGAACTTCTGTTTCCACCCAGAGGCAACTTCAGGACACAGAGCGGAGCCTGGCCCATCTGCCACCCGGAACGGCGACTCATAGAGGCTGAGCAACTGCGATTGGGAACAGAAAATTAGAACTTCTGTTTCCACCCAGAGGCGACGTCAGGACGCAGAGCGGAGCCTGGCCCATCTGCCACCCGGAATGGCGACTCATAGAGGCTGAGCAACTGGTGAGTGGGAGACCTAGGCTGCAGGTGAGCAGAGAGATCTCTGCGGAGTGCACACGGAAAGTGCACACACTACCTTGCCCAGCCCTGCCTTGCCTGAACTAGCAACCAGAAACAGAACGTTGGAACTTCTGCTCACACCCGACTACTCTGAGGCATAAAACAGGGCTTGGCCCATCTGACACCTGGACCAGTGGAGAACCAGGGCCACAGACCAGAGACAAGGGAAAGGCAAGAACATATCACTGACAACAAAATGGCAAGAGGAAAGAGAAAGAGTATATCCCAAGGAAACCAAGACAATCTAGCAACACCAGAACCCAACTCTCCCATAACAGCAAACATCGGAAATCAAAACACTCCAGAAAAAGAAGACACAGACCTGAAATCATACCTCAAGACGCTGATAGAGATACTTAAACAAGAAAGGGAGGAAAAGCAAAAAGATTCGGAAGCTTTTAAAGAAAAAACAAGAAAAACACTCAAAGAACTCAAAGAACGAGAGGAAAACAGAACCAAAGAAATAAAGGAATGGAAGAGGGAAATTAAAACAGAAATTGACACAATAAAGAAACGCTAAAAGAGATAACCCTTGATTCAGAACACCAAAAAAAGAAATCAGGAGTCACAGAAGCAAGCATTTCCAATAGATTACAAGAGATCGAAGAGAGAATCTTGGGGGCAGAAGACAACATTGCAAACATAGACAAAACAGCCAGAGAAGATGCAAAAAACAAAAAGCTCCTAACCCAAAATGTCCAGGAAATCAAAGACACAATGAGAAGACCGAACCTAAGGATAATAGGAATAGAAGAGGGAGAAGAGTATCAACTAAGAGGCACAGTAAATATCTTCAACAAAATCATAGAAGAAAACTTCCCTACCCTCAAGAATGAGATGACTACGGGCATAAAAGAAGCCTTCAGAACTCCAAATAGGTTGGACCAGAAAAGAAATACCTCCCGACACATAATAGTAAAAACATCAAGTGCCCAAAGTAAAGAAAGAATACTAAAAGCAGTGAGGGAAAAAGGTCAGGTAACATATAAAGGCAGACCAATCAGACTCACACCCGATTTCTCAACAGAGACTATGAAAGCTAGAAGAGCCTGGACAGACATCATGAACTCCTTAAGAGAGCACAAGTGCCAGCCCAAGCTGCTATACCCAGCAAAACTATCAATCACCATCGATGGAGAGACAAAGATATTTCAAGACAAATCAAAATTCACACAATATCTGACCACAAACCCAGCACTACAACGAATTGTAGGTGGAAAACCCAATACAATGAGGGAAAATACAGCCTAGTAAAAACAAGAAAACTCCTAAACAAGAAAACTAAAAGAAGAAAAAAACACAGACACAACTCAACCCACAAAAGCAATAATGGCAGGAAACAGAAACAACTATTCCTTGATATCTATTAACATAAATGGTCTCAACTCCCCAATAAAGAGACATAGACTATCAGACTGGATACATAAACAAAATCCAGCTTTTTGCTGCATACAAGAAACTCATCTCAGAGACAGAGACAGATACTATCTCAGAGTAAAAGGGTGAGAAAAAAACTTCCAAGCAAACAGCTCCAAGAAGCAAGCTGGAGTGGCTATTCTAATATCGAATAAAGTAAATTTCCAACCAAAAGTTATCAAAAAAGATAAGGAAAAACACTTTTTACTCATTACCGGGGAAATCTGTCAGGAGCAACTCTCAATCCTTAACATATATGTTCCAAATAAAAAATCACCCACATTCATAAAAAAACCCTACTAAAGCTCAAAAAAATACATTTCACCCCACACAATAATAGTGGGAGACTTTAATACCCCACTCTCACCAATGGACAGATCAAGGAAACAGAAACTGAACAAGGACACTGCAAAACTAGCAGAGACTTTGAACCAACTAGAATTAATAGATATATACAGAACATACTATCCTAAAGTAAAAGAATACACCTTCTTCTCACCACCCCATGGCACCTTCTCAAAAATTGACCACATAATTGGACACAGAACGAGCCTCCATCGATATAAGAAGATTGAAATACTCCCATGCATCCACTCAGATCACCATGGTCTAAGGCTGGTCTTTAACAACAACAAAGACAACATACACATGGAAACTAAACAACGCTCTGTTAAAGGATAGCAGGGTCAAAGAAGAAATAAAGAAAGAAATTAAGGATTTTCTAGAATTCAACGAAAACGAAAACACAACATACCCAAACCTATGGGATGCAATGAAAGCAGTATTGAGAGGAAAACTCATAGCCATAAGTGCTTCCAAAAAGAAACTGGAGAGAGCTCACATCAGCAACCTGACAGCACACCTAAAATCCCTAGAACAAAAGGAAGCAGATATACCCAAAAAGAGTAGACGGCAAGAAATAATCAAAATTAGGGCAGTAATAGACCAAATAGAAACAAAAAGAACCATTGAAAAAATCAACAAAACAAAGAGTTGGTTCTTTGAGAAAATCAACAAGATTGATAAACCCCTAGCCAGACTAACTAGAGGGCAAAGAGAGAGTATCCAAATTAACAAAATCAGAAAGGAAAGTGGAGACATAACAACTGAAACTGAGGAAATTCAAGAAATCATCAGATCCTACTACAAAAACTTATACCCCACAAAATTGGAAAATCTGGAGGAAATGGATGAATTCCTAGACAGATACAAGGTCCCAAAGTTAAACCAGGACCAAGAAAACCATCTAAATAATCCCATAACAACTAAAGAAATAGAAGAAGTCATCAAAAGCCTCCCAACCAAAAAAAGCCCAGGTCCAGACGGGTTCAGTGTAGAATTTTATCAGACATTTATTGGGAATATAACACCAATACTCGCCAAACTATTCCAAAAGATAGAATCAGATGGAATATTACCCACCTCATTTTTTGAGGCTACAATAACCCTCGTACCTAAACCACACAAAGACCCTACAAGGAAAGAGAACTTCAGACCAATCTCACTTATGAACATTGATGCAAAAATACTCAACAAAATCCTTGCAAACTGAATCCAAGAACACATCAAAACGATCATTCATCATGACCAAGTAGGCTTCATCCCTGGGATGCAGGGATGGTTTAACATAAGGAAATCCATCAACGTAATCCACCATATAAACAAACTCAAAGACCAAAATCACATGGTCATCTCACTAGACGCTGAGAAAGCATTCGACAAAATCCTACACCCCTTCATGTTAAAAGTCCTGGAAAGAACAGGAATCCAAGGCCCATACCTAAACATAATAAAAGCAATATACAGCAAACCAACAGCCAACATCAAACTTAATGGCGAGAAACTTGAAGCAATCCCACTAAAATCAGGGACTCGACAAGGCTGCCCACTCTTCCCCTACCTATTCAACATAGTACTGGAAGTCCTGGCTGGAGCAATTACACAGCAAAAAGAGATCAACGGGATACAAATCAGAAAGAAAGAGATAAAAACATCACTCTTTGCCGATGACATGATAGTGTACTTGAGTGACCCCAAAAATTCCACCAGAGAACTCCTACAGCTGATAAACAAGTTCTGCAAAGTGGCTGGATACAAAATTAACTCAAACAAATCAGTAGCCTTCCTATACTCAAAGGACAAACATGTGGAGAAATAAATTAGGGAAAAGGTACCCTGCACAATCATCACAAGAACTATGAAATACCTTGGTGTGACTCTAACTAAGCAAGTGAAGGACCTGTATGACAAGAACTTCAAACCTCTAAAGAAAGAAATTGAGGAGGATCTCAGAAAATGGAAAGATCTCCCATGCTCATGGATTGGAAAGATCAACATCTTAAAAATGGCCATCCTACCAAAAGCAATCTACAGATTCAATGCAATCCCCATCAAAATTCCAAACCAGTTCTTCATGGAATTGGAAAGATCAATGTGCAATTTCATATGGAATAACAAAAGACCTAGAATAGCGAAATCCATCCTCAACAACAAAAAGACATCTGCGAGAATCACTATCCCTGACCTCAAGCTATATTACAAGGCAATTGTGCTGAAAACTGCATGGTACTGGTACAGAAATAGGCATGTGGATCAATGGAATAGAATAGAAGATCCAGAAATGAGCCCTCATGTATATGGTCACCTGATTTTTTACAAAGGACCAGTAAACATTCAATGGAACAAGGACAGCCTATTCAACAAATGGTGCTGGTCCAACTGGCACTCAGCATGCAAAAGAATGAAAATAGATCCTTTCTTATCTCCTTGTACAAAGCTCAAGTGTAAGTGGATCAAAGATCTCCACATTAAACCAGATACACTGAAACTATTAGATGAGAAAGTAGGGAAAACCTTAGAACACATAGGCACAGGAGAAAATTTCCTGAACAAAACACCAATGGCTCAAGCTCTAAGGTCAAAGATTAACAAATGGGACTTAATGAGATTGCAAAGTTTCTGTAAGGCTAAGGACATTGTCAAGAAAACAAAACGGCAACCAACAGAATGGGAAAAGATCTTTACCAACACCACATCAGATAGAGGCCTAATATCCAAGGTGTACAAGGAACTCAAAAAGCTAGACACCAGAGAATCAAATAACCTTATTAAAAATGGGGTACAGAGCTAAACAAAACGTTCTCAGTTGAGGAACACCGAATGGCCGAGAAACATCTGAGGAAGTGCTCAACATCCTTAGCCATCAGGGAAATGCAAATCAAAACAACCCTGAGATTCCACCTCACACCAGTCAGATTGGCCAAGATCCAAACTCAGATGACAGCAGATGCTGGCGAGGCTGCGGAGAAAGAGGAACACTTCTCCACTGTTGGTGGGGTTGCAAGCTAATACAACCACTCTGGAAATCTGTCTGGCGATACCTCAGAAAATTGGATATAGTACTACCTGAAGACCCAGCTATTCCACTTCTGGGCATATACCCCAGAGACACTTTAATACACAACAAAGATATATGCACCACAATGTTCATAGCGGCTCTATTTATAATAGCCAGAAGCTGGAAGGAGCCCAGATGTTCTTCAGAAGATGAATGGATACAAAAATTGTGGTACATATACACAATGGAATACTACTCTGCCACCAGAAACAATGACTTAACCAAATTCTTAAGAAAATGGCTGCATCTAGAGAATATCATCCTGAGTGAGATAACCCAGTCACAAAAGAACAGACATAATATGCAGTCACTGATAGTGGGATGCTAACCCCAGAGGCTTGCACTCCCCCAGAAACAACTCACAGACTGTATGAAGTCCAAGAAATAAAGAAAACAAAACAAAACAAAAAAAAATTTACAAAACAAGAAAACTTTAACTATTTCCATGTTACATTTTGTTTTACATGTACTTTAGCTCATTGTAACTATTAAGTTTTCAAGGCATACAATCAAACCTTGAAAAAAATCAAGTACTGACTGAAAAAATATATTCATATAGTTTTATGTAAAAATTATGTTAAAATCTGAAAAAAAGTACTGACAAAAAATGTATAATTTTAAGCAAAAAATGTTTAAAATCTGTACATTTATCTTTGTTTTGTAAAATAAAGTTGCTTTATATAAAAAAAAAAACTGACTTCTCACAAAGTGTCCGTTTTATTCTTCTTGAGCACATTCCCTGCCGAGGAAGAATCTTCTCGTCCCCTCCCACCCCACCCCCCTCCTGATGTTGACATCTCATACTTGCTCTCATCATGTTTTTTCCAGCTGTAAACTCGGTTTTCAGTGATGGACAGTAATTGGCTATATTTGTGCTGGGAAACTTCCCTTGAACCAATCATGTCCAAGGAGTGTACTCTGAAAAGAAGTAGCACGTGGTGGATGTGGTGGTGGTGGTGGTATGGTAGATCTTATTGAAAACGAACACCACACCTCAAAAGGTAAGCATATAGTGGCATAGTAGGTGGCCAGAATACGTGTATACTATAGAGCACAGTGGCTAATTTGTGATAAATGTGTAATGTGCACTAACATTTATTAAAATGATTACTGAGCACATTATCTAATCATCACATAACCATATGACTAATTCATAAACCTATGACAGCAGAGCTGTCTAATGGCATAATCTACTGATATTCATTTTGAACCCAAGTATTATGCAACACACTAACAGTCATTTCTTGGCAACGCATAATTAGGACAAGCCAGTAAACCTTGAGACTGTTGGTTTTCTGAGAAATTCTGATCAAAATCTCCTTTGCAGCCTTAAGTTCTTTTATCCTGCAATGAATAAAAATCAGTGAACAGTGTCTGTTGCACTTGTAAATAATACCAATATCTCCATGTCCCCATCTCAGAAGGTAAGTTATGTTTCTGAAATAAATAAGCCAACCATGTAAGATACGTCTCACATAAACGTAAAACAAGAAATTTCCCTTTAGTCAAAAATTGTGGGGGAGGGGGAGAGAGATGGCGGAGTGGGTAATGTCACTTGCTACCAGATATGATGTTCCGAGTTTGATTCCTAAAACCCATTATGGAGAAAGGGAAGAATGAATTCTGGCAGGTTGATCTCTCACTTCCTCGTGAACAGTGGTGCATGCGAAACATGGAGAAAATTTTAAGTTATAAACGCCTATACGCCAACCATCACAGCAGAGAATAATTAAAAAGCCTTCAAGCTACCAGGCTGTACTTGTGCCCCCAGTCATCCTTAGGACAGTGTTATAATTCACAAGCAGCTTTTACATCACACCATCTTCTGACAAGACATTTGTCACCCTGGCTGCCCTTCGAAGACAAGCAAAGACAACCTAATCCTCTGGTCTGGATCCACCTGAGAACCAATTTCCAGCCCTCCCATTCTTCCTGTGACCTTCACTGGGCTTGCTTCTGAATGTGGGTTGCCATAGATACAGCCCTGTTTATTTAGATCATCTAACAGGTTCCTTTATATGGTTAAGACTGTGTATCATCAATTTCTGTATTTAAGGTAATTCCTGTCCTAAAGAAATCTGATTTTTCTCCTTGGGCATCTCAAAACAGCAATGGCTGAAATAAAAGACTGTGTGAATGTTCCACCCGTCACAGAAGGAAAAACCGGAGAAAGTCTTGAAGGTATCCCAAGTCCTTGGTTTCAGTTATTAGAACCCCAGGAGCAGGGTCAGACTTGCTGACGCACAACTTTAATCTCAGCACTCGGGAGACAGAGGCAGGTGTGTCTCTATGAGTACCAGGAGAGCCAAGGCCACATAGGGAAACCCTGTCTCAAATAAACAAAACAAAGTTTTTTAAAAATCTTCAGGATCAGCCCTAACCCTGCCTTTCCACCAGGAAATCTTGCCTTTGTGCTGGGGTTTCTGTTCAGCCTCTCAACAAACCCACCTTACTCCTTAACTTTACTTGTGTTTCTGTCACTTGCAGTGAAGACTTATTTTCCAGGAAATAACATTACTTCCTTTGGTTCAAAGCATTCTCAAGGCTCAGAAGAGTGGGCCCCAGCTTTCGTTATCTGTGGCACTGAGGACCAGGAGTCACCCCACACACGATTGCACAAGAATGGGTCCTAAGGAGCCTGACTGCATTCACCCTTCTTTCCAGAATAATCTGCTGAGCTTTGAAAGTGCTGTTGTTGTTGTTGATGATGATGATGATGATGATGTTGTTGTTGCTTATTTAGTTCCCTAACAGCACTGGACACATCCTTCATTTCCTTTCCTTCACTCTTTTCTTCTTCGATGACTTTGGCATTGAACAGCAGCTCTTAATATGGTCAGAATTCTCCCACATGTTAACAACTGAAAATTAATCACTAATTTTATCCTCGGAGACCTAAACAAAAACAATAACAATATATATATCAGATTTGATGACAATATGTAGAACATTTTCTTCACAAAGTGCATAACATTACAGAGTTTATTACAGCTCTGAAAAGTCTCTGGCTCTGTCAGATTTAGGCACTGAGTTCTATTAAGAAAGTATATTGAGTAATATGGAAAATGTTCCCAGCCCATGGGAAATGACTCAAAGGCTGATTTGTGTTCAACTATCTCATGAATCCTCTCCAGGATCTACTGTCAAGATTCAATTAAATTAAGTGTTCCTTAAATCAGTCTATCAAAAAGGAAAGGAATGCATTGTAAAAATATCAATTCTTCCTTTCCATATACTTTTTATTCCTTGCCCAAATTTAGAAGATTACTGCCATCTTTCTGTTTTTACATTGGATGCCTATCAAGACAATTGGCATTAACAACTCAGTTATAAGAACACCTTACCATCTGATTCTGAGCATTAGCGTGTGCCAGACTTGTTTTCTGGCTTTGCTTTTGAAGACAAAATAAGATCTCTGTAGCAAGCCATTTTGTAGAGGGAAATCCCTTCGAAACCCACAATACTGACTGTCCCCTTCCTCTACTCGGCTCAATTACAGCTAATAGCCTTAATCAGTACTTTTAAATCCCTGTCTAAAGTTACAATTGATAACTCCACTTCCTAATGATTACAAAAGCCATACAGAGTTACCGGAATATAAACTCAGTGCTAAAAGTTCAGGATATTAACCAGACACTGTAGTTTCACAGATTAAAACAAAACAACTCTGAGAGACAGAGAAATTAATGCCACCTACCGAGACCTCCATAACTCATGTAAGTTGTCTTTTACTTAGCCATTTTTCACGACTTTCTCTCTTCTCAGCAGAGAAGGTAGAAGAGTATTTTGTAGCAGATCACTACCTTGGTAAAGTAGTAGTTGTAGATTCTCCTTGGAGATCCACGACTTGGTAGTCCTAGGCTTTCAGTATGAGGCATGATTCCCTCTTATAGAACAAATCTTAAATGTAAGTAGAGAGCAGTTTGTTACTGTCAAGGTGTGTGTACTATTGAATATGAATACTTAGGGTTACCATGCTGTTCTGGTCATTGTTGGGGTCTGTAGACATCATAGCTGGGTACACCTATTGGCTGCTTCCTTCCCCTGGAGCCTTACTTGGCACCTTCTGGTACCAAGGAAGCTGATTAGTCCTCAGGGAAGAGGCATTCAAGTTAGTCCCAGCTCAGGGGTCTCTAGGGCATGTGTCTGAAATTGCATCCACTTCTGGGGACAACTAAGGACAACAGCCATGGTTTGCAAGTTTCTTAGGGAATCCTGACCAACACCTCAAAAGAGGGCTTCTTTTGCTTGGTGTTTGGGTTTTCCTTAGGTGGACATTGGCTCTTGGAAGGAACATTGTCAGCTTACAGAAAGAATTTTTATTTATACTCTATATGTATGTTTACACTTAGATGTATAGTTTTTTAAAAGATGGACACTTAACTGTCTGAATCCTTAAAATATTTTCAGACATCCTTAGGATTATTTTACCCTGTACAATTTTCCAAAAATATTTTCTGTTCTTCAGATATGCATAGCTTATAAGTTGAAAAAAATCATTGACGTACATGAAAGACATAATATAAAACTGTGACCATAAGGAGCTAAATTGTATTGTATTCATGTATATTTAAAATGTGAAGTTACAAATGAGAAGCTGGCCCCAGATTTATCATCATATACCAAGAACACTGATAAATGGAATAATAGATATAAGAAACAGGCATTTTTCTTTTTTATTGGTTATTTTATTTATTTACATTTCAAATGTCCTCTTTCCCCATTTCCCCTTCACAAACCCTCATCCCCTGTCCTCTCCCCCTGCTTCCATGAGGATACTTACCCACCCACTCACCCACTCTGGCCTTACTACCCTAGCATCCCCTATGCTGGGGCATTAAGCCTCCATAGGACCAAGGGCCTCCCCTCCCACTGATGGCAAATATGCAGCTACATATGCAGCTGAAGCCTCGATCCGTCCTTGGGAGCTCTGGGTGGGGGCAGGGGTCTGGTTGGTTGATGTTGTTCATCCTATGAGGTCACAAACATCTTCAGCTCCTTCAGTCCTTCACCTAAGTCCTCCATTGGTGTCCCTGTCCTCAAGTAACAACAAGAACAAAACCACTTGCTCCCAAAGGAAGGAAAGCAAAAGAGTCAAGTTCTTTTTCTTTCTCTCTTTTTTTTTTTTTCTTTTTCTCTTTCTTGGGTTGTTTCAAGGTAGGGTTTCTCTGTGGAGCCCTGGCTCTTCTGGAACTCACTCTGTAGACCAGGCTAGTCTCGAACTCACAGAGACCAGCCTGCCTCTACCTCCAAAGTGCTGGGATTAAAGGTGTTCACTGGACCAGCACCCCACCTCATCCACCCCAAGCACTCTTTGAAGCACATGCTGACTTTCTACATAACATTCGCCCCAAAGATGTGCTCACGGGGGGGGGGGGGGGAGGGGCGGGGGGGACGGAAGCCACCAGCAGCTGAAGAATTTTGATTGGATCTGGTGCTCACAGCTATAACAGCACTTGGGAAATAGACCCATAAGGGTTAGGAGTTGAAGGTTATCCTTGGCAACAGGGAATTTGAGGCCTGACCTACATGAGACACTGTCTCAAAACAAGAAAAAGAAAAAGCAAACTGCAGTATTTACACATATTTTTAGGAGCAGAATAGAACAAGAATGTCAGCTTTCTCGTTTTTATTCTAATTTTCTTAAGTGGTATGCTAAACGGGAAATGGAACTAGAAGATTATAGAAATGGAAAGTAAAATATATTAAATATTATTACAGACAAATCGACTGTAAACAGAAAGTCTTAAAGAATCATAAATAAATAACTCTCACTTTAATAATGTGCCTAAATCAAAACTGTTATGCTAAATCAATCTCATTTCTAAAACATTGAAAATATGTGTATTTCAATTACAATACTATCCAAAATGCCAGTTTTAGAGATGACAATGACAAGAGAGGCAGTGTCTGTTAACTGAATACACATTTTATAGATACACATTAAAAACATTTTATCGATTCTTTGTGTGTTTTATGTCATGTATCCCATTCCCATTTATCTCCTCATCCCCTCATATCTGCCATTTGACTTTGCAATATATCCCCAAATAAAATTAAAAACAAATGGAGCACAAAAAATACCCCATTGTGCCACCTGTAGTGTGTCACAGTGTGTCACAGTGTACCCCACAGTACACATCTTCACTTGCAGATGTTTGTTGCAGTGAGTCACTGGTCTGGTTTGAGGTCTCTGGCTTCTGTGCCACCATCAATATTGGATCCTCACTGGGTCTCCTCCTGGTTATCCTGTTGTCGCCCTGTGCCATGGAGATGCTGCAGCTTTGGATCAGGAGGACTGGTCCAATCATGTTCTCCAACACTTCACAGATGATGTAGACTTTGAGCTGCTCGCCTCCCAGCTCTCGTGCATCACAGCCCCAGGGTGTGCTTCCCAGCACTGCCTCATCAGGAGGCACAGAAACACGGTTCTGAAAAGATGTGAAGTAAGAAAACACGCTGTGTTCATGGATTAGAAGATTCAACACTTTGACAACATTACCTCTCCTAAAAAAATCAAATTCCTAATACTTTCTGGTAAGCACTGGACAAGATTACTTAAAAATGTATATAGGTACATAGATTATATAGATATTATGATACCTATAATAGTTCTGGGATGAAAATAGAACAAAGTTAGAGAAATATTTCACTTACTTCTGAGTCAGTTTATTGAGAGAGGAAAGAAGTAAAACTAGGTAGGTCTATAGACCAACAGAATGAAGTGAAGAGTTCAGAAATGACTCAACTATCCATGTCTAATTGGTTTTCAGCAAAGGAACAAAGTGATTCAGTGAGAGGAAGTATAGACTTTTCTCTCTTAAATAGTACCCAGAGCCTACAGACATGGATATAAAAAAATAAAACAAAATTGGAGACACGCATGTCAAAAAGTAAAAACCAAGCATCAACCTAAGTTTGTGAGACATGGTTGAAGAACGGCAAAGCATAAACCATGAAAGGAAACAATTAACTACTGAGTGCTTATTGAATAGAATTATACCAGTGTCAGTGCGTTCTCATGAAACTGAATAAGCAAGCGGAGACTAGAGACTATATGCACATTACATGGATTTGTACTGAACTGAAATAAAGATTTTTGTAAGTTATCAAAAAGGAGTGACTACCACCTCGAGAAATACTACTGAAGTATACTATCACTAAAACTTTAGGAAAACATCAAACTGAGAATAGTAGACCAATGTAACAGTAGGACAAACACTAAGGGCATAAAACAAACCCCTAATGTTCTTATTTAAGAATTAGTGTGATCAGATTAATTAAGAATCATCAGCTATTAAAGATGTTTAATAACAGTAATTATGAAGTTTATATATATATATGTCTATGTATCTATGTGCCTATGTATTTATGCATCTATCTATCTATCTGTCTATCCATCCATCTATCATCTATTACTTTATTTAGAGAGAGAGTCTAATACATAATGAAGGTAAACTCTTGAGCTCACAGACTTTAAATTCCTCCTGCCTCTGACACCCAATTACTGGGATTAAAATCGTGAACCCTCATGTCTACCCTGCTGGAATTACTTTTATCTTTTTAAATACATTTAGCTTTCAAGTTTGTTCCTGATGCATGAGCTTAGGAAGTTCAGCGCATGAATATAACAAGGTTAGGAAAAAGAAGCCACAGATACCTTTGATTGTTTTAATTATAGAGATACAAAGAAACAGTTCATATTAAAAGACATTCTATAAACTGCAAGCACAGAAACCCAACCTACAGCTCAAGGCTGAACACCTTAGTTTCTAGCACAGAGCAATAATAAGTTAATACACTCTTCTCACAAGGACTTTGCAAGGTCAGCTGTGGTAAATAAATGAATGACAATGTTTGAGAAATATAAAGGATGATGTGAATTATAAAAGTATAAGTTTGAACAGCAGCACAAAACATGATGGATAATAAAAAAAAAAGCCAAGCTAAACTGTTCATTATAGATGGTTAATATATAACTAAAGCAAAACGTAGATGAATTATATGGAATCAGTTGTAAGTTAGTTCTAGTGAAATATTTAGGGATGGTTGTTTTTCCATGGGAAAACTAGATCTCTGATACCTACTCCAACACCTGTAAGGTAAATAGAATGTGGATTTACTTAACTGGACAAAAACTGGGCTCCTTTAACATTTTTCTACACAGCTGTAAGTTTGTTTCTTATTTTAGAAACCAGGAATGACAAGAAATTAAAGTATATTTAATGTCGAAGGCTATTTTTCTCACACAGGGATAAGCAGAGTATTCAGTCTTTGAGAAGTATGTAATGTTCTGAGATAGTTTTATAGCTCAAGAGATAAAAACTGTCATAAAAAAGACAGTATTCTTGCATTTTGAACAAATCAAGTGAAAGGGCTTGGTAAATGCATATTCACCAAAATATAAAATGCAAACTTTTAATTTTTCTTCAATGTTTGGCTCTCCAAGAATGCTTACTTGAACACAGCTCAGACCTTGAACACAGAAAGTCATTAATGTTTATCACTAGTGCTGAACTTTGCCTCCTTGGTAACTGAGGAGCTTTGCTGACAGGGATGGGTGTGACAACCACAATTCAACAGTTAGGCACACCAGGATTTATGTATTTACTTAGGTCAATAAAAAAATTCAGTTTCATCATTTCCTATGGCTCCAGAATTAACCAACATTCCCAAATTGCTGGGATTTGAGGTTTTTTGTGCATTTGAACCATTTTGTCTTGACTTATTTAAGAGAATTGATCTTAGTGCTAGTTACTTTTTTTCTGGAGTTCTTCAGCAAGTCCCTTTTAAAAATATATATATATATGAAAGGGATTAACAAAATGGCCAGGATCAGCAATAGGCAGAGGAATTGCTAGGTAACACATGTAGATTTGCTGGCCGGAGTGTCTATTTACATGGAGATGGAAGTTCCAGGGACAAGCTAGGAGGACCATCTATCAGAAAGAAGAATTCTGGGGACAATTGTGGTGGTGGCTGGAGGTGTGGACACTAAGAGGCTATGAGTGTTGGAGGACCACCTGCTTTAAGGTTCTCAATGGGACTCTGGTTGATGTGTTTATAAAAAGATAAAGAGAGGGGGAATATGTTCTGTGGCGGTGTGGTGAGTTATGGGGGAAGGGCAATGCCTCAGGCAGACCCACGTTGAGGCATCCCTTTCCCCCGAGGGACCAGCCACACAAAGATGGTATAGTATAGAGTTTATTCAGGGCATGGGGAGGGGAGCTAAGAGGGTAGTAGAGGCAGAGAAAGAGAGAAGAGAAATAGAAAAGTGGAGTAGGAATAGGAATGGAGGCTTGTCATGAGCACAAGGAGAGAGAAGGGGAAGAAAATGGAGAGAGAGAGGAAGGGAAGAGCCAGGGAGGAGCAAGATAGCAAGAGAACAAGAGAGTGAGGAGGGGGCAAACAGCCCCTTTTATAGTGTCCCCATATAAACTTTGGGGTGGATCTTAGACAGAATGCTAACACTAATGAAGCATTTTTGGTTTGGACTTGTAAAAAGCATGCCCATGAGGGATTTTCTTGGTTAGGCAATTGGGGTGTTACCCACTGTGGGTGGCACCATTCCCTGGGCCATGATCCTGAAGTATATAGAAAGGAAAGACATAGCTAAGCACAAATAGTCATTACTCTCTGCTTCCTAACTGGATAAAATGTGATCAGCCACCCTTCGCTCCTGCCTTGACTCCTCTACCACAACTGACTGTGTACTTTAACTGTGAGCCAAACTAACCCTTTCTTAATTAAGTTGCTTTTGCCAGGGTATTTTACCTCAGCAACAGAAAAGTAACTAAGATACTTTATGACCAAGAATACAAAGAGAACAAAAAAGGGCCCACCACAATCCCCTTCAAGGATAGACCCCAGTGGTGTAGGTCCTTCACCAAGCCTCACTCCCTAAATGTTCTTGCTTCCTTCTAATAGGACCACACTTAAGACAGTGGCTCTAAAAGCACTGGGGCACTTGAATTGGAACACACAGTAGATAAAGGCCATAGCATGCAAGAAACAAAAGATATGTTTCTTCCTACAGCTTATGGTATCATCACTGGAAACTGTTAACTTGACATATTCTGAAAGAAAGCTCTTGGGTCCGTTTCATGACTCCACAGATCACCCAGCTTTGTATTTCTCACATACTCTTCCTCCCGGTCCACGAGTTATGTCAGAACAGCACATGGACTAGTCTGTTGACATGCATGGTAGCCTAGTTCTGTACCTGGGAGACTTCCAGACTTACTATGTGCTGATTCTCCTCACAACACATGTGTCTGGTCTAATTGTTGAACTATACACTATATTGTCACTTTCGCTTTTCCGTGAAAAGTCGCAAATCTTAGTTTGCAGAGTACTTTTGTTCTCGTTTCTATAACTGGGGCAATCATTTTTAGGCATCTTATAGAACAAAAATCTATCTAAAAGTGACATATAATCTCCACCAGTACAGGAAAAGCACTGGTTTTATTTTTATTTTTAAGCACTGTGATCACAGAGAGTTGTATTTAAGAGAGCGGAGTCTGAAGGACTGTGGTGTTGACCAGCCTGGAGCAAATTTAAAATGGGTGGTGTTGAAAAGTGCAAGATTTTTGTTCAGATATGTACTGAGTGCCACACTGTGGAAAAGGGAGGCAAGCATGAGACTGGACCAAATCTCCATGGTCTGTTTGAGTGGAAGACAGGTCAGGCTGTTGGATTCTCTTACACAGATGCCAACAAGAACAAAGGCATCACCTGGGGAGAGGATACCCTGAGGGAGTATTTGGAGAATCCCAAAAAGTACATCCCTGGAACAAAAATGATCTTTGCTGGGATTAAGAAGAAGGGGCAAAAGGCAGACCTAATAGCTTATCTTAAAAAGGCTGCTAATGAGTAGTTCCACTCCCTTATTTATTACAAAACAAATGTCTCATGGTTTTTAATGTGTACCATAATTGAATTCGTACACCAAATTCAGACCAAAAATGGCTAACAATGTTTTTGTTGGACAGTCCTGATTTAAGTAAAACTGACTTGTCACACACACACACACACACACACACACACACACACACACACACAAAATCTGACTTCATTCCCATCTTATTTAATGTATCATAATCTATTTTGTTTCTTTCCTCTTTACCCATTTGTTTTCTCATCTAGAATTCAAGTTCCCTGAAGGCATGTTCTCTAACATTTATCACTAGGCTTCCAGCCTTGTTAAATTTTTTAAAAGGACAAGGAGAATTTTAAGGAAGAATTCAATTCTTCCTTAGCTAGTTAGGTAACTGATGTTGATTACCTGCTAAATCAACTATTAAAGAGAACTTTTAGTTGTATACAGAAATATGAACACTGTTAGCGTTCACAGAGAGCCGCAAACACGGATTGGCTCTCTCCTCTCGTTTGGGGTCCATCCGTAACCATTACACCTACAAGGTAGCGCGTGCTGTGTTAAGCAGAGAGGTGACAGAGTACCCACATGTCACTTTCTCCAGCCACCCAGCTTCCCTAACACGTTAGTATTCTTCCTGTTGCTATGATAAAACACCATGACCAAACACTTGAGCAGGAAAGGGATTTATTATGCATGGAGGTCCATGTTACTGTTCATATTCAGGAAGATCAAAGCCCAACCTTCAGACATGAACCTGATACTGAGGTCATGGAGGAGTGCTGCTGACTGGCTTGCTACCCATGGCTTGCTTACCCTACTTTCTTATACAACCCAGGCCCCTCTGCCCGAGGGTGGTGCCACCCACAGTGAGCTGGGCAGCCCACATCAATCATTAGTCAAGAAAATTCCCCCACAGACTTTCCCTACAGCCCAATCTTATGGGGGCATTTCTCAATCAAAGTTCCCTCTTTCCAGACAACTCTAGCTCATGTCAAATCGAGTAAAAAGACAGAAACCACCACCAACAACAACAAATGATGCCGAATCACAACAATTCTTCAATAGGCTGTATTTGTAGGCTGTCCCTTCAGATAGAAGTTTCTACTGTTGTTTCGGAATACTCCATACATTGTCTGCTAAATACTCTGCCTGGCTAATTACGCAACATGAACATTTAAGCAGTTTGGAGTTACTTTGTTACTTGTAAGTATAACTTACAGTAAGCTACATAATAATCAGTGACAAGAATTATTCACTCATAATAATAATTGTATAGCACCCTCTCAGAGTGGGGCACACCAGACCTTAAGTCATTAATAACTCAAGAGCTAAGAAGATAGCCTTGTGGCAATTATTGGTAGTTAAAAATCATTATGTTTAATCTTTACACATCAAGAAAACTTTGACTATTTCCATGTTACGTTTTGTTTTACATATACTTTATAATCTTTGTAAATAGTGAGATTTCAATGCATACTATCAAACCTTTAAAAAAATCAAGTACTGACAAAAATATATTCATATATATTTATGCTAAAATGCTTTTAGCAATCTGTACGTGTATCTCTGTTTTTTTTATATAAAGTTGTAAGGAAAAAAAGAATTATTCACTCATGTAATTACCTATGTTTAAATATGCAACGTTATATATTTTTCATAATGAAAAATCACATGCTCATTGCAAGATTTGAATGATGTTGAACGCTGGAAGCGTTCACAATCACACCTGTAAGAGAGATGATCAAACTTCACTTGATTTACACTTTTAGAGTTTTTAGTGCATACTAGCATCCTAGAAAATACACTTTACACGAGCACATCATGGTACGTTCTTTATCCATTATCACATGGGAGCTATTCCTGGTCTATATGGACAGAGGTAAGTCAGTGTTTAAACAAACATGTAGTAGACTCCATACACAGGTGCTCTGAGTGTGTTTAACTAGCTCTCCACCAATAGACCATGGAGTAGTTTACAAATTTGTTTTTACTAGAAAAACAAATTTGTAATAAAACCTTCTTTATATTTTTTCCTATCTTTTGGAGCTATTGTTTTCAGCAATAAATGAAATTATTGAAATTATTGAAATAAATTATAAATGAAATTTATCTTAGGATGGTCTATTTTATTTTATCTGTACTACACTCATCGGTTGTCTTGTTTCCAAGCCAAATGTCTTACTTGAATATTACCTGTAAGTTTCTCTCTGCAACAACATTTGTCCCTTTTAATTGCCTTTGAAGTCTTGAAATAGCTCTTATAACTACTGTACAATAAACATTTCAACCACAAGTATTAGATTAGTACAAGATAATTTTTCCTATAAGCATCTTCTATACATTTTCATTTACTCTATTTTATTTTTTTTCTTTTTTTAAACGACTTCATTTTAGAAAACAAAGATAAGTGTACAGATTTTAAACATTTTTTGCTTAAAATTATACATTTTTGTCAGTACTGTTTTTTCAGATATTAAAATAATTTTTACATAAAACTATGTGAATATATTTTTTAGTCAGTACTTGATTTTTTCAAGGGCTTGACAGTATGCATTGAAAACCTAATAGTTACCATGAGCGTAAAGTACATGCAAAACAAAACGCAACATGGAAATAGTCAAAGTCTTCTTGTTTTTTAAATATATATATTTTTTTGTTTTCTTTATTTCTTGGACTTCATACAGTCTGTGAGTTGTTTCTGGGGGAGTGCAAGCCTCTGGGGTTAGCATCCCAATATCAGTGACTGCATATTATGTCTGTTCTTTTGTGACTGGGTTATCTCACTCAGGATGATATTCTCTAGATGCAGCCATTTTCTTAAGAATTTGGTTAAGTCATTGTTTCTGGTGGCTGAGTAGTATTCCATTGTGTAAATGTACCACAATTTTTGTATCCATTCATCTTCTGAAGGACATCTGGGTTCTTTCCAGCTTCTGGTTATTATAAATAGAGCTGCTATGAACATTGTGGTGCATATATCTTTGTTGTGTATTAAAGTGTCTCTGGGGTATATGCCCAGAAGTGGAATAGCTGGGTCTTCAGGTAGTACTATATCCAATTTTCTGAGGTATCGCCAGACTGATTTCCAGAGTGGTTGTATTAGTTTGCAACCCCACCAACAGTGGACAAGTGTTCCTCTTTCTCCGCAACCTCGCCAGCATCTGTTGTCATCTGAGTTTTGGATCTTGGCCAATCTGACTGGTGTGAGGTGGAATCTCAGGGTTGTTTTGATTTGCATTTCCCTGATGGCTAAGGATGTGGAGCACTTCCTCAGATGTTTCTCGGCCATTCGGTGTTCCTCAAATGAGAACATTTTGTTTAGTTCTGTACCCCATTTTTTAATAGGGTTGCTTGATTCTCTGGTGTCTAGCTTTTTGAGTTTCTTGTATACCTTGGATATTAGGCCTCTATCAGATGTGGTGTTGGTAAAGATCTTTTTCCCATTCTGTTGGTTGCCGTTTTGTTTTCTTGACAATGTCCTTAGTCTTACAGAAACTTTGCAATCTCATTAAGTCCCATTTGTTAATCTTTGACCTTAGAGCTTGAGCCATTGGTGTTTTGTTCAGGAAATTTTCTCCTGTGCCTATGTGTTCTAAGGTTTTCCCTACTTTCTCATCTAATAGTTTCAGTGTATCTGGTTTAATGTGGAGATCTTTGATCCACTTACACTTGAGCTTTGTACAAGGAGATAAGAAAGGATCTATTTTCATTCTTTTGCATGCTGAGTGCCAGTTGGACCAGCACCATTTGTTGAATAGGCTGTCCTTTTTCCATTGAATGTTTACTGCTCCTTTGTCAAAAATCAGGTGACCATATACATGAGGGCTCATTTCTGGATCTTCTATTCTATTCCATTGATCCACATGCCTATTTCTGTACCAGTACCATGCAGTTTTCAGCACAATTGCCTTGTAATATAGCTTGAGGTCAGGAATAGTGATTCCCGCAGATGTTTTTTTGTTGTTGAGGATGGATTTCGCTATTCTAGGTCTTTTGTTATTCCATATGAAATTGCACATTGATTTTTCCAATTCCTTAAAGAACTGGTTTGGAATTTTGATGGGGATTGCATTGAATCTGTAGATTGCTTTTGGTAGGATGGCCATTTTTAAGATGTTGATCTTTCCAATCCATGCGCATGGGAGATCTTTCCATTTTCTGAGATCGTTCTCAATTTCTTTCTTTAGAGGTTTGAAGTTCTTGTCATACAGGTCCTTCACTTGCTTAGTTAGAGTCACACCAAGGTATTTCATAGTTTTTGTGACGATTGTGAAGGGTACCTTTTCCCTAATTTATTTCTCCACATGTTTGTCCTTTGAGTATAGGAAGGCTACTGATTTGTTTGCATTTACTCTATTTTAATTCCAGATACTTGTGCTTTTCTTGATAGTTCAAGATTTTTATATCAGGTCTAAGTAAAACTTTTTCAACTATAAAACAAATTACTATACTATATTTTCCCCAGTATATTTTATTCTTTTACCTTACATTGGTTGTATGCTTATTTTTAATTAAATATTTAACAAATCATTTGTAATTTTGGATGTCTGACTAGAGAAATACTTAAAAACTACTAAACCTAACCCAAGAAAATACTTCTAGAAGAAAGAAAAACAGTATGAATTTCAAACCTGAATTAGTAGGACTTTTCTAGTATTTATGAAAAGAAAGCTACTTTGTTCTTACAATGAACTTGTTTCGATTCTGCTGAATGCTCTGTGAGTTTTTCAGTGGAGACAAGGGCCAGTCAAGTTTTCCTATACTACTACTTCTGGCAATTTAAGGAGTGAGACCGCCTTGTAGAATGGATATTTTCAGGGTTTGAAGAAAGGGGTGTTATTAATTTTTCAAGATAACATTTGTTTGCCTTTACTGGTGTTAACAGCAAAAGCACTTGAGAATTTGTTAACTGTCTCAACACAAGGGGGCGCCAACAACAGATGGAAATTGAATTGACCCTCAGGGATTGCAGAATTGAGGGAGAGGATTTCGCTTTGCTTTCTCTTTCTCTTTCTCCTCTCCTCTCCTCTCCTCCTCTCTTCCCATCGCTTTCCCTCCTTTCCCCTCCCTTCTCCTCTTTTTTTCTTTTTCTCCTTTCATTCCTTTCTTTCTTCATTTTTCTTTTCTTTCTTTCTTTTTTTTTTTTTTTCCTTTGGAGAGGGGAAACTTGAATGAAACCTATTCTGATCTATTTACAGTTGTAACAGTTATGTGGATGAGAAAATCTTTGTAGTTGTTTTAGCTAGCATCTTTTCCTGACACTTCAACACCTGAGCCTCTGCAATGGTCTTAGATAACTGTGGGTACCACATGTTTCTCTGAATTGTTTCCTTTCTCTTGCATTTGAATCATTTCACTTGTCTGTTTTCCTTTGACCTCAGAAGCAACTGTATCTACCTCGTGTGCTAGTCTGTCTCCACCCAGTACAATGCCATCTGGAAACTAGACCCCTGAGCTATTTGCTGAATGTGTGAGGAAAAATTATGTCTCCCATCAAAGATCCTTACATTATCAGTTAACTTTCATTTGTTTTCCACCATTCTTTGAAAAAAACCAATTCTCTTTTCATAATAAAAATATAGAAAAATCACATAAACCCACACAGTGAAGAGATGCTTACAGAACATAGCCAGTTAAAACCCCTAATTATAATAGCTTTGTTTTTATCTGATCGTGAATACCATTTACCAAGTAGGCAGGCCAGGGTTTTAAAAGTAGTACTATTTTGAGTGGCTTTCAAACTGCAGGCAAAACAGATTATAGTATATTTTATATTTAGTAACTTACTTTATACCCTTAAGATAATCATGACATGTACTAATTTTAACTTGTTAAATAGTGGAAATTTCTCCTCTTTTCACTGTTACAAACAATACTTTTGTGTGCGTGCCCGATTGCTCCCCTACAATAACAGGCTAGATCAGTTTTCTCTTGTATCAGATGCATGAAACTTCATAAAGAAGTTAGTCTGGGTCAGGTTTTCATTTGGAAACCAAGTATCAAGTGGGTCCATGTGTTTTGTCTCTGGAGAGGACCTTGTTGGTTCCTCATAGGAGTGGATGTGAAATGGAGACACCACATCCAGGGATCCAGAGAAGGATACAAGGAACTTTCTCTGTAAATCTGGGAGCCTCATCTCAATCCCTTCCAAACATAGCAACCCCAGGTCTCCCCTTAGCCCCTGTTCGGCTCTGTTCTTTAAAGGTTTTATTACCTTTTAATACAGGCTGAGGTATTGACACAGGAACACATTAGGAGAACAGACTCAGGCCGTAGTGTAGGACTGAACAAAAGATTGACATCCATTTAGGATACTGACAACCTCCCTTCTTTTGAAAATAGGTGCAGTTTTAATATCTGTGCAGAATGAAATTTTTCTGAAGTTGTACCAACTTTCAATCCTGCCAGCAGCCCAAGGACCAGTCATTCATCTCACCCAGTCAGTGCTCAGCATTCAAGTTTCACACTGTGCTAGTCTGCTAAATGTAAACAGGCTTCATTCGTTTTTAAAAAAGCATTCTGCGTCTGCTCTGATACTGCTGCTTTTGATGTTATTGAGCTTTCTGCCTTTTCTGCTTATATTCATTGCTCTTGTTTATTGTAATTGAAAACTTTTTAAAATTATAACTATTATATTTTTGCTTATGTGCATGCATGTGCACGTGCGTGAGTGTGTGTGCACACATGTCTGGAAGTCAGAGAACAACTTGAGAGAGTTGTTTCTCCTTTTGTGCGGATGTGCCTGGAGTTGTTTCTCTCTTTTGTTGACAAGGGATCAATTGTACTGTGTAGTTTAGTCAATTTGGCATAAACTGGAGTCACCTGGGAAGATGGAAACTCAGCTGAGGAACTGCCTCTACCAGACTGACCTTTTGGCACACGTATGGGGTATTTTTTTAATTGTTAGTTGATGTAGGAGGACCAACTGTGGGCAGTGCTGTCCCTGGTCAGGTGGGTTAGGCTGTGAGGAAATGTAGCTGACCATGAGCTTGGGAACGAGCCAGTCAACAGCATTTCTCTGTGCTTTCTACCTCAAGTCCTCCTCCAGGTTCCTGCTTGAGTTCTGCTTTGGCTTTCCCCAGTGATGGACTACATAAACTACAGTAAACCCTTCCCTCTTCAACTTGGTTCCAGTCAGTGTTTTATCACAGCAGGAAGAAGAGCAGAGCACTTGGTAAACCTGATTAGGATGGCACTTGCTGTGTAGACCAGGCTGGCCTCAAACTTAAGCAGTCCTCTGGCTTCTATCTTGAACTCCATGATCAGAGCTAAGCCTGGACCACATTTTCTTTATCCAGCCACTGCTGATGGATATTTAAGCTGGTTCCACTTCTTGTTATTGTTTTTATTGCTGCTGTTATTTTGTTTGTGTGTTTGCTATGATGACTATTACAGCAATAAACAAGATTTGAGTCTCTGTGGTATAACTCCGAGGGTGGTTGGGGTGCATATCCAGGAGTAGTAAGGATAGATTGTATTAGTACTACTCAGTTTTTGAAGACCTTCCACATGGATGTTTATAGTGGTGTTGGGGCGCACGTTGCCTTCAGTAGTGTCTGATGGTTTCTGTCCCCTCACACCCTTGTCAGCATTTACTGTCATTTTTTTCTAGTTGCCGTCCTGACTGAATGAGTTAAAAATTCAAAGCAGTCTTAGTCTGCGTTTCTCAGATCGCTGAGGATGCTGAACACTTTCCCAAATGTTTACTGGCCATGTGTGAGTCCTCTCTGTGGAACTCCTGATTCAGTTCTTTTGCTCTTCAGAGCTGCGATGATTTGGGGTGGTATTTACATTTTTAGTTATTATATTTTAGGTATTAACCCCCATCTACTGTGTATTCAGCAGTTTTCAATTTGAACCTATCTTCTGCTTAAACACACTTACATTGGGGTGTCCTCAGCAGACTCCAAGAGTCCCTATAATTTGCCCTTTTAATCCTGTTTTTTTTTTCACTTAACATGATGTTCAGTGTCCTGCTGAGACATAATTTCATTCTTCTTTATAGCTAAGTAAAACACCCAGTGTTGTGCATACATGCTAAATGTAAAGTGACTATTAAGGCATCGCATGAAACTTTCTCCAAAATTGGCCACAGACTTGGACACAAAACAAGTCTCACCTAATACAGGAAAAGTATGCATGCTATGTGACCACTGTGAATTAAAGCTGGATTTCAACAATAAAAATAGCAGAAAGTCGGCGGCGCCCTGTAACTGGAGGAGTTGGGGATCCATGAAGAATGTGGTGTGTTCAGGTGCATCACTTCTGGAGATTGGCCCAGGCAGCTAGATGTGCCACATGTGATCACTCTGGGACTTGTGGGGCTTCAGCACTGAGGTCAGGGGAGCGCAGGTATTGTGACCAGTGATGAGAATTCAGTCTCTACCTTCAGGATGCCTAAGGAAATGGGTCTTGTAAACCGTGTTTTTACCGAAGACAATTTGAAGAAATTGTATGTCTCAAATCTTGGAATCGGACATACGAGGTACGCCACCACAGGGAAGTGTGAGCTGGAAAGATTGCCAGCCATACATTGTTGAGACTCTTTGAGGGAAAATAGCTGTGATCTATAACGGTGAATTGGTAAACGCAGCTCGATTGAGGAGGAAGCTTCTGTGGCAAGGCATTGGGCTTTCCATGTCTTCTGAGAGTGAGACAATTACCCAGTTATTCGCATACACCCCTCCTCAGGAACAAGATGATACCCCTGACTGGGTAGCAAGAATCAAGAACATAGTGAAGGAAGCGCCCACAGCATACTCTCTGGTTATAATGCACAGGGATGTCATTTATGCTGTGAAAGACCCATATGGAAATCGTCCTCTGTGCATCGGTTGGCTCAGGTCAGTTTCTGACGTAAATGACAAAGAGAT
Source organism: Micromys minutus (assembly GCF_963924665.1). Classification (NCBI taxonomy): domain Eukaryota; kingdom Metazoa; phylum Chordata; class Mammalia; order Rodentia; family Muridae; genus Micromys; species Micromys minutus. Next base: position 65,482,389 of record NC_137973.1, on the reverse strand, counting down.
ATTGGTGTGAGATATTGCCACAAAATCAAGCCTGGAGAAATTGTAGAAATATACAGACATGGTATCAGAATTCTTGATATAATTTCAAGGTCTAATGGAGATCCAGCAGCTTTCTGTATCTTCCTTCGAATATGTTTATTTTGCAAGACTAGATAGTATGTTTGAGGACCAAATGGTTTATACCGTAAGGTACCAGTGAGGCCATCATCTGGCAATTGAAGCACCAGTGGATGCAGACTTGGTGAGCCCAGTACCAGAATCTGTTACACCTGCAGCTCCGGGATATGCAACAAAGTGTGGGCTGCTATATGTGGAAGCATCGTGTAAGAACCAGTGTGTAGGAAGACCCTTCATTCAGCCAAACATGAGATTAAAACAACTCGGGGTTGCAAAGAAATTTGGCGTGTAGTCTGACAACTTTAAAGGCAAAAGAATTGTTCTCATGGATTGTGAGAGGCAATACTACGTCACCCATCATAAAACCCCTCAAAGAATCTGGCGCAAAAGAGGTGCACATTCGAGTCGCTTCACCACTAATAAAACACCCATGCTTCATGGGAATAAACATTCCCACAAAAAAAAAAAAAAAAACTTATAGCCAATAAACCAGAATTTGAATGTCTTGCAGAATACCTTGGAACAAATAGGGTTGTCTATCTGTCAGGGGAAAAACTTGTTTCATCTGTGTAACAAAAAGTCAAATTCAAGAGCAGAAAGTGAGAAAACGTGCTATTTCAATTCAAGAAAATGGTCTGGAATATTACAAGGAGACGGGACACTGTATGACTTGCCTCACTGTGGATCAGGAATGGTAGCTGCCTGGACAAATGTGTTGCTTCCAAACTGAAAGGTCATCAAGAAGTGGTTTGCATAGTTACTTGGTTGGTACAAAGTGGATGCCACATGTTTGTGTCTGTAGATCTTAAGCTTTGACATCTTCTGAGTGACTGAATTGCTATAGTTGAACCAAAAGGATTATATGTAATGCAACATGTGGGGATCCTATTTGTACAAGGACTGATTTTTTTTTTTCACCGAAGAGAAGGTTAGTGGCATTTCCCAGACCCGTGATTGAATGGCTGAAAGGAGGCTAGATTAGGGGTGACACAGGACAGGGGGTTTTATAAAATTTCATGAAAATGTTGAATTCCTTGTGCCCCATAGGTTTCTAGTTTATACAGTCAAGCCTGTAGTTGTTACCTTGATCTTAGATTCTTTCACCCCATACACACATGTGTGGCTCTGGGGACCAGTGTACAACTCCTAAAAAATGAAAACCTATATGGGAAGCTGAGGCAGGAGAATCCCGAGTTCAAGGCCATCCTGGGCTTTTCTGGCTCAGGATAAAAAGCCTCTTTCTGTGCCTCGAACTGCCCATCTGTTTCCTAAGTCATCCAGATGCTTAATCCATAGAAGGAATGTGGGAGCCTGTGGTAGAATGCTTAGAACCGCCGTTTCCCCTGCATTTTTACCTTGCATGGTCATTAACTTTCCAGAGTTCATTAGCTTTTGCTAAATTAGTTGTCAGTTTCATTTTGATAGAGGGAAACATACAAATTTGTGGACCTTTTCCATCCCTCTTTGGGAGATACCAGAATGACTGAAAAATATATCTGGGGTCTTTTCCCCCCTACATTTGACAAGAAAATAATATTTAGCCTAGCAAATAACTTACTAGGTACATTGGAAAGAGAAAGTTTTGATTTCAAATAAGCATTTATCTTTAATTTGATTAAACTTGGCTGTTTGAATTTATAGTAGTCATGTACAGTAATGTATACATACATATATATATATATATATATATATATATATATATATATATATATATATATGATTTACACAGAGCAAGTAGAAATATAATAGGGTTGATTTTGTTAAAGGCTAAGGGGACAGCCATTGGTTGGGGAACTCGATTGCCTGAACCCAAGCATTAATTCAGAATCATGTTTTACTACTTTCTTTTATTAGTTCTAGTGACATTTTATATTCAATTTTTTTATGATGCAGATTTAGTGGATTGAAGTGATTTACTAATGCCTGTTGTAAGATTTTTCACATGACAAAAAATAATTTCTATATTGTTGCTGACACTTGCTACTTTCCAAACCCACTTAGAAATATAATATTTATTAATAACTGAAACTATTATTCTACATTTGGTATATAGTATTGTGTTACATAATGGCAGGTCAAGATAAATTGTTAGTACTTTAAGGTCATGTGCTCCAGTGCCTGAGGTTATCCTATGGCATGGACAGGCAGATTGGCATTTCACAGCCTGGGGCCATTTCAGTGGGTGCAGCCTCTTATGGTAAATACATTTCCTACAGCAGCATAGAGGGGTAAGGCCTTTAGGTCAATTTTTAAAGGGCCATATTTAAATTTGATGTTTTACAAAGAAACTCAGGGAAGGTACTACAACCAAAATCTCTAATTCGATTTTGTGTTTTCCATAGTTTTTGTTCCATTTTTTGGGGGGGGGGATACTTTTATAAAGAGAAATAATAACCATGGTCATTTGTACAACTTTCTTAATTATTTATTCATTGTTACCTTTTATTTTAAGAGTGTCTGAATATGGATTAAATTAACATTTTTTTTTACCAGTTTCAAGCCTTGTTTTATCTGGTTTAAATGTATATAACTAGAGTCCTATATGCTGAAAAGATTCAAACTGTGTTTGAAAACAATTAATGTACTAAACTAATGTAAGCTTGCTTTTTTTGCATGTGTTTGTTTGGTTTTGTTTTTTTTTGCAACAAATATATGTAATAAATGTGAAGAAATAGCAGAAAGTTTATGAACTTAATGAAAATAAGCAGCTACTCACTAGTGAATGAAAATTGGGTCAAGACAAAGGTTAGGAAAGAAATTAAGAACTTTTCAGATTTAATGAAAATGAAAAGACTCAGACCCAAATTTTGGGACACAATGAAGGTAGTTCTAAGAGGCAAGTTCAGAGCAGTACACTAAGAAATACTTAGGGAGATCTCCTAATAATAGCTTAATGGCAAACTTGAAAGGTATTGCAGAAAAAGATGAGATGACATGCTTTTGGGGAGTAGATGTCAACAAACAAACTTGTGGTGGAAATAAGAAAAGTACAGACAAACAAACAAACAAAAACGAAAAATAAAAATAAAAAATTCAACCCCTCAAAACAAACAAATAGACAAAAATTAATGAGAAAAAAAAGTGGTTCTTTAAGAAAATCAACAAAATTGCCAAACCCTTAACCAAGTTAAAAAGGGGGAGAGAAGATCCAAATTAACAAAATTAGAGAAGAAAAGTAGGATATAACTACCACCAAGGAAACCCAGACAGCCATAAGCATGTTTTCTGAGAACTTGTAATTCACCAACTTAGAATATCCAAAAGAAATTGGTCATTTTCTTGACATACACCACTTATTCAAGTCAAATAAAGATCAAATAAGCAATTTCAAAAGAAATATAATCCCTAAAGATAAATAACCATTCACTATGATCTCTCAGCCAAAAGAGCCCAGAGCTTTCTGTTATTTTTGTTGTTCGTGAAGACCATTCTTAATCCATGGTGATCTGATAGAATGCATGGGATTATTTCTATCTTCTTGTATCTGTTGAGGCTTGTTTTGTGACCGACTACATGGTCAGTTTTGAAGAAGGTACTATGAGGTGCTGAGAAGAGGTAGATTCTTTTGTTTTAGGATGAAATATTCTATAGATATGTTAGTTTCACTGTGTCTCTGTTTACTTTCTGTTTCTATGATCTGTTTATTGATCAGAATACAGTGTTGAAGACTCTCACTATTACTGTGTGAGGTACAATGTGTTCTTTGAACTTTAGTAAGGCTTCTTGCATTTGGAGCCATAGATATTCAGATTGAGATTTCACCTTGGTGGCTTTTTTCTTTGACAAGTACAAAGTATCCTTTCTTAAATTGAAAATTTATTTTATTGGATATTAGAATGGCTATTCCAGCTTCTTTCTTGGGACCATTTGCTTGGAACATTGTTTTCCAGCCTTTTATTCTGAGGTAGTGTTTGTCTTTGTCACTTAGGTGTGTTTCCTGTATGCAGCAAAATGTTGGGTCCTCTTTACATATCCAGTCTGTTAGTCTGTTTCTTTTTATTGGGAAACTGAGTTCATTGATGGTGAGAGATATTAGGGACCAATAATTGTTGTTTCCTGTTATTTTTGTTGTTAGAGGTGGAATTATGTTCATGTGGATATCTTCTTTTGGGTTTGTTGCAAGAAGCTTACTATTTTGCTTTTTCTGGGATGTAGTTTCTCTCCTCGTGTTGTAGTTTTCCATCTATTATCCTTGTAGGGCTGGATTTGTTCAAAGATATTGTGTAAATTTGGTTTTTTCATGGAATATCTTGTTTTTTCCATCTATGTTATTGAGTTTTGCTGGATATAGTACCCTGGGCTGGCATTTGTGTTCTCTTAGGGTCTGTATGACATCTGTCTAGGATCTTATAGCTTTCATAGTCTGCCTTTGTATGTTACTTGAAACTTTAACTGCTTTTAATATTTTTCTTCATTATGTGCATTTGGTGTTTTGACTATTATGTGTCATGAGTAATTTCTTTTCTGGCCCAATCTATTCAGAATTCTCTAGGCTTCTTGTATAGTTATGGTCATATCTTTCTTTAGGTTAGGAAAATTTTCTTCTATAATCTTGTTAAAGATTTTTATGGCCTTTTAAGTTGGGAATCTTCACTCTTTTCTGTACCTATTATTCTCAAGTTTGGTCTTCTCATTGTGTCTTAGATTTTCTGGATGTTTTGGGTTAAAAGCTTTTTGCATTTTGCATTTTCTTTGACCGTTGTGTCAATGTTTTCTATGGTATCTTCTGCCCCAGTGATTCTCTCTTCCATCTCTTGTATTCTGCTGGTGATTCTTGCGACTATAACTCTTGATCTCTTTCCTAAAATTTTTTACCTCTAGGATGGCCTCCCTTTGTGATTTCTTTATTGCTTCTATTTCCATTTTTAGATCCTGGATGGTTTTGTTCAATTTCTTCATTCATTTGCTCATGTTTTTCTGTAATTATCTAAAGGATTTTTGTGGTTTGTTTTGTTTGTTTGTTTTCTCTTTAAGGGCTTCTACCTGTTTACCTGTGTTATACTGTATTTCTTTAAGGGAGTTATTTGTGACCTTCTTAAAGAGAGTTATTTATTGTAGTGGCTGGTTTTGTGTCAACTTGACACAAGCTGTAGTTATTACAGAGAAAGGAACCTCAGTTGGAGAAATGCCTCCATGAGATCGAGCTGTATGTGGCCTAGCCCATTGTGGGTGATGCCATCCCTGGACTGGTAGACATGGGCTCTATAAGAAAGCAGGCTGAGCAAGCCAAGGGAAGCAAGCCAGTAAGTAACATCATTCCATGACCTCTGCATCAGCTCCTGCTTCCTGACCTGCTTGGGTTCCAGTCCTGACTTCCTCTGGTGATAAACAGCAATGTGGAAGCATAAGCTGAATAACCCCTTTCCTCACCAACTTGCTTCCTTGTCATGGTGTTTTGTGAAGGAATAGAAACCCTAACTAAGACACCTGTGTTGTACTGTATTTCTTTAATGGAGTTACTTATGACTTTCTTAAATGGAGTTATTTATGACCTTTTTAAAGTCTTCTTGCATCATCATGAGTTGTGATTTTAAATCAGGATCTTGCTTTTCCTGTGTGTTAGGGTATCCAGGAATTCCTGTGGTTGGGGAACTGAGTTCTGATGATGCCAAGTTTCCTTAGTTTCTTTTGCTTAGGTTCTTGGACTTGCCTCTTGCATATGCTTATTTCTGGTGTTAGGTGGTCTTGCTGATTCTGAACATGGCTTGACACTCCTATAAGCCTATATGTCAGCAGTACTGGGGGAGAAGCTCTCTTCCAGCAGTTTCTGGGTATAGACATCTGTGACACAGGGTCAGCACAGGGTACAGACAGACACTGCAAGGATCGTGTTCCAAACTGCTTCTAAATTCCTTTGTCCTGAAGGCCCTCAGAGCAGAAGTGGTGGTCTTCCCTGTGCTCTCAGATGTGTCAGAACTTCTGTGGGACCAGCTCTCTCCCAGCGGGGTCTGGGTATAGAGAGCTGTAGCACAATGTCAGCTCAGGGTGCAGGAGAAAACTGGGTTTTGTTGGTTTTTAGAGAGAAAAAGAACATAAAGTTGGGTGGGTAGTGTGAGAAGAGCTAGTGGCGGAGAACTATAATACATTTTAATTAAAATTTTTAAATTAAAAATAGTTGTTTTTCTCCCAAGAAAATATAATTCTGTTTATCTTTTGTGTCACAGCATAAAAGTCAGTGTCACGGATACTCTGTGCTTAAATCTATTATGAAAGGTTTGTAATTTTATTACATTTTATTTATCTGTTTTTGTGTGTGGGACATATGGCATTGTGCAAGGGTAGAGGTCCAAGAAAAACCTGCTGGAGTTAGTTCTCTCTACATGTGGGTGCCAAAGATTGAGTTCAGGCATGGCAGCCTTCACCTTTATCCACTGAGCTGACTTGCCTGGCCTTCATATGCTGTTTTATTAGTAAGTTTGACACATAAAAAGAACACAGATAGAGACCAGTCACCTTATCTCACCCAGGAGATATTCATCTCCTCTATTATTCATAACCAAAGGAAAGTTGCTATTATAAATTGTATTTTCAGTTCCTGGCCCTCTCACAGGTTGGCCACAAAAAATGCCTGAGCATTTTTGCTCAGATACCTAGAGTATATTTGAGGTTTGGGCCAAAGCACTCCTGACGTCATAATGTTATAGTAGGTTTATTAATCATTGACTGTGTTTGGCCACTTATATAACTTTCATATCTATGCAAAATTTGTAAGAAATACATAGAAAAGCTGGAGAAATGCTTGCTGTGGAGCATAAAGACCCAAGGCTGATGACCCAGAACATTGTAAGAAAAATAGGCACACTGGCACACTCACAGATATTCATTCACTAATACACAGGCATACTCATTGACACACTAGCACACTAACTCACACACTGGCACACACAGAATCTCATATAATCACTAGAACAGAAGAATCAGTGAGCTGCAGAGTCTGTGAGAGGCTACAGCTCAAAAAATAAGGTGGAGATCAATTGAGAAAGACACCTCACATCAGCTTCTGGCCTTCACACACACATGCTTACACATGTGCACATGGGCCTGCACACAGACGTGCCCACACAGGAACCAGCAGCAAAAAAATGCACAGAAGACTAAAATCAAAGTTTGTGGCATCAGTGTAAAAAGGACCAATATGTCATTCAAGCCTGAGATGTTACATTTTCAATGGTATGTGTTTATGAACACAGGTTATGGCATACTGAGATTGGTCCATCTTATTAAAAGCATAAATCTTTTTTAAAAGATTTTTTTTAAGAAGACAATGTAAAAAGAAGAAAATGGAGGGCTGAAGAGATGGCTCAGCAGCTAAATGTGCTTCCTGTTGTGTCAGATGAAAGAACTTGAATTCTTAGCACCCACTCTGGGACATACTTACTGCAACTCCAGCTCCAGGAGAGCCAGTGTCCTCTGGCACCCAATGGTACCTGCACATATCACACACACACACACACACACACACACACACACACACACACCATAAATTTAAAATCATTCATTTAATAGGTATTGTATATTGTGTATTGCAGGAAGAGGGAAGTCAAGTAAGGTTATTGGCTTCCTCATGATACGTATACGTAAGAAACCAGAGGTTGAATGTTTAATTAGAAATAAGGGCAACACAGCATGAAGACTAACAAAAAGCTGAAAGTAGGAAGATTACGAGTGAGAAAATGAGATAAGCAATAGGCCTAAAGTAAGAAAGATAGCAAGGTGAAAAATGATTCAACGTCCCTGAGAAGTGGCTTTGTAATATTTATCAAGTAATTAAAATATTAATATCCCTTGACCTAGTTATTTTACATCTCAGAAGATAACCTAAGGGGGAAATACTGAAATCTGAGAAATAACCATGCCTCACTCACTGTGTATGTAGTTTAGGAGGAAAAAAAATTGGAAATGGCTGCCTTAATGTATAGTTTTGAAGATGATAAAACACTGGCTTACAGGATAAAGGCAGCTATTTAAAAAATTATTTTTTGGTAAGATATGCGAAGGCTTAAGAATGTTGTTATGCTGGAGGGCTAGTCATCCATATATCCACGGAGAAAAATGTGTGTGATGTGGGGTCGGTGGGTGTTTATAACAATATGCTATGGTGGAGAAATACAAAGCTAAAACTAAGTTTGCTCTGGGCAGACATTACTCAGATTTTACTCCAGAAAGTGTGTTCTGAGGGTAAGCGGAGGTTGACGACAAAGGTGCCGCTGTCACTAGGGATATGTCCCTTAACTAGTGGTTATCAGGTATGCACATTGGAGCCTTAGGGGGAAAGGGTGTTTTGCTTAGTTTTGTACTAAATCTGCATATGAGTTTTGTTTAATGAGGCAGACTCCAATAGGATTTACAGAGGACAAAATGATTTAAAGAGAATTCTACTGCAGAACCAGTACAAGTTTGGACTGAAGATGATAAAAAAAAAATAGCACAAAATTTGTATAGAAAAAAATAGAACATCGCATCATATAAAAGTGTGTCCCACACAGGTACAGGCAGAGAATTCTCTGAACGGTTACCTGTTTCTGAGCAGTGATCTTAAGGTGATATCTCCCTGCCCCTCCAACTTTCTTACACTTATCTGTAGGGCAAGATTTTTTTCCTGTAAACCTGGAGATTATTGTTTTAAATGCAATAAACCAGACACAGAAAGACACATCTTTATGATATCACAGATGCCCTCTCTTCAGATTGATAGAAATTAAAGGCAGAAGAGTTGTTACCAGAGGTCAGGACAAACAGAGGGGAATCTAGGTATGGTTCGCACACCTTTAATTCTAGCACACGGGAGGCAGAGACATGTGCATCTCTGGGAATTCAAGGCCAGCTTGGTTTACAGAGTGAGTTCCAGGACAGCCAGGACTGTGTAGAGAGACCCTGCCTCAGAAAGCAAAAACAAACCGAAACCTGGCAAACAAACAGAGGACGAAGAAGGAAGGAGGAGCGGAGTTACTGCCAGGGGCTCTGCTTTCCACAGTTGCACTTGCTGTGCTGAGCGGATGAATGTGGGAGCCATTTTGAAAGCATTTTGCAGGTCTGTTTGTAAGCTCTCGTACACATGTACCCTGTAGTTGAGCGTACTTGTCCTCATAGCTGCCACTCTTCCTTTCCTTGCCCCTCCCCACTCCTGTTACCCTCCTCAATGGTAGCCACACCCAGCCTGACTTAAATGTTATGCAATATATACCCAATATATACCACACCCACTCACGTGCGCACCTTTTCTATGCAGATGAATAAATTAGCGTTTATTTTTAAGTGTTAATGTTTCCACAAATGTTAATTACATTGATGATCTTTTTAAAAAATCAGAAAAAAAAAAAAACCTACACCGTTATGCGTCAGACACACACTTTCCCTTCTAGCTACTGTCTTGCTCTCCTGAATGAAACCTTCTGGAATGTACAGTCTGACGTAAACATTCGTGATATGCCTCAATGGTCTCTCTATGCATATTGCTAATAGTAAACCCAAATCAGTGCAGACATTTATAAAGTACATGAGTAGGCTAATCTGGTTTTAAGAGACAGGTAATTTGATTTTTAAAAACCACTCTGAAATACAGAAATAAAACACTTCCCAATGTTATTATGCATAGGTGCATTCTAAAAAGTATATATGATTTCATGGAAGCTCAGAGCAGAAAGCTGTCTATCAGAAGCTGACAGCACAAACAGAAAGGAACAGGGGGAAAGACTGAATAGTGGGTGTCAGCTACAGTTAGAGAGAAGCCAGAAGCTCCGGTGTGCTGTTGCCCAGTAGGGAAAGGACAGCCTGAAGCTATGTACTACACTGATCAACGAGCTGAAAGATTCTGAACATTTTCCCTGTGAAGAAATGAGTGTTTGAGGGAGACAGAAAGATTAAACCTAATTTGAACATCTCTCATCCAAATACACACACACACACACACACACACACACACACACACATATTGTATGTGATATATATCATATGGTACTGTCTTAGGGTTTTGCTGCTGTGAAAGGAAAACGTGAGCAGGGCAGCTCTTATAAAGGAAAACATTTCACTGGGGCCGGCTTACAGTTTCCGGGGGTTAGTCCGTTATCGCCATGGCAGGAAGCATGGCAGCATCCAGGCAGACATGTTGCTGCAGAAGGAGCTAAGAGTTCTCCATCTTGACCTGCAGACAGCAGAAGAGGATGGGTACCACACTGGCATAGCTCAAACACAGGAGACCTCAAAGCCTGTCCACATAGTGTCAATCTTCCTCCAATAAGGCCACACCTACTCCGACAATGCCATGCCTTCTAATAGTGCCACTCCCTACAGGCCAAGCATTCAAGCAGGTGAGGCTGTGGAAGTCATGCCTATTCAAACCACCATAGGGGCTTATTAATGACTTTTATGATTCTTTGTGTCACCTGGCAATACATTTAATTGAAAATTGCACCATTGTCAATTAAATAAGTGAAACAGGAATGCTTTTACTCTCACACAAATTCTAAGTATTTTCTACCCTCAACATTGAGTAAATATTTTTTTTTTAAACTAACACGTACTGCAAATGTAAGATGTTCCCTTTTGGGTGAACTTTAAGAGATTTCTGTGATGGATAACTTAGATGAATCATTATGGGTTTAAGGATTACTTTCGAACTGTAGCTTAGCAGATAGGCACAGTAAAGCACCAATCAATAAAGCAAACTTTCACCTGTCAATCACTCTGCTTCAATACGGGTTCTTAAACTTTTTTCTTGGGCTACAGAGATGGCTCGGTGGTTAAGAGCACTGACTTCTCTTCCTGGAGGTCCTGAGTTCAAATTCCAGTGACCATATGGTGATTCACAACCATTTGTAATAAGATCTGATGCCCTCTTCTGGTGGGTTTGAAGACAGCTACAGTGTATTTATATATATATTAAATATATTTTTAAAAGGACCGTTTTCTTTGTTAGCATCAGTACCTATTCTGAGCTTTTGTGTTAAGTTTGGGTCTTTAACAATTGTTCTTTTCTTTTTTTGTCAGAAATATGTAGTCAGTGAGGAAGTGACTTATTTGTCCTTGAAAAGCCACACTAAGTATACTGTATTTACTCCATGCTTAAGGCAGATGGCTTTACACAGGGAGGAAGATACTATAATTATGATGAGCTAATTAAGCCAATCTGGGAAAGAAATAGTGTTCAGTCATTAATGATAGCCCATGTATGTGGCATCGCAATCTGAAATTATACTTAAGCTTAAATTCTGACTCGAGAGTTAATGTTGTTTGGCAACTTTTTAAAAAAACCCATAGCTAAAGATTTAAAAATACTTTAAAATCTCTTTTTTTTGTCTCTGTCTTCATCTCTGTCTATCTGTCTGTCTGTCTATCTCAGTCTTAGATTTTTTTTCTCTCTGGAGGCTTAGATTTTTTTCAAAACCTACTTTTAAGAAGCACTTAGTACCCTCCCCTCTCCCCCAGCCCACTGTCCAAATGCAGGGGAGAAAAGATGGTGAATGAGACAAGGGGATGTGGACCTGTTTAGAATTAGTTCTTTTGGGGTGATTTCAATCTCTGTTTATCTGGATACCAGCAGTCCTGTGCAGTAGTGTCAGGATACCAAACATGAATCAGCAGCAGTGGCATGATGCAGCAGAAACAACCAGGCCTCCACCAAATCTGCATGAGTCATCAGTAGCAACCAGAACCAGTGGAGATGCCAGGAAAATTTCTCTGCTGTGCCTCTCTCGGTGAAGTGGAAGTAGAGTGAAGACCAGGACAGTACATTGCAACGACATATTGCACTGCTATCTGTGCAAGCATACCATCACTGCCTGTTGAGTCCTGTTTACATCCCCCAAAGCAAAACACATGATACATACAGAAACTTCCACTTCATCTTTCTCTCTTTCTCTGTCTTCAGTGTGTGTGTGTGTGTGTGTGTGTGTGTGTGTGTGTGTGTGTGTGTTTGTGTGTGTGTGTGTGTGTGTGTGTGTACAAAGTATTTGGGGAAATAAGCCACTAAACTGAGAATTCCTGGGTTTTATAAGAACTTTCAAATTTCAGATAATAAAAAAGTTGAAATGAAATAAACATAAGTAAACTTCAAATCACACACACACACACAAGAAAAACCTCTTTGAAAGGACACAAAGCACAGGGAAGTATCCTAATTTGGTTTCTGTTGTGGTGCCACGATCAAGCACAAGTTGGAAAAGAAAGGGCATATTTCAACTTAAAGGTTACATCAAGTGCATCACTGAAGAAATCTAAGGCAGGAACTCAAAGCAGGAACAGGGAGGAAGAAACTGAAGCAGAGTCCACACAAGAGAAACACGGCTAACGGACTTGCTTAGTTATTCTTGTTACACAGCCCAGGGCTGCCTGCTCAGAGAGGCACCACCTACAATGTGCTGAGCTCTCCAACATAGACTAGAAACTAAGAGAAGACTCCACGGACATGCTCACAGGCCAGTCCAATGTAGACAATTCTTTGATTGAAGGACCCTCTGCCCAAGTGTATTATCATGCTATGTTGATTGAAAGACCAGCATATTTGAAAGGGTCGAAATTTAAATAGTCACTGAAAAGCTCAAAGGGTGTACTTAATAGCAAATTAGACTTGAACAGGTAGCCACAGTGGGAGAGAGTAGCCAAAGTGTCAATCAGAAATTGAGATGAGATGCTGTCCTTAGAAAAGACAAAATGGAGGATAAAGCACATCCTAAGAAATAACAATGGAGACTTTTGCACCATGGATGAAAAATATTCCTCTTCAAACCCAAGAAGTACAAACTATAAACAGGATAAATCAAGTCTATTTCCACCCAGGCACTTCAGCCTGGACTCCATGTGGGAAAGGGATACCATGCAATTCCACGGGACGTGTCAGCAGAGGTCAAGTTCTTAATCAGACTTTTGATCCCCTCTTTTGGGGGAAGGTTAATTTGAAATTTGAGACAGAGTTTCCATGTAGACCCAAGTTTCCTGGAACTAACTATGTATATATGACTGTCCTGGAGCTCACAGAAATGCCTCTGCCTCTGCCTCTCTGTCTCTGCTTCTGCCTCTCTGCCTCTGCCTCTCTGTCTCTGCCTCTCTGTCTCTGCCTCTCTGCCTCTCTGTCTCTCTGCCTCTGCCTCTCTGCCTCTCTGCCTCTGCCTCTCTGTCTCTGCCTCTCTGTCTCTCTGCCTCTGCCTCTCTGTCTCTCTGCCTCTGCCTCTCTGCCTCTCTGTCTCTGCCTCTCTGTCTCTGCCTCTCTGTCCTGTCTCTGCCTCGCTGCATCTCTGTCTCTGCCTCTGCCTTGAGTGTTGGGATTAAAAGCATGCATCACCATATCCTCTTAGTAGACAAATGTAAAATATTATTATTAAGGTCATTGACAGAAAATTTAACAGAGCAAATGGCACGTTTTGAAAACCTTCAGATTCTCATGGAAGTAAGCCAGAGGGGTCCAGAATGAGAAAACTTAGCATGGACATGTCAAATCACCTTGGGCCTGCTCCTGAACAAGTCCCAGTGCTTTAAATAATAAAGCAAATGTGGCCGTCTCCCTTCTTCAGCTCCGGCACACTTTCTGGGAATTAATGCTTGTCAGTGGAAGAAGCACCCAGTCTGCAGGAGTGGCTCTTGGTCGTCTGCCTCCTGGTGCATGAAGGACAGTTAGAGACAAGAGAGGACATTAGAGTAGTAAATTGCATATTTTCAATGCACGCTGTTCAGGAACAACACTGGAACCCTCATTCAAGGCTTAATTTATGGAAAATGATGAAAAACCAAGCCTTGTTATGGTCTGGATCCAATTTGCTTTTGACAGATTATACATTCTTCTTTGAAAAGCAAGGTGAACAATGCCAGTAAGGTCACAATGCTTAGCACATGTTGCCGAGGTCAGCATAAATCCTGATTATTCCGCCATTGTCATCTGCTGAAGTCGCCCCGCCAACTCCCGATGAGGTCAGAATTCTGGGAAGTAATTGTTTTTTCCATTCCTGGGAGGCAGCACAGCTGTTCACAGAGAACAGCAGACACTGGAAAAGTTGTTTCGTTCTGCTTTATGAGACAGGATTTCTCTGTGTAGACCAGGCTGGCCTGGAACTCAGAGATCCACCTGCGTCTGCCTCCCAAGTGCTCAGATTAAAGCCGTGTGCCACCAACCAGGCTGGATGAACATTTTAACTGATTGGTGCCGTCTCTTTTCACCTTGATATATTCTTAGAATGAATTATTGAAATGACATAAAGCCTCTCCCTCTCTCTGTGCTTCTCCCTCTCTCTCCCCCTTTCTACCCCTTCTGCCCTCCTCTCTCTTTTGGCTTCTCAAGACAGAGTTTCTCTGGGTAGCCCTGGCTGGCCTCAGATTCAGAGATCTGCCTGCCTCTGCCTCCCAGGTACAGGATTATGAAGTGCCCACACCACCTGGTAAACCTTCTTTTGAGGGTGAGAGCCAAAGGAGTTTCAGGACAAGGGATGATTCAAGTTATGTAGGCACATGTTGGCTAATTCACCTTGCCAGAAGTTGCATTCCATCAAGCTTCATATGCCAAGAGTTTTGCCGTTGTGTAGACAGAGTTCCCGGATGAAAGAGATTAAGAAAGAGTTCATGCTGGAGCCAGAACACATATGAATAACTATGGCCAGAAACATATACATTCAGGTCACCTCAACTCCACGTTCTCCAATGTGGAAGTAATTCTGCCAACACTGAAGTTTATCCCTCAGCTTTCTTTCAGGAATTCGAGTTCACAGTTCTAGACTGCACTGCGGCTCCTCTGTTTCTCATTGCTTTTCACAGGTTCACACAAAGCCACATGGCTCCCAATGCTCATATAATGACTGTTTCTCTCAGTTTGCCTTTCAGGGGTGTGTTCCTGTAAAGATAACTAACGACCTCATTCAGATCCATCTTCCTCTCTTAGTAAACTGCCTCAAGCTGCTATCCTAACATGTGCTCAAGGCTTGACTGAGTGGGGCCCAGGGGACAGTCTGCTCATGGCATGTGTCTGTAGAAACTCCACTTTGAGGTTGGACATAGGCTCAGTTCCAGGCCTCTGAGCTGTTTCTCTTCTCTTGCCTTCTATAGACTCACCTAACCATTTTTATTATCTCATGTTTAAAAATCTCACTGTATTTTCTGTTTTCTTATTTTGCTTATTTATGCATTGTTGCTATTACTATTATTATTATTATTATTATTATTTATTGGTTTTGTTCAAGATAGGGTTTCTCGGTGTAACCCTGGCTGTACAGCTCACTCTGTGAACCAGACTTGCTCCAAACCCAGAAATTTGCCTGAGTCTGCCTTCCCAGTGCAAGGATTTTAGGTATATACCACCACTGTATGGTGAATACAAATCCATATTCATATTGCCACAAGGAAAAGAGGAAGAATATGGCTGCACAAATATTGCCTCCTAAGGGAACCAGTTCAAGAATCTGAACACATAATGTCACAGCTGGAAGCCATTAGTTAAATGAGAAACTCTTCTCCAGACCCACAGTGTGTGGTGGCAAGGAGAAGAATTTAGGCCAGAGGGATGCAGTTTCCATCCTTGGTTGGCAGCTGACCCCTGAAACACCCTCATAGTCATTTATGATTTCTGAACCTCAGTTACTAAAATCTAAAGGTCATAGCTGAAAATCTAGTCCACAGGCAGTTTGCTGACATCAAGCGCCTTCTTCTTCAGTCAGACACTGAGGCATCACAGAAAGGCAGGCTGCAGATTTCCACTCGTAAGGAAAATGCTCTCTGATGGAAAGGGTACAGCTTTTAAAGTCTGGCTTCCATTCAATGGGAAAAGGACAGCCTCTTCAACAAATGGTGTTGGTCCAACTGGCACTCAGCATGCAGAAGAATAAAAGTAGACCCTTTCTTATCTCCTTGTACAAAGCTCAAGTGCAAGTGGATCAAAGATCTCCACATTAAACCATGTACACTGAAATTATTAGAAGAGAAAGTAGGGAAAACCTTAGAACACATAGGCACAGGAGAAAATTTCCTGAACAGAACACCAATGGCTCGTGCTCTAAGGTCAAATATTGACAAATGGGACTTAATGAGATTGCAAAGTTTCTATAAGGCTAAGGACACTGCCAAGAAAACAAAACGGCAGCCAACGGAGAGGGAAAAGATCTTTACCAACTCCACATCAGATAGAAGCTTAATATCCAAGGTATACAAAGAACTCAAGAAGCTAGACACCAGAGAATCAAATAACCCTATTAAAAAATGGGGTACAGAGCTAAACAAAAAGTTATCAATTGAGGAATATCGAATGGCAGAGAAGCATCTAAGGAAGTGCTCGACATCATTAGCCATCAGGGAAATGCAAATCAAAACAACCCTGAGATTCCATCTCACACCAGTCAGAATGGCTAAGATCAAAAATTCAGATGACAGCAGATGCTGATGAGGATGCAGAGAAAGAGGAACATTTCTCCACTGTTGGTGGGGTTGTAAACTGGTACAACCACTCTGGAAATCAGTCTAGCGATTCCTCAGAAAATTGAACATAGTACTACCTGAAGACCCAGTTATTCCACTTCTGGTCATATACCCCAGAGAAGCTCCAATGTACAACAAAGACACATGCACCACAATGTTCATAAAAGCCCTATTTATAATAGTCAGAAGCTGGAAAAAACCTAGATGTCCTTCAGTAGATGAATGGATACAAAAATTGTGGTATAGTTAAACAATGAAGTACTACTCAGCTATCAGAAACAATGACTTTATGAAATTCTTAAGAAAATGGATGCATCTAGAAAATATCATCCTGAGTGAGATAACCCAGTTACAAAAGAACAGACATAATATGCAGTCACTGATAATTGGATACTAACCCCAGAAAGCTCTGAACACCCCAGAAACAACTCACAGACTATATGAAGTTCAAAAAAAAAAAAAAAAAGCCAAAAAAAAGAAAAGAAAAGAAAATGAAAAACCATTATGCTTAATCTTTACACACCAAGAAAACTTTGACTATTTCCAGGTTACATCTTGTTTTACATGTACTTTATGCTCATTGTAACTAGTAAGGTTTTAATGCATACTATCAAACCTTTAAAAAAAATCAAGTACTGACAACAATGTATTCGCATACTTTTATGCAAAAATGCTTAAAATTTGTACATTTATCTTTGTTTTTTAAAATAAAGTTGTTCAATTAAAAAAAAAAAAAGCCTGGCTTCTCTGCACTCATAGCTCACAATGCCTGTAACCAGATGACCTAGAGTGAAGCCCCCCTTTCAACCTAGGCTCTGTATCTGCACAAGAACAATGATATTTGCCCCTAGGATTGTTCATACTATCCACAAAGTATGTCAAATGGTGTCAGCTGGACAGAGTGACTCCTATCTCTAATCCTAGCTGCCAGGCTGAGAGAATTTCTGCAAGTTGCAGGTTAGTTTACAGAATAAAATCTGTCTCAGAAACAAAGAAACAAAGATCCCTAAAACAAATAAACAAACAAAAAAAAACTTAAAACAATAAGAATATACAAATGTACACATGCCATAGCACACGGTCAGTGTTCAATAAATCGTGGTCAGTCTTTATGCTTAAAGTTGTGTTTGACTTGACTTAAAGAAGAGATAGTAACATCTCAGGGAGACTTGAAGAGTTTAGTGCTATAAAGAACTTAGGAAGCTGGTATCAATGGGAGAAGAGGCCTTTGGTCCAGTGAAGGTGCGTTTTTTTCCAGTGTAGGGGAATGGCAAGGCACTGAGGTGGAGAGGGAGGTTGGGACAGGGAGCACCTTCATGGAAGCAAGTGGAGGGGGAGGAGGGTTAGGAGCGGAGGGGAAGGGGATAACATTTAAAATGTAAATACAGAGAGTATCCAATAAAATTAATTACTAACAGAAAATAATAATAAATGATAATGTAAAAAAAAAAAAGAACTTAAAAAGGCTGGGGAGACAACAGTAACTCGGCAGATAAGAGCTCCTACTGCACAAGCCTGAGAGCCCAAGTTCGGATCCCAAGCATCCACATGATAATCTGGGCATGGCCATACGCACACCTGTTACCCCAGTGCGGGGGGAGTGGAGACGGAAGGATTCTTGAGGCTTGATGACCACTGACTCAGATACAGTGTGAGTAACAGACCCTGCCTCAAGGGACCCCTGGCATCCCTTATACATGCTGGGGACCCTTCAAGTCTCAAGGGGGTAGGGAACGATGCCCATGAGGTGATGGATGAGACGTAGGTCAGTACCACTTCAGCAGGCACTGGGTCAAAACTTCCACTTTTAAACACAGTAAGACTTTGGGGAAAAGACTTCCACGTGACAGCTATTGCAACAAAGTTCTAAGCATGGCTTCATAGGAACCCCCTTGCAAAGCAGCAGCAGTGTGAGTGATTTCTGTTGGCTGATAAACAGTGGTCAGGCCAATGGCCCAAGAAGGAAGAATTTGCAATAAGCATAAGAATAGATTCTCTTTTATTGATGGAGGATGCAAAGTACATGGGGCTTCTTTCCTAAGGACGAGATCTACTCACTGAGAGACTAAACTCAGAACAGGGGCTTTAACAGTGCTCAGGATATTGGGGAATTCAAATGAAGGCTGGCTCCTTCTCAAAAAGGTCCCCAGGTTGTGAGATAACCTTTGCTCCAGCTTCATGGGTAACCAGGCCCCAGTTAGTTTTTTTCCTTTGAAGAAAAGAAGCCCACATGTTTAACAAGTCTGGTGCCATCGATGCTCTCTTTAAGTTGTGCCCCTCTCTCTCTCTCAGTTCCCCTCTCCCTCCCTCTTTCTCTCTCTCTCACACACACACTACACAGTGATGCATGAATGCACACACACACACAGGAATATACCCCATTTGAACACCATATGCACACACCACATACACTTTCACTCACAATATACACACACGAAAGCTTAGTAATGGCTCACTAATTTAAAACATCAAATATATAGATGTTTGAATTAAAGAGCACATTTCCATATCTTCTCTGTCATTTCCTTGTGCACACTTGATCTATGATATTTTGGTATTTTCGGTAGGGGGAGCAGTGTTGAGTCAGGTCTCACTATATAGTCTTAGTTGATCTGGAACTGGCTTTGTAGACCAAGCTCATGTCAAATTCATAGAGTTCTGCCTGCCTTTGCCTCCCGAGTGTTGGAATTATAGGTCTGTACCATCAGACCCATTATTTTATGACAGTTTATGATAATCTATGTATATAAACTTATAGGTACATGAATATAATTAATTTTATAAAAAGAGGGTCACAAAGAATACACCATTAGAGATATTCAATAGGAAATAAGTAGGAATAGGTTTTGGTATACCAAGATATAAATAACACTTCTGCTGGGGAAAAAAAAATGACTGCCACCAAGTCAGAAAATGTCTCAAAGCCACTAGGGTTTTTGTTTTGTTTTGGTTTGCATAGAATCCTTGGGTTTTAGTTTTACTGAGCACTAGTCATATTACTTTAAAAGGAATAACTGCACCTTCACTATTAAAAACTGTTATTCAAACTCACAGTTGGGGGAAGTAAAATTACATATGTATTATCTAATTTGCATGAAGGTTGATGAATGTGTGGATCACAAATGAATAAGAATGTACGTCCTCTGGATGCTGCTGGATCCCTTTCTTGGGCAGCCATTTTCAGCAGCATAACAAGGTTTGCAGGCACAGAGGATGGTTGAAAGAGGGAAGACGATTCTTCAGTGGTGCTCCTCTAAGTGCAAACTGACCTAGTTACGGTTACCATGGAGACGGTAATTTTGAATTTAATAGTATTCTCTAAAGGAGTAGCAATACAGCTGCACGAAACACTGAGATCAATCTGAAACTCAGCTTTGAAAGGTGAAGAAACTGAGTCAGAGGGTCTTTGTGTTTTCATCCTTCACCGACAGGGATGTTAGGAGAGTCATAGGGAAATCTCAGAACTAATGAAGTCTAGGTCGATGTGTCTTTCAAACTCACTGGAGCTGTTAAAAAAAAAAAAAAAAGCTTCTTAGAGCAAGTGACTTACACGAGTCCTTGCTGCACTTATTAAAAACACCCCCTTTCTTCCTGCCACCCCTAACTATAGCTTTTCACCTCCAATCTAAAGAAGCACATGAATCTGCTAGGAGAGTCATTCTATCGAGTTTCCACAATGGACAGTTTTCTGCACCAGAGATGAAAAAGAAAATGCCTGCAAAGTGGAAAAAATGGTTGCTTGCTTTATCTTGAGTGCTTAGGCCATTTGATGACCATATTTTATGGGTATGCAGCATTTAATCTTGCATATAAGGGTGCTGCTGTAATTTGCACAGTTAATATTACACCATAATATTAAGATTTTCTTCTATAATAAATATTTCTGAATTATTCATACATGCAATAAAAAAAGTTGGCAATTCACAGCAATGGTAAAAGTACCTATGTTTCAATCTCATACCTAGAAGCCCGATACTATCAACTAGCTGCAGAGTTTGGGGATGAAGGCTGGAGAAATTGGGATGAGGGCAAATAACAACAAAAATCTCTTAAATGCTCCCTGGAAATGAGACAAGTTCATCACCTGTTTTATTTGCTTTGGCCCAAGTTGATGTTCCGCTGAACAACTCTTATTACTGAATGAATTCTGCAAGGTCATCTGTAATATGAAATAGAATCCAATGATCTATCCGAGACCCTAGCAATTACTAAGTAGTTTTGAAAGATTCCAGCGGCATATTTTCCTGCTTATGTGACTGCTTTGGTTCAAAGGCCATCTTCTGCACTTGCAGAGATATTTCCGTATTCTAGATAAATATCCCTACCTTCTGAACACAACCTTGAAACCTTGGAATGGATGACACATTACAGTTAAGACAAAGGCCCAACTCTGCTCATATGTCATTTGCTAAAATTACTTCAGTCAAGAGGATAAAACCGTGAGAAGGTTTCCCTCCTTCCTGTTCTCAGCTCCATCCATTTTTGCTGACAGGGTTATTAAACTGCCGCCTGCTCACAGCACCAACAGCACCAGTGAGCGTACTGGAGGATATAAAAACATAACTACAAGACAGCAAGGCCTCAGTGAACAATTGATGGCTGAAGTCGTGTCAGAGCTGGCTTCATGACCTCCTCACAGATGCATTAATGACCTCATCTTTGAAAAACCCATGTTCTTCAATTTTTGCTTTTTCAGATCTGTACCATCCCTTCCAAGGAAAGAAACTACTGGTATAAAGAGGACACCAGTGAAGCCCCACTTTAGCTGCAAGACCAGAGCCCCAATCATAATCATTGACCTCATGTTGTTAGGCCAAAGGGGAACAAGGGCAAATTAGAGAACTGGAACCCCAGTGTGAGGCAGACTGTAAAGTGTCGCATCCACTGTGAAGGAAGTCGCTGCTGAGTGATTTCAGAGGAAGGAGGAAGTGAGTTTTCAGAGGACTAGAGGGAACCATCACAGAGCAAAACACCTTGAAGGTGGTTTGGAAAGTCTTCACTGGAATGGGGAAAAGCGATTCCATGTTTAAGAAAGGGCTTGAACAAAATCAGTCCCCAACGTGAAGAGAAACTGAGACACATGCAGATGTGTGCATCAGACTGTTTCTCAAAGATAGTCTCAGAAATCTTTCTCCTTGACTAGCTAGGGTTTGCATTTGAGATTTTTATATAAGTAACACCAAGTGACTTCCAAGGGCAAGGCACTTCCTTTGGGAGCCCCGAGCCTCTGAGTAAGCATCTGGTGTCCCAGAAACTTCTGTGCCAGAAAGAAGTCCAAAAAAGGTTCCACTGCCAGGTCAAAAGAGAGCACTGTTTTCAACCCATCCCCTTAAGCCTTTCCCATGACCAGATGAACTCATTCTTTTATGAAAGTCTCATTGTTACAGGTTTTCTCTTTGTTTTTGTTTGGGTTTTTTGTTTGTTTGTTTGAGACACTGTGGTATAGTACTCAAATGCTGCCAAGGATGGTTTTGAATTCCTAATTCTTCTAACTTCATCTCCCTAGTGTTAGGGTTGAAGGTCTGAGAAGTCACACCAGCTTCATCTTTTTAAAATATCATCTGCTTTTAGCCTCCACAGCTGCCACTTTATTCAATTCCATTTGAAAATCTTACAGATGCTCAAAATTATGCAAAATTATGAAAACTGGGTGATTTCCATTGCATCTTGTCATTGGAGGACTAAGTACTCTCTAATTTGGAGAGAATGTGCTTTGTAGCCATTTCAACATGCCATTTTATTACTTTGCTCCCTCAAATGCTTCTGCCTTCTTATTGTTTTAGACCCACCTCGAGATGTAGAAATACTGAGGAGTTAATTTTGCTCTTTTTATTCTGGATACATGTTCTCTCTAACTGATTGCCTCATTCCACATTTTAACGAATAAGTACATTTTAATAACTCACAATTTCTTTTTTTTGTTTTCTTCTTTTATTGAATATTCTTTATATTTACATTTTAGGTATTATCCTTTTCCCCTAATCCTATACCCCTCCCCTTCCCATTGCCTCCATAAAAGTGCTCCCTCTCCCAACCACTTTCTCCCATGTCAACACTTTGGCATTCCCCTATGCTGGGAAAACGTGCTTTTCTGGACCAAAGGCCTCTCCTCCATTGATGTCAGAATCCCATTGATGCTGTTCTCTGCTGCATATGCACCTGGGGCCATGGGACTCTCCATGCACATTAATTGATTGATTTTTTAGTCCCTGGGAGCTGCAGTGGGTTTGGTTAGTTGATCATTTTGTTCTTCACATGGGGTTGCATACTCTTTCATCTCCTTCAGTCCTTTCTCTAGCTCCTTCATTGAGTTCCCGGGGTTCAGTTTGATGGTTAGCTACAAGCCTCCTCCTCTATATCAGTATAGCTCTGTAGAGCCTCTGAGGAGGCATCTAAATCAGGTTCCTGCCAGTAAGCACTACTTGGCATTAGCAATAGTGCTTAGGTTTAATGGCTGAATATGGGGTGGATTCCCATGTAAGACAGTCTCTGACTGATCTTTTCTCCAATACCTGCTCCTCTATTTGTCCCTTTATTTCCTTCTATGAGCATTTTGTTCTCCCTTCTAAGAAGGACTGAAGCATGCAGCTTCTGGCCTTCCTTCTCTTTGAGCTTCATAAGGTCTTTGTGAATTGTTTCTGGGGTATTCCAAGCCTTTTGTACTAGTATCCACTTATAAGTGAGTACATACCGTGAGTGCTCTTTTGTGACTGGGTTACCTCACTCAGGATGATAGTTTCTAGTTCCATCCATTTACCTAGGAATTTCATGAAGTCATTGTTTATAATAGCTAAGAAGTACTCCATTGTGTAAATGAACCAAAATTTCTAAATCCATTCTTCTGTTGAAGGACATCTATCTTCTTTCCAGCTTCGGGCTATAATAAATAAGGCTGCTATGAACATGGTGGAACATGTGTTCTAGTTATATGTTGGAATTCTTTTGGTTATATGCTCAGGAGTGGTATACCTGGCTCCTTGGGTAGTACTATGACAAATTTTCTGAGGACTCACCAGACTAATTTCCAAGTGGTTGTAACAGTTTACAACAACCCCACCAACAGTGGAGGAGTGTTCCTCTTTCTCCACATCCTCACCAGCATTTGCTGTCACCTGAGTGTTTTGATCTTAGCCATTCTGACTGGTGTGAGGTGGAATCTCAGAATTGTTTTGATTTGCATTTCCCTGATGAATAGGAATGTTGAGCACTTCCTTAGATGCTTCTCAGCCATTCAGTATTCCTCAGTTGAGAATTCTTTGTTTAGCTCTGTACCCCATTTTGTACCCCATTTTTAATAGGATTATCTAATTCTCTAGAGTCTAACTTCTTGAGTTCTTTGTATATATTGGATACTAGACCTCTATCAGATGTAGGATTGGTAAAGATCTTTTCCCAATCTGTTGGTTGCCGTTTTGTTCTTTTGACAGTGTCCTAGGCCTTAAGAAGCTTTGCAATTTCATGAGGTCCCATTTGTCAATTTTTGTTCTTAGAGCAAACGCCATTGGTGTTCTGTTCGGAAAAATTTTGCCTGTGCCTATGTGTTCTAAGTTTTTCCCCACTTTCTGTTCTATTAGTTTCAGTGTACCTGGTTTTATGTGGAGATCTTTGAACCACGTGGACTTGAGCTTTGTACTAGGAGATAAGAATGGATCGATTTGCATTCTTTTGCATGCTGGCTGTCAGTTGAACCAGCACCATTTATTGAAGAGGCCGTCCCTTTTCCATTGAATGTTTTCAGCTCCTTTGTCAAAGATCAAGTGACCATAGGTGTGTGGGTTCATTTCTGGGTCTTTGATTTTATTCCATTGGTCTGCCTGCCTTGTCTCTGTACCAGGCAGTTTTTATCACAATTGATTTGTAATACAGCTTGAGGTCAGGAATGGTGATTTCCCAGGAAGTTTTTTTTTATTATTGAGTGTAGTTTTTGCTAACCTTTTTTTAATTATTTCAAATAAATTTTCAAATTGCTCTCTCTAAGTCTATGAAGAATTGAGTTGGAATTTTGATGGGAATTGCATTGAACCTATAGGTTGTTTTAGGCAAGATGACCATTTTCACTATGTTGATCCTTCTAATCTATGAGCATGGGAGATCTTTTTACTTTCTGAGGTCTTCTTCAATTTCCTTCTTCAGAGACTTGAAGTTCTTGTCATACAGATCCTTCACTTGCTTGGTTAGGGTCACTCCAAGGTATTTTATATTCTTTGTGACTAGTGTGAAGGATGTAGCTTCTCTAATTTCTTTCTCAGCCTGTTTATCCTTTGAGTAGAGGAAGGCTACTGATTTGTTTGAGTTAATTTTATATTCAGCCACATTGCTGAAGTTGTTTATCAGCTGTAAAAGTTCTCTGGTGAAATTTTTGGCATCACTTAAGTATACTATCATGTCATCGGCAAATACTGATATTTTGACTCCTTCCTTTCCAATTTGTATCCCATTGAGCTCTTTTTGCTGTCTGATTGCTCTGCCTAGTACTTCAAGTACTATATTAAACAGGTAGGAAGAGAGAGGGCAGTCTTGCCTAGTCCCTGATTTTAGTGGGATTACTTCAAGTTTCCCACCATTTAGTTTGATGTTGGTTACTGGTTTGCTGTACATAGCTTTTACTATGTTAAATATGGCCCTTGAATTCCTGATCTTTCCAAGACTTTTAATATGTAGGGGTGTTAATTTTTGTCAAATGTTTCCTAGTATCTAAAGAGATGATCATGTGTTTGCTTTCTTTGAGTTTGTTTATATGGTGGATGACATTGATGGATTTCCATAAATTAAATCACCTTTGCATCCCTGGGGTTAAACCTACTTGATCATGGTGAATGATCATTTTGATGTGTTCTTGATTCAGTTTACAATAATTTTATTGAGTATTTTTGCGTCAGTGTTCATGAGAGAAATCAGTCTGAAGTTCTCTATCTTTGTAGGGTCTCTGTGTGGTTTAAGAATGAGCATAACTGTGGCTTTGAAGAATGAGTTGGATAGTATTTTCTCTGTTTCTATTTCCTTGAATAGTTTGAAGAGTATTGGTATTAGGTCTTCTATGAAGGTCTGATAGAATTCAGCACTAAACCCATCTGGTCCTGGGCTTGTTTTGGTTTGGAGGATTTTGATAACTGCTTCTATTTCTTTAGGGGTTATGGGATTGTTTAGATGGTTTTCTGATCCTGATTTTACTTTGGTACCTGATATCTATCTAGAAAATTGTCCATTTCCTCTAGATTTTCCACTTTTGTTGAGTGTAGGTTTTTGTAGTAGGGTCTGATGATTTCTTGAATTCCGTCAGTTTCTGTTATGTCTCCCCTATTATGTCTGATTTTGTTAATTTGGATACTCTCTCTGCACCCTCTAGTTAGTCTGCCTAAGGGTTTATAGATCTTGTTTTTCTCAAAGAACCAGCTCTTGGTTTTGTTGATTCTTTGTATATTTCTTTTTGTTTCTATTTGGTTGATTATTTCCTGTCGTCTACTCCTCATGGGTATATCTGCTTCTTTTTGTTCTAGAACGTTCAAGTGTGCTGTCAAGCTGTTAGTGTATGCTTTCTCCAGTTTCTTTTTGGAGGCGCTCAGAGCTATGAGTTTTCCTCTTATTACTGCTTTTATTATATTCCGTAAGTTTGGGTATGTTGTGCCTTTATTGTTGTTAAATTTTAAAAAGTCTTTGATTTCTTTCTTTATTTCTTCCTTGACCAAGCAATCATTGAGTAGAGCATTGTCTAGCTTCCATGTATATGTAGACTTTTTGTTGCTTTTGTTGTTATTGAACAGCAGCCTTAGTCCATGGTGATCTTTTTATGGTCATTTTTGGAGAAGGTGCTGTGAGGTGCTGAGAAGAAGGTATATCCTTTTGTTTTAGGATAAAATATTATATAGATGTCTGTTAAATCAATTTGGTTCATAACTTCTGTTAGTTTCACTGTATCTCTGTTTACTTTCTGTTTCTATGATCTGTCCATTGATGAGAATGCAGTGTTGAAGTCTCCCACTTTTATTGTGTGAGGTGTAATGTGTTCTTTGAGCTTTAGTAACATTTTTGTTTGTTTGTTTGCTTTGTTGTTTTTAATGAATGTTGGTGCCTTTGTATTTGGAGCATAGATGTTCAGAATTGAGAGTTCATTTTGATAGAATTTTTTCCTTTGATGAATCAAAAGTTTCCTTCCTTATCTTTCTTGATGTCTTTTGGTTAAAATTCTATTTTATTCGATATTAGGATGGCTGCTCCAGCTTGTTTCTTGGGACCATTTAATTGCAAAGTTTTTCCCAACCTTTTACTCTGAAGAAGTACCTGTCTTTGTTGCTGAGATGAGTTTTCTCTATGCAGCAAAATGCTGGATCCTGTTTTTGTATCCAGTCTGATAATCTATGTCTTTTTATTGGGGAATTGAGTCCATTGATGTTAAGAGATATCAAAGAATAGTGATTGTTTTTTCCTGCTATTTTTGTTGTTTGAGGTAGAGTTGTGTTTGTGAGCTTTTCTTCTTTTGGGTTTGTTGCAAGAAGATTGATTTCTTGCTTTTTCTAGAGTGAAGTTTCTCTCTTTATGGTGGAGTTTTCCATCTTTTATCCTTTGTAGGGCTGGATTTGTGGACAGATATTTTTTAAATTTGCTTTTGTCCTAGAATATCTTGGTTTTCCATCTATGATAATTGAGAGTTTTGCTGGATATAGTAACCTGGGCTGGCATTATTGTTCTTTTAGGGTTTGTATGATGTCAGTCCAGTATGGTGTAGCTTTCATAGTCTCTGTTGGAAAGTCTGGTGTAATTCTGATATGCCTGCCTTTATATGTCACTTGTCCTTTTCCCCTTACTGCTTTTAGTATTTTTTTCTTTGTTCTCAACATTTGTTATTTTGACTACTATCTGTCAGGAAGAATTTCTTTTCTTGTCCAATCTATTTGGGGTTCTGTAGACTTCTTGTATGTTTGTGGTCATCTCTTTCATTAGGTTAGGGAAGTTTTCTTTTATAATTTTGTTGAAGATATTTACTGGGCCTTTTAGTTGGAAATCTTCACTCTCTTCTACACATATTATCCTTAAACTTGGTCTTCTCATTGTGTCCTGGATTTTTTGGATGTTTTGGGTTAGAAGCTTTTTGATTTTTGCATTTTCTCTGACTCTTGTGTTGATGTTTTCAATGGCATCTTCTGCCTCTGTCATTCTCTCTTCCATCTCTTGTATTCTGTTGGTGATGCTTGAGTCTATGACTCCTGATGTCTTTCCTGGGTTTTCTATCTCCAGGGTTGTCTCCTTTTGTAATTTTTTCGTTGTTTCTAGTTCTGTTTTCAATTCCTTCCCCTGTTTGGTTTTGCTTTCCTGTAGCTCTTTAAGTGATTTTTGTATTTTTTGTGTTTTCTTTCTAAGGGCTTCAACTTGTTTATGTGTCTTCTCCTAGCTTTTCTTTCTTTTTTTTTTCTTTTTCTTTTTTCTTTTTTGGTGAGTTGGGATATCCACTATTTGCTGGGGTGGGAGAACTGGGTTCTAACGTTGCCTAGTTGTCTTGTTTTCTGTTTCTTAGATTCTTGTGCTTGCCTCTTGCCATCTTGTTATTGGTGAGGTTAGGTGATATTGCTGTCTCTAAATGGAGTTTGTCCCTCCTGTGGGTCTCCTGAAGGAGATTGCTCCTGGGTGTTCGGTTATCTGGGTAGGCTGTGAGTTCAGATGAGAGTGCCCAGTTCTGATGCAACTGGGCTGGCTCTGGCCTTGGGCTGGAAGTGTCTGTTCCCAAGCAGCACTGCTACCTGCATCCTGAGAGTTCAGGGCGACCTCTCCTGGGATAGTCAGTGGAGAGGGAATGTGAACTCAACCCTGGGCTCAGGAGTTAACACCCTCCAGTGGTCCTTCCCAGCACCCAGCAATCGGACTCACAATTTCTAAAATCTAAATACTGATCCCGAACTTCTTAACCTGTGACTGTCAGACATCCCTCAGTCATCTCTTCCTGTATCCTAGCCTGTGACTACTCTAAACAGAATTCTTGAAATGACACCAAACTTCCTTTATTCCTCTCTCTTGTTTGTTCCATAAATCACTAATATCCACCATCATTCAGTCTTCACATGCAAATTCATTCCTCCCTCTGTTTCTTTATTTGTCTCAAAGCAGCTGAAAATTCTGGAATTTCAGCTTTCATGGTGCATTTGAACACTGCAGCCTTCCTTTATCCCTATTCCACTGCTCCAGAACAAGCACTTATTGCATTGCTTTCTGTAATAAATTTATTTTCCCCTTTTCTTTTTTTGCCCATTAACTCATAACAGCATTCAAGAGATGCTATTTCCATTTTGCAGCCAGAATGTATTCTGCTAATTGTACCCTGATTTAGATCCCTGAACATAATGCATGACCTAAAAAGATTTAAATTATCATTGGACCAATACTCTTTATTCATAGATGTGGTTTAGGTTATGCTACAGTGCTGAGAATTTTTTAAAAGGCACTGCAGGGTGTGGTAGTGTATACCTGTAATTTCAGCATGTGGGAAAACTGAGGCAGGAGAATCACAAGTTCAAGCTCTGTCTGGGCTAAATCATGAGCTACTGGCCATTCTGAGGCAAATAGTGGAAGTCTGTCTCGAAGCAACAACACAAGCCCTACCTTTTATTATTAATCATTTTATTCACTTACATTTCAAATTATACCGCCCTTTTTGTTACCCCTCCACAAACCCCCACATCCCATTCTGCTTATCCCCCTCTTCTATGCCTCTATGTAGGTGTTCCTCCACTTACTTACCTACTCTGCATCACCCCTCTAGCATTTTCCTACACTGGGGCATCAAGCCTCCATCTCATCCCACTGAAGTCAGACAAGGCTATCCTCTGCTACATATGTATCTGGAGTTCTGGCTCCTTCCATGTGTACTCTTTGGTTGGTGGTTTAGTTCCTGGGAGCTCTGGGTGGTCCAGTTGGTTGATCTTGTTTTTCCTATAGAGTTGCAATCTCCTTCAGTTCCTTTAGTCCTTTCCATAGCTCTTCCATTGGGGTCCCTAGGCTCAGTCAGATGGTTGGCTGTGGGTATTTGCATCTGTATTGGTCAGATGCTAGCTGAGCCTCTCAGGGGTAAGCTATACCAGGCTTCTGTCAGCAAGTATTTCTTGGCATCAGCAATAGTCTGGGGATTTATTGTCTGCAGATGTGATGAATCCCTAGGAGGGGTGGTCTCTGGATGAATCCCTAACTTTTAACAGCTTAAGGCAATGAAAATGATTTTATGCTCAAATATATTACAATGCATTCCCCTTAAGTGATATGTTATCAGATTAACAGAAAAGGAGAAACCACTGTCCCCTAGATGACAGAAAGAAAGCCATAGCAGACTAGAATGCTTTCACCACTTACCCAGGTGGGGCACACATCACTTTAAGTTAGTTTCTTTGACCAAAGGGATTTACTTTTGCTAGGATAGATTCAAGGGGATCGGGGCAGTGCAATACTCCACGTGCCTCAATGAAGACCGGAAGCTGCTTGGTGAATAGCACTAGTGACTAAGCCATTCTTCTATTTTTCAAATTAAAAAATTGGGACCCAGAGCAACCATGAGGACAGGGAATTCTGAAGCCAGCCATGGTAGTGACAGAGTCTTGGGTCTAGTGCCCAATGTTGCTGTAATAGTGAGCCAGAATCCATTCATATTAAATAATATCACAATTTTCTCACCATTTTGCCCAAATTATATTATCTGTAACTCCTTGTATTGAAACACTTTTATGTGTAGACAGATTAGAGTTCTTGTTCTTGTCTGGTTGATGATCCAATAAGACACATAACTCAGTTTCTTAGACCTGGCCATTTTCATTTGTAGAAAGAATAAATTGTGTTTTAGGCTAGGGATTCTAAATATACTGGCTTGGTAAATGTCCATGAGATAAGCGGAAGAAATGTGATTTACTTGTATATTGTCTGCTAAATACACTTGAAATGTGCTCACAGGAACCCCAACAATGGCTTGGAGAAAATAAGTCTTTAATTTACCCAAAAAGCAAAAGTGTGAGGCAAGTGTCTGCCAGAACTACTTCAATATAACAGCGTAAGAATCCATCCATCTCCTTGGCTCTTAGACACAGGGTAGCTGCGACTGTTCCACACATTACTATACAACTGATTCTGCCAGGAGAAGGTTGCAGCCAGTTTTGTATGCTCCTTTTGTTGGATGAAGGAAAGGCTTTCTCAGAATCAATACCTTGCCCTTTATTCTGGATAAAGGGAACAGAATGCCATTTTTACTTTAGAAGGAAAAAGAAGAAGATTCCATTGATTGGCCAAGTCTGGTTTTTTACCTTGCATAAAATGGTGGTTCTTTTCCTATGAATAGCAACCAGGAATGGGTGTGTGAATAAAAACTGGGTAAACCACTAGCAACGTCTACCCCAGTCATTGATGGAATAATCTATGGCTAGTCAGTTTTTGCCACTGTGACAAAATTCTGAGAATAGGTGACTTACTGGAAGAAGAGTTTTTTTCTTGGTCCACAGAGGTTTCAGTCTATGCTGGCTTCCTCCAGTACTTCTGGGTCTATGTGAGGCAAAGGATCCTGGGGAAAGGCCGTGACTGAGAGGAAATCAGGAGTCAGAGAGACAGAGAAGAGTCAGGGGGAAAAGATGATCTTATTAAACCATCCCTCAGTGGCTGCGTCTCTCACCAGTCCCTGCTTCCTATCTCTCACAGCTTTGTGGTAATGACATTGTATTGTGCAACCATCATGGGGTTGATCCGGGAGATAGGTCAGAACCCCAGATTCCTTCATTAGGGAGCTAATTTTCCCAAAACCACAATATCTGGTCTGTAGACTATTTAAAACAAACTATGGTAGGGATTTTGATTATTTTACTTTTACATAGAAAATCCTTCAAGGGCCAGTGAGAAGGTTCAGTTGGTAAAGGTGTCTGCCACCAAACCAGATGACCTGACTTCTTCCTCTGAGCTCATAAGGAGGAACAAGAGAATTGAATCCCGCAAATTTGTCTTTCAACCTCCCCTTGTGAGCCCCCCCACAAAATCCATGAAATATAACTTCAAATTTTAAAAATAAACTATTATGAATAAATGAAACTCATTTGTCACAGAATCCATAGCAGCTATGATACTTAAACTATAGATAGAGATACATATCTCCATTATTAAGAGAAAAAATCTATAAGAACCAGAATCTGAATGTAAATTTGTTTGTTTCAGAAATACAAATTTGTTCCAGAAAGACTGACAAGTAAAGGAACTGTTCGAACAAAGCACATTTTCACATTTGTTTATGTGTACAAATGTTTCCACTTGGAACATTTAGTTTAATGCAAAAAAAAAAAAAAATCGTATTCAGACAAAATGATGACTGAGGAGAACAGAAAAGTCAGCTGTGTGTCCTGTAAACACTGCCGGTGACCTCAGGCCCTGACTGTGTCATGGGTCTTATCTACTGCGGTAATTCTTTGTGGCTTCAAAGGCTCTGCCTTTCCCTAACTCAGGCACCGCAGGTTTTCTGAGGTGCAGGGCCATAAGCAAATGCCAGAACATTCCCAAGACAGAGGGCTACATTTACAGTAGCATTTGCACATCCTTTAGATGTTTGAACTGGGTGACAGTGTCACACACCAGCAATCCCAGGTGTAATTCAGGATAAGTAGGAACATCACAAATGCAATGTTACTTTAGCCTACATGGTGAGTTTCAGGTCTGCTTATAAAGCAAACAAACAAACAAAAAAGGCAAAGGCCTTATATCAAAAACCAAAGCAATGCCGGCT
The DNA here is from genome assembly GCF_963924665.1 of Micromys minutus. Classification (NCBI taxonomy): domain Eukaryota; kingdom Metazoa; phylum Chordata; class Mammalia; order Rodentia; family Muridae; genus Micromys; species Micromys minutus. The sequence continues at coordinate 65,450,159 of NC_137973.1, read as the reverse complement.
ATGGTGGGGTATGCATTTAATTCAAACAATCAAGAGGGAGAGAGGCAGGCAGATCTCCATGAGCTGAAGGCCAGCATCTCCCACAGAGTGGCAGGCTTGCCAAAGCTTTATAGAGAGACTAAACAAACAAGTCCAGCAGTCATGTGTACACTTGCTGCTCAAGCATATGGACCAGAGTGTGGATTCCCAAAACTCAGGCGAATGTCAGGAAGGCATGGCTGCCTAGCAAGACTAACCACATAGGCCTGCTCTAGGTTCCACTGAGAGGCTTGCCTCAAGGACTAGGGTAGTTGGATTCAGAACGATTCCTGACAACAAACAGTCTTGTTCTCCACACACACACACACACACACACACACACACACACACACACACACGAGTGCCCAGGCAAATGCAAACTTGTATGCACACACATATGCATATTGTACACAAAAGCAAATAAAAGACATTAAAGCAAACCAAAAAAAATCTATCACGTGTAAAAACACATAAACTGTATTATCTATTTTTATTCGTTCTCTGGGTGTATTTTCTTCTTTTTCTTTCTGTCTTGCTTGGTCTCTAAACCTCCTATTTCCAAAAGTCTTATAATTTTAATTACATAATTTTTCAGTTATAACATCATACTGAAGAGTATCACTCTGGTAGTCACTATGTGAATATATACATATTACATATGTATACATGTTATAAAAAAGTGGGACATTTTAATAAATAATAAACTTCATTTTATAGCTTGAAAAGTTGCTTTAAAGGCATTTATTCAATATACTCAGGAAAGCTTGTTTTAAAAAAAAAAGAAAAAAAAAACAACTCTCAATTATCTCAAATAAAAGCCATTCAGCGTTCCAAGCTACATATAGCTAACTCTATAGTGAGTGAGGATTCATCATTTATCTCTTAAGGTAATTATGCAAATTACATTCAGCCTACATATCCTGTGTTGGGAAAAATGGTTTTCGTCTTTCTCCTCCTCATTTATAATCTTGTCAAGGTGGAGTTGAGCAAGATTCATAATGGGCAGCTGGAAGCTGGTGGCCCCTTTACGATAAAAGGGAATTTATTTTTCTAGGGTATCTTTTACTTAACAAGGGTGTGCGCAAAACACTCAGCACATTCCCAGAGCTTCTCAGATCTCTCCCTCGAGAGCCCAATAAGTAAAAGGAAAAACAGCTTCAAACAATGAAAGGCCTTTCTCCTTCGCCTTCCTCCCTCCCAGCCTTGCTTCTGCCCCCAATGCACCTTCTTCACAATTCCCGTTTTCAACCCTGTCTCCTCCCCTCGTGTTCCTTTTCTCCACACTCCATTTGTGAAGCCACACGAGGAAGTTTTAAAAGAAATTAACACTGAGTCGTCTGTTATTTTCCTCAGAACCAATACATGAGAGGAGAAGGCTGGGACCAGGGGAAAAAAAATAGAGCCCAGGCAAAGGCAGCCTGTGGAGATTAAGAGAAGTTTCTGTGCTCTGGGGACATTCATTCTCCTCTAGTTCTTGACTCTCCTGCGGTTGGGGTGGGTGTTGGGGAGGAATCACTCTCAACCGTCAATCTTTACTGCTCAGGAACTCTGACCAGGGTTTAGCCAGTCGGACTGTAGCAGATTATCGCACAGGGCAATACTTAAAATTAGATGCATTGTTTGAAGGGCACGGACTCCAAATAAAAATAACCCTGTGTGCATTGTCGCGCGAATGTAAATTGTCATAGCTACACACTGACTTCAGAGCCACAGGTGGAAGAGCGAAGGAAAGCCGCCCAGGCTCCCAGCGGTGGTCACAACACAGTTCACAGAGTGCACCAGCACACGCCCCATGGGCACACATTCAACCCACAGGCTTCAGGTTGAGCCAATGTGCCCTTCCCTTCCCTCAGCCCCGTCTCACCTTGCGTACTTTCCCTTTCCCCACCCCCCAGCCCTTGCCCCACACAATGAGATTTTTTGTTTGCTTCAGTAGCATGTGACATTAGAGTCCCTGCTTTGCCTAACTCAATGCTGCAGGTCTCTCAGGTAACAGGTGGCAACTTCCCCTGTTGGATTGTAGGTATAAAAGAAAATGACCTCATAGGGGTGGAGCTTGGGGACTCCAGGTAGCAGTCACAGTCAGGTAACCCTGCCTTGAAGCCGAGTAGCTAGAAGGGGCAGATAGATGCTGAGGTGCACCCTGAGACACTTAAGCAACCTGCCCTTGCCTGCAAACCTCAGAACTTGGTCTCTTTGCCTTAGATGGAGCCCAGAGAAGCCGCGGGGAAGGAAACCATGGGAAGCAAGAGGAAAAACTTGGCCTTCTTAAGATCCAGGCTGTATATGCTGGAGAGGAGGAAGACAGATACTGTGGTGGACAGCAGTGTTTCTGAGGACCACTCTGGCTCCTTGAGGAGGAGCCAGTCTGACAGGACCGAATACAACCAGAAACTACAAGGTAAATCCAAGAGGAAGAGGCTACCCCAGGTGGCTTCTCTGTCCAGCTCTGGTTTGGGCTCGTTCCCATTTGCAGGGACATTTAATGCATAAGAGAAAATCAAACACAACCTTCCCTTCTTAGAAAACAAGAAAAAGGAGGGAAAAGGGACTCGTGAGATCCAGAGGAGATTTTTATATGACCAGTGGTTAAAGAGCCACCTCTGAATTTTTCTTAATACCCTCCAGTTTTCTCCAGTGAGAGTAATATTTTTTTCTCTCTCTACCTTCCTTGTTCCTTTTCCTTCCCTGATTCAAGTTCAAAAGGGGGGGAAGGGCTGGTACACTCGTGATTTAAAATGTACAAAAGGCGGTTTATCCCGGTAGGTGGCTCCGGGCTACAATCCCATGAGATCCAGCTAGGAAACTGAACCGTGGCTGAGGTTACACAGGGATGTGAAACTGTACTCATGTCTGTAGAAAGTGAGTAATATTAGTCAGGGGTGCTCTGAAGGAATTCCTGAGACTCACTTAAGTGACAGTGCCCTTGGAGTGGACTAAATGGCATCCAGACAGGTCACAGCTGTTGCACACACACTCAGATTCACTGACGATTGAGGAACGAACCACTTTGTTTTGTGACACGGGAGGATAATCTGGCACAGTTACTGGAACACATCTTTCATCTCTGGCCCTGGATTTCCATCTCCTTCCCACTACCCTTTCCCCAAAGGTCGTTTGCTCCAATAAATCTTGATTTTAGTGTGATAGTGGGCGGGGTTTATCTCCACTGCTGCACCTGCCATGTCAACCTCCCAGATCCTGTCTTTCCTGTTTAGTATACAAAGCTAATGAGCTCCCCTCATCCCATTGTGACTTGTCACTGTAGACTTTGAAATGGCAATGGCCTTAAAAGACCAAGGGGGCATACATGTTGGCAGAATACTTTCCTCAGAAACAAGCTTAGGCTTGGCTATGCAAATTATTCAACTTAAATGCATTTAAATGGAATGTTTTGAAACTCTAACTAGGGTGGAATACTTTTTAAATATCCTTCATGGTTTGACACTAAATTGCAGTTTCGGTCTTTCTCCTTTAAGTTATTTTTAGTGAGGAAGAAATGGTATTTGATCTTTGAATTTAACTTCCTTCAAGGCCACGTTGGAAAGAATGAAAACTAGTCATCCGCAGCACTTGGTATCCAATTTTGACTTTTCAATTTACTACGAACAAGACCTTGGAGAGAATTGCTTAAGATATATGCACCCCAATTTCCGTACTTTTGAATGTAAGACTATGATATTTACCATATAGTGATGGATTGAATTAGATAATGACCCAAACCTCTAGTGCCTTAGTGGACAGATATTATATGCTCAATAAATAATAATAGCAGTCATTTTCAAGTTTAAGAATAATGGTTGCCCTACTAAGATATAGGCCAGGCTGACTATTCATTCAAACGTATACACCTTATTTTTTTTTCTGCCTCCTTTTGTTTCTTGATAAGGATACAACACACAGGTATCCAGGAGCCCATCACATTATTTCCAGCAATGTTTTTTATTTCTATCAGTCTCACTAATACAGTGTCTTGCTGCTTCAGATTTTTCACCAGCAAAATAAATTCTAAATAATTTTGGAACTTACAAACACAGTAGTCATTTGTTAGCTTCTTTACAGAAGCTCCTAGGCTGCCTGAATTTGGTCTGTGAGCTTTCCCTGTTTTGCCAGACTTTGTCTCTAAAAATAGAAGGTCTCAGAGTTCACCCATGTTCCTAGAAGTACTTGGGAAAAAAAACAAAACACTAGGAATGTACTTAGATGTCACATTGACATTGGAGCTGTAACTTAGCTGGGCTCCTGAGGGGAAAAACATGTTTAGGCGTAACCCAGAAAAACCTAAATCTGAGTTCTAATGGCCAAGGGGAGCTTTTAGGATGAGTTTACAACAGGTGCTTAGGCACAATGGACGGTCTTTTTGCCACAAGGGTCAAGGCAGTCAGCTCTTGGGGTTTGCTACCTGCTTGGTTCAATGCGTACAGTGGGCTATGGTCAGATGACTTCTGCATCTCTGTCTTATTGAAATATCAAAGGTTTTGCGTCCATTTTAGTGGGAATTGGTAGCCTCCAGGAAGCATTACAAAAAGGTGACCTAGATTGGTTAGAGCCCCAGAAAGATGATCCAAAGCCAGCTAAAGGTCAAAATGCTTTCGAAGGCTGGAATTTCTAGAACTCCTACAGTTCTAGGCTCAGTCAGTGGGTCAGTTTTAGTACTGTGTTGTTATCTGAGTAACTCGCTGTTCTGTCTAGTCTGTACAGAGGCCAGCTCTTTGGTTCTGAAAAGCAGATCTTTCTTCAGTGTCCGTGAGCTTGTCTTTCAATCCATACTAGACGGTCTACCTGTTGTTTTTAAATTTTTTCTTACTATGCTAAAATAAAATTTTAGCAGAGTGAACTTTAAATTGCAATAATAATTTTTTAAAAAGTGGTGCTTTGTATATGAGCTACAGGATCAGTGCAGTAGAAATGACCTTTGAATGACCTTGCCGTCAATATGTTGTGTCTTAGGGGTTAACGTTGAACAAAATCAGCCCATGTGCCAGAAGTCTCAAGTTTAATATCATTAAAGAACATGCTATGGTCTACTTGGGAAAGAGAAGTAAAGCAAACTAAATGATGCAGACATGTGGCTTGATAGAAGTAGGGTATGGATCAAGGATTCCCAGCAGTCACCGGTGGAGGGGTTACTATGTAGTTAAGACGTGATAAGCTGGAGGCAGGAAGAGAGCACAGATGGAAAACGGTATTTCTGCCTCGGCACTGCGCTTCATCTGCAATATTTTTCTTCCTTATTGCTTATGATTGACTCTCATTCCCCCTCCAATCTCTCACCCCACCCATTCATGAAAGAGACTTCCGTTGTTAACTGTTCCATTTCTTCTGCATACAGAGCCAGGGCCAGCACACTGTAAACAAGTACTCGGTAATCAATAGAACACATGATCTGGCCCATGCAGGGAAAGGATGTGAGCAGACACCGATGCCTGAAAACAAAACTTACATGTGGGTTTCCTTCATCTGGGAGAGCCCACATGTGCAGCAATGAGCGTAATTGTTTATTAAAATAAAACAGCAGTGAGACGAATGTACAGAATTGTACACATGACTACATTTTAGTGGTGTTCTATCTCCTTCCTTACTCTGCCTCCTAGAGTACAGTGATCTCAGATCACCCCGTTCATTACAACCGTGTCCCAGCACCTTTCAAGTTAGCTCATGATTGCCATTCTACTGAGTGCCTTAGGGAAGAAGCACACGGGGAGAGTGTGAAGGCTGAATGGTGAAAACTTTGGATTTCATGTGTAACCTTATTTGAGTTAAGCATGACTTGATTTTTATGTATGCACGTATGTATGAATGCATGTATATTTGCATATGTAGCTATCCACCAGTAGAATACACAGATATGTATGTGTGTGTACTTGAGATAGTCCTGCACTGTTTAAGCTCTTTATGAAAACATTAGTGACTAAGATTTAGCAGTCTTGTCTGAAACCATAATGACCTATGTTACAGATGCTGTTTCCACACCTTGGACCACATGTTTTTACACACATCCCCAGATTTACACAGTAATACTGAATCCCCAAAATTGTGGTATTTGGAAATGAGGCCTTTGGGAAGTAATTAGATCCTAAACAAGAAACCTCATGAATGGAATTGGTGGCTTTGAAAGACACTCAAGGGCTTGTTTCTCTCTCTGCTGACACTGGTAGGGATGCCTGTAAACCAGGAAGTAGGCCCTCAACAGAAACTTTGTCTGCTGGGACCTTAACCTTGGACTTCCCAGCCAGTAATGTGGTGAGGAACAAAAGCTTTAGGATACACAGTCATTTTATATATCTTACAGAAGCTAGAACTGACTGGCGGTGGGTGGGTCACCTCTTTTGCAGTTTGTTTACACCTTCTAGTTAATTATTTAGTTGGTAGATATTTTCACTAAAGAAGAATTCACTAAGAACAGGAGCAAGTAGATAAAACGTCATTGATAACAGAGGTCAAAACTACTCTTAACAGGACGATTGCATCTTATCCCCCTTCTGCATTTATTTCATCTTATTCCTTTTGCAGATGAGAAAGAACTGGTAGGCTTTCTCATAAGCCCTAAGTGTTGGTACTCCTGTTAAAAACAAATTGCTCCAAGGCACACACTTCAAACACAGTAACAGATTGCAAAATAAGAGGACATAGGACTCAACCAAGAAGTTGGACTTGGACTAATTAAGAGCCCATTTAATGTGCGGTGCCTTTAAAGAATGTGGAGTCCATGTCAGTGAGTGGGAGCAGTCCACACTGGATGACTGAGTGATTGTTTTGTTCCTAGTGAAGGATATGATAAAGGCTCAACTTGCTGTGTTTCTAAGCTGGGGCCTTTGTCGTTCTGTTCGTGTCTGATCCTTTCTCCTGCCTCCAAACACCTTTGGCTGAAGAGAAAACTACAGAACCAGTAACATGACACCTGCAAAAAATAGGTGTGAAATTGTTTGAAGGACAAACCTTTAAAACAAAAAGCCTAACTGCTTCAGTAGTTTCTGTCTCAGTCATGCATAAAAGCCAAACCAAAGCACATTACAATTCTCCTTCTTTTGTTTCCTAAAGAGCAAAGGTGTCTTTCAGTCTTTAGAAAAGCTATTTGTTTTACAGAGTGAACCAAAGAATTGGTAACTTCTACATAACCACAGTGAGGTGGGCAAAGTCACTCCTGTGCTGACCTGGGGTGGCTTCCTTTCTTTTTAAAAAAGTTTCCTAAAGGTAGAAGGCATTATGTTGGGTTGTGTGTGTGTGTGTGTGTGTGTGTGTGTGTTTTCCTTATGCAAAAAAGGTAGAATTTTATCAGTGCATAAAATGTGGAATTAAGTGAAGAGGTTGAGTGACCAAAAGGGGAGAGAAAGGGGGCAGGGGAGAAGGAAGGGAGGAAGGAGGCAAAAGTACATATCAACCAGTAAGAGAGGAACTCGATCAACGTTCATCTTTGTCTCTGCTAATATAGGAGATTAAGAAGGCCCAGTATAAGAGTCTTTTTTCCTAGCTGCCACCACCATATCAACATTAGTACTTTTGTAGGCACTGGTGTCCTGGGAAGAGTAGATGGACCCTTGGCTAAAACCAGGCAAAAGCTAGCCTCTAGTGAAGCTCTGGACTATCTCTGGCTGCCCTCTCCTAACCTGTAGATGGAAAGTCCTTAAAGTCAAGCTTACTGGCTGTTGAGCCACCTTATTCTCCCATTTGTATTTGGAATTTCAGAATTTTCAGTTATATGGGCTTCAATGTTGGCTCTAGCCAGTTCCTATCCTGTTCTCCTAAGGGTGGACTTCATCTGACCATACTTTTAGGCCTGAGGGATAACTGGTTATAGAAATTTTCTTGTATTTAACAAACTGGAGTGTTTATACCATGAAAAGGGCTCCCTTTGTAGAAGGGAGACCTAGTAGGGGGAAATAGCTTTACAAGCCTTAAGGCTAGGTAGGAGTGAGTGTGCCCCAGCACTGAGCCAAATTTTGGTGTGACCTTCTTAGGAATTTGAGAAATTCAAAGTTTGAACTTGGCCTTCAGATAGTTATGAAGGTAGCTTTGTCAAAAGTACACTTCATTTAACAGCTCCGTTTCATTCAGCTTACTCTGTTTATAACCTTTAGATCTGTAGACATGCCATACCGGAAGCATCTGGACCCTTGAACCAGGTAGCTAGTGGAAGACAGGCATGCATTTGGGGCTGTGATCTACCTTCTGGATGTGATCTTCCTTCTGTGCTGGGTCTTCAAGACTAAGAAGGAAGAGCAGAAGAGGGAAGGGATAAACAGGAGACCCATCACCTACCTGAACTTGTGCCCGCAAGGGACTTCCTTCCACACACCACTGCCTAACCCTAAATCTTTGCAGTTCTGGCTTTGTAGTGGGAACACATAGATGGTAAAGCTTTGGTTGGAACATAGGCGATTTCAGCATCTTAGAACAGAATATAGTCGGTAATTAGCTCACCAAATACTTCCTGATAATGAGTTAAAGCAATTTGGCATTTCCTTTCATTGTGCAGTAACATCCTTCTACTATAGAGACAAAGCTCGACTGGTTGGTTTTACTTTGAAACACTCATTCTTTCTTTCACATTGTGTCCTTGCCAGTGTTGCTGCTTCTAATATAATTTTTGTTGTTGCTGTTTCTTCAGGGACTAAAACCAAAAGGTTAGGCCAGGCATGATCTCTGTCTTGTGCTTCATCGAGCACTGCAAAGCTTCTTTTTCCATTTTACATCTGTTATCCTTTATTTTCATCTCAATAAAACACAACATGTATCTGGAGAGCTGAAAGACCTACTCTATAGCAAAGGTGGAGAATAAAACACAATCACAAATAAGTAGGGTGCAGGCAGCTGGGTGTGGGGGCACACCTTTGATCCTAGCAAACTTCTATGAGTTCAAGCCCAGCCTGGTCTATATGGCTGTTCTCAGACAGCCAGGGTGACATAAAGAGATGTTGTCTCACAAAAGAGAGCAAAATAAAGCAAACAAATAAACAATCACTATGGATCTCAAGAAGCCAGCAGTTCTACAAACTCGTCGAGTTGAAAACTAATGCAGCAGGAAAACTGACCACTGTGATTAAAGGTTCTTGTCCAAGGCTGCCCAGACCAGTTCCTAAGTGCATTAGAGCAGAACAATTCTTGGATACCTACACTGAGGCCACCATAAGGAACTGGGCTCTCTCGCCTCCCTTGTGCCTTGAGGAAGCTAAAAGACCACCCGCCTAGCTGCTGGTCTAAAGGTCTGGATGTGAAATTGTTTTTCCCTGCATGTTTCTTGATGTTAAGTCTCTAATGTCAGTACAAGAAACAAACAAAACCACAAGTGACTGTGCAGGAATTTTGCTTCTGAAGTGGTTGATTGAAGATGTCCTTTGCCTCTCAGCGCTGACCTGGTTTTCCTCCGGGGCAAAGAGTGAGCCCCTTGAAGAATTAGAACCCGGAATTCTCTGGCACAAATACAAGCAACTTGAGCATGCTTCCTGGCTGAAAAGCAGCCCTATGCTCAAGCTAAAAGTTCCTTCCCACTCACTGAGGTCTCTGTCCACCCTTCACAATCCTTCCCCAGAAACCCTGCCTATAGTGAAACAGAAAGAGAGGACTTTTCTTCTACCTTCTTTGAGTCTATGAAATGGTGAATGGGACATGAAATGACAAAGGACAGATTAGCTAGGACAAAGCTACACATTTTGTTTGAAATCTGTTTTATGTAGCACAAAGCACTTGATAGGAAAAAAAAATCCCAAAGAAACAGCTGGACCTGGAGTTGTGTAATGTTGAAAAGCAGGACGAGGGTCTGGGCCTCTGGCAAAATTGAGGAAGAAAGTAGGACATAGTATACAGGGAAAACGAAGGGAGGCTCTGGGCCATTTCAAGAAGAGTTGAGGGGCAGATTCATCTGGGTGTCGACTGTGCATCTACAGTGATGGGAGGTCTAGTTTTCCTGATCCATGCAGGCCCTTTCCTGGAGGAAATTTATTCTTTGCTATTAGAGTGAACAAGAAAAGGTAGAGAGCACTTCCTGTATCTGCCCTTCCCAGGCACCTTCAGCCCAGAATAATCAATGCAGCAAATCGCCTGTGTGTGTGTGTGTGTGTGTGTGTGTGTGTGTGTGTGTGTGTGTGTGTGTGTGTTTGTGTGTATGAGGGGGGGCCTCTTCTTCTTTAGTGGTCCTTACTTCTGAATGTCTAAAATTATATTATCATATTTTCTACCCCTGTTTCCCGTTTGTATATAATTCTTTTTGGGAGCAGAGACTTATACCTACTTCAGCAGTTAAGGGATGCCTGACATTTGGCACACACCCAGCTCCATTGTTGCCCATTTAATTATTTTAAAATATTCAATGGCTAACTGCAAGTGTATCAATTTTCATGGTTGGCATACCTCTATAATTCCATTTTTCTAATATCTAATAGTAGTCAGCTTTTGACAACTACTTTTTTTTGTTTTTCTGTAGCAAGGAAAAGATAATAGAAATCAACTAATTGAAGGAGAAAATAAAATCCTAACCTCCACCCCTTAGCAGCCCTGTGACATCAAACGTACACATCAAGCAATACCGAAGCTGTGGTGAGACAAAGTTGAATTTTACCTCTAATGTGGCTTGTGATGGGCACAGAACAAAACAGTGAAATATGAAGCTATTTGGAAATGGGCGGGGCATTCCAGAGTGATGAAGTGTGTTCTATGACTTGAAACAAGGCAGTAGCCCAATACTGACTTCCTCGTTTGAGAATTAATAAATGGCAGGTACCCAGACACCAGCTGAACCTTGGTGTCTGTCACTTGGCTTCATCAGGTTATGTTGTAGTCTTTACGGCTCTGCAAAGAAGTTCATGTCATCTGTTCACAAATGACGAAACCAAGGTTCATAGGAGTGAAAGTGCCTTACATGTGGTTGTATAGCCAGTAAAAGGTGGGATCGGTTCTTCCAGAATCCTGTGTGTGCACATGTATGTGTGTGTGTGTGTGTGTGTGTGTGTGTGTGTGCGTGCGTGTGTGAACAAGCTGCATTCTTCATTGTTCTTTCCTTAGCCTTTAGTAGTCATATCTGTTTTCTTTCTTTCTTTCTTTTTTTTACTTAATGGATTGACCCATCTTGACAATGTTTTGAAAAATATTCAAAAGCCCTCAGATCCTGTTTTACAAGGATGTTTACTGCCATCTTTAGGCAATCCCTGTGCAAGTAGATTGGAGGAGTGTATCATTTTATGCTTTCCAAAAAATGTTTTATGTGTATGTAAATTAGGAAGATGTTTGAATGAAGTCAGCACTTTCTAGAATAACTAGAATAACCTCGTCTAAAAATATAATATCAAGCTCTTACCCTCTTCCCTCTCTGCCCTGTCTCTCCCCCTCCCCCTCTCTCCTTCTCTTCCTCTCTTTTTCTCTTCCTCTCTCCCTCTCCCTTCCCCTCCTCTCTCTGTCTCTGTCTCTCTCTCTTTGCCTTTCTCTTTTTCTACTCCCTCAACTCCCCTCCCCATGTCCTAAATAAACTTTATTCCATATATATATGGATATATATGCCGGCACCAGCAGACCACATGGCACTAGTGGGGTGTTCTCACTGAGGCAGATTCTCTGGCCTGAGCTCTCACACCTCTCCACCTAACTCACTAAATTCCTGTGGCTTGGTGTGTCCACCACCATATCTTTCTCTTGAACTCATCTGAGTCACCGCACGAAGAAAAACACCATGCAATCTTGGTTTAGAATTAGCAGGTAACAACAATAACTATTCTGATTGGTAAGCTACTCTAAGTTATAATTCCAGCCTACTCCTCAGTCAGTGATTGGTCCCCTGCAGGGCAGGTGGGTGGTAAAGAGTACCCTGGTTTTCAGTTGAAATAAGTCAAGTCCCAGGAACATAAAGTGACACAGTGACTTCTAGTTTCCTGAAAAAAACAGGCCCCTTCACACAACCCACACCACAGTTCACCCCCTCCCCGGCCACACCAAGTCCCTTCTCTGCAGGTAGACATGACCACAGGTGACATAAGCTCCAGGCAGAAGCAGGACCGCCCCCAAATATGTAGACAAGGTCTTCCCAAGCCCTCAGGCCAAGCCAATAAGAAGTACTGGTTGTCAGACTCTGGACCATTCAAAACTGTATATATACATATACATATATATATGGCGGGTTTTGCTTAAGAGTAAAGGTGTGCAAGAATCATTCCATCATCTGAGAGCTTTTGTTATAAGAGCTGTTAACACTGCCACTTGGAAAGAGATTTCCTCTCCTGAAGCCTCTTGCACCCTGTGCTGAAGCCTCACGCTGGCTTGGTTCAGCCTGGCCCGGCACCTCGTGGCAGCAGTGGAAACAGGTACAAGCTGGACCCAGCAGCAGAAGTGGCAGAAGCTACTCCCATCTCTGACCTGAGATCTGTGTGGGACTTCTGGTGCCCAGCCTGGCCTGAAGTCCCACCGTCCCCTGAAACCTTTATTCATTAGGGGAAGGTTCTTGCTCTGTGTGTGTGTGTGTGTGTGTGTGTGTGTGTGTGTGTGTCTGTGTCTGTGTATGTCTCTCTGTGTGTATGTATGTATGTATGTATGTATGAATGTATGTATATAATAAAATAACTGAGCTAGTCTTAGCTGCTGATCAGCACTAACTATATAGTACACAAGTGGGCAAGGACTTGTGTGCAAAACTGAGCCAGAATGTTAGTCCACACTGCTCTTTTCACAAGATTCTTTTTGTTTTTCTGTTTTCTATGGCAGTTGATAATTAGTTCCAGAGGGGCAAAAACATTTCTGGGGTTTTCAAGACCATCCATGGTGTGAAAGATAAACAAAGTGAACCTTTTTAGCCTTGTACTCTGAAAATATTTATTTTTGTGTATGTTTTATAGCTGCACAGTACATTAATAGTATGCATTCGCTGGAGTTGTATGCTTAGAACAGAGTTGAATGAAATTATTGTATAGAGGGCAGCACAAGTACATATTGAAGATATTAAGTAAAAAAGAGGCACATATTGAGTGTTTTGTCAAAGTACCCCAAGCTGGCAAATTTATAGACAGAAAGGAGAAGGCTAGTTTTAAGGAGCTCAGGGCAGCTATTGAACAATAGGCAGAAGATGTTAGTTTGGGCACGAAAGTTTTGAAGACAGATGTGAGGATGGTTATAAACTCATGTGAAGACACTCAGCAACACTGTGCTGTACACTTGACAATAGCCATATGGAATCTTTCACATCACACATGAAATAAAATAGAATAAATTATTTGGAGTCCCATGGGTCACACAACACTGAGATAGATAAGGCCTCCCCTGATCTGACTCTGTTTACTCATTTGCATATCTGACTGTCAGGATGTGTAGCTTTCACTGGCAGGCCTCAGCATGCTCCCCATCCTGAGTGGGTTACATACCCCCTTTCAAGGCTGTCCTTCCTGAGCTTCACACTCAGATCACGTTCACGTATCAAGTGGTTGGTACATTTCTAACCAACACCTCATGTCGGCTCCTCTGTTTTACTTCGCCAAACGAAGTCAGGGACGTTTCATCTTCAGGGCCTTGCATGGGTTGGCATGCACTCAGTAACTGAGCTGAGTTTTGAGTTAAGGAGTAAATGGTGGAGGAACGGTGGTGTGGCAGCTGCGTAGGGAAAATCGTGCTAGACACAGGAGCCCTACCCCTGCTGTGGTTGGTCCAGGTTAGCCCGCCCGTCATCACTGGCTCCGTAGCTTCAGAGTCACAGTCACTGATGTGGATTATAAGGCAGATTAATGGGTTGCTTATCAGTTTCCTTCATGTAGCATATATCTCTTCTTTTTGTGTTGGGTCATGTGTAAAATTCTGCCATCATTAGCCGGTGTTGGGGGGGGATCACATCTATGATACATTGAAGGACAGGAATAGGTTAGCCCTCAATGTAAAACCCCATTTACAACCAGATATGGATAAAGGAATTACTAATGTTGTATAAAGTGATCAAAGATTCTAAATAGAATAAATGTCTCCTTTTCTTTTCTCATTGTATTAAACCAATATATCCATTCAAATATAAGAATGACATATTTGAGAACACCCTCCAAGAGTTTGAATTACTTTCTGATAACACACATTTGAGGTCATCATTTTACAATGGTGTTACTCTTTTGAAAACATTAAAAACTTAGTCTGTGGATTTAGCTTGCCTATCGAATGCAAGCAAGGTACTGGGTTCAGTCTCCAGCTCTTTGAAGAAAAAGATTGAAAAAATTTAAAAAATTTTAAAATTAATATTTCTAAAATTATAAGTTAATATTACTCTTTAGTCTTTTAATTTTTAAATTTCTTCATAGATGTGCTAATTAAGGATGTAAACTTACCTTTCTTTTAATAAAGGAATGTTTAGGGGAAAAATCAGTATTATATGAGAAAAGTGAAGTTTTACCATAGTGCAGTAACAAGAAATTAGTTTTACACATTTTATTTTATTTTTTTATAATATATGTATTTCTTTTTGAAGATTTATTAATTTTATTCATATGAGTACACTGTAGCTGTCTTCAGACACACCAGAAGAAGGCATCAGATCCCATTACAGATGGTTGAGAGCCACCATGTGGTTGCTGGGATTTGAACTCAGGACCTCTAGAAGAGCAATCGGTGCTTTTAACCGCTGAGCCATCTCTCCAGCCTCACATTTTATTTTTTATGATCTGGAAATTGAACTGAAAGCCTATTCTAGGCAATGTTTTTAATTGAGCATACTCATAATACATATTTCAGCACAAGAATAGACCAGAAGCTCATAGTGGTGAGAAAACTAAATTACCTGTGTGCTCGGAGATAAGGAGCTGACAATGTGTTAAAAAAAAGCATCAGTGAAGGTACATCAACACCAGAAACAAGAAAAGACTTCAGTGTACCATTTGGGGTGCTGAGCAAAAGAAAGGTGGAAAGAAAGAACAGAAATAAGAAATGGGGCTGGACCCATTTCTGGGGCATGTTTCCTAGAGTAGGTCACAACTCTATTGCAGACAACACCACCTACCAACAGAGTGGGACAGATGAATGTAAAAGATTTCTGGCAAGGTATGAAAAAGGAGGAGAGACATTGACATATCAGAATCCTAATCCTTTTTTTTTTTTTTTTTACTCCAACAACTTTATTTTTTCCCCTTAGCCATTCTTATACCACATAAGACAGAGTTTTCTGTGTAAAATAATGACGACCTCATATCCTCAAGTTGCATATTCTCTAAATTCTGTCACGACAAAAACATATTCTTCAAAAACACATTAAAATCATTACCCTTAAGGAAATTACAAGAGGATTATTGATTCTGTATTCTTCTTTTGAAACTCATACTCCACAAGTTCAGTGTAATCACAAAGCAATAATTCTTGTGTCATTGATTACCAAAGTTTAAGCAAATCACTATACTAACAAGTTTTTCCCTATGTTTAGCTGATGCAATTTGTATTTACCAAGAAATAGATCATCATCTATATTACATCTTATTTTTGAATCTTGTTCAGCTAAACTGGCTAACCATCTATTTGCTACTCTTATTTTTTTTTTTTAAATT
This sequence comes from Micromys minutus, assembly GCF_963924665.1. Lineage (NCBI taxonomy): Eukaryota > Metazoa > Chordata > Mammalia > Rodentia > Muridae > Micromys > Micromys minutus. The sequence goes on along the minus strand of NC_137973.1, from coordinate 65,434,656 downwards.
GAACAACTTTATTTTAAAAAAAGATAAATGTACAGATTTTAAGCATTTTTGCATAAAAGTATACGAATACATTTTTGTCAGTACTTGATTTTTTAAAGGTTTGATAGTGTGCATTAAAATATTACTAGTTACAATGAGCATAAAGTACATGTAAAACAACACGTAACCTGGAAATAGTCAAAGTTTTCTTGGTGTGTAAAGATTAAGCATAATGGTTTTTCATTTTCTTTTTTGGGGGGGAGGGGCTTTGTTTTTTCTTGAATTTCATATAGTCTGTGAGTTATTTCTGGGGTGTTCAGAGCTTTCTGGGGTTAGTATCCCATTATCAGTGACTACATATTATGTCTGTTCTTTTGTGACTGGGTTATCTCATTCAGGATGATATCCTCTAGATGCATCCATTTTCTTAAGAATTTCATAAAGTCATTGTTTCTGATAGCTGAGTAGTACTCCATTGTGTGAATATACCACATTTTTGTATCCATTCATCTACTGAAGGACATCTGGGTTCTTTACAGCTTCTGGCTATTATAAATAGGGCTGCTATGAACATTGTGGTGCATGTGTCTTTGTTGTATGTTGGAGCTTCTCTAGGGTATATGCCCAGAAGTGGAATAACTGGGTCTTCAGGTAGTACTATGTCCAATTTTCTGAGAAATCGCCAGACTGATTTCCAGAGTTGTTGTACCAGTTTACAACCCCACCAACAGTGAAGAAGTGTTGCTAGGCAATGTTTTGCTCTGAGCTGTATCTACCGTCCATATTTACTTTTGAATATTCAAAATATAACTTACACATCACTATATAAACTTTCATTAATAAGTTTTTGAATGAGAAAAAAATAATCACAAAAGTTCAAATCCTACACAGCTTTTACTGTATGTTCTAATATGTTTAAATTTTAAAAAATGTTTTAAAATAACCGAACCATAGTTTGACTTTTCTGTATTTTTATATTATATTCAAACTTTTATGACATGTAAGGACTTCATGTAAGGTCATGTTAGAGAATATAAGCTATGTGTGTGTGTGTGTGTGTGTGTGTGTGTGTGTGTGTGTGTGTATTATATGTATATAGACTAATATGCTATCACTGTTTGCCCATTGTGCTGAGAATCCCTAGTCCCCAATATGTGATTAAATGGATCTAAAAAAATTCACTTTGATTAGTTGAGTGAAGAGCAAATTCTATCTTTTATTCATCTGAAATCTATTAATATGATAATTAAATGCATAATGAAAGACTTGGGATCTAGCTCAGGGATAAAATGTTTGTCTCACATATGTGTGGCCATGGGTTCCATCCTGGTATAACACAAAGCAGGGCAGGGAGTGACACTTCTAGTCTAAAGCTTTGACAATAAAAAACGAGAGAGAAGGGCTCTGAGACCCAGCCATTGCAACGATAAACACACAGCAGCTGTGGTTGCCTGTGCTGGGCCTGTCATCAAGTAAACATGGACTGGGAAGGAACTCCAGAGCCCTCCCCAGCCCTAACTCAGCTACCAGTGGGACCTTGGGAAGGGTCAGTCTTTGTCTCCAGTTGTGTACTCAAGAGCCCATCAGCAGCTCCAAACCAACGGTCAGACAGACAGACAGGCAGACAGACAGACAGACAAATGGTCCTGGTGAAACTCAGTGCTTCACAAACCGAAAGGGCACAAATGCAAAACTAGGACTTGTGTGGACATGAGAGAGCAGAAGTCGGAGGGAGACAGGAGAGGAACTGGATGGGAATAGCCAGGGTGAAAACAGAAGAGGAATGAGATGAGAATAGCCAGAGTATGTGTGTACATCTATAAAACTTTCAAACACAAACTTAACAAAGAAGAAGTCAACAATGATCCTCAGCTGATTTTTTTCATGATTTATGCAAATCCCTTTTAGATTGATTTCATGTGTTAATGGCAACAAGGGAGAAAGAAGGAAAGAGGGAGGGGAGGAAGGAGAAAGAAAGAAAAGAATAGAAGAAAGAAAAGAAAGAAAGAAGGAAAAAAGAACAAAGAATAAAAGAAAGGAAGAAACAAAGAAAGAAAAAGACAGACAGGCAGACAGACAGATGGACAGATGGAAGGAAGAAGGAAAAGAAAAAAGAAAAAAAGACAGAAAGAAAGAAAGAAAGAAAGAAAGAAAGAAAGAAAGAAAGAAAGAAAGAAAGAAGGAAGGAAGGAAGGAAAGAAGGAAAGAAGGAAAGAAGGAAAGAGAAAGAAGTAAAATTGTTATCAGTCCCTATGGCCATTACTGAAACCTTGAATGCTTCTCTGGAAGTTTCTACTCAAATTGTCTTCTAAGTGGCCCTTCTGAGAGTGACCCCTGTCCACAGAGGCTGTGACCAGCATCTGTTTACTCTCCTTCACAGCTCCACCATCTCCCATGCCACATTCCTCCCCAGCGATGGTCTTACTGTGTCTCTTTCATAACTAGAAGATGCTTCAGAAGACCAAGGTTTGTCCTTTGTGTCACACTGCTGTACTGCTACAATTAGAACAAAGTTCTCAGTAGTGCCCCCGCTAACCTTTAGAGCAGGCTGCTCATAGTTGCAGGGCAAGGTCTCTTGCACACAGGATATTAACAACATCCTCATCTTCTACATAAGTAGCTGCTAGGCATTCTTCACGCCCCTTGGTTATGACAAACAAAATGGACATTATAACTGTCCCCAAATGTTTCCTGAGAGGAGGTATAAAATTGTCAAGTTAAGAGACACTAGCACAATGGGCACTCCATAAATTCTTGTTGATTAGATGAATGTATGGATTAACAAAAATCAGTGTCTCATTTAGCCAAAACTCCATATTCTTAACAATAGGAAGTTTATAATGGGAAAACTGAATAGAGGCAAGATTTATCAACCTGAGCTCTCGTTCTGTTCAGGAGAGAGAGCTTCCTTTTTCATGCATCTTTTCCCATTAAGGATTTTAAATAAAGTCATTTCCAGAAAGTGCCTGCCCACTTAGCTCCTAGTTGTCCTGGCTGTGCTGTGCTGATCACCATTACAGCCTCTAACTTCAAGCCAATGCTACTTGAGTATTTTTCAAGCCAGGTAAATGTTGCTGATTTCCTTTAGAAACCCACATTGCTACCTTCTGTAGCAATTAGCAGTCAGAGGAAATAAATCAGAAGACTCATGAGTGGAGACAGAGTATTTCCCTGCCCCAGTACTTGAGCTTTCAAATTTGGAGCAGCAGAGGCTCGGCTCCTCCGTATTTTCACTGAGCACCTCACTGGCTTCCCTCCAAACCCTGCCTGACATGCAATTATTTTCAACCTATTTCATAGAAGGCTCACTCTATTCATCTTTTTGTGGACCAAATTTCCATTAGCTGATAAAATATTGTACCATGTGAAATCTATATCCACAGGGTTCCACGCAATCCTAAGTCAAGTGGGTTTTGTTTGTTGTGGTTTTGTTTCTGTGGGTTTTTTGGGGGGCGGGGGACAAGCATGGGAAAAGTTATAAAATATGACCCAAGGTAAAAACATTTCTAATCATCTCTGGGTAGGTGGCAAGGATCTAGGAGGAATAAAACTCCAGATTCAATAGTGAGTGGATAGCTGATCTACATGGAAAAGGAAAATTGGACTGAGGTTGATGGGATGGAGAAGATAATGTCCAACCTGTTTCCGGCTTTGTTTTGTATACGACTTACTCTTTCTCTTTATTTCTATAAAAAAGTATTTATTTTGTTTTATGGGTAGATGTGAGTGTACCATACATGTGCACCACATGTGTGCCTGGTATCCATGGTAACCAGAAGAGAGCATCGGAGTCTCTGCAATGAGAGCTGATGGTGTTTTTCAGCTACAGGATGCACATGCTAGGAACCAAACCCTGATCCTCTGTCGGAGCAGCAAATGCTCTTAACCACTGGGCCATCTTTCCAGCCTGGCCTTACATTTTCTGGAAATTAGGTGGTTTTTCCCTCTAAATAAAGTATAGAAGTAGGGACAACCTTATCTCCCCCCTTGTTATTTTTCTATTTGGGGGTTTTGTGGTCCTGCTACCTAGTCAACCAACCCGGAAATCTAAGCTTTGGCTTCACCCTTTCTTTACCCTGATTTATTGACAGTCCATGTTAAGTTTGGTTTTAGGGGGGTTTTGTTTCGTCTTGTTTTGTTTTAGTTCCTCTTGATTTTCCTAGTTCTCATTATCGCCCTGGCAATTAGACCAAGAAAACTGTCTTCCCTCTCCCCTTTGGCAACCGAGCAGCTGCTGTGCTTTCTTGCCTTAAGGCTTGACCATAACCTCCCTTCCCAAATAGGGTTCTACTCAGTCAAAGCGTCCTTGCTAAAAGAACCTTAATCACATCACTGCTTTCTCCAATGATCTCCTATCATTATGGTTTGGATATGAAGTGTCTATTAAAGAGGCACAGTGTTGAAGACCTGGTCTCCATCTGGTAGAACCGGTCACTGAGTGGTTGCTGGATCCTGGAGGCTCCGACTTCACTGTGGAATAAATCCACTGGTTAATTCATAATCTGATGCCATTATTAATAGGAGGTAAGGTGATTCTGATTACTGGTAGGTGACTCACGAAGTGTGTGCCTCTGAAGAGTATCCTGGCTTTTTCTAGTCCCTCTCTCTGCTTCCTGGCTGCCCTGGGGTGAGCATCCCTGCTCTTCTCTAAGTCTTCTGCTGTTGCGCTCAGCCTCCCTACAAACCAGAAGCCAGGGAATCAACTAATTATGAACTAAGACAGAACTTTAGCTACAATAAGTTCATTCTGCCACTCACTGTTCATTGTTCTTAAACGTTCTAGAGATTCCTTAAGGACACCTTCAGGATCTGTGCCATGACAATTTCTGTAAACTTAGTGCCTTCTTATGCCCGATACCCTTATACTTCCCTCACACGGAGCTCTTTTCTAGTTTTGCATTCTAGCTCTCTTGATACCACTCCTTTAGCTAATGGCAGGTCACTTCTCCCCTACTGCCACTAGAGCCTGGCCTCTAGGCTGCACCAGGCTTTTTGCCCAGGTCACAGTGTATAGTAATTAGATCCTCTATACTGTTTTTCCCCCAATATTGGCTGGTATTTTTAAATTTCAAAGGGATTGGTTTCTAGGATCATTCTAGAGTCATTTTGTTCCTAATCCGTTTTATTTGTCTCATCCAAATTCTAATGTAACAGTAGCGACTTGGCAACTTGACTTTATCAAATTGTTTCCAAGCATTAAATCAGTTTTTATAGAAACACACATGTTCTATCACTCTCATATTTTGCCAATTTATGTGTATTTAGTTAACTAATGTAATTACAATAAAAACGCAGCCAATGCAGACAGGTTTGCTGCTGCACACAACCAATTTGTGGGAAATGTATAAATTAATTCTTAAGGGAAGAGCCTAGACATCCCTGTATGTTTTAGGGAGGAAATGGAAAATGCTGACTTATCCTGTAACTTTAATAACCCACCATTACCTCTAGATCACCCATTTCCTGACAGTAAGGCTGTTGCATTATTCATTACTTCATATATAATAGAATCTACTCAAATCCAATAGATAATTTTAAATTGATATTGAGAGAGACACAAAATTTCTTTAACTCCCCTAACTAGGAAACATAAAATTATTTACTTCAAATTCTGACACTTAGATTTTATTTAACTCTGAATATATCTGTGGTTATGGTAAAATTATAAATGAGCTGGGGGCTAGGTACTATGGATATATTACCCTTCTGTTCTGCAATAGAGTGACTGTATACATCGCTTGATAAATAATTGTTGTGAGGTATACATGAACCTACCATCTCTGGTACCAGGGGTCCACAGGTGACAGCAAGAGCAGGTGTTGAGCAAAACCTTAAGGTCAGAATATAAAGTTACTAGTTATAACTCTTCTTTACTAAGGGATAAAAGCCTGTGATTAGTCATTGGCAATCATTAGCAATAAGTATCCTGAAGTCTAAGAGTAACCATAGATGAGACCCAGCAAGGACAGCTTTGCCCCTCATCGTCCTTGTTACACCTTCTTGAGAAGCAGGACATTCAGTGGATTCTCGAAACCTCTTAGCACCATGGTTGTGCCTTGAGATAAATGGGAGATAATTGGGGTTTTAGAAGTCAGTCGCTGTAATGCTACAGCTAATGATAAGTCAAGGCAGATTCCCACCTCATCTGAATTCCGCCAGATGGAAATGTGCACATGCTGCCTGCTGTTGAGCTGGCTTTGTCGTGGTTCTTGCTGGGTCTGCTTTTTTCAGCTGTTAGCTCAAAGACCCTATGGATGAATAATCAGTACCTCCTTTTCCTGGAACATTTCCCAGGTGGAGGTAGGAGAAGGACCATCTAGGCCTTTCAGAACCAACGGCAAGTAATTCTTGACAATACAAAGAACAATTGGCTCTTTTTGGAGGGCTATCTATGTGTCAGAAATGGACAATGGAATTTTCATACTTTTTCTCACCTCCCACAAGACCCAGGCAATGATTAGTGGCTAAAAGGAAGAATTTGAACCCAAGTGAAAAGGCTCTGGTTGGAATTTTGGCCCCACTACTTAAAGCGGCAAGAACTTGGGTAAACTGACCTCTGTGTTTCCATCCCTTCCTGCTAAAAGGGGAGGAGTAAACATGTTCACCCTGTAAGGCAGAGCTTGTACTTGAGGTCTCATGTCTGCTTCTCTGGCTTGGAGAGCCAGGCCGTTCGGGCAGCCCAGCTGGGCTGGGGGGAGGGAAGCTTACTGTGTGTCAGGATCTCTGTCTTCTGTGAGTCAAAAGTGAAGACACACACACCCAGGAATCGCTTTGGAGAACTGGTTTAGGTTGTTGGTGTGTGTGTGTATGGAGGGGGACAAAGACTATTTAAACCTTTGGAGGGGTGAGTAGGGACTATGGGGTTAGTGTACATCATGGGCAAGGCCGGGTTACCGGGGATGCCTCATTTGCATAAGGAGAAATTTCCAGTACTGGGCATCACCTTATAAGGGGAAAGGTTGTTTAACCTGGCTACCAATGCTGTGGTGAGCCACCTCTGGTGAGGAAAGAGTCTAGGGCACAGGGCTACGTGTGTCAGAGCATGCAGGCCACTGGACAGGAAGCCTCAGTTCTGCTCCTGCCAAAATCAGGATCCAATTGCTGTTGCTTGGATATGACTGTACCCTAGTCCCACAGCTCCCTGGTCTCATAAGTACTTAAATATGATGCCTCATTAATATTGCTGTTGTCAGCTTTTATTTCTCTTCTGGATATGACACAATTTAGTAATACCACACGGCTTGGTCAGTGTGATATACCAGTGAGTGGCTGCCAGCTTTGAGCTGTACATATGTCTTGTCCAGCAAGATCCCATCACAGATGTGCAATGTATCATGATGGTAGCATTGCCAGTCAAGGGTTGGGTGAGAGAGCTCCAGCTGCACAGCCCAGCACATCTGGTTAGAACCCCAGTTCTGTGTAATCTGTGAATCATTGGAGAAATTTTACTTACATTTATATGCTATTCCTCCATCACTAGAATTAACATACTATCCCATTTTTAGGTTGTAAGGAAGATTAGAGATAATGAATATTTACAACATTGGTCCTTAACATATACTTGGAAATGGCTGTGTGTATTCCAGGCTTGCAACAGTATATTGTAAGTTGAGTGGGAACAACAGTGTGTAATGATTTAATAGAACACGAGTAACTTAGATTGTTTTCATAAATAAACCATGGTGTGTACATGCAATGGAATATTACCAAACCTTTAAAAAGTAAGGCTTTTGAGTAAGGCACTTGGTACACACTACAGCTCAGATGAGCCTTCAGGACACGACACTGCAATAAGCCAGGCTCCAAGGGACAAAAGCCAGTTCATTCTATTAAAATGAAGTACCCAGGGAAGTTGGATGTGGATAGACAAAAGGCAGCAGAGGACGGAGAGAATGGGGAGACTGAGAGTTCCACCTAAAGATGGTGGACACATACAGCAGTAATGATTGCACCATAGTGGGGTGTACTCAGTGTTGCCGAACTGCACACTTCCAAACAGTCAACGCAGGAGCCCTCTTCTTATTCATATTTCACTCCAGTGAAAGAGATAGAGGAGAGAAGTGTAACCTAAGGGGAAGGGGAGCAACTGTGTTAGTTACTGTCACTCTTGGGTCCAACGCAGACTCCCTTAGCAACCGGTTGATGTTTTGTGTTGAATTCCACCCAGAAACTACACACATCTTTACATTTGGTACGAATTAGATGGTGTACATGACCCTTTCACCCACAATGCACGTCTTTGAGCTGGCAGGTGAGTATTAATCACTATGGCTATCATTCTGACAGTAACCATCCCAACTAATGCTGCTGGGGACAGCAAGAGAATGTTTTTATTATGCACATTACCTTGAAATAACATTTTTTGGCCAGGAAATTTTACACAGCGCACACACAGTGTATGATAGAAAGAAGCCAAGCTCAAGGCTGTCAGTCAAGTGCACTGCACACCAAGTGCATCAGAAGAGCCGAGATGCAGGAATGTAATTAACGCTGAAGGTCGTTCTTCACCGGGGTGACATCTGGAACAAAGCCGCTGTCGGGTATTTGGCCTTACTGTATTTACTTCACATTCCGGCTTCTCTAAGCCTCCCTCTCTATACGGTGTTTCGAAATCCTGTACGATATTCTTTTAAAAGATGCAGTCTAGTATGTTTAAATTGCTCTACTCCAAACTCAACTCAGGATCGTTTTGAATTTTGAAACACAGCATCTGACATCAAAACTTCTTCCCTCCTCTCCTCTTTCAATTACTGTAATGTTAAATTTGGGGGAAATTTTTAATATATCCAGAAAGTCTCGAATGTCTTTGTACTCTTTCTATTTTATGATCTCAATTAAAAATAATCCTGGCAAGGTCTATAAAAATGAACAACGTAACCATTTTAAATGTGTGGTTCAATAATGTTCAAGATATCAATAATGTGTATGTCATCACATACCCACACCCACACCTAGACACACACACACACACACACACATACACACACACATACACATACACACACATACACACATACCTACACACACACACCTACACACACACACATACCTACACACACCCACACACACACACACACCCACACACACACACACCCACACACACACTCACACCTACATATACACAAACGTACACACACACCTACACCCACACATACCTACACACACACATACCTACACACACACATACCTACACACACATACACACACACATATACACACATACATACACACACACATACACACACACCTACACACACACACCTACACACACACATACCTACACACACACATACCTACACACACACACACCTACACACACACATACACACATACCTACACACACACCTATACACACACACACACCTACACACACACATACACACATACCTACACACACACACCTATATACACACACATACCTACATACACACACATACCTACACACACAAATAACTACACACACACACATACCTACACACACACACACACATACACACATACCTACACACACACACACCTACACACACACACACCTACACACACACACCTACACACACACACACACACACACACACACACACACACTTTCAGAACAATTTTCAGCCTTGAATGTGTAACTCTCTCCGGCAGGGTAGAATGATAAGACAACTCCACGGTTGAGAATACTTGCTGCTCCTCCAGAGTACATAACTTTGGTTTCCAGTACTCATATCCAGTGCCATAAAACTGTGTGTAGCTTCAGCTCCAAGACACCCAGTGCCCTCTTCTGCCTTCCACAGGCAGGCACGCTGACACACACATACACAAAAAAAATAAATTAAATAAATAAATAAATTGAAAGAGTGCAAAGAGAATGCTTCACTGATCCTGTGATTACTCTCTGTTCTCTGTGAGTTTTGCTCACTTGGTTTTGTGGGGCAGGGTCTCACCGTTCAGCTGACGGTGCTCCCAAAGTCCTGCCTCTGCATCCTGAGTGGTAGGATTACAACTGTGCACCTCTGGCTGTCTCCAGGATTTTTGACTGCTCTGGGAACCTCAGTGAAATGACGTCATCAGTACTCAACCCTTGTACCTGGTTTGCGTCTCTTTGTGTGGTGTTGTAAGGGATGCCAATGCTTCATGCCATTTGAAGGCTTAGTGATGCTCTGTTTCATGTATTTCCCACACTCTGCTTATTCCGTCATCCATGGCTGAGCACTAATGTGACCAATGCTGTTCTAAACCTGTAGAAGACCCCCAGCTTGATTCTGAGTCATCACCTTTTTCGGTAGCTGATCTGACAAAATTTTGTCCTTATACATTTCACACTCCAAAACTAATTATTTTTTTCAAAATTAACTCATTTCAACTCATGCAGAAAATAGCATATGAACTTGTAATTCAAAGTGACAATAATGCTAACTTTTTGGCATCTTGCTTGATATTTTAAAAAAATTATTAGTTTTTTGAGAATTACATAACATTTTAGTATTATGATAACATTTGAGTATTTGTAACATAGTTACTCCTCTCCCTTACTTCCTCCTAGATCCATCTCCTCTTCCATACACACCAAACTGTGCTCCAATTCTTTTTAAACCTATCGAGTACAATTTGTGTTGGCTGTCCAGTCTTTGGTGTAGGGCTGTCCACTGGATGAGTCTACCAATCAAAGGCCATGTCATTAAAGAAAGCCAACTCCCCCTCTCCATGAAGCCATCATGAAATCTTCAGATAGGAATTTACATCAAGCCTGCCTTCCCACTTCAGGCTAGGATTTTGTCTGGCCTGAGGTTGCACGTGTGTGTTGTCATAACCACTGTCAATTCTTATGTGTAACTGCCCTGTTATACCTAGAAAATGATAGAAATTATCCACTACCCCTGACTCTTACACTCCTTCCTTCCTCCTCTTCCTAAGAATCCCTCAATTCTGGGAAGAGAAGGTGTGATTTACGTGTCCCACTTAGGGCTGAGCACACCACAGTTGCTGACTTTTGACCAGTTGTTCCCTGTGTCAATCACCACCGACTGGAAGAAGAAGTTCCTCTGGAAGGGGTTGAGAGATGCATGAATGTATGGGTAAAATAATGTTATTGCAGCAAGACATAGTGTGCATGTCTTTAATCCTAACAGTTGGGGGGCAGAAGCAGGCAGATCTCTGTGAGTTCTAGGACTTCTTGCTCTACTGACAGCCCTCTGAGGTTCCATAGAAAGACCCTGTCTTAAAAAGCAAAATAGTAGTCGTCGTCGTCATGGTGATTCAGTTTAATCCCATGTCCATTTAGCAGAATAATAACAGTAGGTTCTTTTTTAGAGCCTATAACCTGTGTGTGTGTGTGTGTGTGTGTGTGTGTGTGTGAGTGTGTGTCTGTGTGTGTGTGTGTGTGTGTGTGTGTGTGTGTGAGTGTGTGTCTGTCTGTCTGTGTGTGTGTGTGTGTGTGTGTGTCTGTCTGTCTGTGTGTGTGTGTGTGTGTGTGTGTGTGAGTGTGTGTGTGTGTGTCTGTCTGTCTGTCTGTGTGTGTGTGTGTGTGTGTGTGTGAGAGAGAGAGAGAGAGAGAGAGAGAGAGAGAGAGAGAGAGAGAGAGAGAGAGAGAGAGACCTGTCTGGCCACAGGTTCTTGGCCATGATAACAGTGTCAGTTTATGAGTGTTATCTTGTGGAACTGGCTTTAAAACCAATCAGAAACTGGTAGGTTACCCCTACCATTCATGCCATTGCTGCACTAGTGAGCATGTCTTCACAGGATACATTATTATAACCCCCATGGTTCTCAGATGGACTAGACTGATGATTGGCCACAAAGACAGGGAAAGTAGTAAGGGACCATGGCAGTGCCTTTTAAGGGAGGGAAGATGGAATGCAGAGACATAAAAGAAAAAGGGGGAAAGAATGGAGGAAGATGAGGTGAATGGGGTGGCTCTGTGAAGTCAAGATAGATGAGGGAAGAAATGTCAAGAGAGGTAGAGAAATTTCTAAGGCTTTTGAATGCATCTGTCTCCATCCACTGCTGGATGAAACCTCGCAGGAGACAGTGATGCTAGGTTCCAGTCTGGAAAAGTGCATAACCACACGTTTGGAGAATTTTGTAAAGGAGACTCCAACGTCCCATTGTGCTAGAACTGGCAGCAGTCCTTCCTTCCTTAGGGAAGACCGGGGCTTGCCCGCTGGCATATAGAAACATGTGCTTTTAGAAACCACTCCATGCTAAAGAAATAATCTCCATGGGCTGTGTCAGAAGTTGGAACCTCCATACGAACAGAGAATGAATGTTGGGGTGAATGGGGTTCTGCATCCTTCCTATGTTTACCTGTGTTATGGGGGTTTCTGTCACGCTTGTTGATTAAGATTTTAATAGACAGTGGAATAATCCTGCATTTTAGAACCCTAAATTAAAAAGATGTTACATGCTGTGCCATTACTATGGGTGGTAATATGATATGAAAGGGGGAACGTCTCTGTGTGAGGGAAAATAGAACAGTGGGCAGGCCATGCACACAGCCATTGGAAACCCTTAAGAGTCTATATTGTTGTGAGACTGGGCTGACCTTGAATTCTCTATGTAGCTGAGGATGACACTTGGTCTTCATGCTTTTGCCTCCCATGTGCTGGGATTACAAGTATATGCCACCATACTCAATTTGTATATTTATGCAGTGCTAGGGATCAAACAGGAATTGTACATGTTAAACAAACATTCTAATGACAGCAGCCGCAGCAGCAGAAGCAACAACAAAACATGAAGTAGACTTTAGATGTCACATATATAATATATACAATATGAATTATATATTATTATACAGCTGTTTTATAAACAATATATGAATATGTAATATATAGTATATGTGAATACATAATATAATTATATATAATTATAATACACTGTATATTGTATATTATAAAATACATATAATATAATGCATAGCATATTATATAATACATATGCCATATAATACATATGCTATATATTATGTAACATACATATATGTTTGATATACATTATATTATATATTATTATATAACAATATATTATATAACATATGTATTATATAACATATAATTGATATATCTTATATTATATATGTTTGTATAATATATATATATATATATTTAGGCATACAACATTATTTAAGGAATATAACTTGGTGTGGGATGTGAGACAGGGCAGAGGAAAACTGACTATGTGTATGTAGGGAGTCTTTACTCTAGGGATATATGAAATATAGCACAGAAAACGATGTCACTAGCAGAGAGCCTACAAACTAGTCTAGATAGAGCCCCACTGCTTATCATTACCTTGAAAAATAAAGAAGTATAGAAATATAATCTAAGAACCTAATACAGACTTTTACCTATCTTCATGAGCCCCTCCTTCTTCATCCTTCATGTGGTTTGATGATCATGTCTTTTGTACGTAGTTACAGTTCATATGTCCAACACCACTGTCATCTGCAAATACTGTCTCACTCCACTCCTTCTGGCTCTTTTATAAAAAAGAGTTATTTATTTATTTCATGTATATAAGTACACTACTGCTCTCTTCAGAAACACCAGAAGAGGGGATCAAATCCAATCCCAGATGGTTGTGAACCACCATGTGGTTGCTGGGAATTGAAGTCAGGACCTCCGAAAGAATAGTTGGTGCTCTTAACCGCTGAGTCATCTCTCCAGCCCTACACTCAACCCCTGGCTCTTACAATCTTTCTGTCCCCAGAACCTTGAGGGCAGGCAGTATGGTTTAAATGTCCAGTTGAGTCTAAGTGCTCTATACTCTCTTATTCTTTGCACAATGACCAGTGTGGTTGGCTGTATAAGTCCTCATTTGCTGCAGAAGAAACTTTTCTGAAGACAGCTGAATGATACACTACTCTAGTTGTGTGGTAAAAGGGAGGCCTCTTTGCTTCATTACCTATAAATGAATTTAGGTCTTTTAATTCTCAGTATGTGATGCTTTAAATAATTTCTACATGTTTTGGAACGTACAAGCAATATATTTATTTTTTTAAAACGACAGTTTCTTGCCCACGGTTATTTATATTTTATTTATTATTAGTGTTTGATATGTGTGTGATGTGTAATGTGTAGTTGTGTGTCTGTAGTTCATGATGCATGTGTAGGTATGTGCACAAAGATGTGTATTTGGAGGTCAGAGGACAACTTTGTGGAGTAGGTTATCACTTTACACTTCTCTGTAGTTTCTGAGGATGAAACTTAAGTCATTAAATTTACAAGGCAATGGTTTAAACACTGAGCCATGTCTGGGAACTATATTTTGTTTTTCTTTTCTATCATAATCAGCTGCAATTTTTAATATGAGCCATTAATTTTTCTTAATCTCTATCTTAATGTCTGCAGTCTCTGTTCTTTATTGATTCTTTGAAGTTCGAAGACTCAGAGTGTGGTACATTTTCAAAAAGCTTCTGTGTGAAAAGAACCTGTATCTCTGGTTACCAGTTGTGAGTGGGTTCTTTCCTGCCAGGGCCATTGGTTCCTGCACTGTGTTATAAATGCTATAAATCATGACCAGGGTGGTTTCTCAAACCCTGCACTTAGTTTCTTAGTGTTTTGCTTCACGTGTTTTATGTCATGCCACTCAGTTCCCGTGGAGCCTCGCTTTTTCTGCCTTCCTGAGGAACAGAAACACTTTAATGCTGGACAGTGCCCATTCTCACGTTTACCCTGATGTCTATTTTTTCCAGTGCAAAAAAATAGCCGCATCGCCTCTCTGCTAAGTGCTGTTTGCTTAGCATTAACAGAACAAACGCACATCTAGTCTTTCCACATGCCTGGGTTCTCTTCTGTGAACAGCATATGGGTGTCTAAACACTGGCTAGCAGCTGGCTGTTGATGTCTTATGAGTGGAGTCACTACCTTGCACCTGTTCCTGTTTGCCTGGCTTTTCTGTTTGTTTGTTTGTTTGTTTTACTTTGTTTTTGTTTTTTCCATCCCTTTGGATTGATGTTTTCCTCTTTCATTCCATTTTGTCAGTATGGGTTTTGAAATGTTACCTATTTATTTGGATAGTTGGCTTAATGTTTTAATGCAAATGCTTAACTTCAAACATTGACAATGTATTAATGTCTTCACCGTATATTACGATGACGTGCGCATGTTTAAAGTACTTCTAAGCCACTAAAGTCTCTTCTGTGTCACCCTTTCCTGCAGTTCCATCATCTCCCTTCCTTCCTGGCCATAGACTCTCCATATAATAAGTGAAGCTCGGCCACTGGAGTCCCAGCTTTCTGCTAATTGGTTTCTCCAATGAAAATCACTTTTTACTTGTGTTTTCAGTCTTCAAATTCTTACTCAACATTAGACCCGCCCTTCATTTCTTGCTTAAAATCTCTTTTCCATTCTCGTGCTCTTACTAGCAGCCTCATTGGGTCTTCTACCCCGGACCACTAACACCTTGAGGATCTTAAGTGACATTCTGCAACTCTGCATGCTCCTCCTCCACCAGAAATGGAGTGTCCTGAGAAATGAGATTTGTCATTTGATTTTTTAAATAGCTGTATCCCAGTTCCCAGGACAGTTTTAGAGCCTAATTATTCAACAAATTCATATCCAAAATAGAAGATCAGTCAGAAGAGCAAGGAAACGTGTTCTATATTCACCCAGAAAAAAGACTGGGAGAGGACAGTGGTATTAATATGCTTGAAGCACTTTTGGTGGTTTCATTTCTACTCTTCCTCCTAAGTATGAGCTCTCTTTCTGGTCTTTATCTAAAATGCCCTAGATGTGCATATTTGAATCTAGTTAGACCTTTGGCTCGAATGCACATATGTGTCACACACATACACAAGTGCACACACATGAATAAGAGCACAGATAGTTCAAACTGGCAACAGGAGAGATGGCAGCACTGTGCACATACTTGAGGTTCCCACTGTATAAAGGGGGCCACAAGATGGCTCAGCAGGTAAAGAGCTTTCTGCACAATTGCAATGATCTGAGTTTCATCCCTGAAGCTCATGTAAAGAAGAACCAATTCACATAGCTGTCTTCTTATCGCCACAAGTCTCTCTCTCTCTCTCTCTCTCTCTCTCTCTCTCTCTCTCTCTCTCTCTCTCTCTGTGTGTGTGTGTGTGTGTGTGTTCTCCCTCTTTTCTTCTCTCCCTCTCTTTCATGTACACTAATAATAATAAATATAATTTAATTAAAACTTGTTCAAAAAATAAAGTTCACCGTAAAAGTGCAAAAGGTAGTTGCAGAAAATATGTATGAGCCTACTAATGTTGAAAAGAAAATAAATGAGCTATAGTAATCATATGCCTGTCTAGGCATAAAAATATTTTGGGAGAGATTGTACACTAATTTATAAAACAGCTATTAAAACAGTGAAAACCATATTACAATTAAAAAAGAACACAGGTGTTCATGATAACCATTTACCTGGCATGTGCTGCATGTATGTTAGACTCTGCAAATGTATAATGCACATCAATTCATTTAATTCTCAAAGTGCTTTATGAGGTTTGCTAGCATTGTCCTTAACTTATAGATGAGGAATTTTACATATAAAATGCTAGACTTTGCTGATGAGAACAGCTCTAACAAATGATAGAGCAAGTTTGACCCCACATTTTTCTGGCTCTGAACTCCATGTACTTATCTTTGATAATAGCAATTATTACAAATATATATTCCTTTACAGTTTGAAGAAAATCATGTCTTAAATCTACCCCCAAATAGCAGCAGCAGCAGCAGCAACAGTCATGTTAGCAGCAAACACATAGCGTAGCCAGTGAAGGAAGCCTTCGGTCTCTCCTCCCCCTCCCCCTCTCCCATACCACTGGACATCTTTTCAAATCCATAAAAGACCAGGGTCTTCCTCATGCCTGTACCCTACCCCCAGCAAGTTTCCCATGATTCTAAAGCTCATCTCTTTGTCCTCACAGACTTCTGTTTTTATTTCCTCTTTCTTCTCCATCTGATCTGTTCATGTTAGAAACACTCATTTCTCTTGTCTGGCTGCCGATTATGAAACAATGGGACAGCTATTTGACTTAGGTGGCAAAACGTTGAATTGGATGTGTCTAGATACAGGGTGGATCATATCCCAGGGAGCCTATCACGAATTGGAGATGTGTAAAAGGAGAATTCTAGTAATGAGGATAACGGGCAGAACATCACAGCTTAACTTGGGCTGTTTCACATGCATTCCCAAACTCATACTTGGGAAACATAGCTAAGGAAGTGTACTGTACACTAAAGTGTGGTGATTTCCTGCCATGCGCTGAATAGAGGAAGTGAAATACAGAACAGAATGCTTATGCTTTCAACAGTAGTAACAGCAGTGATTTAAAGGAGAACCTGGTATGAACACGAACCTTAAAGGACAAAGAATCCTTCCTTATCTTAAGGCATGTCGGCATGAGACGCTCACTGCTTGTTTTCTCTCCAGCATGGTGGCGGCTGCCATTCATCCTTTGCTGTGAATACTGGCAAAATCTAACAATTACATATGATAAGAGTAGTTTAAATTCATCACTCGTGCCCCAAGAAAAATGTTTGTAGGTGTTTGGCCGCACGTTACTCCTTTAACACCCAGGGGTGTGTTTTTGGTGATAAGAACTTAAAGGTTCTTTTACTCTCAGCTGTATGTTGGATTTGTAGCTGCTGGCTGACCATGATGGTAGCTGCTGGCTGTGCTGGGCTACAAACATTCTCCATGTAAAAACGTGGCATAAATCAAATACACAGTTTTAAAGGCGAGAAGGAGCTTATAAAAGAAAACTTGGTGTCCACGGTAGGTAATCTATGGAGAGTTTGTTAGTTTAAGAACGGAAGCAAACATCAAGATGTTTGAAGAGCTAACCATAAAATGATGCAAGCTGGATCTTTGTTCCTGCAATAAACTTGAGTCAGAAGAGCAAACAAAGACATCTAGAAGGTTACTCAACTCTAGAATCTGTGAAATGGTTTTTGCTCCTGAAAAACACTTTTGAAATTAAATATCTTGACCAACATCCTATGTCACCTCAAAGGGCCCCCAGGGTCCACATTTATGACCAAGTTGCTAAGTAACACTAGGAAAAAAAAAAAACCAAAGTCATTTTTAATTGACAAAAAAATAAAAATAAAAATAAAAATCTGTCATGGTAAGTTTTAAAGTGCCTCAACTGGAACACGTGGGGAAGAAATTTGATATGGAATCCCAAGACTGGGACATAGAACTGGAAGAAACCTGGGGACATGTTTTAGGAGTTTTTCATTGTCCAAGATAGGTAAAGGTCCTTATTAGGTTCTTACATTATGTTTGTATACTTCTTTATTTTTCAAGGTAATGTTAAGCAGTGGGGCTCTATCTGGACTAGTTTGTAGGCTCTCTGCTAGTGACATCGTTTTCTGTGCTATATTTCATATATCCCTAGAGTAAAGACTCCCTACATACACATAGTCAGTTTTCCTCTGCCCTGTCTTACATCCCACACCAAGTCATATTCCTTAAATAACGTTGTATGCCTAAATATATATATAATACATAAACATATACAATATAAGATATATCAATTATATGTTATATAATATATATGTTATATAATATATTGTTATATGATAATATATAATATAATGTATATCATATATATGTATGTTACATAATATATAGCATATGTATTATATGGCATATGTATTATATAATATGCTATGCATTATATTATATGTATTTTATAATATACAATATAAAGTGTATTATAATTATATATAATTATATTATGTATTCACATATACTATATATTACATATTCATATATTGTTTATAAAACAGCTGTATAATAATATATAATTCATATTGTATATATTATATATGTGACATCTAAAGTCTACTTTATGTTTTGTTGTTGCTTCTGCTGCTGCGGCTGCTGTCATTAGAATGTTTGTTTAACATGTACAATTCCTGGGTTTGATCCCTAGCACTGCATAAATATACAAATTGAGTATGGTGGCATATACTTGTAATCCCAGCACATGGGAGGCAAAAGCATGAAGACCAAGTGTCATCCTCAGCTACATAGAGAATTCAAGGTCAGCCCAGTCTCACAACAATATAGACTCTTAAGGGTTTCCAATGGCTGTGTGCATGGCCTGCCCACTGTTCTATTTTCCCTCACACAGAGATGTTCCCCCTTTCATATCATATTACCACCCATAGTAATGGCACAGCATGTAACATCTTTTTAATTTAGGGTTCTAAAATGCAGGATTATTCCACTGTCTATTAAAATCCTAATCAACAAGCATGACAGAAACCCCCATAACACAGGTAAACATAGGAAGGATGCAGAACCCCATTCACCCCAACATTCACTCTCTGTCCGTATGGAGGTTCCAACTTCTGACACAGCCCATGGAGATTATTTCTTTAGCATGGAGTGGTTTCTAAAAGCACATGTTTCTATATGCCAGGGGGCAAGCCCCGGTCTTCCCTAAGGAAGGAAGGAGTGCTGCCAGTTCTAGCACAATGGGATGTTGGATTTCCTTTACAAAATTCTCCAAACGTGTGGTTATGCACTTTTCCAGATTCCTGGAGTTATGCAAGAAAAGAAGGATTGTTGCCTTTTAAAATGTCTACTTACATTCTTGGGCAAGCCTCTTAATAACAGATCATTGACCATCTCTTGAACTGTCCTCCAGGAGTTCATTAGCTTTGTTTCCAAAGCAGGCCAGGTGAAGGGCTCTTTATTTCCACTTATGTATGTGCAGTTCTTTATTTTTTGCACAGGATTTCCAGGATCCTTTTTAAAGGTTGTCTCACTAACATTGAAGATTAGTTACAAAAATATTAGCCTTAAATGAAATAAAGTTATGTCTTCAATTGCAGAGATTTACATGAAAGTTAAGCTTCAATATTGAATCACACACACACACACACACACACACACACACACACACACAGTCTTAATGTCTATGACTACTATAATATACTATAATTTTGAGACCTGATCTGAAAGTATGGTGGATAGTTAGTTCGAAGCTTCTAGAGTTTTATGTTGTTGTGAGAAGTTTTCTCTTGTGATGGTTTTGGTGGTTTTCATTAATGTGCTGTTCAAACACTTGGCGCCATTGAGACATACCAGTAAGTCTCAACCTCCTGATGAAAGTTAAATCTCAATATAAAATTAACCTGGATGTTAGTATAAATTTTCTTTTTTAGTAGGGTTTGACCTAGACAAAAGTCCATGTTTATAAATGAATAATTCTTCCCCCTTACAGAATTTTTCTGGGAATTATTTTGTAGGATGCCCAGCTTAGAGTGGGAGTACATGGTTATTTCGCTGATTAATTTTTATCCTGTGAATTTTTCCAAGAAAACCCATCAGGTTGGTTCAATAATTAAGCAATAACAGGATTTATGTGAAAGATAATCCGTTAGAAATCACAGTTGAAATATTAATTCCCCCACTGTCTCACTCCTCATGGGTTCTGATTATGAATGAAAAGAAGGGAGAAAAAAAACCTGCTTGCCATCCATTTTCACTCCACTGACCATGACCTACTGGACGATTGTTTTTAGTAATAAGGACCACCAGGAATGGGACGTATTTCCCTTCCTAGTTAAAATTTTGGTTTTAGAAGTTCTGAGTTGTGTTTTTATGTGTCCCATCTCCAAATGATGTTTCGGGAGCCACGGCCTTTGCCACTGCACGACATTGCTGAAGCAGTTTTCTCGTCTTCGCCTTGGTCGTGATTTTAAAGGATCCCTATCTAGTGCGGACCAAATTAATATATGACTTCCCAGACCCACCGCCATGATCTTAGTGCTGGCTAACAGCAACCCTCCCTTTTATGTTCTGAAGGAAAAAGAATCCTCAGCCTAGCATCTCATCAGCTTAGCATCTCACCGGAACTTGTGTTGTTTAACAGAAAAGATGACTCCACAGCCTGAGTGCTCCTCAGCGGAAACTCCAACCCCTGAGGAACGAGTAGGGCGGATGATGGCAAAGCGAGAGAAGATCATCAGGGAGCTCATACAGACGGAGAGGGATTACGTCATGGATCTGGAGCTGTGCATTAGAGAAGTGGTCCAGCCCCTGAGAAGCAAACAGGTGAATGCAAGTTTGTGATTGCTCTTCTTTTTCTAGTATCTTCTCTCAAAGTCTAAACAGATAGAACAGCACTGTGAACTCCAAGCACCAAATGTCAGCAGGGTGACCTGTGCTTCTTTCTCAGGATTTCTAGTCCTAAATTCATAAACGTCAACGGGTTGTAATTCTGGTACTGAGGAGCAGAAGTTCTGTCTCCCTGTTTACAAAAGGAAACAATATTCTCAAACATGATGAGAAGAAAATCCACAGTTTTGCTTATTTTGTTTTGTTTTTTCCTCTATCACAAAATATCTGTGTTTTTCCTTTTGGTATTTAATCCCAAAGATTTGAGAAATAGGCTTTCAGCAGTCTCAGGAACAAGTTATTTAATTCAGCAATAATCAAGAATTTGAAAGAAAAAAATGGATGTAAACTCTACCTCCATGCCTCCAGAGCTCACTTAAATGTATAACTGCTTGGCTAGTAAAATTCAACATAAAATTCGAGAAACATTTCTCTTTTAGTAGGGTTGGATGTAAACAGGAGTCCATGTTTATAAGTGAATAATTCTTCCTCTTTACAGGATTTTTTTCCAGGAATCATTTTGTAGGATGTTCAGCTTAGAGCAGGAGTACACAGTTATTTCAGTGATTAATTCATCAGTTATGAAATGAATGACTGTTGGCCCCATTCTCAGCTCTGTGCCCTTGTGAAGTTTACTCTTTAATTCAGGTGACAAGGTCACACAATAATAAATAAACAATTAAGATGAGTGGTCTCAAGAATAAAATGTATGGATAGGGAAAGGAGTCTATAAAATACAAATAAAACAATAGTTGGGTTCATCTTATGGGAGAAAGGCTTGTGTATGATCTAGAAACAAATAGTAGTAGAAGGAGATTATAAGAGGTCATAAAATTACTAGGATGAGAAAACAAAGTTAGAGAACTAAACAGTGATGTGTAAGTAAATAAAAAGTAAGTACTTCATCCTCCTAGTTACTTGAAAATTGGAGGTGATAGTGCTTAGAGAGATGCTAGAGAGAGCTAGACACTTTACTTACATACATTTTAAAACTCGTAAGGAATTATTGTGATGTGAGCAGTTCATCATCTTTCTGTTCTTACATGAAAGTAGTTACTGAGGAGTGCTGTCTACTGTACTGGGAAAGAGCTAAGCCAAAAGAGCTGTGTCCAGCTATCTGTGAAGAACAGGTAAAACCTATAAGGAAATGAGCTTTTGATTTGTGTTTAGTGTCTGCCCTAAGAAGCAGGGGTTGGAATTAATGATCCAGGAGTCACAGGATGTATGTAAATTTAAGGATTTCCAGAATAAATTATTCATAATGCTCAAAGCCTTGATGACATAACTTTAGCAAATAAAAGACTGGGTTCAGGTTCTCTGGACAAGAGAAGGAAAAAGAATGGTGACACAGGAGAAAGGAAAAGGGAAAGGGAGAAGGCAAAAGAATGAGAAGGAGGGGGGAGAGTGAGGAGGAAAGATGAGCATCCTTGGACAAGGAGAAAGTACTTGAACTGACAGCTTGCATCACTACTGACTCTGAAACATCACTGAATCAGGATAGCTCCATCCCACCTTTCTCATGCTGAGGCTGGACCTTGGCACCCACCTCATGAAAATTCAGTGTACAGAACTATAGTTTTGCTAACCGTTGCCATTAAGAGAAACCAAGAAATACCATAGTGATACTGCTATGTTACTTTTTACAATTGTATGTAAATCTACAATTATTTCTAAAAGAAAAAATTAATTAAAATATAATTTTTGTATTTTTTTCTATCTCTCTTCCTCTCCTTCATCCAAAACCATCCTTGTACATATGTGCATAATGTTACATGAAAAATCAGTTTTTCTCTTTTATGGTGTTTATTCATCATGTTTTCTGATTATTTTTTATCATGATTTTTTTAAGTGATGTTGAAATGAACTTTTAGGTGTAAAGGTACACATTAGATTATGTAGAATAAACATTATAGTGTATAATCTCTCATTGTATCTTTTCTGATATATCTCTGGGGGTATAATCAGACCCTGTCTGCATCATGAAAAGGTTGACTCGCTTCCTCCTCTCTCTTCCTTCTAGTCCATCTTCTCTCTTGTAAAGTCCAACTACTCCTGAGGCCAAATTTCTCCACCACAAGACCTCATAGACTTTAGTAAACACAGAGATCAAGGGCAGGATGGTAACACAAAAACAAATTATGCCCAGGGAGCAAGAGAACAGAACACATGTAAATCTGAAGTACTACATTCAGTAGAAATCTGAGAAAAATAAAAGTTAAGAGCAGCTGTCTGTGACTAAGTCCATGGGGGCAATGGGTCAAAAGAAACATGCTTCAGCTTTGGATCCTGCATTACACTAGAACTTTCGAGCTACTATGCTCACTTTAAATATTATATTCTTGTTGAAAATTCCTTTAAATATTGATACAGACATTCTTTAATTTTATTTTTAGAAATACCAAGTTTCATCATTAGTAATATGCGATCATAGTGATGAGTCCTGTGACTTATAGGGCAGCGTTAGAACTTCAGTTTTTTGTCCATCTAGTTTTTGGTTTTGTTTGCTTTGTTTTGCTTTTAAGCCAAGATTTAACTACCCATTCTATGTGAAATCTAATACTTATCACATAATCTAGACAATTACCATCAATAATAAAGCCAGACTCTTGAAATCCCATGGTGCAATCTAAACAATAAGCAAACAAAGACACCAGAGGAAACCCGGGTGTGGTAGCTTACACCTGTCACTTTAGTGCTTAGGACACAGAGACAGGAGACTATGAACTTTAAGGATGATATCTGTGGCCATCATAAGCAGACCTGGGATACTCATGGTGCTGTCAGAAACACATACACACATGCGTGTGCACACATACACACACACACAGAGAGAGAGAGAGAGAGAGAGAGACTCCACATGTATACACATAAGTTTAAAATAAATACACAAAAAAAGTTTTAAAAGAAAGCCACAGCTGTAAGATATTAAATTTAAAAATGAAAAATTATACAAAGAGAATTTATTAGTACTCATATCTAGCCTGCCTCTCTCAAGTACTGAGACTAAGCCACAGGCTTCCCTTCCCTCCTTTCCCTGTCTCTCCAGGAGGGACATTTCAGTCTTGCCATCCTGAAAGACACAGAGCTTGCTGTCGCATTGCATTGAGCCTCTGTGGAAGATGAAAGTGATCCAGGATGTTTTAGTGCGCGAACCGTCTTTTCCTAGAGGGAGCTCCTTTATCTTTGCTTCTTCAGGAAGCTTCCTCTCAGAAATGAAAGGATCTTTTTTGGATCCCAGCATTGCAGGGCTTTGACAGAAACCATTTTTCTACAGTTTTGTTTATAAACATCCTCTAAGCTCCATTCAGGGTGAAAAATCTATAGTCTACTCAGATCCTGCTGGGCCAATGTTAGAGATAAAGAAACAAATTTCCCAACCCAGTGCAGATATTGGCATGCTCAGAACTCCAAGTCAGAGATGTGATATACAGATTTGCTTTAATGCCCAGGAACATCCCTTTCAGCCTGGGAAGATGGTCCTGTACTCATTGCTTCACGTCTTAGAATGCAGCCATTTCGATTGCTTTCATTTGTGAAGATAAGCATGAAATTCTACCGGCTATGATTATGTTAATAAGGACATAAACCTCCCAAATGAAAAACCTGTGAACTTACAGCAGGCTTACTTGGATGTAGATCAGTGTAAGACATGTGTGTCAGTTCAAGAGCCACAACTCTCAAATTCCAAATAATTACACTGGACTAGGAACAAGGAAACTTTACACATTCAGTTAAGCGTAAGAACAATAAGGAATATACCTCAATGGCAGAGCATTTGTCCGACATGAATATGGCCCCAAGTTCAGTCTCTAGTACAAAAAAAAAAAAAAAAAAAAAAAAGAAAAAAAAAAGAAACAAACAAAAATAGCAGGGGTTCAAATGGAAATACACACTAGAAAATACATTTTTAATGATGACTTTTAAGTCAGCACTTTGGGCACAGCCAAGGTTAATGACATCACGAATCAATGAATTCGTTCATTTTAAGTCATCAACAGATATCAAATTATATAAAATTCCGTTCCTAGGATGGAAAATATCCTTGAGGAGCAGTATTAGAGGTGATAGGTTTCTTTCATTTATGAGAAGCTATAAAGCAAGACAATGAGCATTAGGCACATTGGAGTTCAGAGAAGGGACAGATCCCTTTCAGCCTGACTCACTGGGCAGCATTTCGTGGAGAAGTGTAACTCTTTAGTTGAATATACAAACTACATGGTTAAGGCTTGTCAATATTCTATCAGGTCTAAAGCCTGCCACTGAACCCTGAATGGATATCCTGTGAGTAGGTGCCATGATCCTGCCCTAAGAGTCTACAAGAGGTCAAGAAAATGCCTCCTGAGCACATAGACCCACAAACGGCAATTGCCAACATATTTCATGATGACATTACAAATGATCATGACAGAAGGCAGTTTGTGATTCATTATGCTAATTAGTTATGCTGCAAACAATTGTTTCAGACATTAGCAGTGGAAATGCTTACTTCCCTGACCTATTTTCTTCACTCAACAGAAACCACAGCATGCTGCCCCTTATCTGTTCCTTTACTGATTGACCTTGTCTCTGAACGCTAGTGTAGTTCAGGGCTCAGATTTGATTTTCTTAGCCGATAGTTCTCCAGGTATATCTGACCTGGTTCTGTGGCTATAAGTCCCAGCTGTCTGCTGATGGTTGGTAAACCTCAGTCCTAATGCTGACCTGAAGTCCTGTTCTGTTTATCTGACCTCTTGCTTAAATCACTGCTTGGTGACTACAAGGCATATCAAATCCAACATGCACAGAACTCATTTCCTGGTTCCCTTTGGACACTATTCCCTTCTAGAGTTACATACATCCTCTGAAGTGTATGTGTTGGATGCTTAGTCCTCAGTGCAACAGTGCTGGAAAAAAAAAAAAAAAAAAAACCTAATTCATTGCCAGAGGCGCTACTCTCCTGGGTGAGATTAATGCTGTTATAAAGGGGGGCTATTTTTTAAAATAGTTTAAATATCTCTCACGCATTTTTTTCTTTTCTTTCACTTTCTTGCATGGGATGACACAGAATTGATATCCTTACCAGCTTATAATACATATATCTCTGTTCTTTATAAATTGCCCAGTTTCCAGTATTCACTTATAGCAATATATGCAGACCTTGAAGCCTATTTCATACCAGTAAGTTTCAGCACCTTTCATCTAGTTGCTTAGGCAACCCTCCCCCCAAACACATACACCAGAATATCACTACAAGCACTTTACTTTTCTGTTATTAGTCAAGAGATTCTGAAGTGGGTTTCTTCACTCCTCAAGCTTGACCTATCTCTGATCTGGTTTTCCTTCATTTTCTTGGATTTATCCTTTCTCTTCCATTGAGATTTCCTACAGAGCTCCCTCTTTCTGGTGCTCTGTCAGTCTTTCCAGTCTCAGTCTGTCCAATTCTGAACTCTCTCCCAGAACTCTGTTCTGAACTCTTTCCTTTGTCTATGCTCTGGTGGTCTGTGGGAATCTTGACTGCTGAGCTACATAGCTAGCTGAAAGAATTGCTGTCCAGATGCAACGGTGACTTGGCTGCGAGGATGACTTAGTCAAATACTGGGAATCCAGTTTCTCAGTGAGACATTTCTCACATACAAATCAGCGGTTTTGAGAAACCCAATGAAATAATAGCTAGTTTACCCAGGAAGGCTTTGTAATCTAGAAGGCAACTGTGCAAGTAAATGCCACAGTAATTAGAGAGTCACCCAAGCACAGCACTTGCCAGGGCTTCATGCCAACATCCTGTTTTCCCACGTTCTGTAAGCATTCTCCTCCCTCCGATTCTTCATCCTACACAAGAGGTAGTTCTTTCTGCTCAGAATATGTCCCCCAGGGGATCGCCTGATCAAGTCTGTATTTTTTACACTGTACTTATTTCAGCTGCAACCATTGGAGTTTCTGAGTAAATAACAGAGTGTGCTAGTGTGCCCATATATCTAGGCCTCATTATAAAAGTCAGGGCATGGGACTTCTTTAGGGAAGGGTGCAGGACCAAAGATCTGTGAAACCAAGTCAGATGACACCCAGTTGAATTGTAATAGTAATGGCCAGAAAAATGTCCAAATTTGACTCTACGTTTTTTACCAAATGGCTCCAAAGCACCAGACCATTCCTAGCATCAGATTTCAGAAGCATTTGGTTGAAAATAATTACTGTATTTTTCAAAAGCAATGTTATTCCCTTCTGTTGTGGTAAATATTAACAGGATGGCTTAACCTTTTATCGGCCCCTGTGGTCTTACTCTGCGGAAGCCGCTGCAGTCTGGAGCTGAGCACACAGACTCTGCTGCTTCTGTCCTGGGAGGATGCAACCCCAGCTTGTTCCTTTACTCCGCTGCCTGGCACAAACATGACTCCAAATCCAGGTAGCTTTCAAGCAGGTTTATATATTAAATTCTCAATTCACAAACTCTCTACAGAATAAGCTTACATCCAGTTGACAAAGATACAATCTGACCATCTATATGAGATATTTAAATGATCTATAGAAACCCTTAAAATATTCAATATTTTTACTTATTATTCAAACCTATCACCAATAGCAACCACCTGATATAGGTCCTCCTTCTCCAGCTCCATCTTGATTCCTCTTTGAATCCCCTTCCTCCTCCTCTTCCATTTTCCTAGCTTTTCCCCTGCATACCTCTTCACTGTTCAATCATTTATCACCTAACATCAGCCCATACGATTTCTTTGTGTTCTACAAATACTGTAGACTTGTTATTGCATGAATCTGGGGCTACGACATGACCTGGTTTTGATAATAAAATTATAAGCCTATACTAAAACTTCAGATCAGAGTTGTAATGACTGAACATTAAGAAAACCAATGTCAACTACTTGGTTTAAAAAAAGATTATTAGTTAGTTAGTTTGTTTGTTTGTGTCTGTGTATGAAAGTGCATATACATAGTGTGTGAGTTTGTGTACCCATATAGTCATGCAGAGTCCAGAGGAGAGTGTAGTGTCCTTCTCTGATGTTCTCTGCCTGTTTCTTTGAGTCAAGATTTTTTCCTGAATCTGGGATCATTGTGTGTGTGTGTGTGTGTGTGTGTGTGTGTGTGTGTGTGTGTGTGTGTGTGATGTTTAGCTAGACTAGAAGCCAAAAAGCCTATAAGGTCCTTCTGACTCTGCCCTCATTAGAACTGGTATTGCAGGTCTTCTGCAGACAGTAAGAGCATCATCATGTGTGTGCCAGGATCTGAACTCCAGTTCTGATGACTGTATAGCAAGTGCTCTAACTGCTGAACCATCTCTCCAGCTCCCCCAGAACTCAGTATAATCCCTGCAGATATTCATAACCCAAACTGAGTCATTATACTTCTGAAGTGTATCATAAAGTAATAACTATGGAGATGACCAAGGCCAGATGCCCAAGATCCACTTCTAGTAGTTAATGTAGTAACTTGACAAAGAACCCCACGTGTTCCCACACAATTCTCCCATTTACTAGTTTGAGGGAGGGACTGATGGTAGGAAACAATGCTTGTGTAAAGTTTGGAGATTTCTAATTGTACTATAAATTTAAATGCACACATGTAGCCAACCCACCCACACAGAGTTCTGAAGAATGTACCTAAAAATATCATTGTTTACTCTTTGGTGAATGGTGGGTGATCTTACTTTCCTTCCTTTATCTATGCATTCTTAATTATCTGCAAGGCCTATGAACAGCTGCGATGTGAATAACATATTGTTTCAAGAGTCGGTTTCTAGGCTTTTTCCCAGTCTTTGGTTTTAGTGTAACTGGTTGGAGTTTGTATGACACCTGAGAGTGCTTAGCTGCTCTATCTTATGATTCTTATGCTCTTGTTTGATTTTAAACTGAGTCACCCATTTCAAGTGTTTGTTATTAAACAGAAAAGTACAAATAGACACTTGCCAAGTGTAAACTAAGGAGGAGGCTTGGTTCTGTCTGTAATTTTCCCACATAATACAAACAGCCAAGCTAAGCGTCCTTGTTGCCTTTGTAGCTAGATCTAAGTAGGACATTATGAAATAGTCACTTAACATGATTGCTTGAAAAATCAAATCAGATTTTTTTCCTTAGCTACTTTTGATATTTGACTGTTTGCTACTCAGAGACCACTGAAATGATAAAAGAATATGAATGGGCTTCCACAAAAGTAAATTTTTATTGAATATTTTATGTATTTACATTTCAAATATTATCCCTTCACCCCTCTCCATTCCCCTTCCCTTTCCCCTGCTTCTATGAAGATGCTTCCACTCCCACCCACCCATTCCCACCTCATCACCCTGGCCTTCCCTTACACTGGGGAAATGAGCTGTCACAGGACCAAATCTCATCCTATTGATACCAGACAATGCCATTCTCTGCTATATAGGTAGCTGGAGCCATGAGTCCCTCCATGTGTACTCATTGGTTGGTGTTTTAGTCCCTGGGAGTTCGGGTTCCTGGGTGGTTAATATTGTTGTTCTTTCTATAGGGTTGCAAACCTGTTCAATTCCTTCATTCCTTTCTGTAGCTCCTCCATTGGAGTCCCCGTGCTCAGTCCGATAGTTAGCTACAAGCATCCTCATCTATGTCAGTAAAGCTCTGGCAGAACCTCTCAGGAGACATCCATATCTGTAGAAATTCAACTTAATTTAAATGACCAAATTTTAATCAAATAATTGTGTTCACACACCACACTATATTAGACTGAGTGGGGCATTAGAAAAACTCAGAAAGGCAAATATATTGAGATAAGTTAGTTTTGAAAGCAAGAAAAAAATCTAATAATTATACCCTCTAAAATTCATAATATATGCAATGAACTTCAACATAAATATATGTAGTGCCTTATATGTAAGTATTATATATATGTACAAGAACTTCAATATAATACAATCAAGAAAGCAATACAATCGAAGTCACAGATAAGCAAAGGAAATAACTAAGGGGACTTAAGACAAACCTACAAAACAAAGAACATCACCGTGACAAAGCAATCTGACAGAAGACTGAGATGCAAAGGATGTGACATAACTGACTTTCCAAAGAACTGTTTCAATGTCACAGCTCTATATTATACATCTATGTTAGTAAAATGCCATCAACAGTGGCTTAAGTAAGAGAACATGGCTTCTCAGAGTCCACAAGTTTGTTAGTGCAGAACTGAGGTATCAGTAGATTCCATCTCTGGTGATGGAACCTTTCCTAGACATCTGCCTTGTATCTGTAACTCTACGTGACTAAATAAAGTAGAAAAAATAAAGAGCCTCTCTCAGGTTTCTTTTTATAAACTTATTAATACTATCCACAAAAGCAACATTCCAATGACTGATCAATCTCACAAGGGCCTGGTACAGTTACTTTTTATTGCTATGATAAAACACCATGACTATGGAGTTGAGTGGATACAGAGGTACAGGAAACTCTGGGAAGAGTTAGAACAGGGGAAAAATATGGTTAATATATATTGTATAAAATTCTCAACATAAAAATGAAACAAAAAGTAAAACAAAGCATGCACTTATGCCATAGTTCATCGTGTTGAAATTTCAAAAACTAACTAAAACATCATGACCAAAAAAATGATTTATGAAGAAAGATTTTATTTATCTTTTGGTTCAAGAAGAAGAGTTCATAATATCAGGGGGGATATGCCAGAGTAGGAAGCTAAGATATTACATCTTCAACCCACAAACAGACAGCAGAGATAACTAGAGATGAGGTGAGGCTCTAAGCACCCACAGCCTGCTCTCCCTAGTAATGAACTTCCTCCAGCAGCTGCTTTGTAAGGGTCCCATGGCCTCGCCCAACAGAACCACTAGTAGGAGACCAGGTATCCCAATCCCTGGGCCTATAAGGGACATTTCTCATTTATCCAACCACAGGCCTCATCTCCTATTCCATTTACTTTGGATGTAAGATTTGAACATATAAATTGAGAAGGAGGAATGGTAAATGTTCAGATAGTAGCACACACACCTCATGATAACCTGATTGCCTGGTCAGCTAGGTAACATCCCCACCACAGCAAAGAGGTGGATGACCAGAGAATTCCAGCAGAACCAGATAGAGCTAAGGATCTAGGGTTCTCGTCACTCCCCTCCAATACAAAAGACAGGACAGAGAGATGGCAAACATTTAAATGGGTAGCATGTCATATGAGAACAAAACATTTTTGAGTAAATGCAAAAGCTTGAACCATGATGTAAGAGCAGAAAAATGAAGGAAAAAATTGCCATGTTCCTGTGTGGTACAAAGTAATTATTAGTTGCTATAATCTTTGAATTAATACAATTTTATTCATCTATTTTTATCTACTGAGTACTTTATATCTGGACATATAGATTATACACAGAGAGGTACAAAGCCAATGTTTAAAATTTTTTTCCTTTTTAATTGAAAAACAAGGCATTACATATATCTATGGTTGGAAACATGCTATCTTTATATTGTACATCATAATATATATGATAAACAGTGGTCTCTTAAACTTGTTCCTTCTATGTAAAACTTTATGACCTTGACAAACAACTCTCAAAGGCTAACCAGTCCCAGCCACTGCGATAATGTTACTCTCTATTCTGTAACCTTGGCATTGTTATACTTTCTAACTAAACCACCTGGCATTGTGCTACAACACACTTATTTCAGCTGTTGTAATACCCAACTTCATCCACATTGTCACAAATGACTGATCTCATATTTTATAGAATAAGTAGTATATACCACCAGACAAATACATACTATCATTTCTTTATCTATTTGTCCATCAGATAGACCTGCCGACTGGACACGTAGTTCTTGATTATTGTGAATGATACAGGGAACATGGCATTGTATCTGTTTGGCATTTTGATTTCAGTTCTTTTGGATATAATTTAGAAGTAAGGTTCTAGCTCATATAATCCACGCACAGTTTTCTGTAGTGGATAAATTAATTTGCTTTCCTACCAATAGTGGATGGGGCTTCCTTCTTTCCACATCCTCATCAATACTTGTATCTTTAGCCCCCTTATCCTATGACTGTCCTAACAGATGAGAATTGATATGTCTCTGGGGTTTTATTCTTCATTCTTTGTAATGATTTGGTAAGTTGAGCATTTTTTAAAATTATTTTATTGGATACTGTCTGTATTTACATTTCAAATGTTATCCTCCTCACTCCCATGCTCCCATCCCCCCTCCACTTCTTTCCATAAAGGTGCACCAACTCCCAACCACCCTCTCCTACCTCAGTGCCTTGGCATTCCCCTACACTGGGAAAATGCACCTTCACTGGAACAAAGGCCTCTTCTCCCTTTGATGCTAGACAATGTTATCCTCTGCTCCATATGCACTTGGAAGCATAGGCCTCTCCGTGTGTGCTCAGGGGTTGGTGTTTTAGTCCATGGGGGTTGTGGAGGGTTTGGTTGATTGATAATGTTGTTCTTCCTATGGGGTTGCAGACCCTTCCAACTCCTTTAGTCCTTTCTCTAGCACCTTCATTGGAGTCCCCATGATCAGTCCGATGGTTAGCTACAAGTTTCCTCAGTTATATCTGTATGACTCTGGAAGAGCCTCTGAGGAGACATCTATATCTGGTTTCTGCCAGTAAGCACTTCTTGGCATCAGCAATAGTGCTTGGGTTTGGTAGCTGCATATGGGGTGGATCCCCAGGTGAAGTGTCTCTGTAGATCTGTTCTTCAATCCCTGTTCCTCTATTTGACCTTGTACTTCCTCCTGTGAGTGTTTTGTTCTCCCTTCTAAGAAAAAACTGAGGCATCTGCCTTTTGGATATTATTTTTTCCTTTGGAGAAGTGTCTACTCTTTTGTTCATTTTTAACTAAGGCTCTACCTTTGAGCCTTTAATCTATTTCAAGTTGATTTTTGCAGAGTGATTAGTCAGTTTCTTAGCACAGTAATGAGGAGATTCTCTATCCTCCACTGCTTGTTGAAATCAATTGTACATAAATATAAGGTCTGTTTCTGGGCTTCCTGTTTTGTTTCTTGGGCTATGTGTCTAGATTTATGCCGGCACTACACTGGTTGGCTTACTAATATGTCATGCTATATTTAAAAAATCACTGAAAACTCTAAAATATTAAAACAAATCTGAAGATGGCAGAGTTAAATAGAAAGACAGAAGGTATTCCTTGGATAGAAAAATATTGCCCTTAAAGTGTCTATGCAGCACAAAGCAATATTTACCAAAACTCCAGAGATATTTTTCTCCAAAGTCAAAAAACAATGCTAAAATTTTTATGAAGCTATAAAATACCACAAGTATCCAAAATACCCTTAAATAAGCAAACAAAAAAATAGCAAACAGAGTTATCACACTATCTGGTTTGAAACCTAGTAATGATTTGGATGTGATGGGAACATTCTATCCCACCATGAACACGCCTGCAAAAAACAACACATTGAATTGGCCCTGTAAACAGTGACCTTTAATTTCTATGTTTTGAGTTACTATTTATTGATTTTTCTTAAAATAGTGTTTGCCTAAACTTTTTTCAAAAGTAAATTTTAATCCATTTAAAGTGGAATTTGATTTTAAGCTGTTAGAGCATTGCCCATTTTGAGTAAATGATTAATAAATGTATGTGGATGTTTCCATGAATTTATAACAGTAATCGCAAAACCATCTATCAGTTTTAAAAGCCGATTTGGACCAGATGTTTGTTTGTTCCTTGGCACAGCCGTGCCTGGATGTGAATTCATTTTACGATTCACAGAATCCCCAAGGGCCCGTGGTGATAGGATTGAAACCAGGCCAATTGATGTTTTAATCCTTTCTGTCCTTCAGGAAGAAATGGAATTAAAAACTGAGTTTCTGTTGTTCAGAATTTGTTGCACTGAGCTAAGATTATAGATAGAACATAGCATTAGATTCTTGCTAATGGATTTATAATCTAAATTAGATATACAGGATAAGTGACCTTGGCAGGTAAAGGTAGAAGTGACAACTTGGGGAAAGTCAGCAGAACCTGGAGGAGTTCAGAGATGGCCACATACTTGTGAGTGGCATTTGCTGACATTGATGAGGGTGGAGAACGGCAAAGTCATGGTGCTGGGTCTGCCTTAACCTCCACGTATGACTTTATGCTTGACTCTGTTGTCTTCAAGATGGGTCACACTTTACAGAGAAGATGGAGGGGTGGATGAAAGAAAAAAATTAAAACGCTTCAAGTTGACAAAGTCAAGATTGCACAGCACAATAAAATAACATGGGCAGTGTGTGAATCACATATAAACACTACCTGATAAAGCAGGTAAATGAGGAAGCTAAAGTGTGACAACTCCAAATAAATAGCAACCAGTACATTTACAGTAAGTCACAATTTATTTCACACATAGTAGTAAACCTTTAAGATAACTAGTACAGTAGGTCAATATAATTTTGACCAGTTGATAGTAATTATTGAATAATGTCATATATGTTAACTAACAACCGAGCCAAAAGCTGTCATGTTCTTCCACACGTTTTATATTATAATAAATGTACTTCTTACTATAGAAAGCAGTAACCCCAAACATTCCCAGAGTCTATGCAAAAGAACCACACGAATCTGTTCCTCTTGAATGATTAATGAAGGTATATTCTGGGAGACCCTGGGTTGAAGACCCTAAAAGCCAGTATTGATTACATTTGTGATGTAGTAATTAGTGAGGAAATGCAGATTATTTCTGAAGTATTTTTTCTCAGTGCTAGGAACCAAATTCAGGGCTTCACACACACTGAAGTAAGCACTTTTCCACTGAACTACAACCTCAGTTGTAAAAAAAATACATAAAAGTAGTTGGAGAAGCCGGCATTCTGGTACTTGTCCCCCACATTCTAAAGGTACAAGCAAACAGATCTCTGTGAGTTCAAGGGCAGCCTGGTCTACATAGGAGCCCCAGGATAGCCATGGCTATATTTAGAGAGACCCTGTCTCAAAACAAAACAAAGCAAAAGAAAGGAAGTTGGAGAAAGGCTCTGTAGTTTTAGATAGAAATAAGTGATTGCATGAATTTGATGACAATGATTCGGAGGTTGACCTTCTGGATTTCTTTTTAAGAAAATTATTAGTTGCTCCCAAATTGACTGATAGAAAGCCTTGGCCTAAATCTGGTGAGTTGAACAGCCATTAGTACAGAATTGGCTAAATAAGAGGGGGACAGGGGTCTCCTTCTAGCACGTGGCCTTTATTCAGGGCCTGAGGCACCATTAGAGGTGTTTTCTGGACAGTGCTGGTAACACAGACCGAAGAAATTCCCAGACCTGGTTGAAAGAAAAAAGTATAGCTGTGTGGCATAAGAAATACCCAGCACGGCCACGGCGTCTCGCAAAGTACAGTGCGAAGCCATTCTTCCAACTTCAGTGAGAGAATGTGTGACCAAAATAACACACAGACAATATGGAAATGAGACCGACGGAGATCCATAAGGAAAAGCACCGAGACCAACACAGGCTTTCTTCGCCCCGCTCTAATAGACTTCGATGACAAAATCTCCACTCTTCACCCGAAGAGTCCCATCAGCCCTCTCTCCGTCTCTTTCTCTTTCCCTCTGTCTTTTCTTCCTACATTTGTCTCTTCCCCAATCTTGTGTGTGTGTGTGTGTGTGTGTGTGTGTGTGTGTTGTGTGTGCACGTGCATGCACACGCACATTATTCATATAGTACAGGTGTGAATGAAAGTCAGAGGCAGGATGAGGGAAGTAGGTGTCTTCCTTGATTGCTTTTTACCCTTGTCTTTTTTTTTTTTCTTTAGACAAACTCTATATTAAAGCTGCTTTTAAGCAAGTCATGACCCCCTTTGGGAGTCAAATGACCAAAAGGGGTCACCTAAGACCATCAGAAAATACAGATATTTATAATTGGTAACAGTAGCAAAATAACAGTTATAATAATTTTATGGTTGGAGGCCAGCACAACATGAGGAACTGTTTTAAAGGGTTGCAGCGTTAGGAAGGCTGAAAACCACTGCTATAGCACAATCTAAACCTCATGGATGCTATCAGGTTACACTGGCTGGTCAGTGAGCTGGAGATCCTCCTGTTCCACGTTGGTGCTGGAATTGGAAGCATTCATCACCAGAGCTTGCTGTTTAAGGGGACTGATGCAGACGCCAGACTTCATGCTTTCAGATCAAGCATCTTACCCACTGAGCCATCTTCTGGGCCCCCAGTCTAACTCTTGCCTATGTCCATTGTTACTGACTCGCACCATTCAGGGCTTGGTGTCTCTCTCATCTGATCCTGATGACCTCTTTCAACACCTCTGCTCATTGCTGTTGGTGCTCCTCCCAGGCAAGTTAGCTGATCACCTGTCTACCCATCCATGATGTATATCGCACTAAACAGTGGACAAATGGCACTGATGTTCTTTGTCGTATACTAACCTCAGCTGATCCTTCTCCGATGTAGCTGTATCCTGAATATTCACAATTCAATTATAAAAGCTAGAATATTTTAAAGACCAAATCAGAGTGCATTTCTCAGCACACTCTGATTACTGAACATAATCGCCCCACCCCCTCTACAAATCATTCCCTAAGATAGGATTTCTCTTCTGTCAAATTTCTGAGGACATAGAAAGTAATCAGGAAATATTTAATGAAAGATGAATATGTAAATTTTTATGAGGAACATAAAGTATAAAATCACACTGACTTGAGAATAGGCATGAAATTATAAACATAACAAACTCATAATTAGTATATTTATATCAAAAAAGAGCAAAAAGATGCCCAGCAAATTTATTTGTTATTGCTTTTAGAACATCTGTTGTTTAAAACAGCTTTGAAATAGTTATTTTTGAAAGATATGGCCTGATTTCTACTGTGAAAGCAGTAAAATATTCTATTGTTATTTTTTTCTGTAATGTGTAAGTTATGGCACATGTTTTCAGGTACCCACAGAAGAAGTCAGTTCCCCTGAAGCTGGAGTTACAGGATGGCTCAGTGGGTAAAGCGCTTGATCTGAAAGCATGAAGGCTGGTATCTGCATCAGTCCCCTTAAACAGCAAATTTGTGATGAATGCTTCCAATTCCAGCACCAATGTGGAACAGGAGAATCTCCAGCTCACTGACCAGCCAGTGTAACCTGATAGCATCCATGACTTTCAGATTGTATTATGTGGGTGTTTGAGGTTTTCCAGATGAACAGCAAGTGCTCTCAACCACTGAGCCATCACTCCAGCCTAACAGGAAAGTACTCTAAATTGAGTGCTACGTGCTTACCTAGAGGGCAGTCGGCAAAAACACCACTGGATCTAAATCTTCCCATTTTGGTTTGAAGTACAGCTATACACAGAAGTCAGACGTTTCTGTTTTTGTTTAAGACAGAGCTATGACACACCACCACAACTGCTATGATTAAAATCTATACATTTAAGCTATACATTTAGAAGCCCTGGATGATCATGTTCATCGAGGAGGGTAAGGCAGGTCAAACTCCCACTGTTTAGCAGGAGGAAGCCCCTTCTCTTCCCATGTGCTCTCACTCCGTGTTTCTGCTTCTTCAGATCCATAGGCTGGACGTGGAGGACTTGTTTAGCAACATTGAATCTGTGCATCAGATTTCAGCCAAGTTACTGTCCCTGTTGGAAGAGGCCACAACAGATGTGGAACCGGCCATGCAAGTCATTGGTATGTTTACTCTCTTTTTGAGTTCTATAATGCAACAGGAAATAGCATTTCAATAACCCCCTGGTACTTTGGTTTTATGTCTCTGACTCACAAAGCTTCCCAGGAGATGCGTAGATGCTGAATCCATCTCAGGGCTCCCTGTAATCACACAGACTCTACATTCATCTCCAAATGGGTTAATAGTCATGTGCTAGGGTCCCTCAGTAGCACTGAGCAGACAGAACTTGCTTTTTAATTTTCACTCTCTCTGCTTTCCAGATGGTCTTTCGTTTTATTTTATAGCTAGTATTTCCTTGGTCCTTAAAGAATTAAGTGTTTTAATAGCTATCCCGAGTTTAGTCACAATGGATTTTTTTAACCTAAACGTATGAATTGACTGACTTTTAAATTGTAAATATTTTACATGAGAAGTATATGATCTCCAAAAAATTTAGACATCTGTTTTCAGTGTTTTCCACTTTACTCTTAATAACCATGTGTGTAAACATATATTTTTTGTTATGACAAGGTTTTTTAAAATGACCACAGAGAATATCTTATGAAAAGTATTCAACCTAAATTCTGTTCTCTCCATGTCTGCAGCATTGAAAATAAATTCTTGAAGGAAGTTTGTGTATCTGTACATAATGCTGTGGAGCCAAAGAATACTTTTTAGGTTATCATTTTGCAATTTTACATATATTCCATGTTATAAAAATACTAGAGTAATTGGGGATCTACAGGGCAAGGATGAAAGGATTGTTTCTATATTTCTCTAAGCCCACTGTCTCTCCTGCAAGTGACTATTGCTGTTAATCTCTATGGAATGTCTCTTTGAAGCATGTGAATGCTTGTGAGTGTGTGTGTGTGCACACACACAAACCCCACAAACACACACACACACACACACACACACCTAAACATACACAAACACACCCATAAACACACACAAACATACACACAAACACCAACACACCCATAAACACACACACACACAAACACACATACACTTTCTGTCTTTATTCAATCCTCTTTTTTTTAAATGGACATTAGAGCTATAGAAAGGGACAAAACTGTTCACATTTAGCATACCTGCAGGTCCAAAGTTTAGACAGCAAGCTCATCTCATAGAAAGGTGAATGAAAAGATTCAGTCAGGCTTAAATTCCATCTTTCCTCTGGACTCAACATTCGTAATAAACTGTGACAGTGTTTCCTTTCTTTGTAAGACCATGGAGGTTTTCACTTTAGTGGGGATCACTATTCATTGCTCCGCCATCCCATGAGTAGCAATAAACAGCATGATGAGAGAACTTTGATCCAGTGAAGGCTCCTTTTCCCAGTGTTGTCAAGGCACTGAGGTGGGAGAGGGAGCATCTTCATGGTGGCAATGGGAGGGGAGGTGGGATGGGATTGGCGGAAAGGGGATAACATTTGAAATATAAATACAGAGAATATCCAATTAAAAATTAAAATAAAGGGAAGATGTTGTTGGCACTGCTGGGCAGAGTGTGATGGAAAGACCATCTCTGACCTCCCAAAGCTCACAGTGAAATCACTCCTTAAAGCAAAGGTATGTCTGAGACGACACCAGAGTGCCTTTGCGATGCTGCAAACCATTCATGAGAACATTTTGGATAAAGGTCGAGGAAGGACTACAAGATATTGTGTAGGTATAAAGGCATCAGTAATATTTTTACAGGCATGTCACAGGTTGGACAAGAGATGCTTGAATTTTTTCATCCGTTTAGCATTAAAAGAACAGCAGGAATGTTTAGGACATGGAAAGGGATTAAGCCAGTCTGGAAGGTCATGTAAAGGAGGAGTGCAGGATACATCTGGGGCCGTGGAATAAGGACAGATAATCCTGGACACAAACTAGAAAACCACAGTAGTTCAGCCCTAATGCAGTCTCTTTCACGGTAAGCTGTGAGGCCTGGCCCTTCACTGAGCTAAGCAGTGTAGCACTCAGGGAACTGAAACAGCCTGTTTCCTTTCCTAGCCCTTGGGAGCACCACGTGCAGGGCACTGGCTGATTTGATGAGGACACCTGGCCCTGAGCACTGGCTGTAAGCAGCCCCTCATTGTTCTGGTGGCCCTGGAGGGCGTATTTGATGCTGCGAACCCTTCCATCATCACTGGGTGCAGCACCTAGCTGTGCCATGGCTTGTGCTGAGTGGCATGCACCATGGCCTATGAGAAGCATGAGGCTGTCAGGATGCCAGTCGGTAGAGTTGGTGGGATCTGTAGATTAGAAGTACATAAAACACACGAGGGCAAAAGAAGCAGGCAGCTTTGCTTGGCAGCTTCTGCATGTTCCCGTAGCTACAGTCAGACCATTTGTTGTATATTGTATATCCACCACTCTTATTATTTGGTTATACATATTCTATGGTGCAATAAGCCCTCCAGAAATAAAGGTTTAATGTATTGGTACAGCGTAAGGATTAATTTTCTGCTTCTCAAAGAAGCTGATGATGAGGATATGAAAGTCAGTATATTTACTCCACATATCATAGGGACCTTAAGATTAACTTTGCCATCGCTGACCACAAACCAACCACAAAACAGAAATCTGCTGAAGAAGCAACAGCATTACTATCAGAAAACATTAGTCATTGTTTTCAAAGGATTGTGCAAAGCTGGTGATTGGACACAGACACATACAGCTGCCTCGAGTGTATTTATGAACCACTCCAAACAGGAAGATTGCTCATGTATGCCAGAAAACAGTTGCCCTCCATTAATTTCACTTAACCTTATTTCCAGTCTTCTGTGCATCCTCAAAACAAGAAACAGTGGCTATAAATGACACCAATAATTGAGGTTTTATGGTTAAATGATGGGTATATCTGTTGACAAAGCAGATTAAATACCAGCTTGTTCTAATAACGGTTCAATTTTTAAATCCAAATTGCAGAATCAGGAACCAATTTGGGGGAAATTCATTATTCAAATATTGATTATCTGATCTCATTGTAAATGGTACTGTCACCAAAACTTAAAAGTTCAATATTGTAGGGTCTGAAAGGGTGGTTCAATGGTCATGAACACACATTGCTCTTGCAGAGAACGTAAATTCTACTCCTGTTCAGTGGCTCACAACCACCTTCACAACCTCAGGGATCCCAACACACTCTTCTGGCCTCTGTGGGCACCTACATTCATGTGCACACACGCATACACACACACACACACATAATTAAAAATAAAATAAATCATCAAAATATGATATTGTGAATGCAAGTGATAATATGAATATACAAAGGTAAAGCAACAGATCACAAGAAAACAATGTTTTCGCTAAAATTTCTTTACTAATATAGTAACGAAATTGACTATAGTATAGAGACACTGAAGCTGGTATTTTATTCCGATAAGAACTAGTCAAAATTGATGCAGACATCTCCATACATAAAAACAGTCTGTACGTGACAGGTGATATTTGAAGAAGAATTGCTGTTAAACTATCAGATCATCACGTGCCTGGCAGTCAACAAGTTCTTTGTTCTCACTCATCAGGATTTAGGAATGCAAAGGCGCACAGTGGCCAGCTTCAGAAGAGTCTCAGGGATGGTGTCACAGTGTGTCCAGAAGCAAGACAGCAGTAGAGCTACTTAGCAAACAGGAATTAACTCCAGATCTTTTTGATGTTTGTAGGTCTCAATTATGGAAAACAGATTATAAACAAGAAGACATTGAAATTTATCCTTACTGAAACATCTTATGAAATTAAAAATTAAACAATAAGTCCACGTTATATAAAACTTTTTAAAAATTCTTTAATTGAACTATTATGCATTGGGCTTGTGGAAAGAAGCTTTTGATGGAGCGATTCTAAGTTACTTTATTTTATTTCATTTTTTGAAATTGTATTGCACTCTCTATATAGCCCAGGCTGGCCGAGAAATCATTGCAATCCTCTGCCTCATCTCCCTGTTGCTGGGGTGGCAGTCAGGAACCACCATGCTTGGCTTGATGCTCTTCTTTAACATGATAAACTTATATTTTTTTAGTAGATTTTACAATGTCATATTTGAAAAATATTAAAGATTATAAACAGAAATAATTTGGGAAGTTTTTTTTTTTTACTTGTAAAAAGAAATAAATAATCCAAACAAAGGGAACAGGGCAGAAAATTTGAAAGTGTTACAGCTCAAAATAAATAAATGCACCTTTTAATGCTGAGATGTGTGATTAGACTTTTAATATCTTCCCCTTATGCTCAGTATCCTCCTCCTCTGACCTATGTGCTCACACTTCTGTGTACACTTGTAAAGGTGCATGCACACACACACATGCACACCATGC
The DNA here is from genome assembly GCF_963924665.1 of Micromys minutus. Lineage (NCBI taxonomy): Eukaryota > Metazoa > Chordata > Mammalia > Rodentia > Muridae > Micromys > Micromys minutus. The sequence goes on along the minus strand of NC_137973.1, from coordinate 65,392,713 downwards.
ACACACTAAATAAATGAGTGAATGAGTGAACGCATAAACTTGCATTGAATTATAACTGATAAAACCAAATAAATAGCAGCGAACAGCAGTATCTCTATCAATACAAATAAATGGGAATAAGAACAACTTTCCAGTAGATGTCAATTCATGAAGACAGAGTAGAGGAAGATGGAAAAATCCACTAGTAGGCAATCATCATTATAGTAACTGTTTTATATAAGTACAAGAAATGTATTATATACTGGGTACAAGCTAGAGCGTACCGATTTCCGCTTTTCAAAATTCCTCCCCAAGTAATTTCAGACATAGGAAAGGGAAGATGGTAGCCTTACAATAAGACACCTACTTCGACTAATTGGTCAAGGTCAAGAACAGCTGGGAATATCAGCTTCACATCACAAACCATATGCAGTATGACCAGTATAGAGCATCATATATATCTGTGGCATTTTTCCTCCAAAGTGCATAGACACATCCAACCAGAAGAAAGAATTCAGTATATATATATATATATATATATATATATATATATATATATATATATATATATGTGTGTGTGTGTGTGTGTGTGTGTGTGTGTGTGTGTGTGTGTGTGTGTGTATACACACATATGGACACTTATGTAGAAACAGATTGGCTTTCCTTTTACTGACAGTTACAGTGTAATTATTTGGTATATTAACATAGGAGAGCAGTGTGGCATACAGAACATTTGAAAACTGCATCACCTCTGTATTTTCCTTTATTAGTACGAAATCAGTTCAAGTTTTAAAATTAAAAACAACGTATAGTTCACAGAGAACACTCAACTAAAGGTGCTTAGGCTTTTATGGTCACTAGTCAAAAATTATTATTACACCTGGAAAGATTACAAGATCTGTTTCAGAAAATGAAAACATCAAAGGCTATAACTCAACACGGGTCGGCTGGAGCTATGTTTTTATAATGTCACCGTTGGTCCTGAGCTGGCCTTGTGACACTAAAAGAGGAAGGAGAAGTGCTGTTTCTCAGCTGCATGATGAGTGGGGTTCTATGGTGATTGAGAGAGGCCCAAGCCACTCAACCATTCCAAGAAACACAGAAATAGCCTTAGATAGGCAAGTGCAGCCCTCCTCGGCCAACTAGCGAGGCACTGCTGACCCAGCTGACCACAGTCTTGGAGTCTGGAGCACCGCAGGGAGACAAGCCATCTTCGGGAAAACCCGCCCAGCTGGCATCCCCAGGCTGGTAAGCAAACAGTTGCTTTTAGTCTTTTAGATTTGGGGGTAATGTTTTCCCCTGACAAGAGTTACCTCCTACAAAAATCACAGAGGGAAAAAATATTTCATTTCAATTCAAGGGCTAAGGAAAGTTGGTTTGGAATCTGGACTCGGCTGCTTTAGAGCGGCAGCAGACACACAGGAAAGACAGTCTCGGTGTCCAGACCATGGTGGTGTTCTCCTCTCATCTCTGCACTGGTAGATATGTCTCTGTGAATTTGAGGCCAACCTGAGCTACAGAGTGATTTCCAGAATGCTCCGGGCTACACAAAGAGAAAGTCTGTCTCAAAGAAAGAAACAAAACAAAACACCAGTCTTGATGAGAAAAGGGTTAAAGGCCCCATGCTAGGACAGTATGGGGGAATGCTTGTAAAGTTTCTGAGTATTCCAGTGTGCCACAGACGCAGTGCCAGGAGGCCTCTGCAACCCCCCGCCCTCCGTCATACATCACTGAAGAGTTCAAGGGCTCTTCCAATCCCTAAATCTTTGACCAGCTAGATTTCGAAAGATAAACGGATGGGGTGAGCTGTTTGTAAGTTCATCTTATCACAAAGTGGAAAGCAGAGGTGTCCCGTCTCCGTGTTTTCGGGTCGCACGGATAAGAGGTTGTGAGTCACAGCCATAGTTCAAGAGCCACTAGACACCTCGATGAACGGGAAGGAGAAATTTACTCAACAAACCTTGGTGCTTGGATGACGTTCGAGTTTATTAATAGATGCATACATATGCTTGCAGATCCGAGAGCTCTGAAGGAGTGTTCTAGATCCCAGTGCCAAAACAGAAAGTGAATTCTAAAATCTAGACTTAAATCTAGGTAGGAAAGGTGTTTTCAAATCTCTAGAGAGAAGTAGATGAGACTTGGTTCTTGTTTATATTTAAATTAAGTATATTCTATGACAATTTTTGAAAATAGCAAGAAAGCACAGGGAAAATTAAAAGTGGTGCAGAATTTAAGGGCATCATAACATGTCTTTTAATATCAGAGTGAATTGGATTCATCTTTCCTGTTGCTAGATCTCATGCAAGTTATGAAACATCATTGAAGTTCAGCTTCATATTGGGAAATTGAAGGCAGCGGTATTTACCTCATATGAGTTTTATGAGGATTCAATAAAAACCAAGTGCAAAGAAGATGTAGGGCTTATTAAGACTGAATACATGGTGAAACTTAATTGCTATTATCATTCATTATTCTAGACAAGCTAACTGTGCACATCCGCTTATAAAGTTTGGTTTCTTTTATATAACAAGTGAGTATAAGAAAATTATTTCCAGAAGTTTTAGAAACAAACAAGATTTGAGTTGTGTGGTTTCTCTGTTCCTCCTGGTATCCAGGAGTCTTTATAATTCATATACACAATGATGAATTTTACTTTAAGAAGGAGGTTTGACCCATCCTGTGTTATTTCTGTGTTTGGCAGAGTCAGTGGTAATTTCAGAAGCTGGTTTCTCAGTGGCTGCTCTCAAAGAACCATGGCTTCCAGTTTCCCCACTTCCCAGTAGTCTCGACCCACACTGACCGACTCATACAGTGCAGTGGAGATGACTCTAGGAAGGAACTGGACTAAGCCCCAAGGATGTAGAGTAATGTCCGCTTTTGTAATGATGCCAATCAAAAGGTCTTTTCTTCTTAATGGAAAAATGATGTGGGGAAACCACATGTGGGGCGGGAGACCCAGTCAGCCATCCCAGTGTTTCAGCAAATCCATGTGATCACTTGTCTCTCAAGGGACCAGACTTACCAATAAACCATTTGGACCATCACTGTCCAGTGATGTCCTCCCACAACTGCATCCCCAGAGAGCACGAAGTCTAAGAATCATTCAGCTGAGCCCAGTGAGCACACAAAACCATGACTGACCGCCAAACCTCTGGCTCGTTACACAGCACTAGAGAATGTGTCTAGTGATTGTGCTGTCTTATATATTCGTGCATGCTGTGATGCTTCAAAGTATTCTAAAGAAGACTGTGCTTCACACCCACCTCACGCATACAGCGACTAGAAAAAGGCAACAGAAAACTGTGATCCCTCATGCACTCTTTCCTGAGGCGTGGACATCTGAGCATCCCTGAGCACATCCGTTCTCCAGGAAGCTAAAAGCCGATGAGCCCTGGGCAGGGCAAGAGCGAAAGGCACAGCCTTTGGAGGTGACAGACAGGAACTTTATTGTGGCTGTGTCGCTACTGCTCATGCTGCGGGAAGACCGCTTGGATGGATGATGATCTCATTTGCCTGTTCTGAGTAGAAAACTAAACAATACACTGAGCTAAAATGACCTCACTTTTTTTCCAAAACAAGAATCCCCCATTGTTGTAACCCAAGATCTGCGTAGTTCTTTACAGCTTTTTTTTTCTACAAACCCTGCAGCTTGTAGCCCCTCAAAACTATTCAAAATCCGGGCATCACTTCCAGTAAGGTAGAAAAACGACTTCCTTGTGAGCATTTTTCACCACGGGGGAGAGCTTTACCCATGGCTTTATTTCACAAAACACATGTAGACATGCTTCTAAAGGTGTACTTGGCCACTCATAGTTACCAGAAATCTGAGAACTACCAGACCTGAGTTTTCAACTGGGTTTATCGCCGATCCAAAGTCTATAGATTTGGAAGAAGAGCTCAGAACAGGTTCACAGCCAGCAATGGGCAGTGCATCCATTTGTCTGTATCTGAAGTAGAAACGCCCCCTCCCCACAGTTGAAGGACACAGGATCTAAGGCACACTCCCTACTCCCTCTGCACGTAAGCTCCGTTAGAAGAGTTTTTGTCCACTGTGTCCCCGATAGCTGTGTTCAACTAACACCGGATTCATGAAATACAGAGATGAGGTGCTACTTAGGCAGCCTATCATTTTGGCCAGTGTAACTGTGAGAGGCAGGTAAGTATCATAGATGTTTACAAACGTCCGCTTTGAGGCAATCAAGGATTGAACTGAGAATGAGGGTGTCCTCTGTGCTCTGAGCTGTGAGTAGAAAAACGGTACTGACTTATGCCAGCTGTGAGGGTTCTCCTCCTGGCATTGAAGTCTGCAGCAAGCAGACAGATTTCATGTCAAGATCCTGAGTTACCACCAAAATCAATAGCCAGGTGATTGAACGTCAGAGCAGGACTAATACTGAACAAGCATCCCATTGTTGAGACAGAAAAGGGTAAGAGTTAGATTTGCCCGTGTTATATACAAACTCTAGATACAAGCAGAAAGGAACCTTCCATTCCATTTTCTAACTGTCTGCATGCCCCATGAATGTACCCAGCTGCTAGGCTGTCTCCCATGGTTGGGAATTCTGGAAAAATGCCACCTCAATTGCAGAAATGCTCTCTTTCGAGAACCCAACCTGACCTCACATTTCAGTTTTGCACATCTTTGGACGTGGTGATGTCACAGGTAGGACACACCTCCCATCTCCTTTCTTCTTTTCCTCCTCATGTTCCAGTTTCCACCACTGGTCCCAATTCCACTCCTCTCTCTGACTCCTACCTGCAAATGAGGTTCCTTCTCCACCATGGCCTCGGAATCATAGGCCAAATGGATACACCCCTCCCATATACACACACACACAACATCTCTTATGTGGTTGCATTTGAAAAGCTTTTATTAAAATACTTTTGAAATCAAAAGAAACGTCTCCTGAGCTCCAGGAAATAACCTGAGGTCATAGTTCCAGGCAAGAAAACAAACAAGCAAACCACTGAAGTGTTACTTTAAGAATTCATGTAAATTTTCCCAGCCTCCTCTCCTGAAAACAGTGTTTTCCTTCAAACACTGCAATAAAACTGGTAGTCAAGGGATACATCTATTTCAATCTATTCCATCCCATGGAAGCATGTGTTGCTTGCCACACGCTGAGCAGGACCCCGGGACACCCTCAGGAGTCTCCAGGTGAAGTTCTGCTAAAGGGAAATACTGTTTACTCTTCCAAGTCCCTCTCATGGTTCCTCTCCACCGTCCAGTCCTCTTGGGATACACAGGAACATTTGAATGGGTTGACACTTGCTGGCTAACCTGCCTTGTTGGTAGTCCAAGCAGCTGGGCTCCCACCCAAAGGAGGATCACCCGGCTATAGGAAGCACACCTTGGATCTTCTGCTGGGAATGCCACCTCTAAGCCATGTCACCCAGGAAAGTGATATTGTCATACCTAGACCTCCAATCTCCTTTTCCAACAGTGGCTGCATCTGTCCTTGCTCTGGGAGCCATCCTGGTCCGTTCTCTGCATTCCAAATATTCAAGCTTGACAAAGAAGTTTGATTTCTGACTACAGAAAATGCTTGAGATATAACTCAGACCTTTGTTGCTGTTTTCTTTTCTCCCTAAAAATAATCTAATGGAAATTCAGTGATTAAATTAATAAAAAAAACACTTGTTGCATATATAGAAAGATACTTTTACCAAAAATGCGTTGAGAAATATACTTCATTACAGCTATCGCAATTCAACTTTAAAAATGCAGTCCAAGCCTGTCAGGGAGCTTGTCCCTGTAGAAATTTGTCTCTGCCTCACACAGAAGCCAATTAACTGCCTATAGCTCGGCTGCTAGAGATAGGCCAGACCTTTAATTTTTAACAGAAGTTTCTTAATTATTTTTTTTTCACACAATGAAGCTTTATTCATCCTTGGTGACTAGAGAAAAGCAGGTTCACGGACGCCTCCCTTGAGAATGCTGTCATCGAGAGCTTCTGCCAGTTTTCTCTCAATGCGTTCCAGCTCATCCGGCCTCTCCTTTTCCTCCGCTGCTGTTCTCTCCTCTGCCCGGGGACTGGAGCGCTCTGCGCGCCTATGCCAAGCGGAGGATCAGAGCGGAGTACCAGCAGAACTTGATGGGCCGAGACACCAGAACCCGGGGTACCAGAAACTCAACTGGGGTGGAAGACCCAGAAGTTCCTTTAAAACATCATCTCAGCTGGATCTTAGAGCTGAACTTGAAAACTTTTTTTTTTTTTTGATTATATACAATTCACTCCCTAGCAACGGTGTCACATTTCACACATTTTTAAAGCAAAATGTTTTCAATCAGTATTTCTCCTAAAATATTTCCTTCAAAGCAGAAAAAGAAATATAGTGTGTCGGTTAGGTTGAGCTCATCTGGGAGAGAAGATCAAACAAAAACAAAACACTCGAAAAGACATGCTTATTTCTCTGTGCTAAAAAAGCCGTGGGGCCGATCTGCTCAAGCTGGCGGTACCTTTGTATCTCTCTCAGGTTTTGCACCACAGAAATAAATGCATCTTCTTATACCAAAAGTACTCGGAACAACCTAACTTTCTATTGCTTCACAGGGGGGAAAAAAAGCAACTAGGTGGGGGAATGACAACACAGAACCCAAAATTTCAATGTCTTCTGACTTAGGTCAGTCAAGGATTTTCCGTGTACTTTACCCCTCCCACAAACTCTTGCTAATACATCACTTACATGTCCCTGGGCTGAGTATGTTCCCCCTCTGCGCTGCGCAGCTCTAGCGTTACAAGTTCGTGTGGCTCGGCGAACTTAGCCTCCTCTCTCACCCGCGCTGGCTTACATAAGCTATTCCGATGAAATGTTGGTGCATTGTGTCTGAAGTACAAACTGTACCGTTCCGTGCAAAACAGCCATCCAGCAAAATCGTTGTTAAATAAAGACGGACTAAAAAGAAAAACATTCTTTCCTTTCTAAGCCACCTTTTTTTTTAAATACAAAACTTAGGATAAGTTGCTTCCTTGAACATCTTGCTCTCCCCCTGAGTTTGAATACTGACGGAGGAAATCTAGAGCCCTGTGGATTCCACACAACAGTCTGACCCGTCTCATCTGGAGGCGTGGGCTTGCAAGAGAAGACAAATCAACAAGAGCATTCCATTAGAAGAACCCGGATGCACTTACATCAGTGAGGGGTGGCTGCCTATCAGGAACAATTACACCCAGGACACAGACTGTGTTTGGAAAGTTGCTTTTAAAGGCAGCTTTAAACTAGAGAAATTTAAAATAGAGTTGATTTTAGGTTGGGTCTTTCTAGGTTGGTGTGTTTTTCTCCTTTGCAGGATAGTTGCTTTGGGGGAAATGTCACTGAAAAAAAAAAAAAAAAAAAAAAAAAGTCTTCGGTTGTAGCATCTTTAAAAAGAAGATGGTAGTTCTGTTTCATAGGATTCTGGTGCCATTGTATCAGGCGGTCAGAGTGAAATTACCTTTCCTGGTCTTGGTTCACTCCTTTCTCCACCCTTAATCATCCCCCCAGCACACATATATTAGACTGAGCAGTTGTCCTTCGCCACTGAAGAAACGCAGCCAAGACTTAACGTTGCCGTGGAAACAGAATCACTTTTGGCTGCAAGACACCTTGCTTCCTCAGCACTGTTAGGAGGCAGAGTGGGCTGAGAGGGAAATCAAATATTCTGCCCACTGGTGTTATGGGTGGCCTCTGGGTGATTAAATGACTTTCAATTAGAGTACTTAAATATATTTTAACTTCAATAATTATTATTAGAGCCCCAACAGAATTTTACTCGGAGACTTAAAAAGGAAAAAAAAAAAAGCTTTCACTATTAAGGGGAGAGCTAGCAATTCTGGGAACATACCGGGGAATTTGCAAGTGATGGTTTACTTGCATGTAAAGCAAGTATTCTCTTTTTTTTTTTTTTTTAACTTTCAGATTTCGCCATATGTATTTGGCATGCTATCTCTCCCCCTTCCCCAGCTTCTCTCCTCTCCTCCTTCTTCTTTTATCTCTACTCTGACCTCCTGTGTTATGAATATATTTATATACATATATACACGTGTGTGTGTGTGTGTGTGTGTAACTGCATCTTGTGTGGAGATGTGTAGAAATGCCGGGAGCCTCTATCCAAGCATGCACTGATCTTATTTCCAGGGCTTCGATCTGTCCCAAACTTTCCATTCCTACTTGGTTAACTTCTCGGAATCTTTCTTCTTTCTCTAAGGAACCATAAATGTACTTGCTCTCCTCTCTTATTTTCCGATGTTAACTGTTTCTTTCTGTGCGTGCTGCTATCTTAAAGGGCAGATCTTCAAAACTTGTGTTAGGAGAAGGATCAGCCCAGTTAAATCCCAGAAATAGCAAGAGCCCTTCATCCCTTCAGCTGTAAAAATTGTACAATTCACTGGGTTAATTCCAGGTCACCCAAATCCCGCTGTCTCTCTGTCTCTCTGTCTCTCTGTCTCTCTGTCTCTCTCTCTCTCTCTCTCTCTCTCTCTCTCTTTCTCTCTCTCTCTCTCCCTGCCCCCCCCCCCCCCCATAATGAGGAGGAAGCAGGAGTCTCTTACTGTCTGGATGCAAGCTATAAATGTACAAATGAATGGGATACTTTAGAAACAATATGAAGGGACATAGATGTAAAAATAAATGAATGGAACAACAAGACTATTCCCGAAATCACCATTCCAGCCCTGGCTTCTGATTCTGTCTGCAACATCTTCCCCCTCAGCCAGCACTGAGCAGACCTCTGGTGCATGAGAACTGTAAGTCAAGGACACCATCTGCCCCAGAAGCCCGGCTTTGTCACCCTCCTAGCAGGACTTGAGAAGAACCATTTATTCCAATTCAGATTTATTCATACTGAATTCATATAGATGGATAGCTTCTTATCTCTCTGTGCATGTAGAGAAAGAAGCAGTTCCATGTGTAAGACATGTTTCACACGCTCAAAACAATCCTATCTCTATAGAAAGACTGACTTTCTCCTATATTTATAGACAGCAGGTCTCCGTCACGGCTCTACAACCCAGCTATCGAAGTCAATTCAGCTTCCAAATGATAACCAATCTCAAGCTTAAAATGCTTGTTAGCAATAGATCCTGCCTCATGCATGTTTCCTGTGCATTGCCCTCAGCATCTAAGGCTTGAATGAGTGATTAAATCAAACTGGCATTTGGTATCTACTAGGCCCACTATATGTCTAATTATATCACCCTATCAAAGAGGATTCAGTAAATGTCTGCACACAGTTGGTCTAAGCTGTTTCCTGAGGGCACTCTCCTGACACTGCTTCTCAATATTATCCAATTGAGCTTTACAAGGAATAATTGACCATCCTTTCTTCTGTCAAATGTTCTAGAATGTTCTATATGTCTAAATGCATTGTAAAATTGAGTTTTATGTCACATGTATGCAAGGGCCTACCAAGGCCAGAAGAAGGAGCTGGATCTCCTGACTTGGAGTTAGAGGAAGTTGTGAGCCATGTGCGGTGTGGGTGTTGAGAACCAAATTTGGGTCCTCTGAAAGAGCAGCAGGTACTCAACTGTCAAAAGCATTTCTCCATCCACACCGCTATCCTTCTTTTCTCTAAATTCTGCTTACCTTCCAGAGAATCTAAGAAAACATTAGTAGACTAAATAGCAATAAGACCACATACCTTATATCTCCTATTGTTTCAATAAGACAACAAATTTTTCTCCATTTTTGAACGTTTATTGTGTATGTGCTGTGCTCTGAGTTTCGCACACACTACATGTCTTAATTGTAATTATATCTCAACAAAATTGAATCTCTTATAGCTGCTAGTTTATACCTGAGGAAACAGCACAGCTTGATTTAAACATGGGCAGACCACACATCTAGTCTTCTCTTAACTGTGATCCTGTGCGCCAACCCATTAGCTCTTTGTCATTTGCTTTATAAAAGGCAGACAAGAAGAGTGGGAAGGAGAGACGGGGGAGGAAGGGTGGAGGAAGAGAAGGAAATGGGAACTATCCACTTGATGTCTAGGATCCTTTCCAAAATAATCTGGGGATCAGGGAGGACAGACCTAAGCTTTTGCCATAGTCAACACCGAGTAATAACACAAGAAATGTCACTTTGGTCTGATGAGCTCATTCTGTCTTTGTTTATATTGCTCAGGAGAGGCATTCTTGCAGATTAAAGGACCACTGGAGGATATTTATAAAATCTATTGCTATCACCACGATGAAGCGCAAAGTGTTCTAGAGTCCTATGAAAAGGAAGAGGAGCTGAAGCAGCACCTGAGCCACTGTATCCAGTCTTTAAAGTAAGGCTTTTTCAGACGGCGATTCCCATCCACTCTGGTTGTTTACCTGGGGTGAAAGGTCACATAGAGCCAGTGTTTTCCAGGGCTTGCTCAGACGGCTGAGTTAGGAAAAGTTGATGAGCCACAAGCCAAGATCAACTTTTATTCCTCCTTGACAGGATGACTAAAAATAGCATGGGAGACAAAGATTCAAGGCCTTGTAGAGATGGGGTTGGGGACACTATATTGTCAAACAATAATTATAAAATAAACCTGCTCTTCGTGCAGTCTCAAAGGGCCGGTGGGTAGCAGGTTGGTGACATTAGTGGAATTCCTGAGTAGTCTTCCTTGCTGCCCCAGTTCCACCTTGGGGAGAGTTCAAGGATGGTTAAGACCCCGTTCGACTTAGCTTCAAGATGATTAGACATTCTGCCGCCCTCACGCACAGTATTCAAGGAGGCAGCAGAGGCTCTGCGGGACAATGTCCATGAGATGCATTCTTTTTTCCTGAACTAAATACCTATTTGCTATAAATTCTGATCCTATCGATTTGAATGAGAGTCTTAAAACTCTTGTTAATCCCCAGTCAACTCAGAATTGCCCACATTATCTTTTGTAAATAGGGGACGAAGAGCCTGCGCCTGGTCTGATGTTTCAGATGAGACCAGCATCACATTGCACGTGTTGCTTCCTAGTGCACGGCATTTGAAGCCAAACTGACTCTCCTTTTCCTCGTCTTGTCGCGTTTTCCTATGGACTGTCCCTCTTAATGACCCCATACAGTCAGACGGGCTGTGTTTTATGTACTGTGCTGCATCAGGTCAGAGACTGACCAGTTTCAGGAAGCTGAGGTGTTCCAGTCAAGATGCAGCAATCTGAAACTCAGTACCTTTGTGTGTCCTGTTGTGCAGGAGGAAGGGGAGTCCTGCTTTGATAGGAGACATCTGTAGCAGCACTAAGGTACCTTAGACTAATGGAAGACCTTCCAGGCCTTGGAAAGGAAAATGTGGTCCTAATGGCTTAAAACAAAACAAGACATAAACAAAAACCCTTTGATACAATTTCAACTTTATTGTCCTCTACTGGCCAAAATTTGCAGGTCGTTTACATTTTTCCATACCTAAAGAAAAAAATAGAAAGAACATTTATTGAAGGTTTGTGCTGTGGTGTGTATGCATCCACAAGCCAAAAATAAAAATAAAAATAAATAAAACTTTAGACTCTCCAAGGAGATCAGCATGCACAGATAACTCATGCATGGCTGCAATGTGCAGCTCTGGCTAATTTTGACCATTTCAGGTCAAGGTTAATGTTACCATATTGGCTTGAAGAAAAAAATGAAATGAGCTCATAGATGAGGAAAAAGTCCTCTCTGCAGACATATTTATATCCTCACATAAAAATAATGGTGTCCTGCATACAAAAAGCCTCACCTTAAACAAGAGGAAAGATCTGATCCAATAGATGTCACTTTCCTTCGGGTTCTGGACACACGGGGGGGGGGGGGGGAAGACATCACCTAACGTGTGAAGAAGTGGCTCCTTTGATTGCCTTCAGTCTAACTCCAGGCACAAGGGACCTGGAGAGGAACTGAGCCCATAATCCTACAGACTGCCTCTCAGAAGCTGTTCTGGTGAAGGTAAACATATGTGCCTTCAGTGAACGTTTGATTCTTAAGAGAACAGGGTGCTACAGAATTCTCTATGTAGCACAGTTCAATACAGTTTTCTTTAGAAGCAGTTAAAGAGAGAGTTCATTTTAGAATCTCACTCAGATTTACCTTCAGACCTAATAACTTGTTTTTGTCTTTGTTTCTGTGCTTCAAAATTACTGTCTCATGATGTGTCCAACTTGGTGTACCATCAGAGCCATTTTGACGTTTAGAAATAATTTGGCCCGCCAAGAGCTGTTAAGGAACAGAATGCCCAAAATCCAAATGAAACAGTATTGGCAGCTCTATTTCTTAAGGGAAAAAAAATCAAAATAAAATAGTTTAAGTTAGAGCATTTTTCCCCAATGCAGCCTTTCCATAAAAATAATGTTAATGGCGAATTGTGTGGGTCTGCCCGGAGGCTGAGTACGGAAGCCTTATTGCCATTGCTCTAATACTGACCTCAGCTGAGATAAAGCTTTAAATTCTGAGAAACAGGTTTTCAAACAGGTTTATAGGCCAAAGAGAGTCCCGAACACCCTCAGGGTTTGGTTTCCTTTGCCAAGTAATCAGTCAAAGCTACCATCACCCTGCCTTTTCCTACTGGCTAAATAAAGGAGCCGCTGCCATTTCTAATGAATATTAGCCGCGACCTTCATTTGCAACAGCATAAGGGATACTGAAATGAGCCGGTTTGAAGCAAAATATCCATGTGAGAGGCAGCTTCATGCCTCAGAAACTAAAATGGATTTTTTAAAAAGCGACTTAGGTTACATTTTAGCTAAAATTAAAGTATGTTTATTGAGGGCCTCATAAATATTTATTATGCATACTAGATAACGTTGAAAATACTTTTTAATATATAAGCATGATTCTTGCCCTCCAGGAACATAAACTCTGGTCAGAGATAAACACCAGCTGGAAAGCTTACCAGGAATGCATAGTTGATTTATTTACTATCTCGGCAGGTTCAGTTGGGGACTAACGTCCACCGGGTTGGCAGAGACGCTGTCTAGGTCTGTGTGAGATGGAAGCTTAGGAACTTTGATTATTCTCTGAAGCCCATTATCATTCACAAGAGGAAATTATATTTGTATCCGGAAAATTGGTCTTGAAGCATTAGGGCAGTATATCTTGGCATTTCCCAATGCCAGATACACCAGGAATGTATATTAACAGTGAGTAACCTTTTTTATAAAGTAGGGAAAGGTGGTTCCATGATTAAGAATGCTGGGTGCTCTGAGAGAGGACCTGGGTATGCTTCCCCGAGCCCACATGGTGGCTCACAACCATCTGTCCTGCAATTCCAGGGAATCCAATGACCTCTTCTGACCTTTTTGGGTACCTGTCTTTCATGTTCCCATGTTACACAAACACACACCAGGCAAAATAATCATATATGTAAATTAAATCTTTTTTTAAAAAACATTAAAATTATCCAGAAATTCAGTGTTCATTTGTTCATACAACCTAGAAACTGGACATCTGTGAGTTCTTATTCAGCAAGGAGTGTTTATCTGGGAAGCAGGAATGACCCCTAGGACTACCAGCGATGGTGTATGAATATTTCTCTAGGGGTCTAGCAGTTGTTTCCTGAGGACCTCATTGCTTTGCCTCTTTGGAGTTCCTATGATTTCTGATCTATGTGAAAACAAGACAGTTATTTAGCAATCATAGGTCTAATTGGAACAGCCTGTCTGCTACCTCTTTTTTCAGCTTTTCTAGTTAGAAATGTTACTAAGGTCACTATCATTCGTCAGTGGCCCCAACGGGTCTATTTCGTTTGTAAGGAAATAAGACCAAAGGAACTTTTCTAAGTGGCTGGAGTCCGTATTTCTAGCCCCATGTCTCAGTATTACAAATTAATCTGTAGTTATCTTTTTTGCTAACCAAGGTCCCATCCTCAGGAGGAAGGCATTTACCTTTTAGCTCTCTTAAGTGTTCTGCCCACGCTGCTCCTACGGCCTTCCCATCCGGGAATCAGCAAAAAGCCCAGGCAGCACACAGGCTAAGGAGGGTAACCGTATTCATCCTCCGCCTTCACGGGCTAAGGAGGGTAACCGTATTTATCTTCCGCCTTCACGGGCTAAGGAGGGTAACCGTATTCATCCTCCGCCTTCACGGGCTAAGGAGGGTAACCGTATTCATCCACCTCCTTCTCTTTTTACTCTAAATGAAGTGTCCCAGGTGAAAATCAAAACCACTTTCGGAAATTCTTCCAGCTCCTTGCACCAAGCAGGAGAGGAAGGCAATTATTTTATCCCATAAGCAGCTTCTTCCTCGGTTTGTCTATGGCTGGAATCACCTTCTGAAAAGCTTCAACATCTATGAAAAAAAAAAAAAAGGTTTCTTCTTTGGCGGTGGGAGAATCAGGTGACGTTAAATGCCGCACTCATCCGTTACAAGACATAGCTTCCTCTACTATACAGAGCACGGCTTCCTTTATTAGAAAAATACCAGGCTTTTCTATACAGAGTGGGATGTTACACTACGAGCATGCTTAGTTTTATTATAACTTTAGATTGTTTTGTTGAAGTGAGTGAAATAGAAAAAAAAAAAAAAAAAAAAAAGGTCCATGTTTCCTTCAGGACTTAAAAGCAAAATGTTTTTTTTTTTTATTTCAGCATATTTATATTATGTTATATATTTATATTATATATTGTATTTTGTATTTTATATTATGTGATCTACAAAAAAAAAGAAGCAAGATTCAAATCCTACAACAAATGCAATTTTCCATTAGTGGAAGATATAAATTATTGGAAGACCATGGATATAAGAAACTGGGTGTAACACAGTCAATTTATTTCACTCCAGAATTCTTTAAACGTCAATCAGTAATTACCTAAAATTATAACAGCTGTTCATTTGAAAGACAGTATAACTTTGTCTTTGATTTTCGTTTGAAGGCTTTAGACTCAGCAGAACCCAGTTATTCCAAGATGTCTAGGAATCTATTTACAAACACAGGTCTGGGTACTGAGGAAGCAGCGCCACACTCACATGTAAACATTCTCCACATGTATGAACAATGGGGCTTTTTGTTTATTATATTCAGAATAGATATTTATCATTAATTTTTTATCTTGACCACTGAATATAGAAAGGCTAGTGATGATAACACATGCCTTTAATTCAGCACTCAGGAGCCAGAGGCAGGAGGATCTCTGTGAGTTCAAGGGCAACCTGCTCTACAGGGTAAGTTAAAGAACAGCCAGGACTGTAGTGTCACAACCAACCAAACAAAAAGACCATCTACTACTGAAGAATCAAGTCACGCAATTTTTTATATTAAAAATATTCACTGAATTCCAAAAGATTAAAAGGCACAGGGAGACCATGGGCTTCATATGATAAATGGATGCCATCGTGTTATTTTTTAACAGCTACCTCCACGTTTGGGAGAAATCTTCCATCTCTTTTATTTTTTAAGGTATGGCTGACTAATTTCCAAGTAGCTTTCACACATACTTTGAACCCCTAACACAAGCTTGTTACTTTTTAGATCTGTGCCATAGAAATGAAGGAGTCATGTATGAATCTTTGCACAAGTTGGAGAGATAGACAGTAAACTAAAGAAGTGCGGTATGTAATACGGAGCATTAACAACCATTATGGGGGAGGGGGAGAGAATAGGGAAGCCAGGATGGTGTGAAGCATGGTGAACTTTGCAAAGGTTCGTCCTCAGAGGAGGCTTCTCAGCAAATGGGCATCTGAGCAAAGGCCCGGAAGGGATAAAGGAGTAAGGTATATAGAGATCTAAATGGAGAGCAGTCTGCACAGAAGAAATGGCAGGCTTAAAATCCTGGAGGCTGGTACATGCCTGCCTGACTGTACTCGGAGCAGGAAGTCTGTGGTTGCCATAGCACCTGTGTGCTAGGAAACGGTTAGACAGTCAGTGAGGGGGGACACAGACCTGATGCTTTTCCATGGAAGGGCTTGCTTCACACAGGTCAGCCTCCAAAGCTAGCAGGACCTGCATGAAGGCAATCTCTGAGAACACTCACCGCATCAATACCATGCATAAGCCAACCATAGGGTGCACACGTGTGATCCCAACACAGGGATGGCTAAACCTGCGAGATATCCAGTTTATGGTCAACTTTATCTATAGGGGAAGTTCAAAGTCAGCTGAGGACATATGATGGCATCCTTGTAAAAAGAATGCTTTTCCGAAATCTACATGGAGTACAGAGGTACAGATTAATAACATCATTGTACAGGTCAGTAGATTATGATTGTGTCTGAATTCACAGAGATCCTTCTGCCTCTGGCTCCTTAGTGTTGAATTAAAGGCATGTGCTGTCATGTCCAGGTTTTTAATATTCAGTGATTAAGATACAAATGTAATGATAAATACCTATGCCGAATTGTATTAAATAAGCTTAAAAAAGTCCCACTACTTCATACATGTGGAAAACATTTACATATGTATGAAGCAACTGCTTCTTCAGTCCCAGACCTGTATTTGTAAATAGATTCCGTCATGATTGTATATGACATATTTTTCAAAATATAAACACAAACTAATTTAAATACAATTTTAAATCATTAACATTTATTAGCTGAATCACTAGTTTGGATTTTATATATGGCATCAAGCAAGAATGGTAGCTATATTAAAGTATCATTTTAGAACACATTACTAAACAAAGACACTTGATTCAATAGGGAATTCATGAAACTCACTCATTACTTGGTGCAATACAGTAAAATTTGAAGCATGTGCAATGTTACATACTATTCCATACATGTGAATTTTTATTGACTTACTTTCTCCTCTTCTTTTACAGGAATATATATATGCAAGAGTAAGTACTCCTTCTTGAAGTTTTTTTTTCAATTTTTAGTTTTATTAGGTCTTTGAGAATTTTGTAAAGTATACATTGATCTTAGTCGTCCCGAGCCCCGGATCCTCCGAGCTCCACCCCACCTTTCCATCCAACATGGTATCTTCTTCCTCCACCCCTCAAGTCCATTTGTGCTACACATACATTCATGGCTGTGTGTGTGGCTTTTCACTGGAGCATGGTTGACTGACCATAGGCAGCATTTTTAAAGAATGCTGATTCTTCCAATACTTATTAATTGTAACATCTCCTTGGTTAGGGGTGGCGCTCCCTATCTACTTCCCTCTTCATTCTGGTATTTAGTCTGGCTTGAACCTGCATAAACCCGGTGCATGCTGTCACCATTGCTGTGAGCTCATATCTACAGCGTCCCTCCTGTCTGTACCTCTTACATTCTTCATGCTTCCTTTTATGCAAGGATTCTTGAGTCGTGGGAGGAAGAGTGTGATGTAAATGTTCCATTTAGTGTTGGAATGTTCTGCAGTCTTTCTCTCTGTACCTTGACCAGTTGTGCATCTCTGTGTTAATCTCTGTGGTAATTTGAGTGAGATGTACCCCTCCTCGATGGACATTTGAATGCTTGGTCTCCAGCTGGTGGTTCTTTTTAGGGAGTTTTAGAATGTGCGACTTGCTGGAGGATATATATCACTGAAGCATAGGCTTTGAGAGTTAAGACTTGAGCATCTTCTAGTTTCATCTCTCTGCTCACACCTGTGGTTATTCAAGATGTATACTCTCTGTTTGCTGTTCCATTTGTCATGCCTGCCACCTGCTGTCACGCTTCCCAGCCATCATGGACTCTAGTCCCCATGAGCCCAAACAATTCCCTTCTTCTACACATGGCCTTAGTGTGGTAGTTTGCACAAGAATTTCCCTCATAACGTATATATTTGAATGTTGGTCACAGGACATAGCACTAGTAGGAGGGATGGGCTTGTTGGAGCATATGTGGGATTTTTAGAGAAAGTCTGTCACTGGTGGTGGGCTTCAAGGTTCCAAAAGCCCAAGCCAGGCTCAGTGGCTTTCTCTGTTCCTGTTGCCTATAGATCCAAATCTAAAAGTCCTAACTCCTACTCCAGCACCATGTCTGCCCATGTGCTGCCATGCTTCCTGCTAAACCTCTGAAACTGTAAGCAATCCCCAATTAAATTTTTTCCTTATAAGAGTTGCCATGGTCACGGTGTCTCTTCACAACACTAGCACTTGGATTAAAATAGAAGTTGGTACCAGAAGTGGGGTGTTGCTGAGACAGACCTAACTATGCTTCTAGTTAGAGGAATGAGGACTTTAAGACTTTGGATTATGAAAGAAGGTGAATGTTTTAAGTGGAGCTTAATGGGGCATACCAGTAGCAGCAAGAAAGACCACAGTGTTGAGAGCAGTGTTGAAAATGAGGACCTGGCTCAGTGGGTTTCAGAGAGAAAGAATATTCATAAGTAGCCTGGAGACAATTCTTGTGATATTTTGGCAAAGAATATGATTGCCTTTAACCATTGTCCCCTCCCCCCCCATCAACTTGGCTAAATTGAAAGAGATTTGGATCAATGGCATTGGCAGAGGAGATTTTAAGAGAGCATAATATTGACTGTGTCACTTGATTATCAGTGGCCCTTCTTATGCATAAAAACAATGAAAGGGAGCAAATTGAGAAAGAAAAAACACAATTGTACCATTTTTAAAAATTGGATATATTTTATTTA
Source organism: Micromys minutus (assembly GCF_963924665.1). Taxonomy (NCBI): domain Eukaryota; kingdom Metazoa; phylum Chordata; class Mammalia; order Rodentia; family Muridae; genus Micromys; species Micromys minutus. The sequence goes on along the minus strand of NC_137973.1, from coordinate 65,374,302 downwards.
CATTTTAAATGTTACCCTCTTTCCTGGTTTCCCCTCCATAAACCCCGCCCCATCCCCTTTCTACCTGCTTTTGTGAGGGTGTTCACCCACAATTGTACAGTTTGAGGAGAAAAATAGCACCAAGAAATATATTAGAGTTAAATCCAAAGCTCAAAGAAATAAAAAGTTTAAAGAAATGCCTGATCCTAAGTGGAATACAGGGAGTAGTGACTTCACACCCAGATAAACTCCCATTTTGTAAAAGGGAATTAAAGAAAAGCTTAAGGAGTAAAGGAAATGACCAACATCACAAAGCCAGTGCAGATGCACCTGAACAAGGGGCCTGGCTTCAGCCCCAGCAAGCAGCAGAATTTGGCAGCTTCCATCATGTGGCTCTGGCTTTAGAGTCCAGCATGCAAGAAGGAGGTTACAGAATCTTCCTCCATAACTAAGAAAAGCTGCTGAGGCCAGGCATATATACCAGAGGCCCACGGAGGCCATGATATGAAGCTATCAAGGTGAAACCAGAACTGATTGTCTTGGAGACCAAGATAATGGAGCTGCCAGAATCATGGGCTACCTGCCTAGGAAACCCACAGACTGGGTATGGAGCCCCAGAGAGACTTGTGATGCAGTCATCAAAGCTGAAGGAATTGGAGATCTAAGGGATGCTCTGACGTCTGACATGGCAATGCAGAGCTTGGAGTTTTCTCTGCTGGTTTTTTGGTCCTACATTGGTCCAGCATTTTCTCATTGTGTTCCCTTTTCACCCTTTTGTAATGGTGATATATTTCCTGTGCCACTGTGTGTTGAGAGCACGTGATCCGCTCTTTGATTTGGATTTGATAGGGGGTTACCGGTAAGGGATTACCTTGAGTCTAAGAAGAGACTTTGAACTTTGGGCTTTTAAGCAGTTGAAACTGCTATAGACTTACGGAAACTTTTGAAGTTAGACTACATACATTTTTTGTAGCGTGATGTGGCTATTTGGCCTATGGGGTTGCAGGGACTAAAATGTGACTGTTTGAATAAGAATGTCCCCCATAGGCTCACCAGGGAGTAGCACTATTCAGAGTGGCCTTGTTGGAGTGTGTCGCTGCAAGTGGGCTTTGAGGTTTCGAAAGCCCAATTCAGGCTGTATGGTTTTCTCTCTTCTTGCTGCCTGTGAATCTGGATGCTAAACCCTCAGCATCTTCAGCACCATGTTTGCCTGTGCCTACCAGCCTTTAGCTGCTCCTCTCCAGAGCATTTCACATATGTTAGGTAACTGTTGTGACAGTTTTCATATCTTTAAAATTATAGTTGAGATTTTCAGCTTTTTAGGTTATATGAAATGTCTCCTATGGAATACAAGCTTCTCTCTTCTCTCCCTTTCTTCTCGTCTTTTCATTCCCTTTATGTAATTATATAGTTAATTTTAGTGTTAATCAGTATTTGAATTATTAGACTTTGCAGTAAGCTGCTACTAATTTTTGTCTGAGAGTCAGGAGGTAGCAATCAGAATATTTTTTCTGGTGTCCTTTCCTCTTCGTGTTCATTTTTTAGTTTTCTTTGTACTGGTCACACCAAACTTGCTTTCTCTTAAGCCAAGTCATGTGTCAAGACAGAGAGAGGCCAGTCAGCTGAACAATTCCAATCCCCGGGAACCTTTCTCAGCTCTTCAGTTGCTGACGAGGCTAACCACCCACACGGCTTCGCTCCAGCCATACCAGAGGTCCCTCTGCCCTCTCCAGTACCGGCTTTCCTCCATTTTGACAATTATCATTGAGTAATTTCCCCCGTTCTTCGAGACTGCGCTGGCGAAACTGTGTGAGAAAAGGGATTTAAGAATTTTTACTACCTTAATATCTTAATCGTAGCCTCACACTTGATTAATATTTTGGCTGGCTCCAGAACTCTAGATTAAATGCAACTCACTGTCAGAATATGAAGGCACCTCTCATGATTTTCTAGTTTGCACTGTTGCGTGAGAAGTTGCAGCTGACTCGGGTTCCTAAGCGTCTGTTCCTCTGATCAGATTGGTTTAAGAGTCTCCTCTGTCCCCAGTGGCTGAGGTTTCATGGGAGGCCGAGTGTGGCTGTTCCACCTCCCATTCTGAGCAGTGGGTGGTGACACCTGCTGGCTTTTTAAAAAATTTCCTGCTGATGTAACCTTGAGATTTTCCACCTGTGTCCCAGTTCCTGAATCAGCAACTCGGCAGCTTATCATTTGTTTACAGTGCTCAGGCCATAAACTAAGCCGTTTCCACGAGCTTGAAATGTGTATCAACCCATTTAAGCTGCTCTATGTCTGCCACAAGGCTGGTTACCTCTCCTCGGTTTCATAAACCTGACTTCCTCAGTCTGGGCAGGAAACTTCTCAGGCTTGACTCTCCCATAGTTCCTCTCTTTCTGTTGGATGCCCCACCTTCTAATCCTGCCTCAGCTTATTGGCCATCAGATTGTGATTGACAGGGGATGCTTCACAGTACACAAGAGATTTCTCCTCCAGGTGTGTTCTGATGTTTGATTCTAGGAATTTTATCAATAGTTCCTGACTTAGCTACTATCACTGTTTTTAGTCTTTTAATTTCCAAGAGTTCTGAATTCTTTAGAGGACCTCCCCTAGCTTTTTTTTTTTTTTTTTTTCTTTTTTACTACTCCCCTCCTCAAGATTAGTTTTTGAAATGGTGTTTCCAAAGAGTACGCATGGGATGGACTTAGGCCCTCTGCACAGCTGTAAAAAGTGTGCAGCTGGGTCTTCATGTGGGAGCAGCAGCTGTCTCTGACACTGTTGCCTGCCTTTGGATCCCTTTTCCCTATCTGAGCTGCCTTGTCTAGACACAATAGAAGAAGATGTGCCTAGTCTTCCTGCAACTTGATGTGCCAAGACTGGTTGATATTCGTGAGCTGTCTTTCCTTTCTGAGAAGAAGGAAAAAGGGGGTAGGTACAGGGAAGGACAAATGTGAGGGAGCGACTGGAAGAATAGGAAGACTGGGATCAAGAGGTAAAGTAAATAAATAACTTCATAAAAATGTTGAAAATCAAATTATAGAGCAAAGTCAAATAAAAGAACAATATACATCCCTTCATTCAGTCACACACACACACACAAACACACACACACACACACACACACATACACACACACACACACAAAGGTATTTTCAGCTGATTTTTTTTTTTTTAGATCCCCAGTCACCTCTGCTCCCAAGTCCTTTAGAGACCCAGAAGCTGCTAATGATAAATTTTCTGGAATGCTTAAGTATGGCTTTCTCTATCCCCAGCTACATGAGCTACATTATCTTCCTTTATCCTTCTAAAACTTAATAGTTTTGTATTTATTTTGAGTTCCAGTTTTTTTTCATTGCAAATGTTATGTTCTATAGCTCTCTACAATTTTCTTTATTGTTGACTTAAAAGTTCCACAAGGAGATTAATTTTTGAAAGATTTCTTTATTGTTTTTATAAAGTAAATATTAAATTTAGTATATCTGTGGACATGAAATAGAAGAAATTAAAAAACATATAGCCAGTCACAAAGTTATATTTTTCCTTCTATTATTATCCCTCTATTTAAAGCATACCGGCATTTTTCATTTAGAATATGTTTTCTATTTTACACTCTAGTTTTTTTTTAACGTCAAAAATATTTATTCCAATAGTCTATCATAAGTCAGTACAGACTTCACTCTGCCGTAGATGAGTTGAAATGACACCTCCTTTCTTATCCAGCCGGAGCACACACCTTCCATGTTGGATTGTGTCCAAATCCAGATGACCAGTGTCCTTTATCCCCAAAGTAGGCTTAAAACTGATGGTTCAGGCATTCCAGGATCTGCACCCCTTGTAAATCCCAGGTAAATCACGAGAGGAATAAAGCCCCAGCGAATGGCAAACTGGCCACCCTTGAAGAGCTGCTGCAGCCTCTGTTTGGCTTCTTTGCTCAGCTTCACCATGGTGACAAAGGACCAGCGGACTGAGGAGCCCCTACAAACAGGACTGCGTCTGGATCTACACTCTAGTTTTTACCTTGTCTAAATATTATCTTTTTCTATATTTTATTGGAGCCATTTTGCAGCAGAACTGGATACTGTTAAAAACAAAGCTGTGTTGGTGTAATGGGATAAAGCCCATTATATGTGATGAGCTTAGTGTAGCTGTGTCTGTAACTAAACACTTGGCAAGCAATTCATCATACAAGAGGAAGCTGAAACAATGTCATGCCTTAATGGCTGCCTTCGCTTTGGCAAATACTATGAGTACTGTTGTACATTCGGTTTCTTACTATAGGACAGGCAGGTGACAACTGGCTGTCATGAGTATATCATACACAGGACTCACCTGCCTTCACCATGATCAAGACTTAATCTCACTAGGAGGGATTAATTAGAAATGGCAGTGAACTCTGTGACACCAAGCGCCTGGAGCGTTGTTATCTAACAACACATCCTGTATCTTTCCTTCCACATCGTTGTCTGTCCCATGCAGATACCAGAACGTTATCGATCATCATTGAGTGACTGAAAAGAAAAAAAAAAAAAAAGTCTGAAGCAGAAGAGCCCGGGAATTCACTTTCTGTCAGTCACTTCTCAGATTTCCATCTACGATGCTTTCAAGAAACAAAAGATATTTCTAATTATCATTGGAAACATGAAACAAAGGCACTAGAAATTTGATGCGGGAGACTGGTGGGAAAAGGAGGAAGGATAGCACTTGAATTCAGTTACAGACTCAGAATGTGTGACAGATCTAGATAGAGGAGGAGGAGTCAGCTCACAAAACAACTTTACCAGTTCATATAATAATAGACATTATATATATATATATATGATTATGTAAATAAATAAATGATTAACATTTTTAAGTATTTGATTGTACTTATTTTGGATGCTGCTTTTCCAATGCTTAAATAAATTATACTTGGAAGTAATTAAAGGACAAGCTCACAAGAAATTTTGACTCTAGTCACCTAGATGTTGTTTCTGAATTGTACCTTCTTTCATTGAATTCTCTCCAGAGAAGGACAAACTATTGTGAAGAGACAGTGAGACAGTCTCTGCTTAGATATACTAAATAGCCTTGCCTGCTGACACTGTAGCGATTAAAATGCTTTTAGTTGGGTTTTCAGTGTAATTGATCATCTTTCATCCACTTCATTCAGTTCTTCTGGAAACCAATGGCGTTTCTCTCCTCAGGTCTCCTTTTCTGTCTCTCCCCACTTCTCCTTTTCTGTCACCCCTCCCCACGTCGTTATTTTCCTGCTTATTAAAAGACTTCAAGTACAAGAGAAAGTTTGTTAAAGCAATCCTACTTTCATGCAAACGTTTTTTGTTTATTTTGGTTTTCCTTTAAAAACCTTTACTTCTCTGTTTGTTGTAATATTTGTATTTTTTTCCAGTATACAAATAAGCTCCTCCCTTTGTTATTGATTTACCTATTTTGAAATTTAGGGGGGAAATATTTCAAAAGAAAATTAATGCTCATGGCAGAAATCCTGAGAACTCAGTAGTTCCTTGGTCTAAATATGGGCATTAATAAAATGTAATCACAGTGAAAATACAGCGGGGACAGGGAAATTGGTCATAAACTGGAAAATTGGGAAGTGAAATGATTGCAGACAGTGGTAAGAAAGATGATAAACATAAAATAGGGAGATAGAATAGAGAGCTGTGTGTGTGTGTGTGTGTGTGTGTGTGTGTGTGCTCGCGTGCACATATCCATGGCAATTAAGGTCCCTTAGTTTTTCATTTGTCAAATGAAGAATTGAACTAAGTGATTTTTTAGATGCCTTCAGATCATCTTCTATATGATTAAGCATCTTATATTCACTTTATTTTTCAAACTATATGACTGTTGTCTATCCGTACTAGTATCTTTTTTTTAAGTACAGGTATGAAAAATCCGCCTGTTGGGATCTTTAAAAAGTCATCATCATTCGTCTGTTCCTAAACTTGATTTTTAGAAGTCGCTGCCAGATGAAAGGTCAGAGGCAGACAGGTTTTAGACAGTGGTTTGACTGAGCTGGTGGCTTCTTTCTCCTTCACAGCCCCGGCCAGTGGGGAGGCTCCCATCCTCTCTCCGAAGCACCTGCAGGAGTGCCGGGTGTGAACGCTGGCTGTTGCACAGTGACTCCATGACGCAGTGACACAGTGGCCTAAAGAGCTTTTGGTAAAACCTTACCAGTAGGAAAGTGATGGAGGCATCACGTGACAGCATCACGTGCCGGTTAGGGATTAGGGAACCGACCGTAGTGATCATCTGAGGGCTAGTCCATTTGTTTCAAATTTTTTCTGAAGTCTGTGGGTCGACCCCCCGACCAAAAAGCTTTTCAGCTTTGCGGAAAAGAGAGGACGGTTTTCAGTTTTGACAATGTTTATTTCAGGTCACCTGTTTGGATTTTTTTCAATAAGAGTTTTTTTGTTTGTTTTTTGTTTTGTTTTGTTTTTTTCTCACCGGTAATAGCAAAAATAGAATGAGAAAATTTTTATTTTTCTTGGTTGTTGTAGAAAAATAGAGCCCGGTGTACACACTGGCCTAAGTAAAGCATACATGAATGCTTTGGGGTAGGTATTCTTTTCTAAGTTTTTGTTTGGTTAGTAGGGTCTTCCAGCCTTGCTTCTTTTTGTCATTTTTTAAGCTCTTGTTTTCATTTGGAAATTATATATACATATGAAAGGAGAAAATTAGTCAAAAATATCAGGAAGTAAAAAAAAAGAGGTAGTAAATGAATGTATGGATATCAATTATGTCTGTTATAGAGGCAAGCCAAACCTGCTGGACATGGGCTCTTTGATGATCAAACCCATTCAGCGAGTGATGAAATACCCCCTGCTGCTGTGCGAACTCCGGAACTCGACCCCGCCCTCCCACCCAGACTACAAAGCCCTGGAGGAAGCCTTCGCGGCTGTGAAGGACGTTAACGTTAACATCAATGAGCTGAAAAGAAGGAAAGACCTAGGTAGGTGAAACCAGGAGAAGCTAACTAACTATCCCCCCCATAGGAGTGTTCCAGGTGTGTGTGTGGGGGGGGTGTAGGTGTGTGTGTGCGAGGGCATGCACAAGTACTTAATCTCACCCAATCACTGTATTCTCCGTGGTATACTGTGGGCATACAGTCCTGCCAATAAATATCTGCAGAGAAAGGAGTCAATATGACTCATTTGATCCTGACACAGATGAATGAAGGGGGGGGGGGTGAAAGGGCAGGTTCAATTGTTTCTACAATTAACAACTGATTCCTATTTTAAGATATTATACTTAATGCCCAATATTAAGTGAAGTTTCAATAAACAAATTCTAACTCCATGAACCCCATGTGTCCCAGGGATAGTAGGCTTGCAACCTCTCCATGGGCTTAGGTTGTGTTGCCAGTATAAGCCAGCCTGGGCTATATGGTGAACCTGAAGCCAGCCTGGGCTATGAGTGAGGCTAAAGCCAACTCAATATTTAAATCATGACAGGGGTTTAGAAATAAATGGTGTGAGGGCTTCGTTTCTTTGATTGGCTTTATCTTCAAGTATGTAAAGAGCAATGTGTTTTGTTTTAACAAGTTGAACATAAAGGGCCGGGATAAAGGAGTAAATAATAAAGTAAAAGATACCGTGAGCAAAATGAAAGGATCGCATACATAGGATGCCTGACTACAAGGCATTGTTATCATTTCAGAAAGAAGAATAGTCTAATAAAAAGTCAATCAAAAACAGAGCACCTCACAGAAAGCTTTGGCAATAAGTTGGGGAATGAAAATTAGAAACCACAGTGGCATGCTGAATCTCCTGAACCAGTGAGTGCTCCACCACTGGCCAGTGCTAGTCAATAGCTTGTCTATACTCGGTCTTAGACAAACGGCAGGAAAATGTTCAAAAATGACAACCGCATAGGAAGAAAAGCAGTATCAACCAACCAAAACTGTATTATGCACTATGATACCATGAGGAGATCAAAAAAAAAAAAATCAGTGACATAAAATATTGGTAGCAACTGGTTTAATCACAAAAGGTTCTGGAAAGGTGTTTTGTTTTATTTTCTGAAACATAGTTTAACGTCGCCCAGGCTGCCTCCCATCTCAATATATAGCCCAGGCTAGCACTGAAAGTCTGATCCTCCTGCCTCCAGTTTCCAAGTGCAGGATTACAGGTGTGAGGCACTAAGCTTCACTCAGTCTTGAGTTTTAAATATGACCATTCTTACAACACTTGAAGACAGTAACTAGAATTTCTTGTCTCACTCTACATGCACTATTGGGCTAATCCTCATCCACAGTGCCTGTGATTGCCCTTAGCCACACTGGATACATCAACATTTGGAACAAGGTGAGAGGTAGCGATTTTTTTAAAGACAAGTAAAACTCAGAGTGATACTCACCTGACCTCAAGTCACAGAGCTCATGAAGCCTAGGAGTTGAGTCTGGTATGTGGTGGGTACAGTTGTCTTTTCACAATTTTGGACCTGATTCCCTACACAGAGACACCCCCCCCATGATAATATGTACCACTAGAGAGTGGGGTGCTTTCTTATTTCTAATACAAGGACTTTTCTTTTCTCTCATTTCTGGTATTGGGGGTAAGACCCAGTGTCTGATAGCCTTGGATAGCCTTGAGTAGCCATGTCCTTGAAGAGCTGAGTTCCTGAAGATCGTGGGTGGGGTTCTTTGGACAGGCTAGGCAGAGGGGGTAATACCCTAATAGTAGCTTCTGTGGAAGAGAGCTAAAATCCCCATATATTCTGTTCTCAGCATAAATATTGGTCTTGGAAACTCCAGTGGAGCATGCACCCTGTGTACACACAGTCACATCTCGCTCTTCCCTTTCAGTTCTAAAATATAAGAATGAGGAGGAGGAATCCCTCAAAGACAAACTATTTAAACTAAACATCCATTCAATTAGCAAGAAGTCAAAAAGAGTCACAAATCATCTGAAGATCCTGACCAGAGGAGAGTCACAGGTAAGTTTTTTTCTTGGACCACCTTCATTTCGTCAGGGAACATTCCTGCGGGGGGGGGGGGGTGTGGGAGGCTTGGCTTTGCTCTTCCCTCAAATATATCTAGAACACAAAACTGAGCTAGTGCCCCCAAGATCTTTCTTTTGGGGGTAACTGGGGGTATAGAGATTTCAATGCCATCTCAAGCTTCCACTAGGAAGGCAGTTGGAGGAGAGACGAGACCAAGGGATGGTGCCCACCAGGAGAGACCTGGCACGCAGCAGCACACAGTCTCTCTCTCTGACATGTTCCAACTGCTTCTTCCACCTCATTTTTATTTACGCTTTTAAGTTTTTCTCTTCCCCTGGGGTTCCCTTCGCTTAATCTAAAAATAAAGAAGCATTTAGAGTCACAGTTCAGTGATGGTTTTGGAGCTCTAATGCCCTTCTATTCCCCCAGAACTCCCCAGACTTGCAGTATATTACTGGGTGCTGTCCTTAGTCAGCCCATGAACATAGCTTACATGGTAATTTCAGTCTCTTATGAATAACAGAGAGATTCCCCCCCCCCCAAAGCCTTCTCAAAGTTTATCTGCTTAAAGAGAACCACATGAGATATTTTCAAAAGACAGGTCCTAGAGTTCCACCTAGCTCCTTAGAACCCTGAATTTTTACAGACATCCAAGGGGGTTTGGGGTTAAGAATCTGAAGTCTGATCAGGAGAATGTCTACTGAAAATGAAAGACAGAAAGTTCCTGACCTGGCGATGCTATGTTGTCCTCCTTTTTCTTCTCATTTGTCCTGTGGCTGTATTGACGTTACCGCTTGTGGGACACATAGACAGTAGCATCATTGTTTTTATTTCCTTATAACTCTCTAAGGATTCACCAGGTTCATCCCTCAAAGAGGCTCTATGTGGAGATAATGGGGAAAGTTTGGGACATCCGTGGTAACTGATCATGAGATGGGTAATTGGGACATCTCATCTAAAGACAACAGTAATAAAATCAAATTGAAAATGAGCTTTAGGAGACAGTAGCCACCCACAGGCATCTATAAATGTGGTGCAGAAATTCTCTTCCAGGCTTTGCAATTTTGCTTCTTGCCCAAGACAGTTCTGTCGAACAGAGCAGACAGCTTCTAATCCGGGGCAGACTTTTGTGGGGGGCATTATATTCTTTCCCATATTTATCATCAGCTTTTTTTTTTTTAAACTGTGAACTAAAAGTGAATTGTAGCTAAAATAGCCTGGAGGGATATTAATTAGATTTTTTCCTCTTAATCTTTATAGAGGATGGCTTGTCAGCACTGAAGCATTTCACTGTTAATCAGAAAATCAGCTGCATAGGCTGGACTGGAGAAGAGATAAATCTCAAATCAATCAATTCTGTACTTGTCAGCAGCTCAGGTGAAATATTAGTGGAGTTAGGGTGTAGAGCTATTACCCAGGAGGAAGATTCTATTCAATCCATCACGTATGTATTGACTTCTCATATACCAGGCACTGTGTGAGAGACTGGGAATACAGAGATGAACAGGTATAGATTTAGAATTCAGGCTGCTTACTTTTAATCCCAATAATATCTATAAATACGGGTTTCTCTAACTTGCTACTTTAGGGCAAAGACTATGCATCTGTCACAAAGAGATTCTCAAGCACCGCACAGCATAACAGCAAATGGAACACAATATAGCAAATAGAGCGTAGGGTACCAGTCAGGTAACCACTTATTCCATCTCTAATAATATCCGAGATGTGAGAAGATGGGATCTGCTTCATAAAAATCTTCCGGGAACCTAGCTTGTCAAATGTTGTGCAGTGTTTTCCATAAACATATTGTCCTTAACTGTTTGATGGAAACTAGGTCCTTACTGTGTCAAGTCCCAGAGACAGTGTCACACAGCTAAGACTTAGAAATGAAAGACACTTCCTTGAAATCCAGTTATGGGGCAGAGCTATCTGCAATGGAATCTGGGAAATGTGGTCCCTGGCAGAGCAGCCATCTTGCTAACTTAATCTAGTGTTGCCATCTCTACTATTGGAAGGACAACAGGGAAATAGTAACATCCCCCAGAGCATCTGTTACTTTATCTCTAAAACGAGATTAATTATTATTCTTGCCCTATAGAGTTGTTTAAGAATTAAAATGATAAAGTGAATGAAAGGGTCTTGTACTGTTTCTGAATATAATTAACGGGTAATACATATTAGCTATTGTTATTTTTAAAACAAACTTCTTAATCTTTAATACTTAGAATGTATCAGTGGAAAAATTGCTTACATAATTAACTAAAGTAATATGAAGGAGAAAAGTCACATAAGGAGGAGAAATTAATGTTGTTCAATGTGAAAAACAGTGATGATAGTAGGATTGATAGATGGGGGTAACTCATAAGTCTACTCTTCCCAAATAAACAGAATTCTAAGACAGAAAAGGAGAAACAACATATTCCAGCAAAATGGCATGAGAAAGATTTCGTTATGGGGACATAGGCTTGGGCCACATTTCTCACAAAGCAATCCTAAGCAGATACTTCAAAATTACCTGGTTCCTAGTTAATTATCCTGGTTCCACAGATAAATAAAACATCAGGAAGAGGGATCCTTAAAAACATCATTGAGAAAAACAACTGGTCCAGTAGATCAGTATATGCACACAGAGCTAAAGAAGAGACCTAAGGGCAAGGATATTGGGCTATGTGTGTTTTGAAAAGAATTATACCTATTTTACTAATGCTTTCCTACACATGTAAAACCAAGAGATTCAAAAAAAAAAATGAAACACACACACGGTTCTGAAGTTAACTATGTAAAATTTAGAAGCACATAAAAAGAGAACAATTATTACCAACTAAGATAATGAACTGCAGACACTCTGTTCCATGTAACATTCATATTCCTGTTCAGACAGGTTCACCACTGTGGTGCTGGTTCTGGTAGACATTTTCATTGCAATAAATAAAGTTCACCATCAGTAGTGATGTCTATATCTCTAAAAATTACTAGGTGTGTGTAAAAACATGTTATCTGAATGCTTGAGATATTACATGTAAGATGTCACATGAACACAGACAACAACCATCTTAGCTCTGCCAATGGGCTATTGTAGGAAAACTAAGATTATATGTCATCTTTCATGTTTGAGGTGACATTACCACCTTTCTTTAATGATAGGCTTAAGAATATTTCTAAATCATCCTTGTGAGATAGACTATGAGTTCTGTGAGCAAAACAGTAGTCAGTACAATTTGAGTAAACAGTATATATTAGAGACTACAGGGGTGGGGGCTCTGGAGAGATAGCTTGCAGGTTAAGAGCATTTGATGCTCTTCAAGAAGATCCAAATTCTGTTCCCATCACCCACATGGGTCCACTCACAAGCTCTTGTAACTCTACCTTCAGGGATTCCAACTTCAGAGAGGATCTGATACTTCTGTGCTCTATGGGCTTGTGCACACATGGGTACACACTCCCCCCACAAATGATAAAAGATGAAATCTTTTTAAAAAAAATAGAGAGATGTCTTGTTGTATAGGCATGCAGTCATGAGTCTGAATTCCTGCAGGGCCCATATAAAAGCCACATATGCTGACCTGCTCCTATGATGTCAGCACCTTGAGAGGCAAAAATAGTGAGATCACTGGAGTTGCTCCTTGACATCTCCAGGTTCAGTGAGAGATTTTGTCTCCCAGGGGGAACGCTAGAACTAGATGATAGACTAGAACATCTGATGCCCTCTCTGAAGACAGAGGTATGTGACCCGCCGCTAGCACATTTATACACACATGCACACACACATGCACACACATACACACACACACACACACACACACACACACACACACACACACACACACACCACTCACACAGAAGATGCCAAGTTAAGTTTTACAGTCCCATGGATACTTTGACATCAGTGAGAAGGTACTAAGTATCCAGCAAATTAAGTTCATCATATGACTTGAACTTTAACTGGGCTTTAGTTCCTGCAATGTGCAGCCCCCAAATGTTCTGTTCTAAAAGTCAGCATACCACAGAGTATCTTCACATAGCAAAGGAGGTTTTGGGGTTTGTTGTTGTTGTTGTTGTTGTTGTTGTTGTTTTGTTTGTTTTAAGTAATGTGCCAGGCCAATGTTATCATACCTTTTAAAAATTTTTAAATTTATTTTGTACCACTTAAAGATACTAGATGCCTTTGAGCTATGAAACGAAGTGATTTCTCATGTCTTTTAGGTGAAAGACAACACCTTTAACAGAGAAGAAAAGCTTTTTAGATCACTCGAAAAGACTGTGAGACTTTGCGTGAAGAACATTTCCTCCTGCCTTCAGCACATAGAGGTGGGTGAGACACAAATGCTTCTGCAGGAGTGCTCTGGTCCCCATGGCTGTTGTGAGGAGATGTGAATCTTCATATGCAAGGCAATGTTACCTGTCTCACACATGGGGGCCTACAACTTTCTGATAAGGCAAGCCAGAGGAAGGCTTGGTCTTTGCCCAGCTTCCTGCCCTGGTCTGTTCCACATAGTTGGATTTTTACTCAGATGTATGTCGCATGGTTCCCCACCCTGTGTGCCTCATAATAAAGATGTACCCATGAGCTCATCTGTGAGGCATGTGAGACATGAGCTCATCATGTGAAGCAGAAACTGTGATTACCCAATTTTACCAACATAATTCTTTGTAGTACCTAAAAAAAAAGATAAAATGCAGAACAAAGGAAAATAAATTGAACTATAAAACAAGATAAGCCACAATAGGCAAATGTTCTCCTACAAATAGAGTAGGCCACAAAAGACTCCCCACAAATTTCTAGCCTCTTCAGAGGTTGTCCTGACCTACTCAAGAATCTCTACTTTGGAAAACCCGAAGTGGAGGACTGCACAATTACACTCGTTGGAAAGGCTGGCCAAGGGTCTCTTGTAATGGCTCTTACAGAGAACACAGTGTCCTCGAAAGCAACTTGACAGCAGCTATGACTCGAAGGATGGAGTTACCTAGAAGTTTTTCTCTTGGATTTTTTTTTTTTTTTTTGGAGGTAGTGCCTGCACAGTCAGATGAAATATCCTACTAACAGACATCATTATGAGCAGCACACTGCTTTGGAGACAAGGTTCTATATTCCAGAGGAATGTGCTCCATCCATCCCTACTGTCTGACATTGGGCCTGTTTTCACATCAGGTTAGCAAATCTGCCTGTGTTAAGCAAGTCCCAAACACAGTTGTCCCAATAGGGCAGTGGGAGCCCCACCCTTTGGGTATTGCTCAGGGAATGAGTGACTTTTGGGAACATTTATTGGTATTTTCCACAGATTGAATCCACAAAAATGTGAGCACCTCCCCCTCCCACCCCAGAAGATAACATCAAATTCACCAAGAAAAGCTGCTGCTTTTTAAAAAGGAGAGTGCTTCTTAAAATAAGGAGTCTGCACAAATTGAAAATTAAGAAGGGACTGGGGTGGAGTTTAAGATGGGCTCCTACTCAAAGAGAAGCAGAATCTGTCTGAAATTATGTGGAGGCGGGAGGAAGAAAATAGATTGCTGTGAGTGATCTGACTAAAGGAATTCATGGTATTTTTGTAGTTCCTTCCTATCTCAAAGAGAGATACAATGCTGCACTGACGAACTTTGAATTAGGGAGACATTATTTGTGCTGACTTCGCTGAGAACTGACCCTTTGCAACTTTCTGTTTCAGGAAACCAAGCCCTTCACTCTGCAGAGTGTGGCGGAGCTCCGTGAGATTTCATACAAGGACGGAGAGAAAGGCTGCACAGAACCTCAGAGTCAGGCTTCAAACCCCTGTGAAGACTTTGTAAGTTACACACACACACACACACACACACACACACACACACACACACACACACACACACTTTCTGGAATTAGGTATAAGTTGTGCACTAAATTCTAATGTCAAAGTTAGGCTTTTGAAGCAGAAGTTTTAAAATGATTATGCTTAGAGTGGGCTAGTAAGGGTTGGACTGTGATGGAAATTTAACAGAGTCTCACACTGTTTCTGGACTAGTCGGTACCTGATGAGAAACAGTATTCCATTTAAGCCTGTGTATGAAATATTAAGAATACATACATTTGTAAAGCTGTGGCTTTCTTATGTGAGTCATGGACATGCCCTGAGACTTCCTGAGGGAGAATGGATGTTCTGTGTCTGTGATCTTTAACGCAATGCGCACCAGAGAGCAAAGTAAGGCTCTTTTAAGAACTCAAGAATCCACACATTCGAGGTAAGCACTCTGACAGTGTGCTATATCCCAGCCCAAATTATTTGTCTTTTAAGAGTTTTATATAATATATATTAGGAAGCATAAAGACATTATTTTTAAAGATGTATTTATTTATTATATATAAGTACACTGTAACTGTCTTCAGACACACTAGAAAGGGGCATCAGATCCCATTACAGATGGTTGTGAGCTACCATGTGGTTCCTGGGATTTGAACTAAGGACCTCTGGAAGAGTAGACAGTGCTCTTACCACTGAGCCATCTCTCGAACCCATATAAAGACATTCTTAACTAATAAAATGTTTGGATGGTAAGGTTTTCTGGGCTAAAACTAATTTTAGTTGTGTATCTGGTATTATTTCATAGCAAAATTGAATTTATTGAGCAAAAGATACAATAGACCACCTCTCTGTGTTGGCTCTGTTAGCATTTGGGCCAGACTGTCTACACCAAGTGACCCTGTGTTGGATGATTTTAGCATTCATAGCCAAGGAGACACAAGATCTCAGAAACACCCCATCTCAAATAATCTTCAACCAGTAACCCCCCAAATAGTTCCAACCTTAAGAAGTGGCCAAGCTCATATCCTATTGCAAAACTACTCTGAATACTACTCTGAATACATGGCTACTCTGGGCATTATGAAGTGGAAAGCTAGAATTACATTCTTATGATAAACAACATCCCACCTTGTTATGGAGACCAGGCTGGCCTTGAACTCATAGAGCACAGCTTTTCTTTGCCTCCTAAGTACTGGGACTAAAGATGAGTGCCCAAATCCTCACAGATATACCCAGAAGCTAGTCTCCTGGGTAACTTAAACCTTGTCAGGTTGACAATTAAAATTTACCATTACCACGCATACACACACACACACACACACACACACACACACACACACACAATGTTTTAAAATTTAATGCAGTATTTTCAAGAGCCTGGGAGATGCCTTTGTGGATAGCTGCTGCAAAGACTGATCCTTGGGTTTGATCTCTAGGATCCACATAGTGCAAAGAAAGAACCAATTTCTACAAGTTGTCTTCTGACCTCCACATGCACTACGTGACAAAAATGCCATCTAACGGGAACACGAGATAAATAAAAATTAAAATATGGGAAGATTAAGTATCACATTATCTAAAATAAAGTGATAGAGACGTCAGTCATTCATGAATGGACATATGGATGGGTAGGTAGATAACACAGATTAATAGACAAACATTTTACATCCATGGGTTTAATGAGAAGCCGTGACTAGGTCCTGGTGGCTTGTTTTATTTTCAGGGTTTAATTATAGGAAGAATATTTTAAGAAAGCCATTAATGATGTGCTCTTTACACCAATTTTAATTTATTAAGCTGATAAATATTTATTAAAACTAGCTGAGCACATGCTACACAGCTTCTCCCTTAGCAAGCCTGCTTCATTGTTTGACAGAAAGAAGGAAGAAATTGTCCTGTCTACCTCGATAAAGTAATATTATATCTTCCAAGTTAAAAGAGTCACCAGAAAGCGTGATATAAAAGTAGCGTTTTACTGAGTGACATACTGAATGCTTTAAAATTGACATATTAACTCAAAAACTTACCCCAAGACAGAGACATTATTAGTATCCAGTCATGAATGGTACTTTTCTACAAATACTGTGTAGGACAAAATTTTAAAATACGATATGCGTATCTGTCCCATCTATTCTCCCTCTGGCAAATAAAGTTTATATCTATGGGGCAGTGGGGATATGCTATAATTATAGCATAATCTTAAAATTAATAACCTGTGGCTCCCAGGCAAGTCATAAACTTGGTGAGTTATCCAAAGTATGGTAAAAGCATTCTTTGCTTTTACCAGGGGCTCTTTAAATGGTAGGCTGTCATCTATTGATTATCTCATAATCTAAAATCAGATTTAATTTGTGTTGGCTATTGCTGGTGCCACTAACAGTTGGGGTTTCCTCTCTTTTAAATTCCCCATGAGTTCAGACAAGCTTAGCAGAAACCATTTACATTAGTTAATAGAGGCTGTTGCTTGGATTTCCTGGAACATCACTGAGGTCACAGAAGATAAAACTACTTCCAGATTATTATGTAATATGTGTGACGAAGTGTAAGGCACGCGATCATCAGACACAGGATAAAAGTGCATTTCACAAGACAGGGTAAAGACACAAGAAGAAAAGAAATTAAATCTAAGATTCTTAGTACTGGCATGGGGTTGGGCACTACTGAAAAGTTTTGTTTTGTTGATTTTCTTTGTGTTTTGGGGGATTTTTGTTTGCTTGTTTGTTTGTTAATGTTTCAGACCTGCAATAACAGCACCTTCAGACACCAAGTCAGCAGCCCTCAACCTTTTGATGTCTATAAACATATTTAGCTTTGGACATTTCTGCCACAGGAAGAAGATTTATGTTTAAGGAATCCGTGTTTGGATGGGGAACACAATTCCACCCAAAACACAACTCTTGAGATTAAAGAAAAAATAGGTTTGAAACCAACGTGGAAGAGTAAGATGGGTTCTCTCCTTAGACTGTGTCAATTTCACCAACAGCAAGAGGTGAAGGTGCTAAGTTGGTCAGTCATTGTCACACACTGACATTTCCCCTGGCCCTGATGTGATATAAGACTTCAGCTTGGCTTTGGGGTTCAAAAGGAGGGAAGGTCATGAAGAGGCACCCACAGCACAGACTCCGTAGCTGCAGACAGTGGAGTTATGTGGGTGAGCAGGCTTCTCTTCTCGCTCACCTTCAGGCTTTATATTGCTGCTTTAAACCTGAATAAATAAGCTTAGGCAGACCTCCTAAGAGTGAGAGCTTCTTCTCAAATAACTGGGTGTTGTTCCTTCTGAGCTTTGGAGGAGAGAGGGTAGGCCTGCTGCAAGCAGCATTGCTCACAGAGCAAGCCATCCTTCTCTTGCTAATAGGGCTATATTTTTCTTTGACAGGCAGCTCGCTCTCGGAGACTCATCCTGAGCCCCCTGTCAGCCTTGCTGTCCTTATTCCCGGGGCCCCAGAAGCTCATCCAGAAACGCTATGACAAACTGTTGGACTATAATAGCTCCCTGCCTCGGTCAGCAACCACTGAATCAGACTTAGCCAAGAGAGAGTATGAGGCCCTCAATGCTCAACTTGTGGAAGAGCTGCAGGCGTTCAACCTGGCTGCCAGGAAGATCCTGCTGAACTGCTTGTGTAGTTTCAGCACCCTCCTGAGGGACGTGATGCTGGTGGCTCTGCAGGCTTATTCCACAATCAAGACGGTGAGCATTCTGCTACCCCTTGGCCATCTCCACGTTAGTGATCATTCAGAGTGTGCGTGTGTGTGGCCCTTGTGTGCTGTTGTTTAAATATGAAGTTGATCAGATGAGCTTATGCATCTTGAATCACATAGTTTTCAAGATGCCAACTGTTTTTTTTTTAATATTTATAAGGAAAACCTCCACCATGTAGTTTACAGTAGAAGAGAAAACAAGAGTCTTCATTTTTGAGAAACTACTAAAAATAGTAAAGTAAAATCAGTCTGGTGAAGATTATCTCCAATAAAATGATTGTATGCTACAGTGTGTGCCTCCATAGTTGTGTTCTGACGTGACTGTGGTCACATGCAGTAGTTGTAGGAAGTAAGATAGAGACGCTGTGCATCCTTCACAGTTCCCTGATAATACCTCGCATGACTATGAGGCTCTGAAAAAATAATCAAATTCTGATTATCAAAAGACTCTGGCATGGAAGAGACCCATCAGCGTATCACCGTGGGCAAATTGCTTTATCCCTACCTGCCTACTTGTTTCTTGTGACTATGATGAGAGAAGAGTATATCTTTTGTGATAACTGTATAGCAGGTTATCCTTTGAATCATATTGAAGTGAACAGTTCCAAAGTGTTAGGTATAACT
This sequence comes from Micromys minutus, assembly GCF_963924665.1. Taxonomy (NCBI): domain Eukaryota; kingdom Metazoa; phylum Chordata; class Mammalia; order Rodentia; family Muridae; genus Micromys; species Micromys minutus. Next base: position 65,355,298 of record NC_137973.1, on the reverse strand, counting down.
TACATTGTGGGACGGCAGATTGCCAGAAATCTTTTGCCTTACAAAATGGAAAGTGTACCAACGTAAGAAATGCCCGTCAGCCTTTCCCGGTCCCTTCCACACCACTCTCCCTTCTGTTTCTATTTATGTAAGAGAAACCACCATTTGTGACTGGCATATATTACTTAGTATAGAACTATCAGTTTCCCACGGAGCATGTGACAAGGTTTCCCTCCAAGTGTGAACAGTGTTCCCGTGAGTGTGTAGAATACAGTACCTATTTGCTCATCTCTCCTGATGCCTATTCTGGAAATTTCCATCTCTTGGTTACTGACAATGATGTTCAGATGGTGGAAAGATCTCTCCAAGATCCTGATTTCAGTCTTTGGGCATATACTTGGAAGAGGGATGGCTGGATCTTATGATAATTATAATTTTAATATTTAAAAAAATCAAAGTTCTATTGTACTTTTTACTTTTAATTAGCATTGTGTAGGCACATGATTTAAAGGTTTGAGTATGTTTGGCCAAAGAAAACAATTGCCCTTCAATCTTAGAACTGCATCTCTCCCTCATCAGGGACTGCTTCCCAGTTATCTTAGGTGATTCCCTTGGCATTTAACTTGATATACTAGGTAGCACTCTTGTGTTGTCATTGAACTCTTTCTTCAACTCTAGGCACAACACATTCTGGATAAATATGAAATTTCACTTTCTGTCCTTATGCCTCTGCAACATATGTATTCAAACAATGTCCTGTTGATTATGGTTAATCCATAATTTGGAGGCATACACAAAGCATAAACTATTTGAGTTGTTTGTGAGTCATGATACCATAGACATAGCAGCGGGTTGAGGCTGAGCATTTGAAACAAATAAACAAAATGCCTCTGTACTAAAGTCCACCTAAGGGTGGACACTTTGTCTTCCACATGGCAGAAGAAGGGAGCGTGTGCCAGGCAGGTTGGAGGAATCAGGGGAGGATGGTAACAAGAATGTGTCAGAGGGGACCTATGGAGCGGGGACATGATAGAGAGGTACTTTCAGTCTATCCTGCAGGGGAAAACCATCATAATAAATGCCCTCATCTCATTTCTCTCTCCCGATCCCCTATGGTAGCCTAAGGGCAAGTACTGTCACCATGCTTCCTTCTGATCAAATGTGTGAAGTACCAAGGGAGGTGGGAAGGAAGGGACAACGTATGTGAGTGAGCACAGGCAGGCAGCTCGAAACACCCAACACAGTATTCTTACTTCTTCTTTCATGTAAAGGCCTGCCTTGCCTGTTGACTAAACCATTGCTTATGGATTTCAGAGGGGCCCGGGGAGATGATCAGTGGTTTAGTGGATAGAATGCAAGCATTAGGACTTGAGTTCATACTCCTGGTACCCACCTGAAAGCCAGGCATGACAGCACACACTTGTAACCTCAGTGATGGAGTGAGAGACAAGGATCCTGGGAGATTGCTCAGATGACTAATGTGGCCACTTTGTAAGCTCAGTGAGATGCCTTTCATAAAGTCAGATAAAGAAGGATCGTGGAAGACCTGTGCCCTCTGGTCTCTGAGTGCACATAGAGACATGTGCATGTTCTTCTTATGTGAACAGACATGTCTACACACATATTCTCTCTCTTTCTCCCTCTCCTTCTAACCAACCCCCCCACAGTCCTATCCTGTCTTCCGGCAGAAGAAATTCTTCCCAGAGCTTCCTGATCTGCTTCACTGTGAGGTTGTTCTCTTTTATTTGATGAATAACTGTAATCCTGAGATTATACTCTACTCTTATTCTAAAAAATTTCTTTACTTGTCTAGTGTGGACTCTCATTTCCCTATGCCATATCCCATGCTAAGCATCATCATCATCATTATTATATTGCTTTATACCTATATTAGGTGGTAAAGTAGTTTTTAATAGCTACTAAGAAAGGCAGATTGGAAGAGAGATATCTGGGCACTCTGTTGTTTGTTTGCGTATAACTGTGAAGTCCAAATAGTGATGCCCGTATATACATAGGTATGGGGTCCTCCACTATGGTACTAGAAACCAGCCAGTGGCCACACTCCTAAAGAAAATGACTCTCTCTCTCTCTCTCTCTCTCTCTCTCTCTCTCTCTCTCTCTCTCTCTCTCTCTCTCTCCCTCTCCTTTCTGTCTCTGCCCTTCTCTGCTGTGTTAATAGCTTCCAAGGTGGGGAGGGACACCAGAAGCCTCTCCCCAATGCCTGCTGGCATTTTTAACTGGCATGATCTTGTATATACATACACATATATATACATACATACATACATATATACATACACACATATATATATACATACATACATATATACATACATACATACATATATACACACACATATACAACTTGGATTGTAAGAACACAGGTCCCAAACAGCCTCTTTGTTGTGTTTAAGCCTTTACCTGGCCTGCTCAAATCCCGCTGCCTCGACTCCCATCATCCCCATCTCTATTTCATTTTACTTAGATTTTGCATTCCCTCCTTTTATGTGCCTGCAACAACTGCTCAGTTTTAGCTTCTAGGTTCCATACACAGTTCATGTTAAACATACAAGACAGACACTGGCTCACTCTTAACCATGCCTCTTGAAGCTGCATTCCCTGTACTCTCCTGCTGTCCCCGTACCCTGTGCTGTCCCCCCCCCCCCATCCCCTCGTCCCTGTCCCACCTAGACTGCTGCTAACACCACAGCTTCCAGAACTTTACTCGTTTGTCTTTTCTGCTTCTTTCTTACTTTGTTCTCCCATGTAGTGTTGAAGCTTTGAAAAGTACCCTTCCATTTTGTGGGACTTCAGTAGTATCAGATTACCCATCTTCACAGCTGCTATCAAGTTGCCCTGATTCTTCATTGCGGTTCTGTCTTATTCCTACCATCAGTGTTGTCAGCACGACCCTGGCAGGGTCAATGCCCAGTGTGATTGGTTATCTGAAAACGCCACACCATTTCTCCCACAGGTGCCACTGCCAGTCTTGGGCATCTCAGAGATTCAGAATCAAGTTCTAGAAGAGGTCCACAACTTGAATTTTGTAAAGGACAACAGTGCCACCTTTATCGAGAGGAAACTTAGCTTTGAAAAGAAGAAGCCTGCACAGGTTCTGGTGAGTTGAGCACTGTGTGTGGCGGTGAGAACACCACACTTTGCCTTGTCCAACTTGTAGCACATGGATCACCACACTGTCCCCACCATCCATGTGACATGTAGTTTATTTTTCACTGTCTCTACCTTTTATATCATAAACTCCATAGGAAAGTGATGTCTGCTTCTGTTTAATTCATGACAGTTGCCTAACAGGCCAAAAACATGCTTGACACACAGCAGATACTCTCACATTGTTGACTAGGGTTTTAAATCATACGTGTAGCCCTCATTTCCAGCCCACTCATTTCCAGCCTCCAGAGATACAGTGTTTGTTTGTTTGTTTCTCAAAGTCACTCAGTGACAGAGTTTGGAAGATATGCAAGAAATTAAATATAAATAGTTAAGATATCATTGATTCAACAGTCAGGAGTTGTTATAACCTCTGTCATCTTTGAACCTGTTCTTGAAACTTCAATATAATTTATTTATTTATGTATACACACACATACACACACACACACACACACAGAGAGAGAGAGAGAGAGAGAGAGAGAGAGAGAGAGAGAGAGAGAGAGAGAGAGAGAGAGGGAGGGAGGGAGAGAGAGGACGGATGGAGGAATGCATTTAGAAGCCAGAGGGTAATTTATGGGAATGGTTCTCTCCTTCCTGTTCGTAGGTTCTGGAGATTGAACTCAAGCGATCGGGCGGGCTTTGGGATAACTACCTTAATCCTCTGAGCCACCTTGCAGGCCCCCGAGCCTCTGCCTTCTTATGTCTGATTGACTTTTCTTTCTTTTCTACAACACTGCCCCCATGTGCTTACTCGAGATTCTTAAACTGAAAATCTCAGCTGAATATACTACCAGCCAGACCCAAAGCATCCACTTTGTCATATATCCAGATCGGTATATAACTTTTATAGTGAAATGATTCTCCTATATTTTTGGTTGTGAGCCTGGCCTTTAACAGCTGAGCCATCTCTCCAGCCCGTGAAATAATTCTCTAGAGAATCCTTATAGACTCAACGAGGATTTCACTGTACGTCCATCTGAATCGGGGCTTCTTACTTTTCCCAGCCGGAAGTGCCACACCAAACTGATGTCCACCGCTCCAAACTTCTGTCCTCATATGGAGCAGAGGAACTCTACCGAGCTAAGCGCAAGTGTAATGCCACGCAAGAACATGACATCAACCTTCTAGAAGGGGAGTTGGTAGCCGTTCTGGAACAGAAGGATCCCCTGGGGAGTACAAGCAGGTGGTTTGTTGACACTGGATGTAAGTTTCTTCCCCACAGACTAACCACTCTTCGGGTTGACAATTTCCCAGGAGTCTCTGCGCGTTTGGGGATGGTCCCCGCATAACCTTGGTGCTTTCTTTCTCTTTTTACCAGTTGTAAAAGGCTACGTGTATTCCTCCTTCCTAAAGCCCTACAACCCAGGGAAAGAGCAGAAGGTGGATGCAGAGAACAGATTCTGTGATGATGATTTCGAGAACATCAGTCTCTTTGTGTCTTGCCGGCCAGCTGGCGACAATGTCAGCATAAGCGACAGCAGCTCATCTCTTAGTGGCTCTTGTGGGAAGTTTGAAACAAATGGTGATGACACTGATCATTTTCAAGAGGTAGACGAACAGGTAAGACTTTAAACCTCGATGTAAAGATGCCTGGCCTCTCAAACGAACTGATCCCTAACTGCTCCCATTGAGCAGAAATACGAACAGGGAAACTGCCCGTTATGACATTGAAAAGATCTAGCACACAGCATCTGCGGACTGTTGAGCAAAGAATTTAATTCTCTAAACCCATTTCCTTCAAAACAGAAAAGAAAATCCCTATACCGCAGAACTGCTGTTTTGACTAGAAATGGTGTACATGCTGAACTCTTGACACAGAATAGGCATCCAAATCATAGAGGTCACTACTGGTAAATTTCCAGGGTAGTCAGAAATTTCTTTTTTAATGCTACGCCACCCGAGAAAGGCAGTTGAGTAGTGATCATTAATATAAAGTCAGAACTTACCTCTGAATCGACTAGAACAGTGTTTCTCAACCTGTGGGTCACGACCCTTTGTGGGGGAGGGGGTCAAATGACCCTTTTCCAGGGTTTGCCTAAGCCAATCAAAAACCTCAAATATTTACCCTACAGTTCATAACAGTAGTGAAATTACAGTCCTGAAGTAGCAACCACATGAGGAACTGTAATAACGGGTCGCATCATCAGGAAGATTGAGAACCACTGCTTTGGAAACAGTGTCGTCCTTAAACTGGGGAGGACTTGGACACTTGCTAATGCTATCTGCGAGCCACGAAAGCTTGCCCACTTGCCTTTCTTAGTTGGGCCACTCACATAGCCCCTTCATAAATCGGTAAACTAATTATAATGTAAGGTTCACTTTACTACCTCATAAAGTTTCAGTATTTCCAACTATTAATCTCTAAGGAGTGACCAGCTAATTTTCCACTTTTTAAACACAGTAATTTTCATTAGCCTAAATTTCTTTTCCATTGGGGTAATACATTTAATTTTCAGAAGGTGGAAATGGAATGATATACATAAACAAAATGTAAGTTCTTTATTCCTTTCCCTTTTGTGCTACTCTTCAAAGACATCATGTCTTTCAAGTATATTTTATGCATATATAAGTATATATATATACACAAAAACCATACTATATGTTTTACCTTTCTAGCACTTAAACACCATTCTACTTATATAGCTAATTTATTCCTTAAAACTATTTTCCGAAGTATCTTAATTTTTTTAAAATTTTTGCTGAGGCAGAATCTCATGATACAGCCCTGACTGGTCTTTCATCTCAGTCTCCTAAGTGGTAAAACCATGAACATATACGGTCACATTCATTTATAGAATAAATCATCTATATAATAATTCCTTACCCAGTTAAAGATATTGAAAATATTTTTATTAAAAGTGTGAAACAATATTTATTTCAGGAGTATTTATTATCTCCTTTTCTATGCTTTTATAAATTCATTTGTAAGGAAAATCAATAAATATATTGAAGGGGTCACAGGGTATATAGAAAATCTTTACAGAGCATGGAACACTGACCTTTATAATTTATGCCATGCATAAATTAGCATTATTTAAGTCTTATTTATATGCTGTAGAATTTACTTATTTTAAATGTAAAATCCAGTGACTTTTAGTATGGCTACAGTGTATTTAGTTTAAAATGTGGAAATCAATTTTAGAACATTTCTTTCATGCCCAAAGATCCTTTAGATTCATTTTCTTTGCAGTCCCTGTTTTTCCCCACATCCAGCTTCTGAAAAATCACTAGTTTGTTTTTCATTTCTTTATCACATCTTTTCTGTTTATTTTACATGGGTGAAATTGTATATGGTGTTTTGTAGCTGACTTTTTTCCTCTCAGCATGTGTTTAATATTCATCTTTTCTGTAAATATAATTATTTTGCATCTTTTTTTACTGCCTAATAATATTCCATGGCATAGATATAGCATTTTAACAATTTGCTAGTTAATACATTTTGGCCATGCCTATTTTGATGCTATTATAAATAATGTCTCTACAGACATTAGTGTATGTGTCTATGTGGATTTCACTTCTCTTAAACAGACGTCCAGAATGAATTTGTACCCTGGCATAGTTAATACATGTTTTACTTTTAGAGGAAATGTCAAATCCTTTTTCAAGTGAATTAGACGCTACATGTTTTCTTTGTTAGGCGGGAAGAAGGGAAGAAATTTTCTCTTTCTTAAAATAGAAAATACCTCTTAAAATTCTATTTGTTCTCTGTTTCCTCTGAGTATGGAAAGCAGTTAACACAGTTAACATAGAAAACTGACCTTATGTAATACTAGCATTATTACTAATAAGTTGGATTGAGAAGCACATCTTGGATCAGTGGTCACATGAGATCTCTGATAACTCTCCTTAGATTAAAATGACTTTATTCACATTGAGGGTTTTCTCATTGCAAGCAATGCCTCAGTTCATTATAGCAAAGAGAACTGACCCCTGTGGAGACTCCAGCAGGAGGAGATAGAAAATCAGAGGCAGAAGGGAGCTAGTCCCTTCCTGCTTTACACTGACAAGAAAGGCATATGGGCTGGGGGTTGTCAGTCTCCTAATGCAGCTGCTCCTCATCCTTGGAAATAAGGAGAAAGGCTTATAGTTTTATGTTTGCCACAGGCTGATATTTCCACTCTATTATCTCTCAGGGAGCATGTAAATACTTATAGTTATGGTCCACAGTTTAAAGAGAATGATATAGTGTAGAGGTCTAGGTAAATGACTGAAAATGGTTGAAAATTGTTATCTTTGTCAATTCTCATATCTGAATGTGTTCCCAGTAGAAGTTTTTTGCATAACCATTTAAACTTTAAAAAAATATATATCAGCTGCAGTCTGAACTGCTTTGTTGGGCATTGCCTGGTGCCACTGTTTCTTGCTCTGCTCTTTCCTACAGTGGTGATGCTTTCTGTCATCCTCCAGACTTGCAGAAGCGCATCCTAAAGGGAGTTGTGAACTGTTCTCTAGTCTTGCTGAGAATTCAAGTGAACGCCAAAGAGGGCAGGTAGATGGGCAGACTTGGCTTCTACCTAATATTCAGGGGGATCTCTGGGGCTTTGAGAGTCAGTGAGGAATAGAACACTGGAGACTGATTAATTCTGCACCTGCTCTGTGACTTCCATATTTGATCTGAGTCTTTAACCTGGACCTAAAGGACCAAGGGGAGCTATGAATGGCTCTGGAGGTGTCTTATAGCTTTCCTATTGCTGTGATAACATACCATGACCTCAGCAACTTAAGAAAGAAAGAGTTTATTTGCAGCTGACATCTTCAAAATGGTAGAGCCCATGACCACCCTAAGTGGGAATGGCATGGACTTTTGTGACAAACCTCTTCCAACAAGGCCACACCTCCTACTCCTTCCCAAACAATTCCACTAACAGGAGACCTATTATTTAAACATAAGCCTAGGAGAGCCATTTTCTTTCTTCCTTTCTCTTTCTTTCTTTCTTTCTTTCTTTCTTTCTTTCTTTCTTTCTTTCCTTCATTCGTTCTTTCTCTCTTCCTTCCTTCGCATTTAATATTTTTTATTTTTAATTTTATCTATGTATCTATCTATCTATGTATCTATCTATCTATCTATCTATCTATCTATCTATCTATCTATCTATCTATTTAGTTTTATACTAAAGATTTTATTTTCCTCCCAGTTCACCCTCCAACTGTTCCACATTCCATACCTTCTCCCTGCCTCCATGTCTCCATGAGGATGTCTCCACCCCACCAACCCCGCCAGATCTCTAAACTCCCTGGGGCCCCCAGTCTCTTGAGGGTTAGGCGCATCTCCTCTGACTGAACCCAGACCTGAGAGTCCTCTGCTGTATATGTGTTGGGGGCTCCATATCAGCTGGTGTATGATCCAGTGTCTGAGAGATCTCAGGGGTCCAGGTTAATTGAGACTGCTGGTCCTCCTACAGGGTCACCCTCCTCCTCAGCTTCCTCCAGCTTTTCCTTAATTCAACCATAGAGGTCAGCATCTTCTGTTGGTTGGTTGGTTGGTTGCAAATATCTGCATCTGACTCTTTCAGCTACTTGTTGGGTCTTTCGGAGGGCAGTCATGATGGGTTAGAGGGTCCCATTTTCATCTACACTACTCCAGAGAGTTTCTTTGGAGTTATTTTGGAGTTACTTTGAAAATGTGTTTCTTTGCATTGAGGTCTTTTCTGTAAGGTACAACTGAAAGCACATTTTCAGACACATTTGTTGTTTTTTTTCAAGCTTGTGTAAATCTGGTCTATGCCTTTATAACTTTATAATCACTCATGAAAATGATACCACATGTTGAATATGCTGTGCATTTGCACTTTAGCCATCAATCTAATTGCTGATCCTAAGGTATTTAAATAATCTATCAAAAGGAAGATTAAGGGAATATTTGATATGGAAAGATGTTTTACAATGCTCTGAAGGGCAAAAGAGATTGCAAAAATATACAGTTTCACTTTTATTACTATCTCAGAACAAAGACAGAGTGAGGGAGGGCAAGATGAAGAAGAAAAAAAAAAGAATAAAAGGCACTTAACAGCACTTACTTGGCTTTGTTTACTTTTGGAACTTTTTTCTAGAAACTACTTGTTTACACTGAAGATACCCTTTCCTCCCAGCAAGCTGGTATTCTCCCTTTGTTCTTATCAGAGATAACCACATCCAAAATGCCTCAGGCAGCCCCCAGTGGTGTGATTTGGTTTCTTAACCAGCTTTTTATGATAATAGCTTCAAACTCACCCAAATCCTGCATAGATATGACTAATCTAATGTCAACAATGTGAGACTCCCTTAGGGAATCCACACCCAGGTTCTCAGGTGTGTTTTAGTGTCTGAGAAACACTCCTTTCTTAACCCTCATGTTTAAACCTCTTAAAATAGTTTTATTAAATCCCCAGATTACTTCATAAAAAACTACTTATTAGTGAAAATAATATAACCATTGAATAAAGAAAATAAAAGCTTGCCTCTATAAGATGAGAAAGAATAATGGGTATTTTTTTTTTTATGCAATGTAATCACTTTGGCTTTGGAACTAATACAGTAAATGCTGATTTTAAAGATTTTTAGTTTTGGGAAGGAAAATTAAAATACACTATGAGTTTTATTGTTCATAGTTGGAGAATTGGGATAAAATTGATAAAATGAGATTGTACAATGCAATGAAGTTATGGAATAAAAATTAAATGCAGGAATATACAGAGTAAGAGACTGAGGGTGGTAATGGTGCCACAGGGAACAGTATGATGCCTATGGGTAATAATCTGTGGGTGACTCATAATCTAGGTGATGTTAAATAACACATGGAGAGCTGAGCTGTATGGCCGGGTCACCATACATACAATAAAATGCAGGTTTACAACAGGCAAAGGAGCAAACAGTGAAGCATTTCAAAAACAACAAAAGAAAAAAGGAATGCATTATTATGATCCATATTAATAACATTTTAATTGGTGTTTCTGGGGGAAAAGCATACTCACATTTAAAGTTAGGAAAGCATAGACTGAGATTTGAAAATGAAACATTTCTCAGCTCCTCAGTTCATGACCATTGGAAAACCTTTAATTTTCTGACAACACAGGAAATAAAAAGAATTAGAAGACCAGAGAAACTACTCTTCTTTCAAAGCCGACTTAATTCCATTTTCAGTATTTATGGTCTGCCCTTAGTTAGCATACTGTGTGAGAACTGGAGAGTACCAATCTGAAATAAGTTCGGACTATAAAAATCCAAAATTGTTATATAATTTTGAATTTCAAATTTATGACCGCATGAGAATTTATATTTTTTTCAAATATATATATTTTAATCCATGCCTGGTGACACACTTTTAATTCCAACACTCTAGACCCAGAGGCGAGTAGATCTCTATAAATTCAAGGTGATCTTGGTCTACGTAGTGACTTCAGGGCAGCTAAAGGTTGCATAGTGAGACTCTGTCTCAAAAAAACATCAATAAAACACACACAATAATACAAATAAATATATCTAATCGAAATTTATTTTCCCTTTGAGGAAATTTGTGCCAAAGTGACAGACTGCACGGGTGTTGAGGAATGGGACAGTAGCTAAGCCATCCTTCTGAAAAATCCATGTTTGCACTGAGAAAGCATATTTATTATTGGTTCAAATTACAAAGATGGCTACAGATGCTGATTCCAGCTCTTATAGACTCTTTGGGGACTATGATTTAGCACATCACACTCTTTATTTTGCAAACCAAATTAACCATACACTAACCTTGTGGATCTAATCAGCACTGTCACTTCAAAAACTGCAAAAGGGTAGTGATGTTTGAGAGAGTCCTTTCTCCAGGCATACACTGTGTATCCCCTAGAACAAGAGTTTGATTCCTAAAACCCTAAACTGATCAAGCACAGGGCTGGGAGTTAGAAGATGTGGGTCTTAGCCGCACTGGGTAGCATTGTGGTTAAGAATGTTTCTAACTCTTAGCCGAGAGGGTTATTGAGGTTATAGTCCATGTGACATAAGATATCACAGGCTCTGTAAAAAAAGTATTTAGTACAGTTGAAATTTAATAAATAATTGATAGCTCCCCCATTCCGCTCGCTACTTTCAAGCAAAGTAATCCATTTCCAAGGAGCTATCTTTATGCATGCACCACAATCCCCTATATGATATGCAAACCCTTTAGGTCATGTAAATATCCGAACATAACAAGTAGCACAACATACCTGACCCCTTGAGGGGTGTGAGGCCCTTTATCCATTCAAGTTTCCATTAACAAAAGAGCATATACTAAGTGGCTTACCAACAAATCCTCACAGTTGTTAGAGACCAGAAGTTTGAGATCAAATCACCAGGACTGTTGTCTGATGAGGCCAACCTTCTAGTTCGTCGGTAGCACCTTTTGGGTAGGTTTTCACTCAGAAGTGATGAGGGTCTTGTTCTGATTTTTATGAAAATAGGTCCCATTCACGAAGGCACTGTCTTTTAGACCTAATTTTACCTCATTGTTATAATTTTAGAATTAAAGGGGAAACGTTCAGATCTCAGCCCTATGATTCCTTTTCTTGAATAAGGAATTATATAACAGGCTCCTTTGTTAAGGTACCAACAGATGAAATTAGAGTTTGTTGAGGTAATGCTTTAAAATTTACATAACAAGTCTCACTGTCCTGTCCAGTCTCTATTCCTGCTTAGTGATGTCAACTCATGCCTCATGAAACCTTGATCTACTTGACCTCAATTTCCCCCTTTTTTTTCTATTTCTTTTCATATATCCACCTACATGGATGTGACATATTAACTCCTTTATCAACCCCTCCCTTATGAAAGACTACCTTCAAAATGTACCGTCCTGTTTATGTGTAGCTTGTTGTTGGCGGTAGTTCTGTGGGTTCATTGTTCCGTCTCATCAGTGTTTGTTATTTCTTCAGCTGAGTTTTAAGCTTTCCAATAATGTATTTTGCAAAGTTTGATGAAATGACTATATAAATGTTGTTGGTTAGTTGCTTAATTTCGTATCATAAGAAAACATTTTTTTAAAATTAGCAGTCTTATGATTTTACTGGAAGATGAATTAAATAGCAATTTGAGGTCTTCCAACCTACCTAATAACTATCAAGTTTTTTCTGAGGTCACAGAAAATTTTAATTGAAATGTATTTTATTAGTTTCTTCAAGGTCAGTTGATTCTGTAAAGTTATACGTTTTATTAAATGTGCTTATAAGGGTTTAGAAAATTAAAGAACTTAGAAGGAACAGTGAAAATTACTTATAGTCCTACCAAACAAAGAAATGATTTAGTAATTCTTGGCATCTATTATTCATCTAAATTTACTCCTGTGTGTCTGTGCACGTGTGAGTGCAGCTATTTTGCATCTGTGTGTCTGTGCACGTGTGAGTGAAGTTATTTTGCATCTGTGTGTCTGTGCACGTGTGAGTGCAGTTATCTAGAGTCAGGAGAGGGCACTGGACTCCCTGGAACTTGAATTCTGGCAGCTGGCTGTGAAACTCAGGAGTGCCACTGAGATCTCAGTTGGGTCCTTTTATGTTCTCTGAACCACTGAGCCACCTCCCATTCTGTAATTTTACATTTCAAAAAATATTTAACATGAATATTTTCTATATTATTATTCTCATAAACTGCCACTTAAATGTGTACAACTTCATTTAATAAGTCCGTCTTTAATTTACTTTTTCTAACCCTTCTGCACATTCCCATATCTCTCCCACGTTTGGCTATGCATACAGAAATACTGTGTGTCGTACAGGCATGAGTTGTCTGTCAGTGTTTCTGTGTCTGTGGAAAAGATTCTTAAGAGACTGATTCAAAGGACGAACAATCAAAAGCATTTTACAGAAACTGCCAAGTTGTCTTCAAGCACAGACAATCTACGCCCCTTCCGATAGAAAACAAATGTCCGTTTCCCTTGCCGTGTCCTATCACACCCATCAGAAAGAGCTGGACCATGTGACTGTGAGTGTATGAGTGTGAACACACAAGAACACCTTAGCAGTGCTTCTTACAGGTGAAGGCATGCTACATTTCCCCACAGGTTTGGGTTCTGCTCCTCATAATGTCTGTTTCCGGTCCAGATTTTCTATGCAGTCCATGCGTTCCAAGCGAGAAGTGAGCACGAGCTGAGCCTCCGGGAGTACCAGCGCGTCCACATACTTCGATTCTGCGATCTGAGTGGAAATAAAGAGTGGTGGTTAGCCGAAGCACAGGGTCAGAAAGGGTACGTGCCAGCGAACTACCTCGGGAAGATGACGTATGCTTAGGAAGAGCAACGTTTGCTCACTGACTACCTCATAAAACCGACAACGAAACTTCAAACCAGAAAGCAAGAAACCTCCACACCGTACAAACAGTGTATCACGTTTTGAGGACAATCTTGTTTCCTAATAGGACAATTTCGTTGATGTATAAAGAATAATTGTTCACAGAAATACTTCCACCCAAACCAGCAGTGTAAAACCGTCTAGGCTCTGACTGTATTTTAAAAGGCAGAGATCTTTTGAGAAGATATATTTTCACTTATCATCATCAAAGAGTGGATCTAAGATCGAGGGGTTTCACTTTATTATAAGTTTTCCCTGTACTTTGCCTTACATATTTTTTACATTTCTTATCTGTACATACATGTTTGCATACACACATAATGTATTCTGCAGTTCATACAGGATGAGTGCAATACAGATTATAAACATGCATGTATAAGCCATAGAAGAAACTAATCACACAGAAGAATAACAGGCAATTAGTCTTTAATATAGGGCTCCATTTAAAAAAACATTTTCAATTAAAGGGAAAGCATATGATATTAAAAATATCAAAAACATACTAAATGTGTGCCCATGATGCACATTGCTTTAAATTATTTTTAAACCATGACTTAATGCAACATGCAGAGTACACACAGCTAGCAAGTGGTAGAGGGCACGCAAACCCAGGCCGCTTGGTTCTGAGGTCTGTTTCTACTGACTGCAACCGTATACCCTGGAGTGCAAAGGAGCTATGTGATCCAAGGACCTGGAGGAAATCACACTTCTCTCGGCTTTTCAAAATTAAGGGCTTACACAGACTTCCACATGAGCCTGGGGGAGAAGAATGAAGTATCACTTTTTACTATGTGTATTTTTGATTGCTGTGATTAAGCATATGGAAGTGCAGTTGTTTTAAAGCTGTCACGCATGACTCCTGCTGAGGCTTTAATGAAGACGTGTTCTTGGGATCTCTCTGATCTAGAGGTACATGAGCACCAGCATTCTGCTTCAGAGCCAAGATGTAAATGCTTCGTGTGGCCAGTTTGTCCTCAGAAAGGTGCTGAGGGTTGTATCAGCTATTATGCCATGGTAGGGCATTGTGCTTTAAATCTGGCTACTCCTCTGAGAACTACCCTCCAAACATTTCAGGCATTTTCAGTCAAGACATTATTGGATTTACATAGAGAAACTGGGACAGACGTGGGGATGAAACGAACCAGGGTGAGTGCTCAGAAGGAAGGAGAACTAAAGCAGTTGGAGGTAGCAACTCAGCAGAGGATATTTTATGAAGACCAATGCATCTGGCATGCGTTTACTTGGTCAGCATTATCAAAACAGCTTCTGTTTGTCAGGAACTCTGATAACTTTGAGGGTTTTAGCACAGTGCAAATCAATGCAGTACCAGTCATGCAAAGCTTAGAGTCAAAGGAGGACAACAGTGATATCACAGAAGAAAACCCACGATGACCACTACCGATAAACAGTGGGTTTAGGATCATGGAACAGTGAGACTTCTAATTTCATTTGATTTTTAGTGGTTACTCTTATATTTACAGTAGATTTTAATTGCCCATAAAATCCTAGTGACGTTTTAAGATTTGTTACTTTGTAACACCACAACACACACACACACACACACACACACACACACACACAAAGAGTTACATTTATTACTGAGCAATATCAATAACAAAATAAAAAGTTCTATTTCTTCCAGGGTAGCTGACTGAATACCATACCTGCTCCCCAATGCAGAAGTGGGATTCTTATATGAAAGAAACAGTTTATACTACTACTAAGTGCATTAAAGTAGCTTTATAAAGTTCTCATGACATTGATTTTGTTGCAGGGCAACAAAAGACTTTCTAAAACATATTAGAGACTTTAAAAAAGTTAAGTGCTCTTTGAATTCAATTTTAAAGCATTCTTATGCTTGCCTAAGGTTAATCAAAAAGAAACCCAAAGTTGCTACTTAAGGACACTATGAACATGTCCAAAGAGGCATAATTTATTCATGGCTGTGTGCATCTGCATACCTGAACACCAAACTTCAATGTTTCATACAAAAATGAAGGATTATATAAATAGCAGAGTTGTGCTTTTCTGGCTGAATTAGTGATTAGATGCAGGAGAAGTTTTATCTACTGATGTAACCCTGGCAGTGATGCTTCCTTTCTGACCTTTGAAAAATCCGTGCCAGGAAAATCAGTCCTTCAGTTAGCTCCCAAGAATGAACTGTTATGAAGCCAGGGACTGCAACTTTTCTATCATGAAGAGCCCATTACTTAAATGAGCTCTGAAAAATTATGTAATACCTTTATTTTCTACTTATTTTACTTAAAATCAAGTAACTTGTAATTTTGAAATTAAACCTTTATTCTATCATTTTATAGACCTCAGAAAAATAAATTTCCAAGATAGTTTATAGAATATATATTTCTTTAATCTGTTCAAAAGATTAAATTGTTGGTTGCATCAGTATAATTATAAGTGCGCATGCTCATGTGTTTTGTTGTATTGCTTTATAAATTAATATTCTACAGAATAGGATCCTCTGAAGTGGGCATTTTTTTTTTTACCAAGATGAAGAGGAAGCTTTTGTAGCTATTTTTATTTTTTAAAATAAATAAAAATATATGCATCTTGTTTACATTTCATTTCAAAATGTACACATTAATAACTACTAGTATATAACATAGAGTATAAAATATTCATCTAGTAATATAAAATTAACATTGGTGCATAATCATGAGAAAGTCACAAAGCCACTTTCTGAACTTACCTTCTACTTCAGAGGAATATCTTGACTTTGAAGGATGGGTAGAGAAGAGATAAATGCACATTTAGTCACAGCAATGACGTAATGGGTGACAGATGTTAAATGCTGGTTCATTCCAAATCACTCCAAAATACAATTCAGATTTTGAGAAACTGCTCTTAAAATGCCTGATGCTATTTGGGATGAACATAGTTTGGGTAGTTTACAAAAATGGTTGTTTCAACTACTGAGACATCGAATTGTCACTTCTTGGATCTTTATCTACCACATTGACTTCCCAATGCTGTATGAATAAAAGGAGTGAATTACAAGACATAAGAACCCCTCAGCCTTTGTTTGTAGTAACTATAGCACCCTAATATATGTACTTCATTGCTAACTACTGAATACCAAATGATTTTTTACATTATAACATGGTCAATGAGGTTGATTACAGTTCAATGACTAGACAGACACTGGACTTGGAGTTCTGTAGGAATAGATCCTGTGTAAAGAATGAAAATCTTAAAAGTCCCAATTTTGTAGTTCCTTCCTTCTCTATATACACACAGATGTAAAATCAATCCAATCCAAGCTACAGCACTTCAGGTCTACTGGACCTCAAGTTGAGGTCTTCAGGGAGCTACTGTTTCCACAGTTGTATATTCTAGTTAAATTCGGGTAAAATTTGCATATTTTAGAAAACAGCTCAACACTTTAGAAAAGATTGGAATTAAGATGCTCTTGGTTGGAAATCCTGGGAATACATTTTTTACTAAATTAAATTCATTTTATTTTGCCTAAAAATCCACTGAAGCACCTGAATGTATCCTTTGCATTTCTAATTTCTTGTGATTTTTGTACTACTAAAATTTCATTTTTTCCCCCTTGGTGGCCTGTTCGGATGAATTCCTGGGAGCTGCAATCTGTTGCCCCTGCCCGGAAATGGAATAGTCTTATAGAGTGTGTGAGTACCCCAGGAAGATGACTTGAAATGCAGATGCTACTAAATGTATGACTTTCACACTACTAAAGAAAAAAAAACCCACAAAAGTGTTATAAACCAGGGGCCATTTGTATTAAGTCTTTCATTTTCTCTTATCTGAACTGTGCTCTAAAAACTAGGAAACTAACACGAAAGGGTTGAAGACCAGGCCATTGTATCTTAGGGCCAGCATTCTTTCAGTGTTATTTCATCTTTCTTTTTTCAAGTCAATAAATTCCATGGCTAATCCCATAAATTACAATATGAAAAAAAAAGATACTGACCAAAATAGTTTGAATTGTCAATTCTAAATCTTTACAAGAACACTTGTTGTGGTTATAAATGTGCAATGTTTCCCCTTGGCTCCTGTTTTATCATTTTGTTGCCATCTGGTGGTGCTTTTTGGAAAGTTATGGGAGCCAGAGGAGGTGGAGACTTATTAGAGGAGCCAGTCACTGGGGGCGGGCTTTAACGTTTTATAGTCTGGCTGTGTCCTGTCTCCTGTCAGCTGAGACAAGCTGATCAGCTGGCCTCAGGATTCTGGTGCCATGCTTTCATCATGATGGATTCTATCTCTTGAAAGCTGTAAACTGAAATAAATCCTTTCTCCCTTAAGTTGCTTTTGTCAGAGTATTTTATCACCACAGAAAACTAAGATACCTACTCACTTGTCCACTCATTTACTGAGCCAAAGGAGAGCTGTAGATTTCAATGCTATTGAAGAAAAAAGCTCTCTACCTCTCAGGTAGCTTAAGTATTACAAATCCTTGTTATACATAGCCAAACAAAACAAACTATTACTACTTTTATATATTGGGTATTTTCTTTACTTACGTTTCAAATATTATCTCCTTTCCAGGTTTCCCCTCTGGAATTCCCCGATCTCATTCCCCCTCCACCTGCTCCCCCACTCACCCATTACCTCCTCCCTCCCCACCCTGCTTCTTGTAGCACAGTTGATGAGGAAAAAAATAAAGACTTGAGAGTCATTTAATTTCTAATATCACACACACACCTATACAAAGAATCATATTCACTGAAAGATAAATTACTTCCTAAATTCATTAAAATTTCAACTAGTGCCACAAATATCAAGACAATTGCTTCTCTCAGATCCAGCACTTTCTGTGATGGGATTTTGGGATTATTTATTTATTTATTTATACTTCAAAGCTAATGTGTAAACTGTACCAAGCATTATTTTTCTGATGTCTTCAAGGAAGTGAATTACAGTAACTGTAACAGCTGTTGATATAAGCTTGTGTCAGCTCATTTTGTTAAGTCAAAATTGCACTTGAACTACAAACAGACTCTTTTGAACTCTTTATCAAGAGAATTTGGAGTTTATACCAAACCAGTGTTTATCAACAGAAAGGTGTTTCACAAAACAAAAACATCTACAGGCAGATTTTAAGTATATAAATAGATATTTATTCCATCTCTAAATTTTGGGTTTATTTCAGTATTTGTTTCTAATTTATTATGAACAATTTAATGCCACTATTTAACAGTTTAAAATATTTCCATAGAAAAAGACCACACTTAATTTAAAAGTTAATTAATTTTATCTTTTACAATGATTATCATTTTAGAATAATGATGTTAGAAAACCTAGGGGAAAAGAAACATTGAGATGAGACTTAAAACAACTTGACTCGATGAATACAGGAAAGCACAAGATTCAGTTTTGAGAAAAAATGAGATATTGATTGATTGTAAAAAAGAAAAGATGCTGTTTTGCTATAGTACATTTATTAGTCAGATACAGAAAACATTATGTTCTTTCTCTGTTGTGATATATATGTAAACTAATGGCTAATTCTTTAGCTTACAAGACAATGACTTCGACCACCTTATAAAGATTTGCATCATGGCAAGAGTTGAGATTTTACAGTAAGACGGTAACCCAAGGGTCAATTTGGGGATAGTCTTTTAAAACCCCACTCTTGCCATAATTAGTCAGTGGACACGTGAGAACTAATTAATCCTTCCCAAGGGCATGCCGACCCCCTAACAGGCTTCACCTGTTAACCTCCAACTCCACTAGGGATCATGCTTCAAACACATGAAACCTTAGAAGATAAACCATATCCTAACAATATTCAAAACATATGAACACTTTCTGACAGAAATCTCAAGAACTAATAATTAGGTAGGAGCTTCTTTTATACAAAGATAACTAAACCAACTTAAAATGTTATAACATTCTTTAAGTATTAAAAACAGCTGCCCTTTCACAGGAAGAAACTGTGTGTACTCATAAATTCTCATCTGCAAAACCTCTTGAAAATGAATATACTCTTCTCAAAATGTGCAACCAGGATGAGTCAAGTCAGCATTTATTAAATGTACATACATGCACATATCCACACACTGGTCAGGTATGGAAAGTGAGGAATCTGAGAAAATAGAGTAAACAGACATGAGCATTCATAATCCACTGGAAGAAATAAGGGGTGATTGAGAGCTAAACACATAATAGAGAGATACAGGGAATCACTTATCAAAATTAATTTTGATAAAAGAGGAAGTAATTGGAGAGACATCAGCCGACACGATACTGACTGACACTGGATATTTCAGATTTATAAAACACTGGGACATTTTCTATTGAGTTGTCCCTGTCACCTATAAGGTACCAGTGAGCCATTTCTTTCCATCTGCACGTGCCATCAATTTTCTGAAGCTCTCATCTTGAGTCAGTCATTATAAACACTATTTTCACACACCATGGAAATTAAAAATGCTATATAGACTGAAACAAATCCAAGTTTGGCTAAATAATATTAGCATTTTAATGTAATAAACAATAGAGATTAGATCAAGATTTTTATTAAGTTTCAGTATGTTACATCTTTTGTCCCAGCAAAGATTTTTTATATGATATTTCTTTTAATAAGATATAAAAACCTATCTGACCATATTACTTCTTGAGTTTCTTTTGGGCAGCTTTCTTCTTGACCATTTGTAATCGCTTCATTGCGTTGAGCTGTGACTCTTGTGAGGTTGGACCTTTAAGAGATGCTGAGGTGCTGCTGCTGGTCTCTGATGTGGTTTTGCTCGTGGCACTTCCACTGGGCCCCGTTGTGCCACTATTTCCATTCCCACTCAACTGGCTGCTGCCTCCAGGAACTAAACTACTAGGGCTAGGAAGACCCACTTTGCTGACATTGTCACAACTAACTGAGCGACTCAGGCCAGTCTTGCCTAAGGTTAGAGGTGGAAGCGGTTTCAACGGGACAGAGGGGCTGGTGCTGTTACCAGAGCCTATTTTGGAACCTATTCCACCTTTAGATGATGTTGCTAGAGCAGTCAAGCCCACCGGCTTCTGGCTAGCGGATGAGGCAGCAGGTTTTCCACTACTGTTTTGTGCTGTGGAATTCAATTTTGCTGTTGATGGACCAGCTGAAGAAGTTTTGGCTGCAAAAGCTGCCCATCCAGTTAGGCCACTAGTTACTGACGAGGACACATTGTTACTAGAAGAATTTCCTGACATAACCGTGGATGGCTAAAAAAAAGAAATAATAATAATAAGTCAACACTTGTATATCTTTGAATATAAATGCTTACTTGTATATAAAGAAGCAATGATGTGGATAATGTGGGCACTACAACAAAATTAGGTTCTAAGGAAGCTGAATTGGAAAACACATGGGAGTTCTGTAGTCAGGGAGACTGCTATACAACCTGCTCTTCCTGAATGGCACATAGTTTTAATGAATCCAAAGAAAATTTATGAAATTCCTTTAGGAAATGCCTTTAGATTCAGTCACAAACCACAGAAGAGAATCAGATTTACTTCTCCAAGTCACTTTTCTTACTTCCCAAAACTTTACCTCACTCATCACACATCTCGGTTCAGTCTACTTTAGTAAATAAAACTGTTTTCACACAGAAGAAAATAACTAAGACAAAGATTCAATCAATAGTGGACGTGTTAAAGGAAATGTTTCCATACAAGTTCTAAAGTCACTTAAAATAAGTTGCCACAAAAATTTCAACATCTATTCTACTACAAAATATACTCAGATGTGTAAACTTCGGATAGATTAAAAAGAGCTCATGAATGCAGTTTTGAGGTGTGTGTTTCACTGAAACTATAGTAACAGACCCCAACTTTCACATAGATGACTTTACATCTGCCTCTTGGGCTGTACTGGCACTTTGGGAAGGTCTGACATACTCCTGGCTCATGGTCAGCTATAACATTTCAGCTTCTATGATCAACTTCCTACACAGACAGACAAGAGGCCCTACACAACGATGCTGTTTTCAGCAAACGGGTGACTTCTGTTCACTCACATTCTGTCTACCTTCATATTGAGAGAATCTTACAAAAGCATTCAGATATAGGACTGTATTTAAAATGAAAAATACATAATATATAAAAATAGTGATATAGTATCTAGAATATCTACTTGTAGTTGAGAATGGAGCTCTTATGAAATAGTTGGCAAAACTTCATTAGCTCTTACAAAGTTGCCTTCAATATAGTCTGTATATGAGCACTTTTAAGCACCAGAAAAGAAACTGAAGAGTGCTTTGGGTCCCTTATTAATAAGAGAAGTTGAAATTTTTGTTCACATGTTCTGAAAAGCCACACATTTTTATAATATCATCATATAATTATTTCATTATATCCTGATTAGGAAACCATCTTACAAAACAAAAATTCCTACTGGAACATGAAAGGAAAAGAACACAGTGTGGCAAACTTAATTTTCAGTTTGAAAAATCCATTTTTCTCCTTTCCTTTTTATAAAACATGAAACCATCTGCTGTGGTGACCCTTCATCAAACTCCAGCAAAGCAAACGTATTTAAAGTAACTAAAAGACAGTGCAGTGGAGGATAGACAGGAAAGCAAGTGGATGTGCTGAGCACTCGACTCTAGTGACTGCTGTGGCCTATGCTGCTTCCTTGAGACAGAACACAACCAGGATGCAGACATGACACAGCACAGACTTGGGAACCGAGTAATACCTCATACTTCAGTGTAGAAAGTAAATCCTGATATAAACACTCCCTTCCTAACTAATTAACAATTAGCTGTCTTCACTCCCAACATCACCCAAATAAAGTTTCTCATCAAAGTTTACCTAGAGCCTACCCTTCACTCAGTCACACTGATGCTTAATGTGGATGCAAACGAACACACTGTACCTTAACTTCGGTTCTCTTGAATGCTAGGAAGGTTGTCTCTTGTTTAAATTTGGTCTCTGGCTTCTTAACTAATGGATCCTTGACAGTTGGAGCCACAGAAACAACAGTAGGTGCTGGTTTCTGTGGTGGCTTCTGAGTTTTCTGAGCCTAGGAAAAACAATGAAAAATTATATATAAAATTTTTTATTGAATAACAAAATTAAAAATGTATTAAATAACTATAAACATTATTAAATAATAACGATAGTTCTCAAGAATATTGTGGTGGTACTGAAAAATCAAAAATATTATAAACACAGTTTTACAGATTTTATTAGTGTCTGAAGTGTAATGATACCATCAATCATATAAATTAGAGTTGGTTAGATACAGTTTTAATAAGATAACCCTCTAGTTTTCAATAAGGGAAAATCCCAAACTCTAGTACAGCTCCCCTTTGTTATCCATGTAGGATGGGTTTCAGAACCTCTGATAAATACCAAAATCTGTGGATGATCAGTCAAGTTCCTTAGATATAATTATATTATGTGGGCCGACTGACACCTGTCTCTAAGTACTCAGGAGGCTAATGCAAGAAGACCAGTTTAGGGACAGCCTGGGCTATAAAAGACTTCACCAATGTTCCTGTTAGTAACAGCAATAAAAGCCCATTCCGTCACCAACTGGACATTCATACGACTACTTTGGTCATTTCTAGAATGAATAGTCATGTGAGTTCAAGCATGTGTGTACTAGATACGTGCGTGTGTGCATATGTGTATGTGTGTGTGTGCTCCATCTACTGAGAAAGTTTGTTGTATAACTTCTCATCTGAAATAATTTTGGTTGTAGTTTTGAAGAGCTAATTTCAGTAAGAAACTAAAAAATTAATACAAAGGGGTTTTTTGTTATAAAAGAAAAAGAATATATACTAATAAACTTTTACTATTTCTAACAGAATAAAACATTCTATTTCTGCTTTATCCCATTAAACATAAAATGGACCTCCTGACTTTTATTTTGAAAAATTTGAATCTTAAAAAATAAACATATGGTCAAACATACAGAAATTCATTTGATTAACAGACATAAAGATGCTTCTATTGAGACTTCTTAAGTTCAGACTCAGACACAGGAAGTGACATTCAAGGAAGAGGTAACAAACCACTAAAGTAGATAGCTACTCCTTGGTTTCTTTAAATTAATAAAATAAAAATAATTTGTTTACCTTTTAAATTAATAAAATTATAAAGTCTTCAGTATAAGTAGTTAGTGTGAGCACACTGAGGGAAGGACATTGTGAGAATGAGATAAAAGTCACACAGGCCAATGAGAGGGGAAGGCTGGTGAATATGGGCAAGGTAGGAAGACAGATGGACACACAGGTGGGAAGACAGATGGACACACAGGTGGGAAGACAGATGGACACACAGGTGGGAAGACAGATGGACACACAGGTGGGAAGACAGATGGGCACACAGGTGGGAAGACAGATTGACACAGGCCTCTGCACAACTGTGAGTTTCCTGGTTTTTACTCCCTCAGGAATAGATATTTTTCTGTTATCTTAACAGACTCTACAAAGCCTGGGACATCCTATGTCACCACTTGTGCTTCATGGTGTTATCAAGGTCTTTGGGCACAGCAACACAAATCTATACAACAGTATATATGCAAGCACTTAAATGTTAACTTATTTTTCGGTGTGATTTTCAGTATGCTAAATGTCCTAATTTTCATTTTGAAATCATGTACTGACAAAGGAGCATCAGATGGTAGTTAAATGTAAAGCGTGATTCTTACCATTCTCTTCATTTGTCTGGTGCATCGGGCACAGTACCACACCAAGCGGGGGTCATTGACTTCTTTGTCTGTCACTTGGGGCTTATGGCAGTCTTGGTGGTAGAGGTTGTGGCACTCTTGACATTCTACCAATTGGTTTCCAGATGCCACTGTCATTTGTCTAAGAAAAACAATGCATTAAACACTACCATTTCTTCATACAATTTAAAGCCATTTCCACATTCTTCTGGTAAAGTTTGTTATATTAAAGAGAAAGAGCTCAGAAAAATAAATCCTCAATAAGAAAAATAGCAAACCCTAGTATAAAGCCCACATAGGACTTTCATTTCTGATAGGTTATACTTAGTCAATAATTACAACACTTCAATTAAGCTGAGTTCTATTTTTAGTCACTTATTATTGCAATTCTTTTCTATTTCTCAGAAGGCAGCAGGCTCTGACTATAATAACACCAGCATTTTTCTAGAATCTCTATTACATTCCCTTGATAGGTAGCTACATGTGTTTTTCCTCATCACTGATAAGTTAGGTAGGCTGAGTGTGGACACTCACACTTGTCACTCCAGCAGACATGTGGCTGAGAGAACATCATTTGAGTTTAAGCATAGCCTGGGCTAGATATTGTATTGTAAGCCAGCCTGAGTTACAGTAAGAACCTGTCTCATAAACTTAGTTTAAAAACACATAACAAAACAAACAAAGAAGCAAATGTTATCTAAAGAACCTACTCTAATCATTTACAAGATGTTTGGTATAAATCTGATCAATGTATATAAATGTGAACAGAATGAAATAGTGGGTGCATAAAAAAGGTATATATTTCACAGCACAAGAAAGTGACCACTACAGGCTTAGCGTATTATACTATGTGCCTTGACAAAAGGAAACAGTGAGTCCCTAAATCTCTTCCAGTGAGTACTTTTATAATATTCATTATAAGATGCTCATTTCTATAGCAGATTGGGGTAAACATGCAATGTATGTGGAAACAAACAGTTTTATGCAGAAGACATCAACTCAATTTCTATAAAGCCCCCAAAGCACATATTTCCTTAGTTCCAATACACTAGAAGAGTAGAAGTTAACATTTTATTAGAATAGCCATAGAAATTATTTATGAACAAAACAAACAAAAAACACAAAACCCAAAGGATCTTCTACTAAGCAGAATTACATGCTTCTGTAATTATACATTCTAGTTTTAAAATGTCACACATAACAGCCTACATTCATTTTCACTATTCTTAGGGAATGATGTAGTGGTGTTTTTAAGAAAAAAAGGAAGAAAGATGGAACTGACATGTGTTAGATTCTTCCTCATTTAAAAAAGTGTATCATCACTTGCTTTAGAACTCAAGAATACAGAGTGGTACTACAACAAAACACACTAAAGGAGCTGTGGTCTGATGATAACCTAGCTAAGTTTTCAGAGTACTCATGTATTAGATGTGCAGTTAACAGGATGCAGTCCTACTTATTTGTTCTTCACTCCAAATAACAAATACAAAACAAAGTTACCAACACATTATTTGAATTTAGGGGTTTGGGTGGGGCAGGAATAAACAGAGTAGAAGAGTGTTTGCTCCTTCTAAAGAACCAAAACAATCTGTCGTAGGGGATAACCTACCTACAAACAACACAGGCCAGTCCCATCTCCATGGCAAAGTCTTCAGCACTAGTCTCATCAAAGCTGGAGAGGTCAGCCATAGTTAAATCCTTGCTGGTTTGGACAGTGATGGGAGAGGATCGTGTCTCTGGTTTCTCTAATCTAGGTTTCTTTGGAACATCAATTCCTTCAGTGACATCTTTCATCTATGAAGAGAATGATCATAAAATTAACATCACATAAACTCTAAATCACTGAGAGAAATGAGGGGCAATATATGGCAAAGTTCATTTTATAGACATTTTCACACGGACAAGGAGAGCTGTACACTTCAAAGAACAGAAGAAGAATCTTAACTATAATTTGAGCATGGGAGTAGTAGGAGGGGGAAAAGGAAGGGAGAAAAATCACACAAATGCAATACTCATACTCTTAAAAAAATTAAGAACGGTAATTGGCAATTAGTATGCTAAACCAGCCAGATATAAATAAGTCAAAATAGTATAATTAATATCTGTATTCCCCTTTGTATTGTACATATTAAAGAATTCTGAACATTCAATGTGTATACTATCTTTTTTCTCTCATTTAAGATGTTTGGATTAATATGGTTATTTAAAACAACAGCAGCAGTCCCAAAACTTTAGGGGTAGGGACACTGCTGATGGAATAAGATGCCTGCTGTGCAAGCATGAAGGGTTTGGATCCTTCAAACCCACGTATGAGCACGTATGGAGGCAGCACCTGGCCAGCTAACTACATTAGCTTGAATGAGTGATATCAGGGGTCAGCAAGAGACCCTGCCTCAGGAAACAGAGTAGATAGTAAGTGTGTGGGATATTTACTGTTGACTTTGAACATCTACACACATGTAAACATGCATTCACTACCGATTCACATCAACACACATACACAGGAACATATACTATATATAAAAATATAAGCAAAACCACCTTGATTGTGACCAGTACTATTCAAACTGCACTGAAAAGGTAAATGAGCGGTGCTCCCCATCTACACTTACTGCATTACCATATTTCCTTCAAAGCTAATTCTGGCAATTTTAAGATATAAAAGCTAAAGGTAAATCTGTTGGATTCACAAAAATTAAACCCTGAAACTACAGAGAATTAAAAATTTTAAACTTTATTAATAAAGGTATAAATTTATTATAACAATTTGGGATAGCAATTGGTTGTCTAGGAATGATAAAAATATAATTATCTTCACATCCACTTATAGGTATATAACTTATTAAAATTACTAACATGGTCAGAGAAATATATTTATAGCTCACTGAAGCTGTACTACAATAAAGAAAAAAACAGAAATCTAAATATTTCCTAGTAAAGTAACTGGTAAATTTATTTATTCAGAGAATCAATGTTAATGGTCACAAACAAATGATATAAAACAAAAAGCAAACAAAAAACACACAAAACACACTAAGACCTATATATCGACATAAAATTGAAAAAACAAACAAACAGTTTGGTCACAGAGACTCTTTTGGATGAATGTGCTTGCTACCAAACTGATGACCTGTGTTTGAACCCCAGCACCCTTGTTGGAAAGAAGACCTGACTCCTTCGAGTTGTTCTTTGGCTTCCCCATACACCTGTGGTGTATGTGCTCACACTCCCACAAAATATTAATGGAACAAAAACTTAACAAAACACTGTTGAGTGAAGAAAATAAATGACATATAAAAACACTATAATAACAGCTGTGTAAATACAAAAGCACAAAGATAGTGCAATGTACTAGACTAAGAATAATCTATCATTAGGAACAGTATGAAAATGTATGGGATAATAGGCCTACCTGAGGGCAAGGCCCTACTGAACATCTTCCTAGTGTATTTTGTATTAGTTACTGAACTTTAACTGCTATTTACAAAAGTTAACCAAAAAGTATAAATCCCCTATTACCTGTAACCTTCTCATGTAACAAGTTCAAGTTTAGTGAGACTCAGTTTCTTTGTTTTACTTGTCAACAGCTACTGGAGTCAGAGTTATAGATTAAAATCTTTATCGCCTTCCCCTGCGGTGCAAACACTTGATGATAACTATCTCAAATCATAGTTAACATTTCTATATTTTATTCATTCTTTTAAAAGTTCAACATCTCCAACTATGAAAATATTTACAGAATGTTCATGATGTAACTATACCTACTGCTACATAAAGCTGACACAAGACATTCTTTCTGCCTATGAAAATTGTTTATCATCTCATAACTAAACTAAAAGCACAGCTTACTTTATCAGCAGGTCTCTTCTCGGCCTCCTTCTTTATCTTCTCAGCTGGAAGGACTTTGCCATTACTGCCGCCAGCAGGGAGGCTAGATGATGTTTTGGGCTCTTGCTTAATAGAAAGTGATTTTGTACTTGAAAGTTTGGGTGGTTCCACATCCTGAAGGGTGAAATAAAAAAGTATGAGGCCTTCGTTTTATTCAAAATAGAAGGGCTGAGTCTATTGCTTAGTGGTGGGGCACTTGCCTAGCATGCAGAAAGTCCTAGGTTCAATCCCCAGTACTGAAAAAAGAAACAGGCACAAAAAGTAATAATCTAAACAATTTTCAGTTAAAAACCAAGACACCATATTATAGTCATTGTAACACTGTTTCCTACCATGGCCTCTCCAAGGAAAACTGAGAGACAAGCAGCAACTATCTGATGTTTTCACAGTGTGTGTGTATGTCAACCAGACACCCTCTGCAACCACAGATCCATTGTCACCTGGACTTCTTGTGCTGTTCTGTAATCACCCTCTTGCAGGTTTCTATTCTAGAACCTAGGCACTGAAGCTGGGCTGTGGACATAACTTATGCTTCAGATTCCGATTAGACTCCAGCTAACCACACAGCCATCTTCCGTCTTAGTTAGGCAGCTGTGTCTGCACACCTGGCTGATTTGGAGTTTTACATCTAGAATAGTACAAGACTTCTTGCTGAGAGCCCACATGTGCTTGGTAGACACTACTCCTCTGACTTATTTTATTGTAATTCCTACAATAAATACAAGACAGTTCTTAGTCTCATTTTACCAAGTTTGGGTGAAATAAACTCAGTTTTCTTACTGTAAAGTGAGAAAAATACACAATACTAATTTCTAGGGACTATTATTACAACAAAAATTTATTATAGTCACAAACCACTTAGAAAAGGCCTAGTTAAGACAATGTAACATTTCAAGGTATGTAACTTGGTATCATATAACTACAAGAGGTAAACTGGACTTTCAAAAGGTGTTCCTGACTCTAAACCACACATTTGTCACATAATGCTGCCATTTACCATCCACAATGGAGCTACATGGTTTTGTCATCTACAACCTTTACCCATAGATTATTCTGTCCATATTTAATTCATTTTGTCAAAAAAAGAAAACACACACACACACACACACACAAATATAACAACAAACCTATGTCATTTATGTTTTTATCTTTAAAACATGACAGAATAATTAGAAATAAGTTTAGATACCTTTAACAGCTTAAAAATAGTTACAAAAACCTGGAAATTAAATTGCAAATAAGTGTTTTTTTTTTTTGTTTTGTTTTTTTTTTTAATAGACCAGTAGAGTGATTACTATGGCAGAGAGTGTTTCAAGACAATACAAATGTTATTAGGAACAGCTCCAGCTCTTTCCAAGCTCCGGATTCAGGCAGATACCTTTTGAATTGGACGGTAACTTGAATCAATGCCCCGAGCCAAAGACTCGTCAAGCAATGCTTTTAGCTTTTCAGCAGAATCTTTACTCTTTGAGTGTAAGAAACCTAGTGCTTTCAGAAAAATGGGATCAAGTTCCAAGTTCACAGTAGCAGCCATTGCAAACACCTGAAGAAAAGAAAAAAGAAAAAGGATGGGGAGTAATTCAGACAAAGAATAATTATATACCCCAATATTTATTCATTCTGATTTCTTGTTTGTAGTATTTTAAAATATCTGAAAGGTTATTAGAGGCAAAGTAAGGACTGGCATTATCTGACTTCCTTCTCCACTCTCGAACAGTGGATTTTATCAGCTTTCTATGTATCTATGTGCACCCCACTTTTGAGACAGGGTCTCCCTATATGCTAAGGCTGGACAATTTGATCTTCCTGCCCCCACCTCGGCACTGGTGAGTTTGGAGGTGTGTGCCACTCCACCTGGCAAGGGCCAAGTTTTAATGCTGACAAGATCTTGAATCACAGAGCACCTTCTTAGTCATCTATAACAACATATCTGTAACTTATGACATACATAACTTGTTTGCTTTTAAGTTTTTACATATCAAAAGGTTTCTTTTTAAATCTTACTTTTACCACATAAATAGAGATTTAGTGTTCATAGGGGTTGGGGGTGGGACAGGCAGGCAAGGACAGGACAGCACAACGGGTCCTCAGAGCAGTCACTGTGCAGCTTTTACAACTGTTTCTTGTTTTGCTTCTGTGCACTTTCCCTTCTCCCCAGTCTTCTCTATTCTTAATATCCCAGAAAAACATTAGTGGTAGGCTTACTACATCACATTTAGAAGGAGGGATCTCTTGCATTAAGCTATTTCTTAACAGCAAGGTCTCTGAACAATGATCCTTACCTACTGCATGGATCCCTCAGGTCTGACAACAGTTGCTATCCTAAGAAGCTTAAACAACAGGCCAGATAGCAGAGCCACACATCAAAGGTCTGCAAAATTCTCAACAGTCAAGTTTTGTTTCCAGTTAATACCAATGTTATCATGTGGTTCTATTTTTGGCTGTCCTTTTTCCAAATACCTTCTAGGCAAGGAATTATTAAAACAAAAATATACCCTTGGTGTTCAATCCTTTGATCAATATACTAAGGTTTTAAATCCTTTTCTATCCTTAAGTTTAAAGGCATAGTGATGAAACAAAGCTACAGGTCTACAGTTAAAAATCTCTCACCAATTCCACAGTAAGCTCCCATTTTCAAGGGCTTACAATACCATCAAAACTTGCTGTACATTGGATCTTGGCATATGAAAGCAAAGGCTGAAAATAGATTTCATTTATTCCTTCTATTTTTCTCTCCATAGCTTCCCAAGATCAAGAGGACACAGACAGACACCCCCTCCCTCCAGGCTCTTTATAAGTTCCTATGAAGATATTTGATAAATAAAAATTATTGCTTATTCTATGTTCTACTAAAATACCATCTGTCTGAATTACCTAGATAATGGAGTTTGAAGGCTAGTACTAGAATGAAAAAGTAAGGATACCTCATAGTTACATTAGTAAGGATTTAAGGACATGAAATAGGCTCTGTTGCTACTTAAAGTTACATTACATGTATTATCTCCAAAGAATGACAGGTTCAGGAGAATTATTTTAAAATGTACTGATGAGGAAAAATTATTTGATACAATTTCCATGGTTAGAGAGGTAAAAATGTTTCAAATTCTATAAGACAACAGCAGTCTAACCTTTCTATGACCTAAATTTATACAGCCATAGGCATACTAGTTTATCTAACCCAGGGCAGTCTATTTTACATATTACTGAGCAAACAGCCAATACTACCTACACAAATATTTACAGTGTAACAGAAGCACTATTTTATATTTTCTTTTTTGAAAAATGGAAGCAAATTATTGTTTGGAATTTCTGTCAACACAAATGAAATGCCTATAAATTAGGTAGTTTATAGTATAAGTCTACAAAACTTGTCAACAGCAATATTCTAATGGAAACCTCAGAGTTAGTTCTTTTTATTATGACTTGACATGTTTGCTCCCCTGTCATAAATTACTGATATCTTTCAAACCCAATTCTGCACATGGTGAAATGTGGTGTGTGTGGAAGAAAGGTTTGGGGACTACTATTCTAATCTAGCAACTTCCAATCTCCCCTTCCTCCATATATGTCATGACTTCTGTAAAGTATAAATGCTCATCCTGCAAATCCATTCAGTGTTTTTACTGAGCTCAGCCCCACACACTCCCCAAACTCATTTTATCAGCAGCCCCCACTCATTGCTAACACTTTGTCTTTACTATTCTCAGTAATGACATCACGTTTTATAGCTTCCTACAAGGCAGTGTTCCTATGACTTGTTCCATCAGAGGCTGTAGCGAATGGTATCCAGATGCTCTGGAGCCTCTTCTGAATGGCCCGTCTTAGAAATTCCATGACTCCATTTATCAACCTCTGACCTCATCCTCACTGCTCTATTTACAGAACGTTAGGGCCAGGCTCTGCTTTCTCCCTCCCCGAGATTACCTTTAATTCAGCACATATTATCATCTTCTAAAGCTTTTGACAAATCATTTTATCTAGCTCTTCAACAGAAAGACCTTCATCTTCAGTCAGTGAAATACAAAATCTGCTACACCACTCTTACTGACTAAAACCAACCTCCTCCTTTGCAAAGTATATCTTTTTTCCCCTTTTCCATGGTCTCAAGAACATATTTGGGGTGTTAGGCCAATATTTTTTCTTGGTTAATTTCTCCACTTTCCTTCTTGCTCCAACTTCTTTCTCAAACCAAACAGAAGCAATAGGTGGCATAAAAATGTGCATGTAAATAAATACAGAACAGGAAGATAGATGAAAGAATATTAAGTGAGTTTATTTTAAAAACCTAAGTGTTGTTTAAAACAAAGAAGTATAAGAAAATTACTATTTATTACTTTAAAACAATCTAGTGAGGTGGCAGCGATAGTGCTGGTGGTAAATGGTTAGGACACACTGGTAGGTGAATGGTTAGGACACACTAGGAAGTATCTGTAGCAAATGAAAGTCACACTGCAACTGCCAGCACTAGCAATCACCTCCCCACCTCGCTCACCTTTGTTTATGGCAGTTCTCTAAGCATCCTCATCCCAATGCTCTACCTACTTTGCAAACATGCTTGCATTTGGCATCTTCTCCTGTCTACACCCAAACGAATGCAGCTGAAAGAAATACCAAATTCTCTTCCAAGTTCTTAGCCCTATTGGCAGGCTCCATATTTAGCACCCTTATCCTGTTTGTGTAGTTAATTCACTCCCCAACTTTGTAGAAATAACAACCATACTTTTCTTTAAAACTGCCATGCATGTATTTTTTCCTCGTTTCCCACTCTATTAAAAAAGCAACAAGAAACTGCCCTTGAAATGTCAGTTGGACATGGCTCCTATCTGTTCCTGTGCCCTCTAGAACCTTAACCATTGGCTTCTGTCGTATTCTTCAAGCCTCCCCCTGCCCTGGCATCATTTATTCCTTTGTTATTCTGCTTTTCTTGTAGCAATACTTTTTAAAATTATCACCCACGTTTCATACTTTTTCTACTCCTAATTAATGCTGTAATTCATATATTAGGACATTCTTCCCATAATTCTATGAAAATACTATACCACGATAACTTAGTCAAACAAATACCTAAAATATACTGATTTCCCTTTTACTCATTTCTCAGTTCTTTGTAGATTCCCTACACAGACTAAAAGTAAGATATTCAGAGCTACATTCGGGTGTTTTGACTTCGCCATACACCAAATCTCTTTGGGATCAACAGCACAACTACGCAGGCATCTCCTGCAGACGTCATAGACGTGCAAACTTGTGGTTTCCACTTCCTATTTTACAGAAGAGAAACCCTGGGGTCTAGTCCACCATTCTACCAAACCACCTAGGAAATCCAGATTTAACTGCTGCTCTGGAAATTTGACTTCTTGCCAGTGATCAAAACCGTCTCTTTTAAGCCCATGCTTCACTTTGGCCCACCCCTTTCCACAAGAGCTAACTGCTAGTTTAATCTGGCATCCTACTGAACATCACCTCAGTGGAGCCACTTAAACCTGTATTTCTCCTAGCCAGTTTTAAGTCCTGCTTCCCTTTTATAAGTCTCCTTCTATCACTGTTGTAGGAGTCGCATGCCCTATTTTAAGACCAAGTAAATACATGAAAGATACTTTGTATGATTACATTTAAGTTGCTTTCTGACCATTCTTTCCCTGGCTCATCCCTGCTGTTGTTACTACCGTTTCAATGATCTGTCCTGGGCTCCCTGCTTTAGTTTCACTACTAAGTTTGTTCTTCACCAATCATGGGTTTGTTGTCAAACTACCATCTCCAGGCAGATGACCCCATATGGTTTTCTCTCACTTATTATTTCTCTGTTACTCTGAAAACAATGATTAGACTGTTATTTGGTTAAGTCACCAAAGTCCAATATTCTTGTCTTTTATTCTACATAGTTCTAATCACTTCAGCAAAAGGCATTAAGGAAATTCAGCTGTCTTTTCCTCCCAACTCAAAAAAGCAAGACAGCCGTCTATTTTATGGGTAGGAATCTGTACAGTGTTCTGACCTGCGACATCCACTTTCTATTCTTTCATCTGTCTTTAATTCATTAATCTCAATAGAGTATAGCTTTTATGAGAGCAGGAGTTTGTGTGGGGTGAGGCGAGTAGAATTTTACAGGTGTTTTTAAGTATGTATTGAATTAACTGGATTTTGGCCAAAATGACCCTTTTCAATGCTGCTGTGAGGTCTCCAAACAAAATTGAGCACCCCTAGCTAAGTAGATGCTTTTACTCAGATCTTTCACCTTGCCTCCCAGTTTCAAACACACTTCCAAGTTGATCACTTGCTAGTGCATGAGATAAAGGACTAGTCACGAGGGTGCAATCCTAGAATTACTATCTCATTACAACACCGAGACACCATCCCATTCCAGACTCTGCAAGATTTTGTACTCCCTTCCAATTAACTTTTTCTTTTCTTCTTTCCATTAAGTGCCTGGTCTTCGGGGAAGTCTAGAAACTCAAGATATAAAAACCCCAATTCCAAAACAAAGCCAAGGGCTAGAGAAGCTAAAAGGAGTCAGGAGACACTTTAGAAATGCGAATCCTTAGATAGAATCAAAACACAAGGGCGGCCTCGAATAGGTAAGTCCTTTTTAAGGAGGCCAGAAAAGAGCTGTAAAACTGGAGCTGTAGAGAGACCTCCGGAACCCTTTGTCTAAGGTCTGTGACAATTCCACGGTCCCAGTCCCCGGGGCCGCGGTCCTCAGTCCACCGCACCGTTCTCACGACAGCCTTTACAGAACAGAAGGAGCGGTCAGGCGGAGCCACGCAACCACCCGCAAATTATGAGGTCTGCCCTCCAGTAGGGAGGAGACCGACACCCCCAAGGAGCTCCACTCAAGCCGTCCCTCGCGGGGGTCTCGAGCCTCCCCGAGGCGCCAGGAAGCGGAGACCCTCGTCACAACTCACCGCTCCGCCCCACCACTCTGTCGGTTCCCAGTAGCTCTCTCCGAATCCGTCCCCGCCCTAACCAGCGGAAGAAGAGAGACACAAAGGTTCCCGCAACAGGTCGGAAGGGGAAGGTTTCCCAGTGAGACAGCAGGAAGTGATGTAATCCACTTCTTCCGGTCCGCCGGATTATGAATGACGCTGGGTTGGGGGGACTTGCAGACACATTGCCTTTTCTTTATTTCCACCCCTTTCCCCAGCTCAGAGCCTCGCTGGAGGCGAGTGATCCTCCTCAGGCCGCGGCTTCCAGAAGTAGCCTCGGAATCCCGGCTCGAGCTGGGCGGGAAGGCGCGGTGGCCCGAGTCGCCCGCATGCTCCCGCGCCCTCCCTGCCTGGCCGCGCCCCTGCGACCAGGTAAAGAGGACGCTTGGGCTGCTCGGCCCTGCCACCTCCTGAGAACCGCGCTCGCCCTCAGGGGTTGGCAGGGCT
Organism: Micromys minutus; assembly: GCF_963924665.1. Lineage (NCBI taxonomy): Eukaryota > Metazoa > Chordata > Mammalia > Rodentia > Muridae > Micromys > Micromys minutus. The sequence continues at coordinate 65,319,983 of NC_137973.1, read as the reverse complement.
GGGCTTGGGGGCGAAAGTGGGACCGGTGATGGCTCGCAGCCCTTGAAAGTCTTTCCAACCCCACATTCGGCTTCGCGCCGTTCCTCTGAGTGACGCGTGGGCCACCGGGCTGCGAGCTTTTCTTCAAGTCTTCTTCCTGCGTGGGTAGAGCAACAGGGCAGCTTTGCCTAGTAGGGGTTTGTGTGGTTATTTGCAGTTAAGTGCAGGGAAAAGACCTTGGAGCACGGTTTAACTTTCCCCAAAGACCTAGTTTTCCGTTGCAGCCCTTCCTGATTGGACACTGTACATGAATACTGTTTTACAGTTAGGATTTGCCGCATTTAGGGACGTTCGCTTATCCCCATCAAAGCAGCGTTTCAAATCTTCCATTATAACCTAAAACAGCAAGCTTGCATGAGAAATGCTTTGGCTTCAAAAAGGGATACTCAAACACAAACCTCTCCAACTTTGTTTGATTTGGGAATTACACGACCCCATCCCCCGCCATATCCTTTCTTTGTGACATTAAATTTCTTAATGTCAGAAAAAAATAGATGAATGTATCTTCTACCACGTTACTGCTAAAGGTAGCGGTGTTTGTCGAGCTTCCCTCGTGCTGTTCTACAGAAAGGGTATTAGGGGAGAGAATTTAAAAAAGCAAGAAGTAGAAATGATTTTAAACGTGTAAATGTGGTCTTGAAATGCCATGAAAATAAACTGTTACAATACAACAACTTACTTGCTGTCATATTTAATAGATCAAACTTTAAGCTGTGTGAGTGCTAACTGCACTGAGGAGCTTACACTACGATTGAAATTGTGTCTCAGTCGCATCATTTTAAAGAGGTCTAACTTCAAAAATAAGATTGTGGTTTAAATATAACAAAAATAAGCTCTTATGTTACTAGTAAAAAACACCATTAAACTAGTAAGGGGCCATGGAGTGATGGGTTCTCAAGGAAGGGGAGATCGGATGCAGTGGGGTTGAAGAGGAAAGGGAGAAAGTGGAAAGAATATTTCCCCTTTAAACAAAACTAAAATCTTTGTGGTCGTGGACTTAGAGGTTTGTTTTAAACTTGCTACACTTTTTAACTTTTGTTTCAACAGCGCATGGTTTGAAATAAGCACAAACAATAATCCATTTGGCCTAATTAATAGTAGTAATTTAGCAGCCATTAAAACATCTCAGACTTACCCAGGTTGTCAATCAGTATTATAGACTGTTTACCTGGTATGTGTTGTTTTTATCCTTAAATGCAAAGTAACTTACTGGTTTCTTCTATGAACATTTATCAGGATGCAAGTGTTTAAGCTTTGTAATCATAAAATAAGTTTTGCTTTCTGAGATAACTATCTTTTTCAGGCTTTCTGATTTTCCGCATATTTACATTTTATGCTGTTCTTCCTTATTAACCACAAGATCAGATTTAGCTGCAGGCATTATGACTTCATAGCAACAAACAATTCTTTCAATCTCAAGAAAGAGTACATATTCTTCTATAAGTCAGATCTCAGTGAGCATTTCACTTCCAAACATTTCTTATTTCATAAAAATGTCTTGCCCTGTTAAGCAAATAGCTAATTTAAATCGTGGTGTGATTGCCTCTGAATTATAATCCCACACCACATAGTATGAACTCTAAAAGCTCTATTTCTTTCTTTGACTTTTAATCAAAGGTAATTGACTTATTTATCTGTGAAGAAGCACTTTTAAAAATTTGTTAATGTTGTTTTGTTAGATGTCTAAAGTACTAGCTAAGTTGTACATTCAAAATATTGAAGTTTGTCTGGTGGAGAGGATTGAGCAGGTTTAAATTTAGATGTTAGCATTTGAAGGAACTAAGTAAATGTTCATACTTGTTAACTATGTCAAACTTTTTATTTTATGAATTACAGTCTGCTGATAAGGATTTTGGCTTAAGAATTCCCCACAGCATTTTATGACTCCTTGGTTTTTAAACCTCAGTATCAAATTTCCCAGTGTTTTTGGAAAAGCACTTTTAAGTTCAACATAATCCACACATTTCTTGGGAAGAAGTTTTTAAATAAAAAGCATAAGTTGGATTTTTCCCATTAAAAGTTTAGGCATACTAATAGCGTCACTAGGTAAAGAATTTGTGGTTTTTGAAGACTAGTAGGGAGTGAGGTCTAACTCAGCGACAGAGTGCTTAGCCAGTGTGAGTGAGGCCTGGGGTTTGAGATGTAACACCACCCAAAACAAAATAAATAAGGTAGCAATTTACCTCAGGGCTCCTGGTGTCCCGTTGCCCCTTACCATGGCAGAGTATGGAAGGCACTGCAATTACCATCCTCATTCCGTATGGGAGAGAACTAAGATGAAGAAAAGCTGGGCATTTTCCCATTTATTTTTCACTTTACATCCTGATTGTGCTCCACTTCTCCCAGTCTCACTCTTACAAATTCCTTCCCTCACTAACCCCTCCACTTTTCCTCAAGAATGGGGGGGTGAGGTGGAGGGGGAGCCTCTCTAGGATACCACCCTTCCTGGTACATCATCTTTCACTGAAGTTTTATAGCTCCTAAAAAATCAGAGCCAGTGTTTAAGCCCAGTTATTGTGTTTAAGACGCTGGGCTTTTCCCCATCGATTTATAATTCTTGAGTAAATAAATATTCTGCCTGCTAGACATGTATGTAGACTCTCTAGTAGTTAAGGTTCCTAATTTGTCTGAATATCAGTAATTATGTCTTTGGTTCCTTGTTTACATGTTTGGTTGTCCTCCCACCCATCCTGAGTCAACTCACGAAGGTGAACTTGTTGGCATCCTTACTGAAAATATTTTAAAAACATAATTTCTGATTATTTTGACTTTGATAAAATTGTTCCTACTACAATAAAATGTGCTTTAATTTAGACTATACTCCAATAGTATTAATGTTCTAAATTATGGAGTTTTGAGACATATTGTCATTAACACAGGCTGGCCGCAAACTGACTCTGCATTTTAGGATGACTTTGAACTCCTGGTTCTTCTGCCTCCACTCTATAAGGGCAAAGAGTGTTATTTATTCTGGAAATTTCTCTGAGAATTTTCAGAATACATTCCTTTAGAGTCAGTTAATACTTCGGTTTTTTTGAAGCAGGTTCTCTCTACAGTCTTGGCTCTCATGGAACCTTCTATGCACACCAGGCTGTCGTCTTTGAAATCACAGAAATCCTCTTGCCTTGAATGCTTTGATTAAAGGAGTGAGCCACCATGCTTGGCTAATATTTGCTAAATGTAAAATAAAATAAAACAAAATGCTTAGTAATATTTTGCTGCATAACATATTTGTTCTGTCATATAAATTGTAATTTATTGTATAATATCAAGTTGTTAAATATTTTAACTTGAACTTTGAACACCAAGCATTCAAGTTGCTTTTTAATATTCTAGGTGATAAAAAGTATGTTTATTTTTAATATTCTTCCTTCCCTTCCTCCCTCTCCCCCCTCTATCTATCTATCTCTGCACCCCTCTCTCCTTTTCATCCTGGCTCTCTCTGTCACAGAGATCTACCTGCCTCTGCTTCCTAAGTGGGATTGAAGGCATATGCCACCAAGTCCAGCAGCATAAAAAAAAAAAAAAAAAAAAAAAGATTTTAGATAAGAGAATTGTTTGTCAAAGCCGGGATATATTCATTAGAATTAAAGTGCAGACAACCCAAATGTCTAAGTATTATACCTATGATTTAATATAACCATTTAAAATAAACACATCCTTAAGATTTAAGTAACAAAACTGAAGAGTTGCAGTTTCCTTTTTGCCTACTTACTCCTCTTACCAATTCCCAGTCATGCTCACATGGAAGAGACAGACGTGTGCTCTATTGACTGTGTTCAGTCCTGAAGCTTTGCTTGTGTCTGTTGCTTTGTCATGTCCTTCAGTGACTTCAGCATGGCATCTTTCAGGAAGAACAAATGACAGGTCTGTGTGTGATGAAATATAAGGGGCAATGCAGGACGCACCCCAGAATCCTTGGAGACCCTGGAATTGACTCTGGAGTGTCTGCCTTAACGTTCAGATGTAACAAGGAGTTATCAAAATTAAAAAGGGGGGGTGGGGAAGGGATTTCTTTTTACCTATGATACTTGTAAATTTGGAACCAACACTATTCTACTCCTAAAAACACAGGGCAAACCAAAACACTCACTAAATTTGTACAGTTTTATTAAATGTTTAGTATTAATTACATGAAGTGAGTAATGAGGAGACAATGCCCAGAAAAAATAATGCTTTTTAAATTCCAGTTATCAACCAACATTTTTTTATTTCCACGGAGAGTCACGTGTACTTCTCATTTCTCTTAGCTCATTAATTTTTCAGATTTCACCATGGGCAGCTATTTCTTTTATTTTGTTGGCATTTAACATTTGTGAGTACTCACAATGAGTAAAGTTTATAGCTTATGTGTAAAATTAATTTTCTCATTGTTCTTTTGTATCTTCTTTCTACACACACACACACACACACACACACACACACACAGACCAACATTTTTTTTTCTCCACTACACTCTATTCTGTCCTTCTGAATGCTTTTAAAGAGTGCCATCTAGTGTCTGTTTCTGAATTGTGGTTTAGAATGTGGGTAACTGGACCAGGGACTCAAGAGTATAAGGCCCTAATTGACAAAAATGCCTTAAGGACATTGTTTGACCTCAAGATATCCTGTCCATGCATGCATTCCTCAAATACTTTTTACATACTAGTATGCAGTAGGCTCTATTTTAAGCATAAGTTAACAAAATTCCTTTACAGAGCATTCTGGTAGTTGCTGAAGAATAAACAGTGTATGTATTATGATGGTACTAAGTGTTGGGGAGGCAATTAAAATATAGAAGGCAAAGAAAAGGGAGTGTATAGATTGGGGTTTGGAATATAAGAAGTAGACAGTATTATTAATACCTGGAGGCAGTGCTCTGTGTTCTGGAAACAAGTATAAAGATCTTAAAGTTGGAATGCAGCTAGAACTCTATCTAATCTTAATTCACTTTAGGGGATGCAGTAAGCAATGAGAAAAATTAAGAGACATTCAGGAGACAAAAGGATTAAACCAAGGTCTGCGTAGGGCACCATAGAAGGCCGGACGTTTATTTCAGTAAGATGGAAAGATACTACAGATCTTGCGCTAAGTGGCAAAACCTTATTTTTAACAGTTGCAGGGAAGGAGGGACAGAAGCGATGGTGACTCAGAAGCAGTGGAAATGGAGTGAAATAGGGTCTGTGTGTATACTACAGAGAGATCCAGACGTGGTGGCCCAGGAAGGGGGTGTGAAACAGTACTCACTTTCTATTACACAGTACCAAGGCTGCTCACCTTAACACCATCCCTAAGAGTATGTAACCATGTAGAGTGGGAAAGTTTTCTTTTAAAATCCATATTCAGCCTTGAAGTAAAAATTCTTACATATAAATTCTTACTGTTTTTTTTTTAAACATATTTTAGCTTATAAATTGTTACTTTTGAAGGCCTATAACCATATTGATTTTGTTTGTAGGTGACCCAGTGACAACATAAAATGAAAGGCTTTAAGAAGAGTCCTGCGGAAGAATCTCTGTACCTGGAGTACTCTCACCAAACAGAAGGGTGCATCTTTCCTCTCCATACGTCTGTAACTTTGTTCTTGTTATCGTACTGTGAATGCAAGGTCTTTAACGTTTGCTTCGTCCTTACCGACGAAACTGCAGACACTTCATTCCTGAAAGAGGCACTGCCCCAGGACTTGGAGATACAGGTTGTTTCCAAGCAGGCCCTCCCTCCAATAGTCCAGAGCTGTTGTCTGCCTGCGGTGGTCGATCAGCCTGACACTTTCTGCAGAGCAGGACTTGCTGTTGTCCTAAGACACATAATCCAAAAGTCCTATGAAGCTGAGCCCTCAAGAAAAGAAATTCTGGAACTTCTGGGTTTTAAAAAGACTTGTTTGAAGGCCTGTGCTGAAGTAAGTATAAAGCATCTTCTGCTATTTAAAGCTACAAGTAATAACATTTACTCCAACATGATTTTACCTTACCGTTGGTCACTATTGGATAGTTGAGTCTTTGCATGGCATCATTACAGGGCAATACTAAAAAGAATTTAAAATGTGCTTTATGAAGCTTAGATGCATTATTTTGAAATGATAGCATTTTTCCTCCTTCACCATATTGAGGACCTTTAAAAGAAATGTTCATAAATAGATAAGAACTCAAGTAGTAGGGCCTTGTAAGCCCTGAGGAGTTTTAAAGGCCTTGGGGGTGTCTTGGTGGCATGGTGCTAAAATAGTAGCTGAAAGCTCAAATCTTGAGACATAATCATGGGGCAGAAAACTTACAGTGAATAGCTTCAGTCCTTTGCAATCTCAAAACCACCACAGTGCCACACCTCCTTTAACAAGGCCAAGCCTCCTAAACCTTCCAAACAGTTACAGCATTTGGGGATCAAGTATTCAAATACATGAGCCAGTAGGGTTCATTCTCACTTAAACCACCATGTGGACAGGGGTGATGACTTACTCAGTAAGGATGCAGGGACACAGAAGCTGCATTTTTCTGACACTGTAATATTTTTTTCTGATCTAGCATAGAATCCGAGCACCCAAGTATGCTTTAGCCCATCCCTTAAATTATTTGAGCCAGTCTTATTTCCCAGTAGTAGCTAATTTTCTTGAAGACGTGTTGAGAGGGAGAATTGCTCTCATCTTGCTTGTTTTGTAGGTTAGTCAGTGGACCAGGCTATGTGAACTCACCATCCCTTTGGCTGTTGAGAATTTTCTCCAAGAGTCCTCTGGCCATCCCCCAACTATCCCTGAAGAAATACTGGAGCTTGAGAGAAAGCTCAGCGAGCCTGTCAGAGTACACAACGATGACAAACTTCGAAGACAGAAGCTGAAGCAACAGAAGGCCGCTGGCAGTGAGCCTCCCTCGGGTAAGGGAAAAGCGAAGAGCAAGGCGAGTACACAGAAGACATCCAAAGACTTGGCTGGTTTGTCCAAGAGTCTAGAACTGAAGGTGGCATTCTCAAAGCTCACAGTGCAAGAAGATGCAGCTGCTACCACCAGGGAGCCGTCTCACATCAGGAAAGCCAAAGCTTCCGACCTCCCGCCTCTGGAGCACCTGTTTGCGGAAGGACTATACTTCACTCTGGCTGACATAGTGCTTCTGCCCTGCATTCACCACTTTCTGGTAAGGATTTGTCTGTAGTCTTTACGTGACTAGGAGTTTCAGTTTTTTTAAGTTGCTTGGGTTTGTGTTTGGTTCTCAGCAAATCTCTTGTCTGTATAGTGGGGGCTATTCTTAAGCTCTTGATTGTCTTTCCTCCAAAGGTGCATGTGTGAAAGGCTTGGTCCCCAGCCTGTAACTTACTTGGAGATGGTAGAACTTTTAGGTGTGACCCATTGGAAGGAAACTATGGCAATGGCTGTGAGCCATTTAGCTGGATGCAGCCATTTGTGGCACTTTTTGTTCCTTTTGCTTTATTTGCTTGAGGTCTCCTCCCTGCAAATTCCTGCTGCAGGGTTCTGTGCCACTACAGGTTCACAGTAACAGGCTCCAGTGACCATGGACTGAAATCTCTGGAACTGTGTGGCAAATAGACCTTTGTCTTATAAGTTTATCATCTCAGTACTTTCTCATAGTGATGAAAATCTCATTAACATATGTGATCAGTGTAAGGAATGAATAAAATTATAGTTAATTTTGAGTTACTAAATGTTAGTAATTGATATTATTGTTAATTTTAAGTTGCTATTATAATTATCTTTATAAAACAAATTTCAGTGAGAAAAAAATGACTAAAAATTAAGAACACTTGTCAGCTTTATTTTATAATAAAATAGTCAGTTAAGATACTAACCATTATACTGGGTATTATCAAATCAGAATTTTTTTCCTCTTATTTGAATACTTCTCTGTAAGATTGCATGCTTTTTAATGATGTGGGAAAATTCACATGTGAAGTTTTTTGTCCTAGTAAAGTTTATTTGCCTATCTATCTATCTATCTATCTATCTACCGATTTATCTATCCACCATCTATCTGATATACTATCACTGATGAACATAAGAGGCTAGCTTTTGCAGCCTTCCAGTTGGTTCTTAGTAGCTGCATTTTTCCTAATTTTAAGCGTGTTCCTTTTTTCCCTAATAGAGACCCAGGTACCAGATTTTAGTCTGTTTATATATCATCATGTGTATATATCATTAAACTTCTAATAAAAATCTGTACATTGGCATTGGTAGAATATGGAGAAATTGTTACTTTCTCAAGGACTTTTGTTGTCTCTCTTGTCCAAAGTGAAATAACACAACAATGACAAGCAAATTATTTCAGAATCAACCAACATAGAAGGAGACAGAATTGGGAATTGTTTTGACTTTAATTGGTATTCTAAATGTCCTTTGGTTGTCTTTCCCAGTCAAATGATTTTTTTTTTTTTGTTTCATTTATCTTTGACTCTTCCATTTTATGACTATAAAGGTCTGTAGTGGGCATACATTATGAGAGACATGATATCCATGATTCCTAATTTCTCTAGAGTCTATAGAGGCGCTCTCACTATTGTAGATGTTACTGAAGGTGTGTTTGTCAGAGCTTTGTAAGTACTTGGAATACAGTGTTGATCAAGGCAGTTAAGATCCTAGACTTCACTGGAGTTAATTTTCTAGTTAGGGAAACGAAGAAATGAACAAGTAAACAAACAAATAATATTTATATAAAATAATGGTAAGTGCTACAGAGAAAATAAGAGTATTTGATTTTTAATTCAAGAAAGCAAAAGACAAATTGGATTCACCTGCATGAAGGTGACTTTAGATCTTCCAGGTGGCCCTATTCATCTCAGGTGATTTGCATTTCATTTTAGATAAATTTAAATCTTATTTAACTGATTGGGATTAATCAAAGCCAAAGTATTTATAATTGACTGGATTTTTTCCATCTCTAATCAGGTAGGATATCAACTTGACTATTACTGAGTAACTCTGATGTTGCAAAGGCACACTAGGTTTAAAATAGAGCAATACTGGCCAGTGAGATGGCCTAGCAGATAAATTCATGTGCCTTGTGCAAGCCAGTCAGATTGAGTTCCATCCATGGCATCCACAGTCAAAGGAAAGAAAAGTTAAAAAGAAAACCCCAAAACCCTTAAGAAACAAGGTGGAAATGTGTAATTGTGTGTTACATGGTTTTGAGACAGGCTCATCTATCCTGGGCTAGTCTCACACTTCTGTGTAGTTGAGGGTGATTTTGAAATTCTGATCTTGTGCCCTACCTTTCAAATACCGGGATTTCCAGTATGTATCACTACAGCACAGTACGCAGTGAAGGACTCTAACCTAGCTAGGGCTTTATGTGCTAGGCAAGCACTGTATCCACAGCCCATTGTTTTAATGACATTTAACATATTTTCCTTTATTCCTTTGTATTTTTCCTAATATGTGCCTTTTTTTCAGGACTTCATCTTCCTTTGTCATATTTTTCTCCCATGAGTCATTTGAGTGATGCATTCTTAGAGCATTTATGTTGCCAGACCTTTGTGCTGTAGTGAGTGCAGGCCGTCAGAATTAGGATCAAGTTCCTGATCAGTAATGAAGACATTAATTTGCATTAGGAGTGTCAAGCTAAGCCAGGGTCAGGGTAATTAGCCCCAGACTTAAGGTCAGGACGTGAAAGATGAGATCGATTTTGCTAAGGCAAGGTTTGGATGACTAGAGTTCAGAAGGATTAGGGCAGTAGGTTTTGGTAAACAGAAGCTGTAAAGGGTTTAAGACAGTGTTGTGCAGTGGTGTTGCCACGAACAAATCTGCTCCACTCTTTTTGGTGGGTCCTAAACTACACAGTTGATTTCCAGAACTCTGGGACTTTCTTATGGAAGAGGCCAGCAGCCTCACATTATCCTCTCATTAAATGCTGGACACCCCTTCATGTTAAAAGTATTGAAGAGATCAGAAATTCAAGGCCCATACCTAAGCATAGTAAAAGCAATATATAGCAAACCAACAGCCAATATCAAATTAAATGGAGAGATACTTGAAGCAATTCCACTAAAATCAGGGACAAGACAAGGCTGCCCACTCACCCTGTATTTATTCAATATAGTACTTGAAATTCTAGCCCGAGCAATAAGACAACAAAAGGAGGTCAAGGGAATACAAATTGGCAAAGAAGAAGTCAAGGTATCACTCTTTGCAGATGATATGATAGTGTATTTAAGTGACGTCAAAAATTCTACCAGAGAACTCCTACAGCTGATAAACAACTTCAGCAAAGTGGCTGGATATAAAATTAACTCGAACAAGTCAGTCGCCTTCCTCTACTAAAGGGATAAACAGACTGAGAAAGAAAGGAAGAACCACGTCTTAATGTGGTCCTTTCTGTGTGTTGTGCTTTCAAGCTCTATTCCATTATTCTCTGCCCTTATCTTACTGCTTCTTGCCATCTAATGCATTTTAGTTTGGCTTCTTCTTTTTCTAACACCTTGCATTGGATGATTAGAGTAGCTAAGGTCTCTCTCATTTTTGTAGGTGTAAGCTTTCCTTGTAGGGAAATCTCAAGAAATTCTGTCAAAATGTGATATATTTTCTTTGATTCTAGGAAATGTTTAATATCTTCCAGATTTCCTCAACAATCCTATTTATTCAAATGTGTATTGTTCAGTCTCCATCTCTTTGTGTTGTTTCTAGGATTTCTTTTGTGGTTGCTTTTCAGTTTTATTTCACTGTGGTCTGATACTTTTTTTTTCATGTCTATATCAATAGTTTATTTCCTTCTCCATTAATGTGATATCCTTTTTTTTATTATCTTTTTTATTGGATATTTTCTGTATTTACATTTCAAATGTTATCCCCTTTTCCCCCTTTCCCTCCCCTTGCTTCCATGAAGGTGCTCCCTTTCCCAGCCACCCATTCCCACCTCAGTGCCTTGGCATTCCCCTACACTGGGAAATTGAGCCTTCACTGTACCAAAGGCCTCTTCTCCCATTGATGCAGGACAAGGCCATCCTCTGTTACATATGCAACTGGATCCATGGGTCTCTCAATGTGTACTCATTGGTTGGTGTTTGAGTCCCTGGGAGCTCTTGGGAGTTTGGTTGGTTGATATTTTTGTTCTTCCCATGGGGTTGCAAACTCTTTCAGCTCCTTCAGTCCTTTTTCTAGCTCCTCCATTGGGGTCCTTGTGTGCAGTCTGATAGTTAGCTGCAAGTATCCTCCTCTGTATCAGTATGACTCTGAGGAAGCATCCATATCAGGCTCCTGTCAGTAAGCTCTTCTTGGCATCAGCAATAGTGCTTGGGTTTAGTGGCTGCATATGAGGTGCCTCCCCAGGTGAGGCAGTCTCTGGATGATCTTTTTTCATCAGTCCTTGCTCCATTATTTGTCCCTGTATTTCCTCCTGTGAGTATTTTGTTCTCCCTTCTAAGAAGGACTAAGGTGTCCACATTCTGTCCTTCCTTCTTTTTGGGCTTCATAAGGTCTGATACTTTTGTTTTCCTTTGTTGTATTTATGGACTCTTGCTTTGTGACCTATAATATGGTCAATTTAAGAGTAAGTTCCATGTACCTCTGGGAAGAATGTGTGTTCCTTAGTTGTTAGATGGAATATTTTATAGGTATTTGTTGAAACCAGCTTATCTATGGTATAGTAGCTTTAATGTGTCTTTGCTGGTTTTGAGTTTGGAGTAGCTAAATAAAGGTGGGATGTTAAAGTCTCCCTCTGTCATAGCACCAGCGCCTTAGTGTCCATTTGTACTCTTCATCATAAAACTGAAGATCTTCCTGACAGACTGTTTATTCCCTTTGTTAGTCTGTATTTGTCCTTCCTATCTCTTCTGTGGGCTTTACTTTGAAATTTAGTTTATCAGACGGGAACTTCCTCAAGCCAGCTTGCTCGAAGCTCATTTGCTTGGTCGGTTGAGTGTCATCCTTTGACTCAGTATTTGGACATTTTTGCCCTCTCAGTGTGTTTCTTGGGAAAAGAAAGAGAAGAAGAAAACATGTGCTATTTTTAAACCTAGTCACTCTGCATCATTTTAATAGGTGAATCCATTTGCAAGTCATCACTGATAGAGAAGTATTCCTGTTCCTTTGTTGGTTGTTCCCATTGGTTGGCTTATTGCTACCTGTATTCTTCTCTACTGCTCAAACTCAGTTTATTGTGTTCGACACAACTGGTTTCTCATTCTTTGAGCTTCTGTTGCTGCATTGTCTTGTATGAACTTGTCTTCCTTTTTTTGTGTAAGTTTAAGGCGTGGTTGACATGATTTGCTTTAATTTGTACTTTTCTTGAACTGCTTTCATTTCTCCATCCATTCCAAAAGATAATAATGCTATTTATGGAGATCTTGGTTGACAGTTACTTTCAGGGCTGTAGAGTTGCTCATGATTGTGATGTTTCTGCCTCTTTCTGTGAGTTGGCATTTTCCCCTTATAGGTTAGTATTATTTCTTTGCTTTGCATTTTCGGAAGTCTTGACTGGATCTGTTACATAGAAATTCTTTTCTGGTCATTACTATTAAGGAATTCTAAATGCCTTTTGATTTGATGTCTGTCTCTGTGTTTAAGAAATCTGTTACCATTTTATTGAATAAATTGTCTATGCATTTATATTTTATCTCAGAGCCTTTTACCATCTTTATGCTAGGGTTTTGTCTCTTTGTATATCCTGAAAGCTTTGGTCACTTTCATATACCAGAATTTATCATTGTCCTGATTTGTCCTCTGTCCCTGAAATTTGTTTTCTTACTTGGTCTTGCTTCTTGTTATTGGTGGTGGTGGTGGTGTGTGTGTGTCCTGTTTTCCTGGGAGTACATGACTAGACATGTCCATCTGCGTGTATGAGAGTGTAGAGGCTAGATGTTGGCATTGAGTGTCTTCCTCAGTCACTGTACTTTTTTTGAAACAGTCTCAAAGCCTGACATTCAGTGAAATTAGGCTTGTCAGGCAGGAAGATCCACTGTCTCTGTCCTCCCAATGCTGAGATTCCGAGCACACACTGCTGTGCCTAGTATTATACATGATATTGAGGAACTGAACTTGGGTCTTCCTGCTTGTGTAGCAAGTTCTTTACCCACTAAACCATCATCTCTCTGCTTCCTGATGAAATTCTCTATGGTTTTTGTTTTGTTGTGGGGAAGGATGTGTTTTATGAATTGATCCTTTCATTTTGAGAATTTGTTTGGTTCTTGTTTAGAGTCTCAGTTTTCTTGCTAATTTTTTTTCTCTGTTGCTTTTACATTTCTTCTCCAAGTTACTACCCATGTCATGTACTTAGGTTACTTTCTTGTCTGGGTCCTGCACGGATGTTCTTGCCTTGTTCATCTGCTTATTTGTGTTCTCTGCATGGTCACTGACCCTTTCAAAGGTGAGACTGATGTCGCTTGGCATTCCAGTGTTCTACTTCCTTTGCTTCTTATTACTTGCGAGTTATGAGTTTATGAAAAAGTGAAAGTATTTTCCTGTGTTTTAAGTTCAGTTCTCTTAGCATCTACTCTATTTCTAGGCAGTTAAGGATTTTATAAAGAACTATATATTTTTTGCTTCTACAGTGACTTATAGATAGGATTTTAAAAAACATTTTAATCTAATTCAAAATGAATAATACATTTTATAAGGTACTGAGGACCAGCACACATTTTCCTTGTCTCATGAATTATTTATTTTTGGAAATTTCCATTTGATTCAGATTATGATTGACTAGGAAACCTTGGAAAACAAAATCATAATATGGTAGAATATGGGTGCAGAGAGACTGCTTTAGTTACCTTTTCCAATTCCTAGTATTTATCATTTTATTTTTATTTTTGCTTCAGTAAAATACCCTCCTTAACTCATCAAGCATGTCCTTGTTAGCATGTATTTACATTTTCTAATAATATATAAATCATAATGCTATACTATGGGGATGATAACATTTACTAAAGAAAAGGAAGTTTAGATAGTTATTAACTCTATTCCATATTTCTCTAGAGGGCTGAAAATTTTTCCTTCACTATGAAAAAAACCATGACTGTGGACACTTTATAGGCATAATATTGTGATAAATTTAAATTATTACACAGTTTGCTTAAAGCTCAACTTACTGTCTTTATCCATTAAATAGATATATTTACAAGTATCTATTAATATATTTGGTTTTCATATAGCACTATCTATTTAGCTTTCCTTTTTTATGATAACACTTATACTTACCACCAAATTCTTATTTTTCCAGGCTCTATTCTATGTTCCTTACATATATTAATTACATCAAGTAACCATGCAAACAGCTTTTTAAATTAATTACTATTATTTTCCATTTTTCCTTTTTTTTTTTTTTTACATTTTTTATTGGATATTCACTGCATTTACATTTCAGTTGTTACACTCTCCCCCCAATCCCTTCCCCCCCATTGCCTCCATGAAGGTGCTCCTTCTCCCAACCACCCCTCCCACCCCTCACCTTGGCATTCCTCTACACTGGGAAAACAAGCCTTACCATCCTCCCATTGCAGAAAATGCTGTCCTCTGCTGCAGATACACCTAGGTGCATGCAAACTCCGTGGTTGGTGTTTTAGTCCCTAAAGCTGTGATGGGTTTGCTTAGTTGATCATTTTGTTCTTCCTATGGGGTTGCAGACCCTTTCAGCTCCTTCAGTTCTTTCTCTAGCTCCTTCACTGAGGTCCTCATGTTCAGTTCGATGGTTAGCTGCAAGCATCCTGCTCTGTATTATTATTGCTCTGGCAGAGCCTCTGAGGAAGCATCCGTATTAGGTTCCTGCCAGTAAGCACTACATCAGCAATAGTAGTGGCTACATATGGGATGGATCCCCAGGTGAGGCAGTCTCTATATGATCTTTACTCCAATCCCTGCTCCTCTATTTGTCCCTTTATTTCCTTCCATGAGCATTTTGATCTCCCTTCTAAGAAGAACTGAGGCATCCACCTTCTGGCCTTCCTCCTCTTTGAGCTTCATAAATTCTGTGAATTGTTTCTTGGGTATTCCGAGCTTTTTGGGTTTGGGCTAGTAACACTTATAAGTGAGTACATACCATGAGTGTTCTTTTGTGACTGGGTTACCTCATTTAGGATGGTAGCTTCAAGTTCCATTCATTTGCCTAGGAATTTCATGAAGTCATTGTTTTTAATAGCTGAGTAGTACTCCATTGTGTATGTGGACCACATTTTCTGTATCCATTCCTCTGTTGAAGGACATCTGGGTTCTTCCCAGCTTCTGTCTATTATAAATAGGGCTGCTATGAACATGGTGCGGCATGGTCACTTGATCTCTGACAAAGGAGCTGTAAACATTCAGTGTAAAAAGGACAGCCTCTTCAACAAATGATGTTGGTTCAGCTGGCAGTCAGCATGCAGAAGAATGCAAATCCATCCTTTCTTATTTGCTTGTACAAAGCTCAAGTCCAAGCTTATACAAGTGGATCAGACCTCCATGTAAAACCAGGTACATGGATGGGCTATTGTGCTCATTTCCCCTGTTGTATGCTGGGATTACACCTGTCTTGAATTTGTGCTGATCGTAGGTATTTTCTCACAGTCTCTGTGATTCATAATTTCATCAACACTGTCATTTCTAAAACTGCTGTCTCCTTGGAGTCAACTACAACTTCTGGCTGTTAGCACATTTCCACCTCCTGTCTGCATAGATCCCTGAACCTTGAGGGGAGGGGTTTGCTAAAGACATCCTCTTTAGGGCTGAGTGTACCAAAGTCTCACATTCTCTGTCATTGTCCTGTAGTGAGTTTCTGTGTTAATTACCATCTACTACAAAAGGAAACGTCTCTAGTGATGACTCATTGTTGCATTAATATATGGGTATAGCAATATGTCCATAGTAGTTTTATTGCTGTGTTCCTTTAACAGAACAATACCATGACCTATCTAGTCTGAGGTTCGTGGTGACATGAGTAATGTCAGGTATAGGTTCCATCTCATGGAGTGAGCCTTACATCCAGTTTTTAAAACTTGTTGGTTATTCACACAACACTATTGTATATTTTGTAAGCAGGTTACTATAGGTCACAGGGTTTGTAGCTGGGTGATATTGATGACTTTTCCTCTCTGGTAGCATTCGGAATATGTTCCAGCACCAAGAATGCTCATCAGTAGAGGTGAAGCATCTAGTTAGGCACCAGCTCGGTTTTTCTGTTTGATGACATAAGCAATGTCTTCAGCAATATTACATTAGTGATTATTAAAACCTTAGAAGGCATCACCATAGAAGATACGCAAGTGACAAATAAATATGAGGTGTTCACTGCCATTAGTCATAAGGAAAGGAAAATGAACATTATTATGAGGAACTACTGAACGCCCGGAATGTTATGGCAGTGACAAATCTTGGCAAGATGAGGACGCTCTGGGGACCAGCACAGCTCAGTGGGAGAAACCATTTGCCATGGAGGAAAAAAGGAGTAGTCACACCAGCCTGGTGACCTGCATTTATCTCCAGATTCCACAGTGCAAAGGAAGAGCTCGTGAGGGTTGTCCTCTGACCTCTACACATCTGCTGTGGGTAAAAAGCAAATGCCTGTACTCAAACATGTATATCATATAAATATCATATACAAACAGTAACAATAAATAGAAATTAAAAATATATGTAGAGCAATTGGAATCTTCACAATGAGAATGTATGTTGGTATAGCCACCATAGAGAATAATTGAATAGTTTTAACCTACCAGCTCTGTTCCTGATAGGCAATACCTAGAAACATGCCAGTGTCCCTCAACTACTGAATTACCAGTTAAGTACAGTAGAGTGGTCCTTCACAATGACTATTGATAAAGAAAGCACAATACTAATGAGCTTAACTATGTGAGTGAATGTTGGCGACATAATGCTAAATGGAAAAGCACAATACTTTTTTATTATTCTATTAACTTGTGTTAGAAACAACATTATAAACTTGGGAGAACAGGTCACTGGCTACCTGTAACTAGCTGTGAACACAAATATGTACTGCAAACTGTCACGGCGTTACGGTGTCCTAGATCTGGATTGTGGTGGTACTTGCACAGTTATTTGAATTTCCAAATGTTCATTTGAATTGTACCTTTGAGATTTGTGATATGTGATACTTCACTAACATTGTCATAAAAATCAATATATATGTATATTTCTAAAATATCTTTTTTCTTTTAAACAGGTAATGATCTGCAAAAAATTTTCAGAGAAGCTGGAACAGTTTCCACTACTCACCTCTTGGTATCAGAGGATTCAGGAAGTGCCAAAAGTCAAAACAGCAGCTTCTAAGTGTGGGATCTACTTTCTGCATTTACCAGAATTGCTGAACTCTGCAAGTGAACAGCCTGTGAATTCTAGTGAAGTAGCTGCTGTAGACGAACAAAATGATCCGTTATTTATAGGGGGACCAAGACCAACAATGACCAAGTTAATGGTATTTACCTTGTTTTATTATATTTTTCTCTTAAAAAATATCCCTTTGAGCATACTTTCTCAACTAATAACCATTTTCTGGCATCATTAATTATGTAATTTATTTATAGCTATTCAGATCTTTATTTGCCAAATAAGGTTTCTGCCAGTATTGTTTTCAAGTCAAGTTTAAAAAAAAAAAAAAAAGAATTGAGATATTTATGGTGTGAACCAAATGGAACATCCAGTCTGGTCATTTTAACCTAACTTTTCTGTGTTGCAGAACTTTGATTTCAGTCTTTATTTTTGGTTATTTATTTAGTTGATGTTTCTTGGTCTGGTTTATTTTGAAGAACATAGTGCTCTCCATTCTATCCATTTTCATACAAGTGTCATAATTTCATTTTTTAACTTAAATGTTTTTGAGATTTTATACATGAGTGTTCCATTTACACCATTACTGCCTTCCCTGCCTCTTCTTCAGTTTTGTGTGTGTGTGTGTGTGTGTGTGTGTGTGTGTGTGTGTGTGTGTGTGTGTTTTACTAGGCTTTTCTCTAGTGATAGGGCCTTGTGCTATTTTCCTTGCCTGTGGTTGGCTTGTCAGTTGATTGCCATCATGCAGGTCTTGTTTAGGTAATCAGGTTGTTCTGACTTCATGGGTAGTTTCCTTGCCATATGTAGAAAACATTATCTTGAAGAAAATACACTAGCCCTTGCATCCTACAGTCCTTCAGCTCCTCCTTCAGTGCTCCTCATTCTTAGGCATTCCGTTGTAGTTGTATCAACCAGGATTGGACACGCCACTGACACTTTTTCTTTGTATTTTGACCAGTTGTGAACGTCTGCAACTGTCAAAAAGAAAGAAGTTTTTTTTTTTTTTTTTTTTTTGATTAGGGGTGAGGCTACCCTTATGTGTGGGTTTAAGGTTAAGTAAGTATTTAGAATTTTCATGAGCAATAAATGTTCTCCTGTAGCATTCATGACCTCACCGGACACAGGTAGTTTCCCATGTGTACAATAGTAGGCATGAGTTCTCTACCATTGAACAGGCCCTAAGTGAAATTAGGTAGGTGTTGGCTAACCACAAG
The DNA here is from genome assembly GCF_963924665.1 of Micromys minutus. Taxonomy (NCBI): domain Eukaryota; kingdom Metazoa; phylum Chordata; class Mammalia; order Rodentia; family Muridae; genus Micromys; species Micromys minutus. Next base: position 65,301,569 of record NC_137973.1, on the reverse strand, counting down.
ATAAATACTCCACTATTGCACATCTGTGGATAGCTTTCAAGTTGGTCATTTTTGTGGTCTTTACCTTTACAGCTGAGTAGAACTATTGATTACTTTTCTCTCTCAGCAGTTTACTTGGTACCTACACAGATACTACTAAAGCTGGTTCTCAGGGAAGAGGCTTGCAGGTTAGTTCTAGCTCAGCTGCTTCAACTCTTGTGTCTGAACTTTGATGTCTTCGACAATCTAGTCTCACCTTTAAGTTCTGGGAGTCAAAGGGCAATGGCAGGAGCCTGTGGCGAGATTGCAGTTTTTAAATTTAAGATGATGGTTTAAAGTTAAATAGAAGTATAAATACCCCCATTTACTTTCCAAAGTGTGTATACTTGAGGAAGGTGCATTTTGTAGTATCTCAATATGGTGTAATTATTTAAAGAGCCTAAAGTGGGAATGAGACTGGGAATGAGTAGAAACAGAGTCAGAGTAAGGGCAATAGAAAGGAGATAAGAGGTTTCAGACGGATGTGCTGTTTACTGTCCTAGAAACAGTGAGTACTTGATCTCTAGAGCTGTAGTCACATCTGTATTCCTAGTAAAATGATTGTTTTTTCTTTTGGAACCCATTCGTTTTCATAATAGAAAGCAACCTCATAAGTAACTGTTAAAGATGAATTATCAGCAGTTTTTACTGTATTTTACTTGCCTTGTTATATTTTGCTTTTTCTTGAGAATGATGGAAGCTCTCAATGTTTCCTACTCTGCCCTTACTTGTGGGCTCAAGTGATCCTCCTGCCTCAGACTTTGTAGTGCTGAGACTTATAGAGGTACACACCACCCTGGCTATAAATTTTTCTTCAAGTAGGTTTCCAGCAGATGGTAATATCCAAACAATGGTTATTTATGTTGTGGGATGTGGACTCACATTTTGTGATGAGAGGAATATATAAATCCATGTTTGTAATGCCACTGTCTATACATCAAATAAATGTATGCTTTTGGTGGGTTGGTAGTTGGTTAGTTGGTTGGTTTGAGATGGATATATATCTTAGGCTGGCCTACAACTACTGATTCTCTGCTTTCATTGCCCAAGGGCTGGGTTGAAGCAGCATTTCACTACGCCTGGCTTTAGATACACAGATTCTAACATTGGAAAGTACCTGACAGACAAATTTAATGAAATAAAAACCAGACCAGTCCTTTAAGCTTTTAGAATCCATTAGAGATAGTGCCATCAGATAAACTGATAGGATGGTGTTCTGACATGTGAGTTATGTTGGCAGATTTTAGGTACAGTAAATGCAGCTTGCAGTTTAAATAGGTGGTTTTCATGTATAAAGATAGACATTAGTGGACAATGGAAGCTCAGAAGTGTTATGTCTATGAATGTATTTTGATAAAGTTTTGTTTTCAAGAGACTTTTTTCTATTACATTGCTTGTTTTATGTATATAGGATTTTGCCTGCATGTCTATGTGAGCATCACATGATTGCCTGGTGCCAGAGGAGATCAGAGGACATTGAATTCCCTGGAACTAGTGTTAACAATGGTTGTGAGCAACCATGTGTGTGCTGAGAACCAAACCCAGATCCTCTGCAAGAGTAACAAACACTCGTAACTCCTGAGCCATCTCTCCAACGCCTGCCTTGTATATTTATTGGCTTATTACTTTCAAATGTTCTCAGCATTATTTTTTATTACCACAATTGAAAAATAATAGCAAAATAATACTGATTTTAAAATAAGATTTTATATTTATATAACATTTTGTGTTTTTTAATGTAACTAAATCTTTTGGTGCAAGTGTGATTATTTTTTTTAATTGAACAACTTTATTTTAAAAAACAAAGATAAATGTACAGATTTTAAAAAGCATTTTGCATAAACATATATGAATACATTTTTGTCAGTATTTGATTTTTTTTAAAGGTTTGATAATATGCATTAAAATCTTACTAGTTACAATGGGCATAAAATACATGTAAAACGAGATGTAACTTGGAAATAGTTTTCTTGGTGTGTAAAGATTAAGCATAATGATTTTTCATCTTTTTGGGAGGGGGGCTTTGTTTTTCTTGAACTTCATATAGTCTGTGAGTTGTTTCTGGGGTATTCAGAGCTTCCTGGGGTTAGTATCCAATTATCAGTGACTGCATATTATGTCTGTTCTTTTGGGACTGGGTTTTCTCACTCAGGATGATATTCTCTACATGCATCCATTTTCTTAAGAATTTCATAAAGTCATTGTTTCTGATAGCTGAGTAGAACTCCATTGTGTAAATGTACCACAATTTTTGTATCCAATCATCTACTGAAGGACATCTGGGTTCTTTTCAGCTTCTGGCTATTATAAATAGGGCTGCTATGAACATTGTGGTGCATGTGTCTTTGTTGTATGTTGGAGCGTCTCTGGGGTAAATGCCCAGAAGTGGAACAACTGGGTCTTCAGGTAGGACTATGTCCAATTTTCTGAGGAACCTCCAGACTGATTTCTAGAGTTGTTGTACCAGTTTACAACCCCACCAACAGTGGAGAAGGGTTCCTCTTTCTCCACATCCTCGACAGCATCTGCTGTTATCTGCGATTTGGATCTTAGCCGTTCTGACTGGTGTTAGGTGGAATCTCAGGGTTGTTTTGATTTGCATTTCCCTGATGACTAAGGATGTCGAGCACTTCCTTAGATGCTTCTTTCCATTCGATATTCCTCAATTGAGGACTTTTTGTTTAGCTTTGTACCCCATTTTTTAAATAGGGTTGTTTGATTCTCTGTTGTCTAACTTCTTGAGTTCTTTGTATACCTTGGATATTCGGCCTCTATCTGATGTGGGGTTGGTAAAGATCTTTTCCCAATCTGTTGGCTGCCATTTTGCTTCCTTGACAGTGTCCTTAGCCTTACAGAAACTTTGCAATCTCATTAAGTTCCATTTGTCGATATTTGACCTTAGAGCATGAGCCATTGGTGTTCTGTTCAGGAAATTTGTTTTTGACAGTGTAGAAAATAGAAATGTGGCCTTTGAAAACAGGGCTTTATTAATTCACTAACTTGGAACCTGCTTCCTTTTCTAGGAAAATGGCATTGAAGCCATGTTTTCTCCGCACCCTTGTCCTACTTGGACCCTTGACTGGGGCAGCCTTCCTGCTGCCGTCAGCCCGAAGGAAGGTGAGTTCTGCTTTGCTTGTTAGTGTAAGGTTTGTGTTCAGTCTGGATACTCCCTTCAGAGCCATCTTCCCGTACTTGCAATGTCTGTATTTAATATTTTAGTACATAGCTAATATCCATTAAAAATTTGTTTTAATTTTAAAATTTCATAACACTCAGATTTGTCACTTCCCATATTTTCCTATAATAACTTCATGAAATTTCTCCCCTTAGTGACATATTTTAAAATAAATAATAAGTTTTATTTTTTAAATATACTAATAATCTCATAAATAACTAAAATTCCATTTATCAAGTGTAATAAAAATTTAAAAATTTATTTATCATCTAGTAATTTATGACTCTTTTCTCAACCATCCAAAGTCTTATTATAAAAAATAGCTCTTTACTGCTTGGTGTTTATTTGAACAACTATATTTTATTACCTTAAATTATATTTGCTTTGAAATAAACCTTTTCATGGTCATATTATGGTTTCCTGATTTTATGAATTTTATGAAGGATACTTTTTTCTAGTAGTTGATTTTAATGGAGTTCTAATTCTGCCATTCATTTTTTTCTGGTGAGGGCATTCCTAATTACTTTCCTGTGGATTTTGTAAAGTTACAGTGTAAATTCCCTTTGGGGAAACCTTAATCTGTGATCACTGACAGTTTGGGGTTGAGGGTAATCTCACAGGAAGAATTCCTGTTTCTTCATTAAAGCATCTCCAAATGTGGAACTTAAGACCTTTGTCTTAGCTTTTCTGCTTGCAGTTCTGTCTTGCTGTTCTTTGTAGCTGAGAACACCTTGTTCTTTTGTTGTTTGGACTTTTGTACTTGTCCCCACGGGATCGAAGCTTTGTAGGGTTTGCTTTTCTGTAGTTATGGTTGCCCCAGCTCTGCAGAGACAGCCAGGGGTGAGCCTCTCTTCTCCATCCTGCTCTTTAGTGCAGACCCCTCATAGGCAGACATAGCCTCAGGGCAGACTTGGTGCCAATTCAAGGTTATTATACCAATTTCAGCCCTTTATCCTTTTTTAAGGCCTTAGGGATCTTCCTTTCAGAAACTCTGTTAAACATGTAAATGGAACTTGATTTTAAATACCATTTAAAGTGCTCTTTTTAGGTGGAAATGTTTTAGCATAGATCAAAGATTTATTTCTTCAATTATTTTCTTGTTCATTAGTTTTATTTTTGCTGCAAAAGATTAGTTTTAAAAACTATTTTATTAGTTCTTTGAGAGTTCCATTCAGGGAGTTTTGATCATATTTAACCCTATCCTGATTTTTCCCCGAATCCCTACCCCTGCTCATTCAACATTGTATTTTTCTCTTTTTTAAACCATCAAAAACAATTTGTGCCTTCCAATATTCTTGGTTATGCGGCCTTCTCCCAGAGTGTTGTCGCCTTACCAGGGCCACACACCTAGAGAAAACAGCCTCTTCTCTCTCAGCAGCCAACAGTCACCAGTCGCTCCTTGGCTGGGGTGGGACTTCATGCCTAGCTACTCTCTCCATACTGGGATTCGGTCTTTCTTGGGCTTGCACAAGTCTTGTGCTTCCTGTCACAACTGCTGGAGTTCATATGTGTAGCTACCCCACTACGTATGTGCAAGGAGACACAGTTTCCTCGCAGTCATGTACAGCCCCTGGCTCTTGCGCTCTTTCCACCCCGTCAGCAATGTGTGAGTGATGAGAGGAAGGGTTGAGGTTCGTGTTCATGGGACTGAGCACCCGCACTCTCTTACTCTCTGCATCTTGGCCAGCTGTGGGTCACTATGTAGTCATCCAGCCAGAAGAGACAGGTGTGGTTTTACAGGACGGTTACACTGGGGTGGAGGAGGGGAAGCAGAGGTGCAGAGAATAAGAATGCTGACTGCTCAGCCCATGGAGCACAGGTGCACCTAAGGTCAGAAGAGGACAGCAGAACCCTCGCACAGTTGTGAGCTGCCATATGTGTGCTGGGACCTGAACCTGGGTCATCTGTAAGAATAGCAAGCTCTTACATGTATGTATATATTCCACATACCTGCAGGCAAAACACATAAATCTTTTTTTATGTAATTTAATGTTGATTTCAATGTGATTTTTTTATGATGAACAAGAAAGTCAAGAGTGTGGCTTAATAGTGATAATGTTTGTGTATCAAGTTGATAGGGAATTAGGAGGTGAGATGAAAACTGTAGAAAGTAATGGGGTTCTGAACCTCAGATAGGCCCAGCTTCAATGTCTCCTACTTCTTAAGCAAGCAATAAATGTTGGCATATTCTCAATCTATTTCATTATCAGTCTCATGTTGACTGTTAAAGGTGAGAAAAGTCACATACTAGCATTTTATTATGATATTTATCCAGTTCTATTGAAGTTGCTTTTCCTTTAAAGATGAAAATTATGCCTAAATATTTGAGTTAATATTCACCAGTGTGTACATGTTCCATAAACTGTATTGAACATGTAGCATGTCACATTTTAAGCTACATACACATGTACACAAACACACACACACACACACTACAAAAGACATGAGTAATATATAACATAATATGCAGGATAATGTCCCTATATGAAATGTACATGAACATATATGATGTAATTTGTACATATATATAATAAATATACACGGCAGTTAAATATACAATATAAAATTATTCATACAATGCAATCATGATTGTTATTATTAATAATAAATTTGGAAGACTCTAGAATCTCCTGGTAGATGGGCCTTTGGACATTCCTGTGGGGATTATCTTCCTTACACTAATTGATATGTGAAGGCCTACTGGGCAGAAACATTCTCTAGGCAGAGAGGCCTAGACTGGAGAAAGGGAGTTGAGCATTAACATTCACCCTCCACATCCTGATTGTGAATGTGATGTAATCCATTTCTTTAAGACCCCGTAGATATGACTTTCCTACCACTATGGATTGTACCCTTTAAAATTCAGCCAGAATAAGTCCTTCCTTTCTTAAGTTGCTTTTGTCAGAATATTTCACTACAGCAACAGTGGAAAAGACCAAGGCAGTAACATACAGACTTTATTATGTAATGCATTGGTTTGGCACATAACCTATACCATGTGTCTGATAGCAGAAAGCTATAAGTACATGTGAAAGCCTACAGAATGCTTTTACAACTTGATTTTTATTCAATTTTATGCTTGAAAATTGTGTTCTTGGAGCTGAAGAGGTAGCTAAACAGATAGGAAGCTTATACAGATCTTTCTGAGGGCATAGCTTCACTTTTCAAACCCATGTGGTGACTCCGATTCCCTCTTATGGCCTCTTCAGATGCATGCATACATGTGATGCACATAAATTCACAAAGGAAGCACACAGGCATATCTATAAACTAGACAAATAAACATCTTTTACAAAAAGATTTCAAGAGGCAAGTTAAAACAGTGGCCTAGAGTGATTCATAAATAACACAGAATTGTATTTCTGTCTCCCACTCTTTTTAACATTGTTGCATTTGTATTTCAATCTATTCTAGCAGCAAAAATAATCAAATTTCTCCTAATTAATTAAGAATTTGTTGAGGATTAATTTTTATTTATTTAGTTTGTCTTTTATTATTATTATTTTCTTTTTTAATGCTTCAGATTTTATTACCCTCCAGGTTTACTCTCCAACTGTTCTACATCCCATACAGCCTTTTTTCCCTCCCCCCGACCCTCACTCCATCTCCACAAGGATGTCTCCACTCCATCCCCACCCCACCAGACCTCTAAACTTCCTGGGGCCTCAAGTCTCTTGAGGGTTAGGTGCATATTCTCTGACTGAATCCAGACCCGGCAGTCCAGTGCTATATATGTGTTGGGGTCCTCATCAAAGCTGATATATGCTGCCTGGTTTGGTGGTCCAGTGTCTGAGAGATCTCAGGGGTCCAAGTTAATTGAGACTGCTGGTTCTTTTATAGGTCGCCCTCCTCCTCAGCTTTCATATAGTTTATAGTCTATATGAATTTAGAATATGTCATCAGAATTCTCTTGAAGATAATTGTAATCTTTACAAGATAAATTCTGTTTTTTTTTTTTAAAGGAATGTTTTAAGTTATTTAATCTTGTCTACTGCTAGCAAGAGACTTGATGAAAATCTCAGTAGTCAACCAACCACCTTAAACTACAGCAGTGTTCAAGCAATTACATACTCTATTAGGATAGAGTTATACTATGTGACTTCCTACTCTTTAGGATAAGCTAGAATAAGAATTATTCGAGCCTGAGAACTTAAGCTCAAAGTCATCTACTATTCTTTTCTTACGAATGTTTATCTTCTGAGTTCAAACATGGGAATAGATATAGTCTTTTTCTTAAAACCCAGAATAAAGGTTTTCTATACCACCTGTTTGTTCCATAAACTTCTTGTCCCAGTAGTTTTTAGATGGATCAGTCCTCTCTTACAAATAGCTACTAACTCCAGGAAATTCTATCAGTCATTAGAGAGATGAGACCCAAAAGTATTACTTGAAAGATGATAAAGGTGACAAACCGTTTCATCCCATCCCTTCCCTCCTGCTTCTTGTCTTCTGTCTCCTGCCTTCCTGTTGAATATGCTAGGAAAACATTCTTACCGTGAGCCACATCCAGCTCTTCCTAGCAAGATTTCTGAAATCAATGTTTATATATGTTAATTAAAGGAGAATAAAGTTTCTTTAAAAGTTTATTATGATGATAACCACTTAAGTAAATACTCAGTTTCCCCCTACTTGTTTTCTGTAGAGTAGTTGGACCATACAGAAGGAATTGACATATGATATAAACTAGTTAAAATAGGCTCAGTATACGGCCATTGCTCTTATCCCAGCTGCTGTGCTCTGTGCCTCCAAATACCAACTGGACCGTGGGTAGTGCCTTCTGGAGGTGATAGAGCTGAAGTGAGGATGGGGGTCTAGGAGGAGCCTTTCCCAGTGTAGATGAGGCTCTACTATATGGAAATACATTCATATACCATTCCAAATATGTTCACATATTCTCAATACTTCAACTATTCTTGTCAAAAAGTCTGGAGTTCCAAAAGTTTCCAACACAGGTCAGTTATGACCTTCCTCAGAGATTGCCAATCATAAAATCTTGTTCTAGGGCCTTTAGGTGGAGTGCACTGGTGCCTTCTAATGGTAATCCTTGCTTCTCACTGTAGGACATCCATATGCATTATTTAGAAAGTTGTTAAAACAGATTGCTTCTTCAGTGTTCAGGCCATGGGGACGGTGCTTACATTGGCTCTCTGAGATATATGTAGCTGCTGCTACTTCTGTTGCTTGGGGACCTCTTTGTGGGAATTGATAGCCTGGCAGAAGTTGTCACAATACAAGGCTGCTTCAGTCTATGCCACCAGATAACATGGACAACATCACAACTTTGTAAAAAACTCTCTTGCGGTATAATGCTTTTACCACTTTTATCATGGGATAAGCCAGATGTAACACCTATGCACACCTCTTAGCACTTGCCAACTATGGAAATTTATTGGAGAGCAGTTCCACTAGAAAATATAAACGGGGACAGAAGTCTCCTAATAACATAAGGAAAACAACTGTTTCTTTCAACAACCCTTTTTCTGAGATACTAGTGCATTTTTTCTACTTTACCACACTAAATATGACTCCAAATTAGCATATATATTATATGTTAATTATATATATATATATTTTAAGAAGATTGTCAGTGTCAGAAGGTAAAGAAAATTCTCCTTGACATTTTTGTTTATAAGTTAATACCTTTAAATTATAATGCTGTTATGTCTCAAACTTTTTGGTATTTAAAAAACTAAAACACACTAAAAAAAAAAAAAGAGAGAGAGAGAAAGATCAAAATTGTTTTCTTTTTTGATTTTACTGGGAAAAACTTCCCTAACATAAGTGGATTTCTATTTTTTATTTTAAGTTATACTTAACTGAAATTTAAAAAGAAAATGTGGGCAGATTTAACTCAGAACTCTCCAAATTTGCTACTGTTTTCTCTGTTGTTCAAAATAAATTTCTCAACAAACAATTAACTTTATTTGTCTTATTATGTGAAGGGAAGTGCCTCAAAATAGTAATAAGAACAAAACTTAGGAAATCATTTGGAAGATCAGATTGCAATGAACAGGGGTTTATTTATCTAGCTGTATTCTAGACTCAGAGAGCATTGCTAATAGACACATAAAGTGTTGTAGTCACCCTGGAAAATGCTTTGGTGATTGCTATTTTTAAATTAATTAATTTACTTTATTTTTGAAATTTTGTATAATGTATTTTGACCATAGTCTTTTCACTCAACAACTCATCCCAGGTCCTTTCTACCTCCATATGCATACAACTTTATGGTTTTTTTTCTCTCTCAAAAAGAAAAAATGGGAAAAAACCCAAATCAAACAAAATCAATAAGAAAAAATGCCAAACCTAACTGTAGCAAAAAATAAAGCACATAAAATAGAGTCTATTTGGCTACTCCTCTTGTTCAGAGGACCTCCCCTGGAGTCTGGTTGATATATCCAGTGTCACTCCTTTAGAGAAACTGACTTTCTTTCTCTAAGCGCGTATCATTTGTATATAGCTTCTAGGTAAAGAATGGGTCATTGTGCCCACTTAACTTCTCTATGCTGGAATTTTGTCTCCCTGAATTGTGCAAGTCTGTAGTCTGTCACAGTCTCTGATAGTTCATGTTTCTCAGCCCTGTTGTAGCTACAAGATGCTGTTTCTTTGGAGTCATTTTAGCTGTTGCTGTCCTTCTGCCTTCTGTACTGTCCACATCCCTAAGCTTTGAGGGAAGGGGTTTGATAAAGACACCTGTATGTCCGAGTGCTCCAAAGTCTCATACTCTGAACACTTCCAGTTGTGGGTTTCTCCCTCAGACCCAGGTTTGTCAGGTTATTTCTGGCCATATTAATAGTGCCAGGTATAGGTTTTCCATGACGTGGGCCCTAAGCAAAAAGCTGTTGGCTATTCTCTTAATAGATGTTGCCACTGTTGCACCAGTGTCTCTCTCTCTCAGTCACTGTTATAAGTCATAGGCTTTGTAGCTAAGTAAATTTATTTTCTCTCTTCCAGTCGCATGAGGGGTGACTTCCAGCACTGTACTTCTAGGAATCCTAGTCAACGTGGTTGATGCTTCTGGGATGTGCACCAGCTCAATTTCTCTATGCTTTATGACATAACTAAGTGTTGTGTTGAGCAATGGGACCTTACTGTCTGATTGTTGAGGGTAACTTATAGCTCAGCAGTAGCCTATGATGTTTGGGGGAAGGGGACATGGAACTTGTTTAGTCAGTGACTCAACAAGCTGTGGTCTGGAACAGGTTTTTCCTGGTGCCTAAGTTGTCTTGTTGGAGCACCTGCCTCTTCCATTCATGGTGACTCCATACATTTCTTTCATATATGTATATATTTTAGGAAGCTTCTATAGTAGTAGGTTTTCTATATGTCTTTCCAAAAGGCCTTTAGTATAGAATAGCGAGCATTTTACGTAGTAGGATGTAAAGAGCTTTAGGTATATGTCCAAGAATGTTAAACTGGATTGTGAGGTGGACTGATTTCCACAGTGGGTTTACCGGTGTGCACTCAGCTGGCAGTGAGTGAGTGCTCCCTTTTCTCATCATCCTTGCCAAGGTCTTCTGTCACATTTTCTGTGAATGTTCGCCCTACTGACTAGGGTAAGACGAAATCTTGAAGTAGTTTTAATTTGAATTTCCATAACAGCTTAGGGTACTAAACATTTTTAACTGTTTTTGGCCATTTGTGTTTCATCTTTTGTGAACTCTCCATTTAATTATCTATTGCATTTTTAATTGTGTTACTTATATACTTGGTGTTCAAGTTTTTAAAGTTTTTTTTTTTTTTTTAGACGTTTTTTGTCCCACTGAGTTCAAGTGTGTTCCCATTTTCTCTTTGGTGTCTGGTCTTATGTTGAAGTCCTTAATCCACTTGGAGTTGAGTTTTGTACAAGGCTTTTGGTATGGAAAAGTTTTGTACAAGGCTTCCCTGTTATCTCTTATGTTTGCGCATGTTGTGCTTTTATTTTCATTCAGTTCTAAAAATAATTTCTGTCTGGACTCAATTTTCAGTAGTGAGTTATTCACCACCCTACATAGCCTAAAATCTTTAAACCGCATAGTGTATGGCTCATTTTATTTTATTTAACTTTATATTATTTTGTTTTTTGAGACAAGATCTCACTGTGTAGCCTTGGCTAGCTTAGAACTTCTGTGAGCTGAGGCTGATTTGGAATTCACAGAGATCCATCGTCTTCTGCCTCTTGAGTGCTGTGATTCCAGGTCTGGGCCACCACACCTTGCTATGGCTCAGTTTTTATATCTTTTGTATTTTTCTTTTTACTTTTTCTGTTTGTAAATTATGAGACTAGATTTTTTTTCTCTTCCTTTTTAAAGCAATATTAAATGTGGTGTGGGATCAAAGAGTGCTGTGGGTGGATGAGTTATGGCTGTTCCCAGGGTTACACATTCTTCTATCTTCTAGGGATAGACTTCAGGAACCCTTTTTATAATCTTGGTGAGTAGAGACTATTGTGGCTTATTTCTCAGAAAAGTTTTCAACAGTTAGTATTTATATTTAATGAGATTAGATGTTTAAAAAGTAGTATTTTCTATGAGGAAGTGTCTGCATGACATACAAGGTTATCCAGTTTGTTTCATGAAGACAAGTGTACGGTGAGGTGAGCTGTTGTGTTCCACCGAGTAGTACTGACAGTGAAGGTGATTTGGGTCCCATTTGTTACTGCACTAGGCCATATGTCACGAGTTAATTGATAGCTTCAGATTACAAATTCAAAGATGAATACTGTTAGTAAGATTTTACAGAGATTGTATTGCATAAAAATTTAAAGTAGGCTTTATGTGAGTGAGGAAATTCTTGTTTCTGAAACCAAGCACTGTTCAAGGCTCTGATCCTTCCCCAGTTAGTGTTCGACTGCAGCTGTCATCCAGGGACCTTCCTGGGACGTCAGAGCATCTTCCCTTCTTACTGTGTGAGCGTAACATGTGCCTTTTCTTAGGGCCAAAGATATATGTACACTTCAAGAAATACCTTGTGCTAAGAGGGTTTTTTATTTTAACTGTTTTACTAGTTTCCTATCATCACAGATAATAGTTAATGGGCTTTGATGTTTTATAATGGGGCAGCTTTTGCTGGAAATTCATAAATATTGAAATGAGTAAAATGTTGGTTTTAGTGGTGTTGAAGTTACCATGTTGGCATAATGAGAAATGGGGAAAACCTGCTCCAAACCAAAGATACTTGTAGAAAGTGTTCGTTGGCAGCTGCCAGCATCACTCCACTGAAGATCAAAGAGCTGGCTGCAGAAAAGATTGGCAAATGTATATGTCAACTCTACATACTTTTTCAGAAAGCTCTGAAAGACAACTTCTGTTCCCATTTAACAAGGCTAATTCTATTTTAAGTATTATCTCACATAATTTAACTCTTAAATTTCTTTACATAATTTTTTAAACATTTCATAGTAAATAACATAGTTTTAAATTTAAAACCTTAGTATCATTGAATGTTCAAGAATTATTTTGTATACCTAAGGGTCATAATTATATTTTGAGATGAGCCCATTAATAATGAGTGTTGTTACTTTCCTGCTTATAAAAAATAATGAGCATTAGGTCTTCCAGCTAAATTGGCATGCTCTGTGCTATTCCACACCACTATTATAAAGTCAGCTTTATTGCACAATGAACTGTTCTCTTCTGTGCTTTAAACTACTTCCTCCCAGTACCCACCCTCATTCATTATTTTTATTTAATTAGGCCAGCTCCCACTGCAGAGGAACCCAAAGAAAGGAAATTTGGCTAAGAGCTGTGCAAACACAATATCTCACAAGCAGTGAAGCAGTCGTTGTCTAAGAAAAACAGCCTTAAGCACAGGATAGAAAATGTGGTTACAATTAGAAAGCTTTATAAATGGCATATATACACAGTACTAATAGTGAACCCTATAGTGCATGTAGATATGAATTTTATAAATTTATTTATAGAGAAATTGTTTCTATGTAGAAATCTATATTCATATTTCTAATTTGACCACATTCTTTATATATAAATACAAAATTTTGTACGTTTTCTAGGCACAAAAAGACGTGTTACATATGATCATACAGGCTGCATTTCAGACTTAATTCCTAGGGCATTTCTTTAGCTCAAAGAGAAGGTATTTTCTGTTAATGTAGTCTGGCATATTAAGATAAAACGGGGATATTTTCATAGCAGTATGCACATTTAACAAATGACATTAAAAGCATTTATTGATTAGTGGTTCCATGGGGCTATGTTCATATTCTCCCCTCCCCCAACACACACACCGCTCCTTATGAACTAATAATATATGACCTCTTAGCAATTCAGAAAGAGCTTAGAGGAGCTCTGAGAGAGGGCAGAGACCACAACTCTTCAGGGAACAAAGAATCCTGTCTAGGAGTTCATGCAGGAAACCTTCGAAGAGAGGTCGAGTTGGAGTGGCAAGCTGAGGACAGCTGGCAGGGAAACTGTAAATTCAGAGCCACGAGAGATGTTAGCCATCACTGGCAACAAGAAAGTGGGAGCTGATGGAGAGGTTAAGTAGCTAAAACTTGCTGTGTTACACACAAAACGAAGTGTGTCTGTCAGTCAACTGAATGAAGACTCAAGGTCCCCACACACTGTGCTTTCTGATCCAGTCACCATACACATGCAGATCTCTGCCTGTGTCGCTACACTGAACTGGATTGCTGCTGCCCAAATAAAACTAAGTTTAGTAACTTAAGGAAAGGCAGTCCAGTAGCATTAGAATGTTTTGAAAAATAGTTTATCTTCCATAAGCTACTTAAATTCATACAAAACTTTCTCTGAAAGTTACTTTTAGTAATCATGTTTGTAATAATCACGACTAATTAAGACTATTTATAAAATGTTAAATGTGTGGGGAAGAAGGTTCAGGCAGAAAGATTGTAATGTTCCTCCAGTTACTGAAGTGTTGCTTTAAAGGCTTGAAATTTGAAATAATTTGATCAAAAGCATGTAAAATGAATCTATTAATAATTTCTCATTTGCAAGACAAATTTAGATCTTTGTTGCTGGGATATAGTTACTTCAAATAATTTGCTCTGTTTTCCAGTACTAGTTTTTTTTATATATATATATATTCTGCAAATATTAGCAGATCATATGATACCAAGTAAATTCCCATTTGTTAACTGTACCTGTTATAACTGTGGTAAGGACTGGGGATTATAGCATATCTCTTGACACAGCTCATGTTCTGGGAATACTTAATCACAGTTAAAGATCATGACATACAATGTAAGTTTGCGCATTTTTTCAAATAAACAAATAGTATCAGTTCATAAGCTTTATATTATTATTATGGTTATACACAGAAAACCATAGCACTAGCAGGTAGTTTCGGGAAGTTGTAATTGAAAGCCTTATATAAGTAACCAGCATATGGTTTGATCACTATACTCCAGCTGCTAGGGATCAGGCCTGACATCCCAGAACCTGGAGGGCAGGGATGCATGCTGCTATTGAAAGGTCCTGGATGAGGTTCAGGGGTGACACTGGGATAGGTGATGTGTGGGCCTGAGCAGCAGCCAGAGGCCAACTTCACATTCTTACACTTACTATATCCCAGCCAAGTTTGTTGTTTTTGTTTCATTTTGTTTTGTTTGGTTTTGAGATAGTCTCTCTGCATTTCTGGCTGTCCTGGAATTCACGAGGTAGGCTAGGCTGGCCTTTGAACTACCAGAGATCTAATGAGTTCTTTTCAATGTTCCTGTTCAGAAAAGTCATGAAAACACCAGTATGCTTTCATTTTACTACAGAAGTCAAAGAAATTTCATTTAATTGTTGAAGGAAAATAGCATGTGTATTTAAAAAGACGCTGACAGTCCAGGGAGCCACATTGAAAAGAATGAAACTCATGGGACAGATTGGAGGCAGCATGACCCAGTTGTTCCTCCTCCTGGATGGTTGGTCACTAGTAATTGTGTTTATTTTCAATTAAAAGGGTGTTTTGAGTGGAGTCGTGTCCTTTCTCCCCAAAGCAGACTTAGCTATGGGGGTCCTCAGACCGAGTTTCATGTTTGTAAGTCTACTGCCTATTGGTGCCTGCCATGAGCCAGATTCGGTGACTAACAGAAATAATGGGCTGCGTGTGGAGAACAGGCAGCACAAGCATTAGCTGGAGACGGGAAACATGTTGATTCTTCTGTCCACTCTGGGTATGCCTAGGAGAAAGCAGTAAAGGTCCGAGAGAGTTATCTGTGAGATGTGATACTAAAAAGGTGCTCAGAGTGCTAAAAACTCACTGTCCATGTGGACTGGACAAAAGTCATCATAATGAAACTTTCTTTTTTAAGGAACCACAAAGACAGTACATGAATTACTCAAAACCAATCATTAAACAATCCCTTGATAAATGCCAAAATATTGAGATAGCAGAAAGAGGCCATTGTTGCTTATCCTCTGAAATGATCTTCTCTTTGGATCTGAGAAGCAGTGTCTAAACAGGGTATGTGTGTGCTCTACATGCATTTTTTTTTATTCTTTTGGGTTTGTTGAAAAAAGATTTCTTGCTTTTTCCAAGGTGTAGTTCCCCTCCTTGTGTTGAAGTTTTCTATCTACTAGATGTAGGGCTAGATTTGTATAATGATAATGCGTAAATTTGTATTTGTCATGGAATATCTTGCTTTCTCCGTTTGCTGGGTATAGTAGCCAGGGCTGGCATTGTGTTCTCTTAGGGTCTGTGTGGCATCTGCCCAGGATCTTCTTCTGTTTTCTAGAGTCTCTGTTGAGAAGACTGGTGTAATTCTGCTAAGTCTGCCTTTGTATGTTACTTGACCCTTTCTCCTTACTGGTTTTAATATTCTTTGTTTTGTGCATTTGATGTTTTGACTTTCATGTGATGGGAGGAATTTCTTTTCTGGTCCAGTCTTTTTGGAGTTCTGTGGGCTTCTGGTATATTCATGTGCATTTCTTTTTTTAGGTTAGGGAAGTTTTCTTCTATAATTTTGTTGAAGATATTTACTGGCCCTTTAAGTTGGGAATCTTCACTCTCTTCTATACCTATTATGCTTATATTTGGTCTTCTCATTGTGTCCTGGATATCTTGGATGTTTTGGGTTAGGAGCTTTTTGAATTTTGCATTTTCTTTGACAGTTGTGTCAATGTTTTCTATGTTGTCTTCGGCCCCTGAGATTCTCTCTTCCATCTCTTGTAGTCTGTTAGTAATGCTTGCATCTATGACTCCTGATCTGTTTCCTGAGTTTTTCTATCTCCAGGGTTGTCTCCTTTTGTAATTTCTTTATTATTTCTATTTCAATTTTTAGATTCTGGATGGTTTTGTTAAATTTTCTTCACCTGTTTGGTTGTGGTTTTTTTTTTTTTTTTTTTTTTTTTATAATTCTTTAAAGGATTTTTTGTGTTTCTTCTACTTGTATACCTGTGTTCTCCTGTATTTCTTTAAGGGAGTTATTTATATCCTACATAAAGTCCTCTATCATTATCATGAGATGTGATGTTAAATCAGAATCTTGCTTTTCTGTTGTGTTGGGGTTTCCAGGACTTGCTGTGGTGGGAGAACCAGGTTCTGTTGATACTAAGTAGCCTTGGTTTTTTGCTTAGGTTTTTGCTTTTGCCTCTCACCATCTGGCTATCTCTGGTGTTAATTGGTCTTGCTGTCTCTGACTGGAGCCTGTCCCCCCCCCCCCCCCCCCCCCCCCCCCCCCCCCCCCCGTGAGCTTGTGAACTTAGGAGTGACTGCTCCTGGGAAACTAGCTCTCTCCTGGCAGGATTTGGGTCTGGAGAGTTGAGTCACAGGATTAACTCCAGGTACAGATGGAGACTGGAAGGATTGCTCTCCATCTGTAAGTAAGGAATTTAGTCAGCTAATAGTAATGCCTTTGCTAATATGTGGAGGCAGAGGTCAGGAGAGAAGGAGGTAGAAGGGGGAAAGGGAGGAAGGAGAAGACAGAGGAAAGAGGGACAGAGATAGACAGGTGAAAATTTCACTATAAAATGCAGTGAACTCAGCCAGCTGATCTGTATGTAGTAAGGCTTCCTGTTTGAAGAGCCCACATGAACAGACAATTCCAGTAAATTTGCATTTCTTTGGTGTCTTTTAGAAATTTTCTTTTTAAGGAAATAAAAAAAAAACTTTTATGATACTCTCTTGAGACTGATCTTACCAGCTTTTCCTAGCTGTGTCCCCTTTAAGAATATAATTTGCTTGTTTCTTTAGGTTTTACACTGTCAGAAAGATATAGTCAGTGGGTGTCATGAGAGGCCAGAAAGAAGGGGACTTGGTCCATGTTTTGGCAAGTTTCCCAGCAGCTCAAGAGGGTCTTGACTTTGGCTATAGATCACTATAAACTCTGGTTTATCATTGGTTATCATTCTGTAGGAGAGGCCTCTGCTCATTTACTAAACTTAACTTATTACTGAGCATAAAGCAGTTTTTACTGGCTTCTTCATTCTATAAACTATTGTTTGACTGTGAAACTTCATCTACAGATTTTCTTTTTCCTTTTGTTCTCACCGAGTCCCTTGAACACCGTTTTGTTCATATTATAAAAGTGTAGCATTTCCGTAAAGTTAGCTGCCCTACTGGCTCGCTTTGTGGTTTGCTTCCTGAAGTATAGCAATGTATGAATATACTAAGAAGACATTGGGTTGGAAGCAGTGAGAGAATCATTTGTGACTGTTGTTGCTTGGTAGGTTTCTTCCTGTGCCTGAAGTTGATGTTACTTATCTGTCTGTCTGTCTGTGTGGCTCATCGCCATATTCAGTCGGTGTGAATCTGAGCAGTCTATCCTAGTGTTGCTCTTTACTTGGGCATTGGCCACTCGAGACCAAGAGACTGGGTAGGCTGAGTCTGTCTACCTCAAGCCCCAAGGAAGATAATTCCCCACAAGTTTTGAGTAAGCAGTATGCTTCTTTGCCTTGTTGTCTGACTGGAAATGTCCGTATCCTCATTCCCTGAGGCAGAGTTCAAGTGTTTTCCCTAAGGAATCAGCTAATAAAGTATTCACATTGGAGCTGTCAGCTTGAGGGTGGACACTTGACTAAGGGGGCATATTAATGACATAGTATAACAATAGATTAGCCCGAAATCTGAGTTGAATGTATTCTTGAAGATAACATTCTCCTTGATGCTTTTTAAGGATATTAGCATTTTAATACCATGGCAGACTATAGTTTATTCAGAGTTAGCTCCTTGTTCTTAGTCAGTTAGCATCTAATTTGAAGGTGATGAAACATAGGAAAAATGTCCTTGGTAGGTAGGTACAAGTGGATATAGCTAATACCTAACCTGCTGATATGCCTACCCTAACACTTCAAAGAAAACAGAAGCAGGTGTTGATATTTTCCCAAATAATGGTTTGGTCATGTGTGGTAGACTGTGTCAATTGCACCATAAAATTGACATTTCAGGACCGGTTCCCATTTACAACAGGCAGTTTCTACTGATAAACTTTTTCTTACACTTCCAGACCTGCGTAAGCTTTGTAAAATGTGTTCATAGTTTTAAGTTGATTCATACTTTGCTTAAGCTTAGATTCCCCTGTGAAACTTTGGTTTTGTGTGTGATGCCTTCTGGGAATGATGTATATTTCTTTCAACTTTATTTAAAGAAGAGAGATACATGTACAGATTTTTAAAAGCATTTTGGCAATTCTTTTAGAGGTTTGATAGCATGCATTGAAATCCCACTAGTTACCATAAGCATAAAGTACATGTATATTTCAAACCTTTAAAAATATGGAAAGCGTGTCTTAGGTTTAGAGAGATTAGTCAGTCCCTTTGTTTTAATTAGGTCAACAATAAACCACTCACTTACCCAAGACAAGCACAGCTATTTTTATTGTATAATTGTATTTCTGTGTATGGATGTTTTGTCTGTGTGGAGAATTATGTATGTCATGAATATCTGATGCCTGCAGAGGCAAGAGAGAGGGGGGGCATGGGATGCGGTAGAACTGGGCTTACAGACAGGTGTGAGCCAGTGTCAGTGATGAATCAACCCCGGTCCTCTGAAAGAGCATCCAATCCTCTTAACTGCTGAGCTGCCTCCAGCTCCAGAAAATAAACGACTGAGTACCTAACATATTACCCATATTTACATAATGAACAAGACAAAAATATCAACTAAGAAAATATTTTGATAAAATATAAAACCTGTCATATGTTAAGTGACTTTCAACAGCCTTAAAATATTTTGTTACTGTTGTAGGTTCAAGTAAATTACATAAAGTGGAGTCTTATGTAACTACTGATTTATATTACTGTACTTCTCCAGTAAACAATACTTATTTTAGACTGTAATAATTCACTTATTTATGAGTGGCTATATCAGGAGTATAGAAGAAGTGGCATATTAGTTTGTTCATCTGCTATAGCAAGGTACCAGACTGGGTAGACTTAATAACATAACTTGTTCTTTTCTCAGTTCTGGAAGTCCAGAATGAGGTGGCCAGTTCATAGCTTGCAGGAGCTGTTCCGCTTTGCCCTATATGTTCTGTACATGCTATCTCATTTAATGAGGACATGGGATTGATATGAAATGGAGTATTATGCAAGAACTATTTTAAATGTTACATGTTTATTTTATGTGTAAACATGTTCTACCTAAATATGTGTTTTTACAATGCTCATGCCTGGTGCCTACTACCAGAGTATTCCCTGGTACTGGAATTCCATTTGGTTGTGAGCTGCCATGTATGTGCTAGGAATTGAATATAGGACCTCTCTCTGTAGGGACGGTTAGTGCTCTTCACCGCTGACCCGTCTCTCTAGCCTTCAGTATCTGTTGACAAATGTGAACAGAGACCTTGAACTTAATGGATTTGAGAGACATGTTATTGCCAAATGTTTTCTGTCTACTGACAATAGGAGGATTTCGACATGTGCTATTTATGTGTAAGTTACATAGGGTTAACATTTAAGCATTCAACGACAATATTTTGTTAGGTCAAAACTATTTTTAAATTAACACTATTTTTACAGAGATAAACACATAATACTCAGTCTGTATACCTGTTTTTCCCCTGTAGAGAGAAATAAGTACAGCCTGACTACAAACCTGCTATGCACGTAGTGATCAACTTGTGTGCTCCATATTGTTCCTTGCTAGCAAATATAACTTAATAGTAATCCACTTTGCTTTCTGTGCACACAGAGGTGTTTCTGCCTTTTCTCAAGAAACCTACATGTTTGAAGAGATGCTTCAAACATGGTGTCCTTACCACATGGGTTACTGTAGTTTATCATCTGTAGCGAGCTGCTGTATATGGTGGAGTGTGAGACTGATGAGGTCTCAGGGAATTTGGTCTGAGCCTTCCAGGTTGAGCAAGAGTGCCTTTGTTCATTGCACAGGACCTTCCCTTAAGGCCTGTGTTTATGATGATCTGGAGCTTCTTTCTTTGCTAACTAACACATGTGCCACTGTAGGGCTAGACACCTACTAGAATAAAGTGTCTAGCAGATGTTATTGTATCTGTTACCTCAGCTGAAAACAAGAAGTCTGAGCCACATAAAACTGGGAAATATCTAAGTGCATCATTTTGAAGGAACACACTTTTCCCTGAGGACAGTAGAAATCAGAGGATATATGCTGGTAATAAGTAAATAAAGCATTTTTGAGCTTTAATCCTGTAATAATTCCTACAAGTGACTCAGATATGAGCGTGCTCTCAGTTACAGATAATTACTTTGTAATATACATTTGATTTATAAAGTTGGTTGATTAATAAAATCAAATACTGATTGCTTTAGCAAGGTCTGAAAGTACCTATGAGTGAAAGTTAGTTTTCAAGTGTACGTGAATTAAAACTATGTTATATACCAGTATAGCTATCTCAGACATGTTTTCTAAATTATTTAATCGTATTTCTCAAAAGAAAATTATAATAAATCAAATTTATTTCAAATAAAGATAATGTGTAATTTTCATTCAGTACTTTGTTTTCCTTGAAATATAAAGAATTAGCATATATTTGCTAGTATTGGCTGTATTTTATTTTGTAATTTTTCAACCAAAAATGAGTTCATGAATCTATTAGCATTCTTAAGAAATATTGTACAGCAGAACAGGTTAAACAAGGAAATGTGAGAATTCTTCTGAATGTAGGTTGTCATTAATAATTCTCTTGGCTTCATAACTGTGATAATACCAACAGCTGTGAATCAAAGGAACCCTTTTCCAGCTGTCCTACCCGCAGCTGTCCTGTGTAGGACAGTTGTTTTCTAAGCATCTCAGCTCTCTAAGGTGTGTGGTGTCTATGTTGTTCTTTAAGATGCATGGCATCTTGGTTCTTCTCTAGGGTAAGTGGCATCTCTTTATGATGAATCGTCCTGGCTTCATAGTTCAGAGGAGCTGTCCTTACTTCCAAATGCTTTAGTCACACCAATCATGTTTTAATAGAAATTCAGACAGTTTGGGTTTTTTTTTTCTATGAAAGGACTGCTATATTTTATGTATATGTTTTATATAAAATGTAATTATTCCAGTTTGGTCTACTCTCAAGTAATTTTTCTTTTTCTTTAATGTCAAAGCTGTACCATTTGCCTCTGTGTCCATACATATATACTTACAGATCTTTTCTTTAAAGTGATTGAAGTCAGTTGCAGACATCTGCCCCTTATATCTAATTCTTAATGCTAGCCCTTCTTGGTTTGCACTCCTTCCTTATTTTGCGTTTTCCTACCTCCAACAATTAAAAACTTAGAATTCTACTACAATTACTATATTCAGTCATTTGAAGATTAGTAGCATATATTTTCTTGTATTGCATATTTTCTTTATTTACATTTCAAATGGTATCCCCTTTCCTGGCTTCCCATCCAGAAACCCCCATCCCCCTTCTTCTATGAGGGTACTCCCCTACCTACCTACTCCCTTCCACCTTCCCATCCTAGCATTCCACTTCACTGGGGCATCAAACCCTCACAGGACCAAGGACCTCTCCCATTGATGTCCCACAAGGACATCCTCCACTACATATGTGGCTGAAGCCATGGGTCACTCCATGTGTGCTCTTTGGTTGGTGGTTTAGTCCCTGGGAGCTCTGAGGGCTCTGGTTAGTTGATATTGTTGTTTGTCCTTGTTGTTTTGAAGACATTATCAAAAATTAGATAAACTCTGAGGGTTTTCTTTTGTGTTGTTGTCTATTCTAGTTTACTAAGATAGTGGTCTACATTTCTAGTTTTGTGACAGCACCACACTAGTGTTTGTTTTGAGATTTTTCTGGGAATGTCTTCATTTCTTCCTCATTTTCAATGAATATTATTAATATAATTTATAACAAACTTTTTAAAATCTAAATTGCACTGTTCACAGCCCTAGGGCAGAAAAAGTCTCAACATTCAAGTGGAGGCAAGACCCATTTGATTGTAAGCAAGAAGAGCAGAGCAATAGTGTTAAAAACAGAATCGGAGCAGGGAAGATGGCTCAGTCAGTAAAGTTCTACCACATAAGCGTGTGGACCAAGTTCAGATCACCAGTACCCATGTAGGAAGCTGGGTAGAGTGGTGTTCACCTGTAATCACAGTGCTGGGGAGTTAGAGACAGCAAGATCCCAGATGTCCTGACCAGTCCTTCTACCCTTTACTATCTTGGACATGAAAGATTCTTCTGTTGTCCTTACTCAGCCTTTTGTCTCATTAATTTTATTATTTCCTGCGTTTTCATGATTAGAACTGTCTTTCCTCATCCTCTATATACATTGTTACTCTACATGTTTTCTGCAGTACTAGTTACAAACTGCTTTAATTTGTGCTTTTCCTGTAATATTCTTATGTATCCATCGATCTTTAAAAGATAGCAGTGCTAGAAATAGCCTTTTATATCCAGTTTTGATTATGTTTAATGAAAAGGGATCCAAACATTTTATATTGCTTACCTCAAATATGCCAATTTCTTAAAGCAGGCAAATGAGATTTTCAGAATGGTGGTTAGCCTTTCTAGCATCCCTATTAACAGCACATACTTTATTTATTACAGAGGGATTTTCTAAGATTTTCTTCTTATTGCAGTGGTGATAGTAGACTTGAGACATTATGTATCCAAAGGCAAGTGTCCAAAAACATGAACCTTATTTCACAATATATACACATTATAACTGAACTTTATTATAAGAATGTGAAATTGGAGTCCATGTTATATCTTTCCTATCAACACACAATACTCAAAAGCTCATTTAATCCGAAGTTTTATTGAACAAGAGCAGAAGCCCAGACTGAACTAGGCTTCTGTTGGTACATATAAGTTTAGTGGCATAAAGGAACTCTAGTTTCTGAGTTCAGAATCCAGGCATAGCTGAGGTAGGCTCTTCCAGTGATGATCAACATGTCCATAGTGTTGTGCTGTGGTCCCTCACAATCCTAGACTACTCCCAAGTCCCTTTACGTGTCTCTTGGAAGGGTCCTGTCCTTAAGGGTTGTTGGAATGGGTCTCAGATCCTCTGTGGATGGTTGCTGAAAACCTTGGTTCTGTGGGCCTCATAGGATAGCTCACAACATGGCAGCTAGCATCTGTCAGTGCTCCCAGGAGCTACCAGCCAAAGAAGGAAGGTCATGTGTTTTAAAAACTAAAGCTGACAAGTGGCATAGCATCATCTTTACCGTGTTCTTTTCAGTGTAAGTTAGTCACTAAAGTTTGGACCACAATCCAGGGGAGGAGATTTTACAAAACTACTATGAATGCAATAGAAAAAGGATCCTTGGGGGCTGTCTTGATGCCAAAGTCATAGTCTTAGTAGCCAAGTAACATGCCCAATTTCCATTCGTGGTTCTGATTTCCTTGAGTAACTAAACTGATAAAATAACTCTTCTTCTTGCATAATCTTACAACCTATGAGATCACTTCTAATATTGCAGTTGGAGAAAGATGTGGAGAAGGCAGGTTGGCCTTGTGTCTTAGTTTGTTTTTCTGTTACTAAAACACCATGACCAGGTCAACAGATAGAAAAGGCTTTGCTTTTCTTTTTCTTACTTTCTTTCTTTCTTTTTTTCTTTTGTTTCGTTGGTTTGGTTTGGTTTGGTTTGGTTTCTGGCTTAAAAGGGGGTTAGAACCCATAATGGCATAGAACGCAGCAGACAGCAGGCAGACGTGATGGTTGAGCTGAATCCTGAGGGCTCAGATTTTGAACTACAGGAGGGAAGCAGTAGGGAAAATGGACCCATAGGATGATATAGTTTGAATGTTTAGTAACCTTTTAGAAAGGATTAGAAGGCATGGCATTATTGGAAGAGATGTGCCCTTGTTGGAGAAAGTATGTTACTGAAGGGTGGACTTTGGAGTTTCAAAGACTGTGCCAGGGCAGGTTGACTGGCTGGTTCTTGCCTGTTCTCTCTCTCCCCCTTCCCCTCCTCCCCCCTCTCTCTTTCTTCTCTCCTTTTCCTCTTTCTATCTCCCCCCCCCAGCCTATTGTTTGGGGTTCAGATCTGAGCTCACAGCTAGTACTGCAGTCCTATGCTCACCTGTCACCACGCTCTCCACCAGGATGCCATGAATTAACTCTATGAAATTGTAAGCAAGTCCACAATTAAATGAATTCTTTTATAACCTGTCATGGTCATGATGCATCTTCACGGCACTAGAACAGTAGCTAAGACTCAAATGTAGTACATTCAGTTATTAAACTATAAATTGTCTCTTTTGTATTTTGTGTGGTATGGAACAGATGTTGATCAAAGCTACTTCCTGCACAAATATTAAATGTTCCTTAATGTTATGGATAATTACAGTTAAAATTATTTAAATTTACCTCACTTTTCTGTAAAAGAAGTTAAAAGCTTTTATGTCCAGGGAACAGGCTAGGAAAATAAACAAGCCATGAGGTACAGGGAAAAATCTACATATTGTCATATTACAGTTCATGCAGTCAATTACAGTTAGTAATTAAAAGATGAAAACTAAGAGGTATGCAGAAATAATAGGATAGAGTCAAACTGACCCACATATTAAGACCTTAAAGCTATAATAGATTAGGTATCTATGACTTGATTTTAGTTCAAAACCATATTATTAAACTTTATTATATTAAAGTTTCTCTGCCCTGAAAATGACTCCAGACTTCATGATCTATATGACCCTTTGGATCTTCTGTAGAATGATGTTCATAAAGTAGCAGATCTTTAGACTTAAGAAGTGAGCACTACAGGGAAGCTCAGACTGCCCCCCTTAAATGGTGCCAGCTGGGATGGAAACTGGCGAGGGCGAGCCAGCCATTGGGGCTTACTGAGCTTGCCTTTCCTGAGCATAAAACCTGCTGGGTTTATAACAACACTTCGGAATGTACTGCAGCAGTAGAAGCAACTCTGTCCTGTTAATATGTGTATTAACAAAGTTGGGAGTTATGAAAATTAGCTGATGGTGAATAATTTAAAAGCATAAGAGTATAACTGGTGAATACTACATTTTGCCATATTCTGTTTTTGCAACTATTACCTTATTCCTAACCCTTCTCTAATTGTCCAGTTCCAGTTAGGTGGAGTTGGAACGTTCCTAACTTAAACAATTTGTAAAGATACATACCTGCATGTGTTTTTCACAGAAAGTCTTTGGAAAGGTTTCTCATATTCTGATAGATTATTTATAAAGCCCTATCTCTGGTCACAGTATTTTTTATCAGTATAATAAAAAAATTATTATTTTGTTGGATGGATACCATAGATTATGATGTTAGAGAAAGGTCTTATACCTTAAGAACATATTTGAGATTTTCTCTAAGGCTAAAACTAAATCCATTCTAATGTTTTTGTATGAATTAAAATAAACTATTATACATAAGATTAACTTTGATTCAATTTTAGCTTTTTATTTCCTAGCTACATGTTCTCCCAGCCTACCATCATTAATTCATGCATAATTAAGGGGGGCTGTCCTTCACAGGGCCCTCAATACTATACACACCACAGAGTTTGTTCCTTAGCCTGTCTACTCTAGCCAAAATCCAGGCTTTTTGTTCACAAGTGGATAGAAGGGATTACTTGGTTTCAAAATATTTTTTATCTGCATAAATCATGTGAGTATGGCATGAAGCCCACCCTGACAGAGCTGTGCTGTGCCCCTTTGAAGCTGAATTGAGAACTCGCTAAGCAGGGTGTGCCCATTAATTATAAGGTTTTAAAACTTGACTCCTGATAATACATAGCTGAGACATTTGTAGTTTTAATAGGATTAGGTCCGTTACAAAAGAATTTGAGAGTATATGTTATATTCTGGTACAAGTATGGTTGTGAATTAATTTGGTATGAAATAAGATGAGCTGCTTTTCCTTCTATGTCAAAAAAATGAAAATATCTTGTCTGATATGGTGGAGATCTTGAGAGATGTGAACACAAGTAGCACCTCATGAAGTGTGTCAATGTCTGTTGATCTGTACAATAATATTTTCTTAACCACTTCCTTGAAACACTAATTGTAAACAAGTCTTCACTGTATGACATCAAAGACAAGACAAAACTGTAGAGAGAGTAAGAAGACCAGTTGCTTCCCGTTCAGTGGGGAAGGGTGAGACAAATAGAGCTTGGGAGATTTACGACGGAAGCCCTCTGCGTGGCACTGTGACTGCATGTCCAGCCCACAGGGTGTGCACCACAGAGTCAGCCTTTCCTTAAGCTGGATTGGGTGACTAGATGGACCCCTCTGGTTTGGGTGCTGATCGTGGGGGAGACAGGGACTAGAAGTTGGTTAATTAAATGGCAGAGTTTTACTTGATTTGCTCCACACGTACACACACACACACACACACACACACACACACACACACACACACACACACACACACACACTACAGGGTGGGGGAATGGATTGGGGAAACAGTTTCCCAGATATTTATAACAACTCTATAAGACATCAACATTGAAAAATATACTTTCCCCATCAAAGCATTCTCACATTGAAATTCACCACAATTGGAGTTGGTTTTTCAGATTACACTACTCTGTTTGCCTTTTCTGTGTCTTATTTCTGCTTTTATGCTGTTTTTTTTTTCATTTGTATTGTGATTGCTCATTTGACTGAATGTTTAAATCATTTACTTTTCTCTTAATTGCTTTCCAATGAGTACATTTCTAGTAAAGGCTCCAGACTTTCTGAGACATGCTTTGTCTATACCTCGTAACTTTAATCTATTGCTCTTACAACTATTCACTTCTTAACAGTATGTAGTTTTGTTTTGACTATTTTATTCATCCAAGAGTTATTTATGGACTGTTTTTTATTCTCAGAGGTGAATTTTTTTTTCCTTTCTAATAACTTTTTTTATTGTTAGTCACTTTACTTTCGATCACTGTCCCCACTCCAGATCTCCCCCTCTCAGTGCATTCTTCTCCTCTGAAAGGGTGGTACCCTCCCCCTCAAGTATCTTCCCACCCTGGCACCTCGAGTCTCTCCAGGGCTAGGCACTTCCCACTGAGGCCAGACAAGACAGCTGAATTAAGCAAACAGATTCCACAGACAGACAACAGCTTTTAGGAGAGCTTCTGTTCCAGTTGTTTGGGACCCACATGAGAACTGAGCTGCACATTTGCTACATATGTGCAGGAAGGCCTAGGTCCAGCTTGTGCGTGCTCTTAGGTTATTGGTCTTTGAGAGCCCCAAGGATCCAGGTTAGTTGACTCTGTTGGTCTTCTTATGAAGTTCCTATCCCCTTTGGGCCTGCAATCCTTCCTCCTGTTTTTCCATAAGAATCCCCAAACTCCATCCACTGTTTGGCTGTGGGTGCCTACAGCTGTCTGAGTCGGCTTCTGGGTGGAGCCTCTCCAAGGACAGCCATGTTGGGCTCCTGTCTACAGGCCTAACAGAGTATCACTAACAGTGTCAGGGATTGGTGCTTGCCCATGGTATGGGTCTCTGGTGGGGCCACTTATTGGTTGGATATTCATTCAGACTCTTCTCCATCCCCTATCCCTGCATTTCTAGTAGGCAGGATAAACTTTGAGTTGAAAGTTTTGTGGGTAGGTGGCTGTCCCTATCACTCCACTAGGAGTCCTGCCTGGCTCCAAGAGGTGGCCGCTCAGGTTCCATATCATCACTACTGTGAGTCTCAGCTAAGGTCATCCGCACAGATTGTTGGGAGCCTCCCTATTCCAGGACTCTAGCCTTTTAATTTTTTTAAATGTGTGTGTGTGTGTGTGTGTGTGTGTGTGTGTGTAGCTATGCAGGTATAATGCAAAGGCTAGAGGTTGATGCTCGGCTGTCCTCTTCAATCGTGTTTACATTTCCATTTTGAAATAAGGTTTTTCACTGAACCTGTCAAAAACCCTAGGATCCTTCTGTGTCCTCCCACTATCATGGGGGTTGCAGGCATATTCCACCTTGCTTAGCTTTTGTATAAGTGTTGGGGATCTGAACTCATGTCCTCATGCTTGAACAGCAAGCCATCACCCCAACCCTATAGCAATTGTAATGAATGTAATCAAAATCTACAGTCCATTGTGATTGATTTCATTATTGTTACAGACATTTGTATTAATTATTTGAGAGTTTCATGTATTTTGGTCACACCGCTGCTGCTGAGGTCACACTTTGTGATAATCCCATAATCCAAATTTTTTAACTCCAGGGAATATAACTATAGACTATGAATCTGAAGACACACAGTATAAATATCAGTTGATTTAAACTTCTCTACAATAATCTTTTTTATTTTCATTTAAGGGTACAGAAAGTTTGTGTATAAGCAAGGAAATTAATCCTCAATAAAAACACCCATATAAGCAGCTAAGTTGTTCAGTCAGGTTCCACGTGGAGATGTTAATCCATGTTCTGTTCTGTGAGTGTACTTCCTTGTGTGTCTGTGAGACAGTACTAGCTTCTCACAAAAAACTGCCTTCTCAATTCTGTGAAGAGGAAAGGTAAGACATGCATTAAAATACCAGATTTGTTCTGTCAGGATGTGTGTCCTCATAACATGTAGTTCTTGTCAGCCTCTTGCTAAGTATATTCTGATTCTGATAAGCACACTTTATCAGTAATCATGAAAAAGTGCTACAGCAGAGAAAGGCTGGAATGTGTTACTGTTTTCACACTCCGGGTAGAAACTCTGTGATCATGCAGTTCATCTTCAACAGAACGTCTCTCTGGCTTTGTTTCTCTGTATCACATGATCTCTTGCCATCCCTTTATACTCTGTTGTATAGGTCCAGTCCTGAGTTTTAACAACTTCTTTGCAGTGTTCACTCTCCATCTCCTTCCCTGCCACTCTTCAGCAGAAGCTGCTTTAAGCACACCTTGGTAGTCATTTACCCATCTTAGTGTATCTGTATTGTTGAACCCAGTTCTGTGGCTCAAACCTAGAGCCATGCTAGGTCATACAATGTTTAGGAAGATAGAGCACATGACGTTCATCACCTGACTTCTCCACTTGCTCACACGTCACAGTGTGAGTCTTGGCCGACATCAGCTTCCAGAACCAAAAGGAGATGTGCTGTATTGAATCTTCAAGGTCAAGGCTGAGCCTCCAGGCCACAAGGAGAAACGACAATGATTTGGACACTCAACATGCATGTTGCTATCACCATCTTTTTTCCTTTTGAAACAGTTCATGATGTGGCCCAAGCCAAGACCGGCTTTAAACATTTGGGCCTCCTGCTTCCGTCTCTTGATTTCGTCATAACAGATGCATGTTGTTACTTCTGTGTCTGGCTCACTAGCTTGGGGGTGGTGCTGGTTATGGTAGTGGTTGGTGATGGTGGTAGTGGTAAAATTAAGCATCTATCTATATCTTTATGGAGTCAAAGAGAACATTTACCATGCTCATCTCATGTTGACTGTTCTGTTCATTGTGTTAGTTGGTTTTTTCCTGCGTTTGGCTAGATTGATCCCATCCCTCTTATTTTTGAGTTGTGGTGTGAAGGTCATAAACTATTCTCAGATGCTCCTTTCCCCTCTCATCCTTACCGTACCTCTGCAGTAACTCCTGCACTCCCAGAAGGCAGCAGTTCCTCGTGCGTGTTCATAGAATTCATCCTCTGTCTAGGATGTTTTTGTCTGCCTGTCTCTTCCTGCTGCCATCTCCACTTTGAGATCCTGGAAATAGTGCCTATGCCATATCACTGTGACTTGGGCTCATCAGACCCTGCTAATCC
Organism: Micromys minutus; assembly: GCF_963924665.1. NCBI lineage: Eukaryota > Metazoa > Chordata > Mammalia > Rodentia > Muridae > Micromys > Micromys minutus. The sequence continues at coordinate 65,271,383 of NC_137973.1, read as the reverse complement.
TAGAAACTGTAAGCAGAGGGAATTAACCACTGAAATGAGTCTCACAAAATCCCTTTTTTATGTCTTATACGGAAACATAAATATTGTATAATTTTACTTGATGCCATTAATTTTTAAGAGACTTTTTATATTTTCTTTTACTAGTTTTATTAAAAATAATTTTTCTCACATAATATATCCTAAGTACATTTCATTGTTTTTTTTTTTTTTTCATTTCTTTCTGTTTGTTTTTTCTATTACTTCATTGTATGGTGGTCGTATGGTGATGAAGATAGTTGGCTAACCTGTCTACGTGTGTGTAGACAGCTAATTATCATACCTAGATGCTGTGGGCTCAAGCGTGTGTATCCCAGTGAATCCTTTTCAAGTTCAGTCTGTGCCATAGAAGGGAAGCACACTACTCTCCCAGAATAATGCGTACCCTTTTCCTACCTAAGAACGTTGTCTTCCATGGGAACTATTGATATCTTTAAATAAAAATTTGATTGCATTTATTCTGTATTTTTCTCCATGTATCCTTATGTTCAGTAGACAACCTTTCACTGTTTCTCTCCACACTCCTCATATCTCACTATTCTTAATTTCTTTTTCTTTGTTCTCAACCTATTATATTTAGGTTTCTTAGTTTATTACCTAGGTTTTCTGTTATAGCATTCCTGTTTTGTTATACTTAAAAGGAAGTATTTTCTATAAATTTGAAAGGTACAATAGTATCTGTTCTATGATTTTATTTATTTCTCACACTACTCTTAGATATTTTTTTAATCTAAATTATAGAGGGAAAGGAATGCCCCGAAGACTAGTAACTTGACAAGGTCACATAGCTGATGAATGCTTTAAACCAGACATGAAATTCCAAACTGCCACTCTTCAGTAATAGTATAACATTTCATATGGTTGTCCGTGTCTCTGCAAGAAGCGGTCCCATTCTATCCTTCCGTTACAGTCTCTTGTTCTTTTAATGTTGCTTTTAAATTTCATTGGCTGTCTTCCAGACCTACAAAAAGAAAACTGAGTTTTGTTTTTTTGTTACAATGAATATGGAAAGTAGCAAAAAGCACTTGTTTTTAGGAATAGCATGAGAATGGACATAGAAAACAGACCAAATAGACCAATTTTCATAAAAATTAGTGAATATGTCTCAGCAGATGCTTTATTATAATGCTGTATTGTCTATAAATAGTATTTATAATTATAGTGAGAGTTATTAAAGAAAGACTAAATTATGAGGCTAGGGAGAGGACTCGGGGTAATATATATGTATAGATATAGATATGTGTATGTATGTATTAAGACTTCAGTGGGAATCTTAATAACCATGTAAGTGCCAGTGATGACCCCAGTGATAAGAGGGTCACAGTCACAGGCAGGTTCCTGGGACTTGCTGGTCTCCTTGAGCTGCAGGTTAGGTTAGAGATTCTTTCCCAAAATAATGAAATGAAGAAGCAACTGAGGATAACATCTCAACATCAGCCTTGGACCTTCACTCGTGGGCACAGGTAGTCTGCACAGAAAAGTGCATACACACACAAAAAAGCTTAAATCATATTCAAGTTTACCTCCAGGATGCCTAAGAAACTTACAACTGAATTTAAATGTTTCAAATTGTAAAAATCACTAGTTGAATTTTTTATAATAGGGGAAAAAGAAATATCCCAAATGGTGGTCACAAAGGGTGGGTAAATAATTCTATAATAAAACAGGTACTGAAATAAAGTTTCACTTACTGTTTCAACATATATAGCACTTGTGAGCCTAATACTGAGTGAGAAATTCAAGCTGCAAACAGTGTCCTCACAATCGCATTAAGACTTAGAAATAAGTCGAGTAGTAACAGGTACTGAAATGTGTAGTTGAATGAAAGAGTGAAGAGGGAGTCAGTATATTGGTCAGCACAAATTTAGATGGTAATTCCTCAAAGGCAGGAATTGAAGGAGAACCCTTTGCTTAGGGACATAGAACTACAAAAGGAGTCATACTGGTCTACCTATAAGCTGGTTATTAGCTCTACCTCAGCTTTCATTTTACCATCATTGTGTAGGACGCACATATGCTTAATGTGCATGTCTTGTATAGAGATGTTTACCACCACTTTGGGTCCTGTTTAGTATGTTTTTTTATTAAATATCTAGAAATATTTAAATTTTTAGAGAATGATATTATTTGTACTAATTAAAAATATTTAAATACTTAGAAAATTTCTCCAAAGTTATTGGACAGATGACTCATCATCATTGTTATTACCAAATAAAATATAAAATAAACACATTTGAAACAATATTTATCTAAGGAAGCTTTTATATTCAATTTTTTATTGTGTACAGTATTATAAATAAAGTCTAATTACCTCAATTACAATATGCTATTTGTAGCATATTATCTGATACTCATCATTTTTAGGACTAGTGAAAGCATAATTACAGTTACAATGGTACATTAAATTCTCGAGACAACCTCACTTACAGGCTCTGGGAAGTCTCTAGAGCTGTGGGGCAGGAACTGTGTTTGTTCCTGGTCCTCATGGATGAGCAGCATCTTCTCAGAGCAGACTTGTTCTGACGGAACATGGCCATCCTTTTTGACTAAATAACCGTACTTATTTTTACTTGCACAGGTAAATAAGATAAACTTTGAATTTCATTTCAGTATAGCTGCAAATAATTTTACCGAATTTTCGTTAAATAAAGTGTTAAAACGTGGAAGACTGAGAAAAAACTAATTTGTACCTTTGTGGAGTTTATATAGAAGATTTTCCTAAAGGGTTAAGTCAAATCTCTAAGAAAATCTATGTGAAGATTTAGGATATTCCATGTCTTTCCTATTGAGTTTGTGTTTTCATTGCATTATAACCTACAAATAATGATTTAACGCTGACTTATAGAGTGTAAAGGAAATTATTAATTTTTATTTTTTTTGTATATTACAAGTGAATGAAAGGACTCATCTTCCCATTGGTTAAAACTGTAAGGCATATAGATATTTATAAAGGTCTTCAAATATTTTTCACAAATAAGATTTTTTCACACAATAATTTCTAATTTTACTTTAAATAATTCTGGGAACATACAGAATATTTGTGAGATGAAGGTATCTTTTGAAAATGTTTTGGGAATAGAATACCATCTTCTGCCTTGTATCAGGGTCACTATATATGCTTTTTTTTTTTTTTTTTTTTTAACTTTTCCTGGAACTAATCTCCTTAAAAGCTAATACTCCAGGCAAACAATGCCCTTTTTCAGTGCTGAATGAAAGTAGGTCAGGAGGGGATTAAGACTGGGACAGAGCTGGGAAGCTTTACTTCTTACACTCCCCTTGTTATTTGAGAATTCATAAATTGCTGGTTAATTCTGACCCCTTCCTTTTGCTTCCTGTCCCTTGCACTGGTGTCTGAACCCTTATTGTTCGTCTGTGGGTGCAAAATTTTCTTAGAAACTTTCCCACTTTGTTTGCTAGAAGTTTTGTACTATATGGCAGCCTTGAGTCCTGTTTGCTTGAAACTCAGTTTCTGCCCATGTTCCTTCTTCCCTGGTTTGGCTCAGGTCTTTTCTCAATGTCTGGTACTGTCTGCTCTGTACCCTTAGGAGCCTCTCATTAGGCTGTAGTATAAGAGAAGTGTTTGAATAAATATACAGATAATCTACATACAAACCAGTACACATGCCGGATAGAGTTGGATAGGGGCATTTTTTTCAGTCTCACTGTGCGTCTTAAAAAGCATCATTACCCTCATCCTGTTCCCGATTCATGGAAGAAGCATACTACTGTGAGGACAGCAGACAGACTTCTGAGCCCTCTTCTGTACAGCGGGGGTTCAGGGCGTTCTTGTATGTGGTTTTATATAGGAAATTGTCAGCACTGAGGACTAACAGTAGACAGTGGACCTAACACTACTCACAGGATTCCAATACACAGGTGAGATCTTTAATATTTCTATTTAGTCACATGAATAATTTATTGTTTCCACATGATTTTTCTTCTCAAGCTTATAAATTATAAAAGGAATTCATGTGGTAATTTTTGTTTACTGTAACTGGTTGACTAAATGAGTTCTAATGTTTCCTCCATCTTTATCAGGAAACAGATTTTTGTTTAAGGAAGAGAGTCCTTAGTAATGATTGTTACACACAGATTGTTCTGTCAGATTAATTATGTAACTTTTACATTATCTCTTTTTAAACTTTTCATACTTTTTCTCCTCCTCGTAATTCATAGGAATAGAAACAATTCAAGTTTCTCCATGCTTCTATCAGAAACCAACACACCTGCCTCGGCCGCACACATAATGGCCCTCTGGTCACGTTCCTATTTGAGCACAAACCTTTCACTCCACACAATTCTCATCCACTCATGCTTTCATAGGTTTTTGCTTTTTATCTCAGTCATGTTCATCAAGTAATAAATACACTAGTGGCCATCAAGTTTAAACATCTTATTATTTCAGCTAAGGTGAATCTACCACCACCTTGTGATGTCTCTCCAGCCTTCAGCTTTGCTGCCTCCAATATACCCCTGTCTCCTAGGCTGGTTATACTCCCTTTAGCTGTGCTGACATGATTCTGGCATTGTGAGGTCTCCACCACAGCCCATGCAAACTCCGTGCAACAGCCTCTCAGTGACTCATGGCAGGAGACTCCAGCTTTGCCACTCTTTGCCTGTCCTCAGTAGGTCTCTGAAGTCATGAAGGAAAAGTCCATGACTCCCTAAACCTTTACACATTACTTAGGATGTGTAAATTAACACATGACTTAGTATGCCAAGTTCGGCTACCGGCGTGGGATGGACCTGTGCCTGTTTGGACTACAGCTACAGCCGCTTTCTGTGAAGTTACTTCCAAAGAGCAGGAAATGCACTCCTCAGGCTCTCACCTTTCAGCAGTTACCTGGGTGGGCTTCCGCCCTGACGGTTCCCGTCTTATTCTGCTGGTGCGAAGGAGAAACTTCTCTAGTAAACAAATGAGCATATTACTTTGTTTTCCAATGAAGTGTTTTTATTTTATGTGTACGAGTGTTTTGCCTGTGTGTGCATGTGCATGCCTGGTTCCTGGGGAGGCCAGAAGAGGTCATCCAGTAACCTGAAGCTTGTGGATGGTGCTAGGAGCTAAACCTGAGTGCTCTGTGGGAGCCGCCCATGCTCTGTACCACTGAGCCAGCTCTCCAACCCACAAGGCGCTACTTTTTAATTTAGTCTATATAAATACTCACGACATGGGAAAAATACAGAAAATTTCCCAAAATCTTGCTTTGCCTCTAATAGAATCCTTGTTCTTCATGGAACCCTCATGAGATGACCCCTTCACTGTCTGTATTACTCTCAGCAGTAATATTAATGTCTTCCAGGCCCCTACTGTTAACCTGCTTTACAGTGTTCAACACCATTTCTAGTTCCCTCCTTCTCCTCTTGCTTGCTTACAGAAATCTTTTTTAAAATATCGAAATGTTCCCAAATACATCTAGCTCAATGTAAAACCCAAAGCTTCCTTGTAGATTATAAAGGTTTGCATGTTCCATGCCCCAGATACTTCTTACTCTTGCGCCAGCCTCCTCTTTACAACCGGTATACCCCTGGATAATTTATATCCCCACGTTCTTCATTCAAGTCCTGTATGTCATCAGACAGGCTCTTTCAGGTCACCATCTATGCAGCAAGTCTCCTCCTTACCTGTCCTTTGTTCTTTACCTTTTCTCCATGAAGTATGTGTTTGCCTTTGTGTATCTAGTAGATTCACTGGATGTGTGAGCTCTATCACCAGAAACCATTATACCAGCCTTTACAACAGTGCTAGCTTAGCAAATGTCTATTGAATTACTGGTTTGAATTCCTCTTAGTCTTCTTGGCCTAATGCTTGTCCCAGACGTAGTATTTACACTGCTGTGATGAAACACCATGACAATAGCAACTTGGGAGGAAAGGACTTATTTGATTCACACTTCCACAGTGCTGTTCCTCATTGAGGGAGGCAGGAACCAAGACAGGTTGGGAACCTGGGCAGTTTATGCAGAGGCCACAGAATGGTACTGCTTACTGGCTTGCTTTTTATGGCAGCTCAGCCTGCTCTTCTGTAGAACCAGGGCCATCAGTCCAGGGATGGCTCTATTCACAATGGGAAGCCTGCCTTTCAGCCCTCACATATCAGTCACTAATTAAGAAAATATGCTCCAGGCTTGTGTGTAGCCCAGTCTATGGACACATTTCCTCAGTCGAGGCTCTCTTCTCAGAACACTTTAGCTTGTGTCAAGTTGACAGAAAACTGTCCAGCACAGTGATGTAAAGAAATGAGCCTTTTCCCCTTTCAAAAAGTCTTTTAACTTTATAATTGATGTTCTTTCTTCGTGAAACGTTGCTTGCAATTTTTCAGTTATACAAGTTAGCAAAGATGGTGCTTTTATGGGTTGTATAAATTGGAAAGTTATTCATAGTTTCACTTCTTAGTATTAATCCAATCTGTCTTTTTTTCACTGCTCAGTTCTGAATCCTTAAAAGGCAATCCCTTAGTCCTGTACACCAACTTACAGTTAGTTGCTGCTTTTTATTATAAGTGAAGATACAGTCTTTTTAAATGTCATTAACTTCCTAATTTTAAAAGTTTCATCATAATATTTATTTTGCTTTCTCACTTAATGCTTATTTTGTATTAACTTTGAAGGGAGAAATTTCAGTTTCACTTTTACTTGAAAGTGAAAACTCATCACAGGATTGTAAGATTAAAATCATGGAAGCTGACAGAAATGTTTGACTAACTGCCATGTTTCTGGTGTTTTATCTTCTGTTTATTTGGGCTCTCTGTTGAAATAAAGAACCAGAAGTGTATATAATACCTTAAATCTTAGAAGTTCCTTACAAGTCACAAAAATATTGTCCTGTGTTTTAGATTAAAGAGATTGCTATGCCTGTTCTGTGTGTTTGTAGATACGTGGGTGTGCATACAAATGCTTTCATACTCTCATGCTGTATCTACAACATTTGATGACAGATTTTAAAGATTGTAAGGTATTTAAGTTGTATTTTGGGCTAATATTTACTTATCAGTGAGTGCATACCATGTGTGCTCTTTTGTGACTGAGTTACCTCACTCAGGATGATCTTTTCTAGTTCCATCCATTCACCCAAGAATTTCGTGAAGTCATTGTTTCTAATAGCTGAGTAGTACTCCATTGTGTAAATATACCACATTTTGTGCATCCATTCTTCTGTTGAAGGACATCTGGGTTCTTTCCAGCTTCTGGCTATTATAAATAAAACTGAGAAGCACCAAAATAAATGTTCAAGGGAAATGCAAATCAAAACAACCCTGAGATTCCACCTCACACCAGTCAGAATGGCTAAGATCAAAAACTCAGGTGATAGTAGATGCTGGCGAGGATGTGGAGAAAGAGGAACACTCCTCCATTTGGTGGGATTGCAAACTAGTACAACCACTCTGGAAATCAGTCTGGCAGGTTTTTCAAAAAAAAAAAATGGACATAGTACTACCTGAGGACTCAGCTGTACCACTCCTGGACACATACCCAAAAGATGCTCCAACATATAACAAGGACACATGCTTAACTTGAGTATCTAAGATGAAAACTGAGCAACTGTTTTTGCAAAGTTACCTTTTTAATTCTAAAAGTTTTGGTCTCGTGAACAACTCGAAATATAGTGTGATTTTAACTTAAAAAGAAAAATAATACCACAGATAGTTGATATTTGCTACAAGAACCCTGAAAAGAAATGAAAGTGTATGTGTTCAGTTAACTCTGGGTATAGTACTTTGTAATCAAACTGTTCTAATCATCTTGGAGTAATAATGGGAGAATTAGGTTTTAAATTCTCTATTCATCACTTCACACTCTTCTGTAAATGGAGAGAAGCTTTGACTTCCAGATAAGATGCCTGTACTTTGTTCAGCTGCCCCCCTTACCCAGTCTACCAAAACACTCTTACATCAGCCCTGTAAAAGACGGCGTAGAGTTGGGCCTGGAAAGGTGAGCGGTGCGTGCTATTTTCAGTCTGCATCCGCAGTACTGTGCCGTCCTGATCTTCTCAATCTGTTTTCATTTCTTTCTTCCTAAATAATCCGATTTTGCTACAAATTGATTGCTCAACCTCCTGTGTCCTTTCTATAAAATCCAAAAGGTTACTAAAGTTCCAAGGTGGAGAAATGGCTTTGTGGAAATGGTGACATTACAAGGTCAATTTATTAAATGTGATTTATGAGACCTCTAATGCCTTATTCCAAAATTGACTTTCACAACATAAACTGAGCCTTTTTACTGTCAAGCTTGCTGTGTGAATTTTTACTTAGAAAGAAAACTGAAATAAAATACATTTTATGTCTGATTCCGAAGAATTAAATGTCTCCCTAATATGTAATTTCTAGAGGAATTACCTACTTTCTGTGGAAAATACACCTCATTTTCTTGAGCTCTAGCACATAAGGAAAAGTGATGATGGCACTGAGCTCTGACAGTCCTTCATCCGTTTAAGAAATAATGCGTCATGTTGGAAAGAAGCTTGAAACATTAGACATTAGAGATCCCTCATTGAGTCCCAGCCTGTGACTGTAAGCAACTGCTCACTGTCTGTAAAGTGCATTGTCCTCACTTGTAAACTACAGGAGGTCTCCTTCACACCAGCAACCTGAGAATTTCCAAGTAATGATGTATTAAATATGCAGGTGCTCCCTAGATTGCAGAATCCTAGCAGCAGAAAGTGTTATAAAACATTTTAGGTGCTTAGGAGATATGTACATGTTTGTTATTGTTCCGTATGTTAAACAACATTGTTAACAAAGTACATTTCATACGCTCTCTTGGAGTGTCTTACAGTAAGTTAACTATACTATAGCAAGCAAGCTATCCTATAGTAAGGTTCATTAAGGTAGAAACCATGCATTATACATGCTTGTATCCCTAGCATTTTCTGGAACAGTTTTGTTTGTACAGGCCATGTTGGTTGCTTGGCCTGTGCGTTGTGTGGTCTTTACAAAAGCATTATTCATTTAGGGAGTATAAAATGGCCTCTTTTGAGATTATGAATTTCCATCACTGTCTTTTGTGGTAATAATTGTCAAGTGCTCTAACCTTCTATTCAGTAAAATTGCACTAGTGAAGTTTATGTGGTGCAGCCATGGTCACATAACACAACTAGGGTTAATGGTCTCATAGACTGACCTTTAGGGTGTACGGGTGGGCATAGAGGTATGAGATAGTTACCAAGTACCTACTGAAGAATATGGTCACTGGGATCTATGTGTTTAGGAGGATTAGTGATGTCAGCCTGCAAATAACTTCTTAGCCCAAGGAATTGACAACTTAAAGTTTTAGGATCTCTGGCATGTTGTTTCTAAATGAAAGTGTGACTCTCACTCTCACAAGAATTTTTCTGAAAAAAATTTTCCTACTTAAAACATTTCCATAATTGACTTTACAGTCTCAACAATCAGAGCATCAATACCTAACTTTTTCATAGATAAAACTTGAAAACTTTACCACACTAAATTGAAACGCAATTAAAGCATTTAATCATTCATTTAAAAACTTATTTTTTTAAGATTTATTTATTTATTATATATGAGTACACTGTATCTGTCTTCAGACACACCAGAAGAGGGCATCAGATCTCGGTTGTGAGCCACCATGTGGTTGCTGGGATTTGCACTCAGGACCTCTGGAAGAGCAGACAGTGCATGGCATACAGTAAACCAATCAGTTAGTGAGTGAGTTTTGTTTGTTGTTGCTGAAGAAGCCAGCCCAACTCTGGTATCTGAGTCTGGAGCATTCTGCCTCCCCCTCTGTGTGCTTTTTCTTCTGCCATTTGCTGCGGTCCCTCACAACAGCTAGTGCCATCACGGTTGGACTCTGAGCCTCTAAAATGATACATGAACCATTTTCCCCGCGTAAGTAAGCCTGCCCTGGGAATTTTGTTGCAATAATGAGAACAAATGCAAAATGTGTTTACTGTTAAATTGTTTTCAGTTGTGCTGTGTGTTTGAAAATTGTCATGGTAAAGCTTAGACACTTTTCATGAAGGGTAATACTACAAGAGTGGTTATTTATTATGTGCATAAATGTTCATAATTACATTATTAGCTGGAAATGATTATTCTTTTAAAATAAAAAGCTACATTAAACTGTCCTCACAAATGAAGTCACTAGATTGTCAAAGTCCTAATGTTTGAGATTCAAGTTAGATAGGGTAAATAATTGAGAATATGTAAAAATCAGCCATCTGATTATGATCATATTGTCAAGATAGAATACAGATTATTGAAACGATTTTGTGTGCACAATCAATGGAACACTATGTACCATTGAACTATATGGTTAGAGACAAATGCACTGACATTAAAGGATGTTTACCTTGTGTGTGTGTGAGGGTAAGGATTTTAGATGTGTATGTATGCATGTAAATGTTACTTTTGAAGTTGAAGATTATAATTTTTTCTAATTTTAATATTTGATTTAATAACACAAGAAAGAAGTAAAATAGGAAAAGGAAGATAAGAGAAAAATTTTTTTTCTGTTAAAGTGGAGCAGGAAAATCTTGATATTTGTACATACTTTTTATCACACTGAAGGAGTGTGTTTTACACATAAAACACACAGCAATACCATTCATCTTCTAAGGATGCTCTGGGAATGCCACAGTAGTCTTTGGAAGAAAACTTAAAATGTTCTAATGCTGCTGGCCCATACTTGGAAATGCCTATGTTTAGTCCCTAATTGCATTAACCTTTGATATCTGTCATGAAGAAAGCAAGCTTTGATGTGGAACTAAGAAAATCCATTTTCCCTCTCAATACAGTAACCATTGATACAGTTCAGACCGTGTGACACCTATGTTCCCTGGTTTCTCAGGGTTCCACCCAAAGAAATCAGAGTTCAAGGACATACAAATAATTCAAATGTTCTTGTAACTCTATAAGAAGATTTAAGCAGTGTAGAGTTGGTAGTCTTTACAGTATATCTCTGAGAGCAATGAAGGACTAAGGCTTCTTCATGTACTCAAATTTATTAAACCCTGTATGATTCTGTGTAATGCTTCAGATATTACTTGTATTCTTTAGAAGAATCTTGTCTTAATTGAAAGAAAATTGGATAGAATTAGTTGCTTTTCTGTTTCAGTGATAAAATTCCAGGACCAAAAATGACTTATAGAACAAAGAGTATAATTCTGCTTTTGGTTCCAGAGGGAATGTCCATTATGGCTCAGAAAGTATACAGCAGGGACAGAAAGCAGATTGGTCACAGCATTATCAGCATACAGGAGGCAAAGAGAGATAATGGGAAGTGGGGTAGAGCTGTGAGCACTAAAGCTTTCGCTTCCTCCTGCTAAATGTACTATAGCATCTCCAAGTGCCCCCACCAGCTGGGGTCAAACATTCAGGTACTTATTAATTAAATTAATACTTAGTTAAAATAATATCATCAAAATAAGAGCTGAGCTCTGAGTTCTGCTTTTCTAGCTCTCTCACAGTAATTACATGACGTGTAGTTCACTCTGTCATGTGTGTGCATGGAAACATATGGACATATGCACATATGGCACTCTTCTCTGTCCTAACAGTATGTCCACTCTAATTATCTCATTGGTCCCTCTCGATGTTAACTGTCTTCTCCATCCCTTATCTTCCCCAGGTAAAATGTCCACGGATCGAGCTTTGAGGAAGCAGCAACAATTAAACAACCTTGTTTATCTGGTGCTCAATCAAGCCAAACCGGGTGACAGGATTGTGGATTTCTGCAGTGGTGGGGTATTGTATGTCTCCTCTTGTCCTTTAGCATTTCCAAGACCTTGAGACCTTGCAACATCATTCAAGGTCGGGATCTATTTGGCAAGAACATTGCCTAACAATGAACAGAAGCTCTGGGGACCAACGCTAACCGTTTTGTCTTACTTTCAGGGCCATGTTGGGATTGTTCTTGCGCATATGCTGCCCTCGTGTCAGGTAAGGTGAATAATGCACAAAATGGAACAGTTACCTCGGCACAGCTCAGGCCAGATCTGACCTGACCTTAACCCTTTGCATTTGTAATTATTTATTCAAGTCATATGCCACATATGTTCCTTGGAACTCCTAAGATCAGAATCTTAATTGGAGGCAAAAGGAAAGTAAGACCACAGTAGAGTTATCAATATTTTTAAAAGTGTATGTGTTTAAGTAAAAGAGATACCTATTGCATTATTGAATAAAAAACATATGATATAACTAACTTAATTTTCAGTACAATCATAAGTAGAAATGTTTCCAAAGATCACATTTTAACATAAACTATTTGGTGAAAAGTGTCATTTTAAATATTCACACACACACACACACATCACATCACATTACATAATTCAACTGGGGTACAGTTGAGCTCTCCAGTCCCTGTGAGGACTGAAAAGAAGATAGACCTCTGCAGATAGTCAGAGGCCTGATGGAAAATGACTGGGGTGGGTTTGTTGCCTTTCCTTAGAGTTGCAGTTCTCAACCTGTAGGTGGCGACTCCACTGGCAAGTCTCCCTCCAAAATTATTTACCTACCATTCATAACAGTAACAAAATTACAGTTACAAAGTAGCAACAAAATAATTTTGTGGTTGGAGGTCACCGCCACATGAGGAGCTGTATTAAAGGGTGGAGACCTTAAGAAGGTTGAGAGCCACTGCCATAGAGAATAAAGACAAAATAAATGAAAGGCCAAGGTGAAGAGGCAAGCCCCTGTTGTACTGTTGTGGAAACAGTGTTATGATTGGCTGAGAGGAAAAGCTCAGGGAGCAGTGTGGAGGAAAACAGTTTCCCTTTCCTAGTGATTCTCCCAGAAACTTAGATAAACTGACCTGGGAAAGGGCTTCATCTACATAAAACTAGACAGTTTATCTGTGTGTCCCGTGTTTTGAATAAAGTAATAAAGTATTTTCCTATAGAGTGTACATAAGGCAAAAACAAAAGTAAAAACAATAGTAATAACAATGTATTGACTCTACCTGAGGTTGCTGTTGGAAGCTCCTGTCAGCCTCTAGCCTGCCCCCACCAATCTCTGCTGCTCGCTGCGCTGATGGAGCCTTGTTTTATCATAAGCACATGGCATAGCACGATTCTCTCGTCCACCCTGTTTCCATCCTCCACCCCTTTTCTTCCTTTCTCATTCTCATTGTTACCAAGCACTGTGCCAAACACTATTAGTTTTCTCAGTTCTTTAAACATTGATGAACCATAACCTTCCTTAAGCTGAGCCATTCCCTTATCTAATGTTGTTCATTTTGAGACCTCCACTAATAATTATTTCTCCATGAAAGTCTGCCTTAGTCATCAAGGATGACGCTTTGCCCTTGTCTGTCTTAGCTGAACACAGCGCTCTCGTTTATCTTTCTCTTCTATTGCTCCATGCTGAACTCTTAAGTTGTTCACTTTTGTACCAGGTGAACTGTCACATAGGATAGGGAATTAGTAAAGATATTCTATGTTTGTAAGATATAAAATACCATAATAATGCTGGGTGCTGATGTCTGAATTGTTTTACTGATTATACAGGATCTTTTTCTACATAAATTCTAGGTCACTTTAATAGAGAACAAGGAGTTATCTTTAATCCGTGCTAAGAAGAGAAGTGACGAACTTGGCTTAAGCAATATTTGGTTCATTCAAGCAAATATGGAATATTTTACAGGAATGTTTAACATTGGGGTAAGTAGTCCATAATTTCAGCTTCTCTAATTAGCTAAACAGTAATTTTATTCCTTAGATCAACTGAGAAAAGCAATTTTGTGTTCTTTCCTAAACAAAGAAATGTATCCGCTACCTATCGGGCGTCGCATAGCAGTCATCAGTGCACTCGCAGCCCTTCCCCACTGTGTGACACATAACCTCTGCCTACCTCTGCACAGGCCCTTCATCTGCCACCCTGGAGGTGATCAGTGCACTGGTAGCACAGTCTTAGCGATTTTTATGAACCAGCGAAGAGTATAAACAAGGTGGAAAAATCTGAGGGGAGAATCACTTGTTAGTAACCTGTATATACTAAAATTGTCTTTAGATACAGTCTCTTGAGCACAGATTTGATAGCTGCATGTTATTTTGCTCCTCCAAGTACTGTGGCTTTAGTTTTGAATCCTTAGACTAAGTTATATTAAGAATAATTCAGAGGCCAGCTCATAGCTGACTTATTCTTCAGGTTTGGGGTTTTTGTAGCATCTGTGCTTCATTACAGTCTAATATCTCGCTAACACTTCTGTCCACTTCAAAGTTTTGTTAAATATGAATACATGCTCAAAATAGTAATGTGAAAAAGCCACCTTTGAATACTTACTCTTATACACTGGAGAGATAAGTAATGCCTTTGGTCTGTGTTACCTATTTATGGACACAGAAAAATGCTGGTTATGCTTGAGTGAACCTTGGGGAGCCAGTACAACCTAGATCCTTCTTTGACTGAACATCATCATAGTTTTTCCTAGTTATAAGCATATTCTTATGTTTGTAGTATATGTAACAATGATAGATCTTTACATGTTTTTCAAAGCACTTGACTGTATTGCTGGGTCACTGCCTCATCCCTACTGTGTGCTCACGTCTTACCAATGCAGCTGTTACCCACTTCTGGAGTTCAGAACTTGCAGTACTTGATTTTTGTTACTAAAATTCACATCTGAAACACTAGCTACTGAAGATGTCAAAGGTTTGTTCTCCCTTTTTCAGCCTAACAGGCACAGCCCGTCTTATGTAGACAGGATAAAGTCTGAGACAGCGGGGATTGCGACCCTGTACTCACCTCTCAAGGAGGACACTTTCACCTCACGGATCCTAGTTCTGTCTGTCTTTTAGGACTAGAGGTGTGAAGTCATTCTGATAGTCTTATAACTTACAAGAATATAGTTCAGCAACATCAATTAAAATGTGTGTGTTCTTTTAGAGTTAATATTTGTCTCTATATTTCATTATTATATATCTATCATAAATTTTTTCCTTCTATAATTACTTTGGCTGCCCCTGTGTACTTCATAATGAGTTTTTTGTTTATTGGTTTTACTTTTTAAAAAAGACTGTTACACTTAATATAGTATTTTATATTCACAAACATATAGGCAATCCATATAGAAATCAACACGTGAAATACATGTCAAAAGATTTTAAACATGAAAAGATTTTTTCATGTGACATGAATGGATACATGCTCCTTTCTTTATGGACTTAAATCCTGATAAGCCAATAGTAGAGACTTCCTTAAATAGAAACTGTACATGATACACTAACCTACTGAATATGTAGATTATTATACCACATCTGTAAGGAACTGCTCATGCGCTCTGTGATCACATGTCCGAGTAAGGTGGAAGCTGTGCTGCTCTCTGACAACACAGGGAGGCTCATTGTGTACACCGTTAGCCTGGGAAGGGTCAAGTTCAGACATGGTGTCAGTCACTGAGTGCATATTACTTTTGCACCATCGTAAGGTAGGTAAATACGTAAATAAACAAATACACAAGTACATAAATATATAAATGGAACCATTGTCAGTCATACATTTGTACTTTTCCCTTAAAATGAATATTTCATTATTATATGAACACCCATTTTATTAATTCTGGTTTTGATTTTAAAGACTCATATATGACATAAGGAAAAATATAATTTTTTCCAAAATATAAAACACCTAAAAAAGGTCTTTAAACTTTTTATTACTTTGATACCTATGACCCCTGATATGAAATTATTAAACATTTAAAGAATGCTTTTAATAAAAAATGATTTGTAAAAATATAACATTGGTGCTACTTATTTATAAATGTATTATATTGTTGAATGCTGTATTTACATTATTTCCATACTACCCTCTACCCCTCAATCCCTTTCAACTTCATGACCTCTTCCTTGTTGATTATTGTGACATATATACGTATGTACCTGCTTATGTGAATGCAGTTGCTGTGTCACTGAGTACCATTGCTTGTATGCATATGTGTTGAGGATGACCACTTGGGATCATATAACCTGTGCAGAGGCTCCTTGGGGAAGACAGAGTCTCCCCCCCTTAGCAGCCATTCATTACCTGTAGCTCTTAGTCTAGGCGTAGGCATTTGTGAGGTTTTCCCCATCTGTGCTGCCATACCAGCTGCTGCTCATATTGTGCGGCTCTTGTTTAGGAGACACATTGTTAAGATTTCATGGGTGCTCCATGCCTGTATTATTAGAAGTCATTACCTCACAGTAGTTGGCCTACTCCTGTGGCTCTCAATATTTCCACTCCATCATCCACAGTGTTCCCTGGGCCTCTGATTGTGTGGTTTATCACTGGGTTTGTAGATTTATCACTCAGCTGTTTTTACTCTGACCAGTAGTAGGTGATAGTCTACATTGTCTTCTTCCTTTAATACTTTCTGTTCTACAAGGCCCTCCTTAAATGCCACCACCTCCTCATGACCTTCCCCTCTTTTTTCTGTCTATACTTCTATATTTTTGCTTGTCTTTTATTTTTTGAGACAACACAAACACACCACACACACACACACACACACACACACACACACACACACCTACATAGCTTGGGCTGGCCTTGAACTCATTATAGAACCAAGGATAACCTTGAGCTTGGACCCACCTGTCCCTCCCAAGTCTTGGAATTTACAGGTATACATCACCATGTTGGGCTCTGCACCCTCTTTAAGGACCCTGACGTTCAACCACGTGTTACTAGATCTTATAACAGGGCTTGTGTAGTGTTCTGCTTCCGTTTATACCATGTGTTGTCAGACACAGTAGTTATAACCAGGGTTTTAGATTTGTTCAAATTTATTTAATTGATTCAGGACTTTGGATTCCACTAGTACTATACCAACATTGTAAAAGATCCGCAGTTTTTATATTTTATCCTTTACAACTAGCATCATATTGATAAATACTAAGATCTTAGATATTTTTTGATGAGTGGAATAGTGAAAGAGTAAACTATTCCATTTCTGGAACTGTAAGCTTTTAATGATCAAAGTAAAAGGCAAACTGCTCAACATGATCACTCACATCCAGGTTTGCTGAGTGGACTAGTGCCATCTCCAACCCCTATCACCTTGCTGGAAATACAGGGTGTTCCCTGGCCCTGTGAGCCAGTGCAGAACTGAAAGATGATATCAAACTTGGCAAGTTTAAGCTTTGGATCTGATTGATATCAGAGTGTGATTAGGTTCTAGGTGTTGGATGCAGTGTCATTAGGGGACCGTCCCTAGCTCACTTGTTTCCCTGCAATTTGTTGGCAGAGCCTGGTCACATGTCCTTACAGTTCTCCAGCTGTGGATGTGGCTCTGCACATCCAGTCTGTTACCCTAGCCCATAAGCATAATTAGATTCTGCCTCGGTTAGGGGTCAGACTGTGTCATGGGTGCTAGTAGTATGTCCAGTTGTCTCTACTTTAGCTGCATTTGTAACCAGTGGCCCTCCCTCCCTTCTGTACATTAAAAACACAGAATGGCAGTCATCTAGTTTATCATTCTGTCCATATTTATATTCCATTATCAATAAGTGGTTACCCAGACTTATGGTGCATGTGGTAAAACAATTAGTTCTTTCCCAATATTTTCCATTTATCAAAAGGAGCTGGTTATCTACCACAAATAACCAGTTAATTTTCTTTTTTTAATTTGGAATTTTTGAAGTATTATTATTGGCTCATACATTTGATACTTTAAATAGTTAATCAATGTTTTTTTTTTTCCATGAATGCTCAAATATATGCATTTTCACTCAGTGAGAGCCTCCTTGGATTGCTGTGAATCCTTTTGACAAATACTCAGTAGTAATTAGGTGCATATTGCCTTCTGCTGTGAGATGTTCTGGCTCATCTTACTCATTTCTAGCTTCATGTATAGGTAGGCCTTGAGTTGCACTCAGGTTTGGTGAAGTATTGAGAAGCCAGGTGCTAAGGTTTGCTTCTGTTTTCCAGGTGGCCTTGCATGCTTGCGGAGTGGCAACAGACATGGTGATTGAGCACTGCATCCAAACACGAGCCTCCTTCATCACATGCCCCTGCTGCTACGGGTTCATTCAGAACACGTCCAAGTTTAATTTCCCAAAAAGGTGAAGTTTAGTGTGTTACATAAGACACTATGGGGGTGAGTTGGTGCAGGAGACTTGTTTAATAAGGTTGTAGTGAAAGATGGGTTATGGTGACACATGTCTTTAATCCTACCAGAAGGCAGAGGCAGACTTCATGAGTTTGAGTTCTGCCTGAGCTACAAATGGAGTTCCCGGACAACCAGGGCCACACAGAGAAACCCTGTCTCAAAACATAAATACATACATACATACATACATACATACATACATACATACATAAATACATAAATAAATAAAACAAGGTTGCAGTGACATTTGAATTCATGGACAGGATTAAGAAAAGTAGCTCTCCTGTCACTCCCTTTTCCTTTAGAAACAGTTAGAAGCAGGTCTGTCTAGGTGCCAGACCAGTAGAAGTGGTCTTCCATCTTCTAAATGAAACCAGAATCACCACTGTAAGAGACAATGGGGTTAATGACTAAGTGCTTAGAATCTGGAGACATCATGACAGGTATAGTATGAGCATATATGTATTGCTTAAAAGGGGGAAAGAGCCCCAGTGAGTGCCTATATGCTGAGGAGGGTTAAGTAGGAGTATCACCTCAAGTTTAAAGCCAGCCTATGCACATAAGACTATCTCTATAACCAAACAACAGAAAGAAGGCATAGTGTAATTCCTCCGTAAATGTGAGTCCTTGTTAGTAATCACATGCATCCATAGGGCCTCCAGGATGGCTCACCCAATGAAAACAAATGACCTGAGCATGATCCCAGGACCCTCTGACCTCCACACATGTGTCATGGCATTCATACCCTCATACATACATGTGCACAAAAGGCAAATAAATACAAATGTTTTGTTTTGCTTTGTTAGCCAGGCATCATAGAACATGCCTTTAATCTCAGCTCTTGGGAGGCAGAGGCAGGTGGATTACTATGAGTTTGGGGCCAGCCTGGGCTACAACAAGAGTCCTAGAATAGCCAGAACTGTTAAACAGGGAGGGGGCATTACTTAAAAATAATAGAAATAGTATTCACAGGTATTGATTAGATTTGGTGACCATCTTCATGATCTTTCTTACCCCACACAGAAGAGAAGAAATGTTAATTCTTATCACTTTTCTTGGAGAACAACCCTGTGTGACATTTCACTCTCATGGTTCACAGTAATTGAGAATCAGAAGTTGAATACATCAATTTGGGAAGTTCTGTCCTATATCAAGACAGCTCCTTAGGACACAAAATAAATTACATAATTATCTTTAGAAACCACAGGACTTTTCATTAGGATTTAACTGAAATCGGTCGTATGAGGAACAGTATGAAACATCTTTTCCTTGTCTTTTATTTTGCTCTTGCAACAGTCCACAAGCTGAGAAAGAAATCATTGACAGATGTTTGTGTATATAATGTACTTATATATGTATATTTTGAGGCCTATGGAACAGTTAAAAATCTGCTAAAATGTGTGTCTTTTCATTGTGTTATGAAATATGTAAGTCTAACGGCAGCGTAAGAATGTTAATGTGACCTATTCAGATTTATATCCTAGTTTTACTGATTTAAAAATCTCAATTTCATGTCACCTTTTTTATAGCCTTGTAGATTTACTGTCATTTTGCTCTGTGTCCTTGGAACTCAGAATAAATTCAGCACATTTATTTGTCTATAAAAACTAGCCTATTCACCAGAGGTAGAAGTGTGAACTATAGTCTTTTGTTTCTAAAATATGTAAAATCACAAATGATTAATTGATACTAATGAAGTTAGTATCATGTATGCAAGCCTGTTTTTACTGACTTAGTGGAGTGGGGACTGCAACACTGTAATGGGCCGTGTGAAATGCATGGCACCTTTTACAGTTACGATAGCTTTCATTTCTGGTTAATTTCTTTCTGATGTTTGACGTTTAAATAAACATTTTGTCTACATCTTACATATACCCAGTAGCAAGGCTTATCTACAACCACATTCTTTGTCAAGCATTAGACCTGCCTCCAGCATTCCCTGTGCCCTAACACCCCTGCTCAGTGCCAAGCAGTTAGGGTCAGCTCTACATTCCAGAGCCCATTAAAGGTCAAATCTGCCTTTGTCTGTTTCACAACTTTGCCTGTTTCTTCCCACAAAGGCAGCATTAAAGGTTCTTGCCTATGCCCCTGACTCCCTCTGCCTTATAAATAGCAGGGCTCTTCCCCACAGCACATTACCAGGCATGCTACCCCTTCCTGGGGAGCTCTGAGGAATAAAGTATCTTCCTATAGTGGTTGCCTCCTGATCCAATGGCCTTGCCACACCTGAACCATACATAGACCACACAGTACAGCAGCAGAGTCTGTGTGTGTTAGAAAAGCCAAAGTGGTTGTGTTCTCTTAACAGAATTAGCTATCTATGAAGTAAATTCTTTCAATTCATAACATTCTGGTACTCTGTTCTTCTTTTTCCACAAACTCACTTCAAGTTGAAGTAGTTCTTCATTTGGGATAACCTTTTATATTCTTTTGATACAATACATATTTTAATTGAACAACTTTATTTTAGAAAACAAAGAAATGTACAGATTTTTTTAAAAATTTTTTGCATAAAAGTATATGAATACATTTTTGTCAGTACTTGATTTTTTTAAAGGTTTGATATATGCATTAAAATCTTACTAGTTACAATGAGCATAAAGTACATGTAAAACAAGATGTAACCTGGAAATAGTCAAAGTTTTCTTGGTGTGTAAAGATTAAGCATAATGGTTTTTCATCTTTTTTTTTCTGGCCTTTGTTTTTCTTGAACTTCACGCAGTCTGTGAGTTGTTTCTGGGGTGTTCAGAGCTTTCTAGGGTTAGTATCCCATTATCAGTGACTGCATATTATGTCTGTTCTTTTGTGACTGGGTTATCTCACTGAGGATGATATTCTCTAGATGCATCATTTTCTTAAGAATTTCATAAAGTCGTTGTTTCTGATAGCTGAGTAGTACTCCATTGTGTAAATGTACCACAATTTTGTATCCATTCATCTTCTGAAGGACATCTGGGTTCTTTCCAGCTTCTGACTATTATAAATAGAGCTGCTATGAACATTGTGGTGCATGCGTCTTTGTTGTATATTGGAGTGTCTCTGGGGTATATGCCCAGAAGTGGAATAGCTGGATCTTCAGGTAGTACTATATCCAATTTTCTGAGGAACCGCCAGACTGATTTCCAGAGTGGTTGTATCAGTTTACAACCCCACCAACAGTGAAGAAGTGTTCTTCTTTCTCCACAACCTCCCCAGCATCTGCTGTCATCTGAGTTTTGAATCTTGGCCAATCTGACTGGTGTGAGGTGGAATCTCAGGGTTGTTTTGATTGGCATTTCCCTGATGGCTAAGGATGTCGAGCACTTCCTTAGATGTTTCTCAGCCATTCAATATTGCTCAATTGAGAACGTTTTGTTTGGTCTGGACCCCATTTTTTAATAGGGTTGTTTGATTCTCTGGTGTCTAACTACTTGAGTTCTTTGTATACCTTGGATATTAGGCCTCTATCAGATGTGGGGTTGGTAAAGATCTTTTCCCACTCTGTTGGCTGCAGTTTTGTTTTCTTGACAGTGTCCTTAGCCTTACAGAAACTTTGCAATCTCATTAAGTCCCATTTGTTAATCTTTGACCTTAGAGAATGAGCCATTGGTGTTTTGTTCAGGAAATTTTCTCCTGTGCCTATGTGTTCTAAGGTTTTTGTACAAGGACCTTGTACAAAGCTCAAGTATAAGTGGATCAAAGATCTCCACATAAAGCCAGATACACTGAAACTATTAGATGAGAAAGTAGGGAAAACCATGGTGATCTGATAGGATGCATGGGAATATTTCAATATTCTTATATCTCTTGAGGCTTGTTCTATGGTCAATTTTGGAGAAGGTGCAATGAGGTGCTGAGAAGAAGGTGTATTCTTTTGTTTTAGTATGAAATGTTCTGTAGATGTCTATTAATTCCAATTGGTTCATAACCTCTGCTAGTTTCACTGTGTTCAGTTGCTGTTTCCATGATCTGTCCATTGGTGAGAGTGGGGTATTGAGGTCTCCCACTATTATGTGGGGTGCAATGTATTTTTTGAGCTTTAGTAGGGTTTTTTTTTTAATCAATATGGGTGCTCTTGTATTTGGATCATATATGTTAAGGATTGAGAGTTCCTCCTGACAAATTTTCCCTGTAATGAGTAAAAAGTGTCCTTCCTTATCTTTTTTGACAACTTTTGGTTGAAAATCTACTTTATTTGATATTAGAATGGCCATTCCAGCTTGTTTCTTGGGACCGTTTGCTTGGAAGTTTTTTTCCCCCAACCTTTTACTCTGAGATAGTGTCTCTTTGTCTCTGAGATGAGTTTCCTGTATGCAGAAAAATGCTGGATTCTGTTCATGTATTCAGTCTGATAGCCTATATCTTTTTATTGGGGAATTGACTCCATTTATGTTAACAGATATTAAGGAATATAAGCTTGCTGTTTCCTGCTATTTTTGCTTTCAGAGGTAGAATAGTGCCTGTGTGTCTTTCTTCTTTTGGTTTTCTTGCTTAGGTATTTTCTTGTTTTTACTAGGATGTAGTTTCCCTCCTTATATTGGGTTTTCCACCTATAATTCGTTGTAGTGCTGGGTTTGTGGTCAGATATTGTGTAAATTTAGTTTTGTCCTGGAATATCTTGGTCTCTCCATCTATGGTGATTGAGAGTTTTGCTGGGTATAGCAGCTTGGGCTGACACTTGTGTTCTCTTAGGGTCTGCATGATGTCTGTCCAGGATCTTCTAGCTTTTTTATAGTCTCTGTTGAGAAGTCGGATGTGATTCTGATTGGTCTGCCTTTATGTTACATGACCCTTTTTCCTTACTGCTTTTAGTATTCTTTCTTTGCTTTCAGCACTTGGCATGTTGACTATTATGTGTCGGGAGAAATTTCTTTTCTGGTCCACTCTATTTGGAGTTCTGTAGGCTTCTTTTATGATCATGGTCATCTCATTCTAAGGATAGGGAAGTTTTCTTCTACGATTTTGTTGAAGTTGATATTCTTCACTCTCTTCTATTCCTATTATCCTTAGATTTGGTCGTCTCATTGTGTCCTGGATCTCCTGGACATTTTGGGTTAGGAGCTTTTTGGCTTTGCATTTTCTCTGACTGTTTTGTCTATGTTTTCAATGTTGTCTTCAGCCCCTGAGTTTCTCTCTTCCATCTCTTGTAGTCTGTTGGAGATGCTTGCATCTGTGACTTCTCATTTCTTTTTTTGGTTTTCTACCTCCAGGGTTGTCTCTTTTAGCTTTTTGTGTGTGTGTGTGTGTGTGTGTGTGTGTGTGTGTGTGTCCATTTTCATTTTCTTCTTAAATTCCTTCATCTCTTTGGTTCTGTTTTCCTCTAGTTCTTTGATTCCTTTAGTGTTTTTTGTGTTTCCTCTTTAAAAGCTTCTATTTCTTTATGCTTTTCCTCTTGTTCTTGTTTAAGGATCTCTGTCATCACCTTGAGGTATGAATTCAGGTCTCAGTCTTCTCTTTCTAGAGTGTTTGGTATTCCTCTGTTCGCTGTTATGGGAGAGCTGGGTTCTGATGTTGCCAGGTTGTCTTGTTTTCCATTGGGTAAGTTCTTTCACTTTCCTCTTGCCATCTTGTTGTCTGTTATTTTACGTGGTCTTGTTGTTAGTGATTGCTTCCTGTCTCTCCCATGTACCTGGCCTGTGTCCCTGGATCTCCGCTGTTCCCAGTGGCAAATGGCCTGAGCGTTTGGTCAGCACGCATGAGCCCTCAGGGTGGAAACCGAGTCCCTAGGGCAGAGTTCCTGCTCCTCTCAACCAATTGGGGGCATTGCACTTTCCACGGGTTTAGCCCAGACCTCTGCACCCAGTCTACGTGCAGCACAGTCTCACCAGGCCTGCGTCCCTGGATCTCTGCTGTTCCCGGTGGCAAATGGCTTGCCATATTTTTATTTATAATTCAGTTTATTGGACAATCTTTAAGTTAAAATGATAACTAATTCTTTTTTTCTTCCTATTCTAGTGAAAAATTCAAGGAAACTTTAACATACAAGGTAACCTTTTTAATAGCTCTGAATGTCCTATGAATATACATGTTTGTGCATTTAGGGTGCTGTTATTTTGTTTGAGACAGGCTTTTACTTTGTATCCTGGAATTCATTATTTGCAAAACCAAGCTGGCTTCCAGCTCATAGCAACTGTCCTGCCTCCGTCTCTTGAGTGCTGTGAACCATGAACCACTAGGACTCTTTCCTCTTCGATTTTTGATCCTTCGTATTTTTCCATCTCAAGTTTTTTGTATATATCTACAGTTATATTGGATGATTCAACAACTTCTAGTATAGCTTTAAGTTCTTTTAAATTCAGATTAACTCTTTAAATGCTGAATTAAATTTGGAAAAGCCCTGAGATTCATTTTCTTTTCTCCCCTGCTTACATATACAAGTTAACAAGTTAGTTTGCATCTGACAGAATTTCCTGACAGGGACAAAAGCCAGCTGTTGCTTATAGAGTAGCAGTAGCCAGAGTCCTGTGCTTTTTACGCTGACACCCTAAGGCCTGCCTCTCAGGACTAGGGCTCTTCACTCTGATGACAGGCTTGGAAAGATCAGAGGGAAATCTATAAAAAGTCAGCTGTCTTTGTCTCTGCTGGCCATACACAAATCTCCATTGTCATTATATTGTTTTTATTGTTCTTAGGTTCTGAGCTGCCCAAAAGTAGTTCCTAGGCTGTTTGCACCAGTTTGTCAGTCCCTGACCTAGAACAAAAGCAATC
This sequence comes from Micromys minutus, assembly GCF_963924665.1. Taxonomy (NCBI): domain Eukaryota; kingdom Metazoa; phylum Chordata; class Mammalia; order Rodentia; family Muridae; genus Micromys; species Micromys minutus. The sequence goes on along the minus strand of NC_137973.1, from coordinate 65,246,619 downwards.
GGTTCTTGCTTACAGAAACTCAAGAAACAATTGGAAAATTTTCTCCCAGAAGTATTGAGTGATAGGTTTGAACCACTAATCTAAGCAGAGCAGTTTCCATCCTTCTGAACATCACCCATAACAACTGTTCAATAACATGAAGTCATATTTGAGTAAGAAGCAGTATTTGAGCTAAATATAAAGATCTGTTAAAGCTTGATAATTAGTTTGAATTTTATTTTAATTAATTCCACTTTTTACATAAACACTGGAATGTTGCTTCATTTTATGGACCTGGCCAACACTAGTACTTATATTTCCTTTATCTAACAATGAAGTACAGTCTCCTTACACACTCGCTTCTACCACCTTGACAGCTTTCTTTTTGAACATGCCTTTATGCTTCCCAAATGCCCACTTCCAGCCCTGTCTCCCACCTACCTACAGCACTCCCCTTCCTCACTGCCCCATACAAGCAGTCACAGAGACCCATGCTCATGGTGTGATTTTAATCTCTGACCTTCTCAAGCCCGGGATGATGCCATTTCCTAGTCTAGTCTAATTAAATCTTCCCTGTCAAGTGATTGCTTTTGTTGGTTTTAACGAGAGAAGTCTGGCTATTCTATTTTTTAATTTAAAATATTTTAGTACATAAAAGTTGGAACAAAGACACCCTTATTATTTAAAAACAATGTTACAAATATTTCATTTACCTGATTGAAAAATAGAGCCCTCATACTCAGAGGCTGAGGCAAGAGGATTACAAGTTTGAGGCTAACCTACTAGGAAGTCTCCATATTGGGGAGGAGGGACTTTAAATGTAACACCCTGAGTACTAAGAATACAGACGATCAGTATACTAGGCATGTACTGTTGCCTAATGACTGGCTTAAGCTGCTTGTAGAGTAAAGCATACTGCACAAATACTGCCTCTGTCCTTTTGCTTCTTTTTCTTCATTGATGCCCCTTTTCCTAAAGTTGTTACACAACAGTACCAATCTCCTTCCCACCCCCTCAGGTCTTAAATAAAAAAAGATATTCCTGAGGAGTAGCCAGAGGTCTGCTAGGAGTCCTGGAGAATAACTGTTATCTTGGTTAGGATGTTATTTGTGTGAAGAGGCACCATGACCAAGGCAACTCTTACAAAGGCAAACAATTAATTAGGGCTTACAGTTTCAGAGATTTAGTTCCTTTATCATCATGACTGGAAGCATGGCAGCATGCTGACAGACATGGTACAGGAGCCCCAGGCAGGAGACTGTCTCACTAGGTTGGTCTTGAGCATATTTAAGTCCTCATAGCCCGCCTCCACAGTGACATACTTCCTCCAGTGAAGCCACACCTACACCAACAAGGCCACACCTCCTAACAGTGCCACTCCTTATGTGTCTATGTGGTCTAATTACATCCAAACTGCCATCACTGGCTTCTTTATCCTTAGGTAATATGAGAAGCCACATGATGTTTCTTTTTAAAGACCCATGCAAAAGATCCAAATAACTTTTAGAAAGGAAAATTTAAGAAAATTGATCTTTTCACTTAACACATTATAAGTTCACAGAGTAACTACCTGGTCTTGTTTATATCATAAGAACAAACAACTATGTAATATGGCTTGAAAGTTTTCTCTGTATCTGTTCTTAAATACATCTGAAAAACAGTCAACTTGAAGGGAAGAAGTCACTGAGTACAACATTCTTAGAGTGCTCTGTTCAGTTGTTCGATTTTGTATAGTATTTTATATTGAATGAACTCCAGAATAATTGAAGTGTGGTTTTGTTTTTGTTTTCTCTATTTTATAACTCTGAAGCACTAAATTAGAATAAACCCACATGCTGTTGATGCTCCTTTTAGGAACACATGCTCCTCTGCAGATTTGCAGATCAGACAGCTGTCCAGCTTTCACCCCAGAGGAAACTCATAGGTATGTGTGTTCACCGAGCAGCTGCCGAGGAGGATATGCCCAGTATGCCAGGGAGTGGATGCGTAGGGGCTAATTGGGGAAAACACTGGTCCACTAATCATTAAGAAAACTTCTTCCCAGGAACCGTAATGCACATTAACAGCTATAACTATGACAAGTTGTCACATCGGTTAGCATCTGTGTCTTTAAATCCATTTCAGTGTCCTACAATGAATAGACTTCACATTAAATCCTTCTTACTCTTATGAACTTCAGGATTTATCCATAGTCACAAAGAAATTCTAAAAAATGGAAATGGCAACTCTATATGCTAAAGTTGATTCACTAGAAATGTATAGAGAGTGATAGTGTGTCTTTCTTAGATAAAGGTATACATTATTGATCATAGACCCATACATTCATCATTTGTAGTACTCTAGTACCCAGACTATTTCAAATACCAGATCCATCAAAGACTTCACTTTAGGAAAGTGAACTTTTGTTTAGAAGAATAACCGCAATTGTTATCATGCACTTAAACAGTGAAAATGAGTGACACAGACAGTTGTGTATGTTTTACTGATGACAGGACTGAGCCTGTTCATATGACGGGTGCTGGAGCCATGCTGTGGCCACAGGCTGTCTGGGTCCAGACACAGGGCTCTTAATCACTTCCTCCATACAGATTCTCAGCTCCTTCACATCACTAGATATTTGGAGTCTATATCAGAGTATGATAAGTGGGTGGGGATTAAATCTAGTCTTAAATCTTTTTTAAGAAACTCTACATTGGACACTGTGTACTCTCTAGGATTCCAACATAATCTCCTTTTTGCCAGGTGTGCTTGAGTAAATTGGTGTTTCTTTGAGCCCAACTGAAATGGTTGTTTTATACTCAAGAAGATGTTACATAATAAATAATTACCTTTAAATTTTAAAGTAGGCATAGTGACATGCTCACAATAGGAAAGGCACGGAGACCTACAGCTAAGGGTCTTCCTTTCCTGTTCTCACCGTGCCCACAACTGCCATCTCTTGCCTAAAGCCTCTCATTTTAGTTTCTTTTCCTATTCCTCCTTCTGACTTCCCATTTCTAATTTTTTAAAGTCAGTGTAATATACACTTGTCATAATTCTACCAGATGCATATCTTAGTCTGCAGAGGCTCAGTCTTTATAATCAACAGAAATTGATTTAGCCCACTGTTCTAGGGATCAGAGGGTTAAATCTGATGGCAGTCTTCCCGGCAAGTCATACCATTGTAGAAGGTGTCAAATGCCAAAAGAGAAAGGCAGATTTAGAGTGGGTAAGCAAGCAATGGAAAAGAGGTGAGGCCAGGCTTGTCCCTTTGACAGCAGCCCACACTCAGAATAATGAACCCACTCCTACCATGACAGCAAACCTCCACCTCGTGCTAATGCCTAACTGTGGCTCAGCATTGGGGGTTCAGTTTTGGGGGAGCACATTCAAACCGCAGAGATGAACTGAGTTGTGGTTGCTGACTGAATCAATGTGAGTTTTCCGTGTCAGGTGAGAGCAGTGACTGAAGGGAGATTGCTGGTGTTGGAGCAGAAGCCCACCTGGCAAGATTGCTGAAGGGACTGGGCAGGCTAAGGGTGAGACAAAGCCAGAGTTGTCATAGATCTTGCTACTTTCATGCTTGATAAACATTTTTAGAAAATTTACTAACCCCCAACAGGTAGGTTGCCAGTAACTGGATTTCAGTTGTATTGACACTTAGCATGGGAAAATATAAGATTCTTCTACAGGATGAAAAAGGAAACACTAACTGAACTGGGATCCAAGCCAAGAGTCAGTGAGCTGCCTTGTAAACCCAGGGTGGGTCCTGAAGGAATGCAGAGCATCCCGTTCTGACAGGAATGTTTCATTTGAACTGAGGAGTAGATGGGAAGCCTGCACACACGTCTTAAAGGGGAGTGCTTCAGGGCAAAGAGAAGCCAACTGGGTAGCTGTTGGTGAGGAGATGCGTTATTTTTTCTAAGTGGAGTTCTAGATACCTATTTTTGTGTGAGTTTCTAACACAGCTTGATCTTCATGCTGCAAGTCCTTTTAAGGAAGTGCATAACACCAACCTTGTGAATCTGAGTCTCTGATTTATTTTTACTTGCTCATTTCATCCATTCCTGCTTTTGTTTTGTCTGTAAAAGTCCCACATTTTAGACGAGAGGTTTTCTGTCTCGGTGATGTGCCCTGACTGCTGGTGTCACTTCCCTTCAACAGACTCCAGTCAGCTACTGTTTGTAAAGTGATGTTTAAGCATTATTATAATTATCAAAGAAAGGTGGAAGGGATGAGGTATGCACTCAGTAACCTCTTCCAGGAAAATGAAAAACTCAGATACTCAATGCAGTGCAGTTCAGATTATAAAAGCAAGTCATGGTTTTGGTATAGGAAGTCTCTACTCAGTTTTTCTTCATCTGCTTTTGAAATTTTACATCTGTACTTCAAGGGAAAGCAAATAAGCTGCTTGCTTGCCAGTCAGGTCTCCTCCTTTGTTTCTCAAACAATGCAAAGAAAATTAAAAACCAGCATCATGATTAGGTGAGCTCTAAAAATAATCATACTCAGCACGACACATCCGCCTAACATGACTGCACATGCTTACGAGTCTACTCAGATAACTGGCATTTCTTTATTATATTATAAAATTACATGTAGAAATATGTCTTTCAGATAGCTACTTGTCAGTGTATTACTTTAGTTTTTCTCAGAGACAATTTTTTAAAGAATATAACTAATAATGTGACTTTATAGGGATGCAGAACATTAGTCTTAAAATGGGATTTTGGCCAAAGTATAAAGTAGAATGTGTAGTTGCAATTTGAGATACACTTATCGATACATTTTAAAAGTTAGCCAGGATAAATCTGGGAAGTGTGTCTTCACACTGATCAGATCTAAGCTTAAAGTACACGGTACTGAGGGGACATGCCTTTGCCACGGTACTCATGGATACTGGCACTGCAAAGACTCCTGCGCATGCATAACAATTACATTGCTTGTAAGTGCCTCACGCTGTGTTTCCCTGTTTCAGGGAAGCAATGCATGTGCCTGGTGGATCTGGACCGAGCAACTGCAGCAGAAGAACACGGCTACTCTGTGCAAGTGATTTCTATGGAGCCAGAGAGCTGCTCTCCCAAAAATAACATGATTGTGGGTGTCCCTGTGTAGAATGGGGTACACACACCTGAGGCTTTGCCATTGGCTTCATGAGGAAAGCCCAGGGGCATTCATGGAGTTGGTGTGTCACTGGAAGCAGCACTGAGCATCTCAAGCCTGTTGAAAAAGCTACAGGAAGATCTTGGACTAGGAATGCTCCGGCTCTGTGCTCAGAAGGATGACTGGCTTCCTAGAGGGAATCCCCTGAAGGCTTAGCCGCCAAAAGAACCATTCTCAGTGACCAAGTTTCCATCACAGAACCATTTCTTCACACCTCTTCCTCACTGTGTCAGTCAGACGCTCAAGCCATGTCGCCACAGCCTTCCTTCCATAATCTTTTCATATTCTTACTTGATCAAAACTAAACTCAAGGTGGTTGTGGTTTTTATAGTTTTAACAATGTATCTTTTCTATAGATTTTTTTAATCTAGGGTAAATTTGGTGCAGATTTTTTTATCTGAGATTGATTGAATTTGCATATCATGTACTATCCTCCTTTTAGATATATGTCCCATAAATTAACAAATAAGTTTATTGCTGGCTGAAGACTTCACGTGAAAACTTAAAAGTCAATTGCACCAAATTATACATTCTAAAAGTGGAATTTAGATACTAATTTTAACTGAACAGTAAATTTAGGCTTTGATTAATTACAACATACAACTAACAAACGCTAAGGTCTACTGTTCTCAAAACCCTGGCCTTGTTTTCTCTGAAAATACAAGAATAATTACATAAGGTACATGGCATTGCCTACCAAAGGAGATCTTCTAGATCTAGAAAGAAAAACCGGGGGAAAGCTGCATTCTGTGTATGTATCATGCATCATGCCATCAGACAGCCTTACGTTTGGGTGTGAGGTGTGCAGACGCTGAAAGCTCATTTGGACAGAGCTGCCTGCCTACATTTTCCTCCCAGCAGCCAGCTTTTTAAATTACGGATACAGACAACTATCTCCTATGTGCTGCTAACTGTAAGTCCTACAGTGTTAGCATTAAGATTATTTATTTTATCTTGATGTTTTCATATCTAAAGAAAAAAATCTTAAGGATTTTAATTTAGCTGTTTCTATGCTTTATTTTAAATACATGAATGACTTATAAGGCAACATGGATAGGGAGGAAGCGCTGTAGTTGTATGAGATGATCTAAGATGAGAAATGCTCATTAGGTCTATGTATTTATCCACCCATCCTGTGAACTACATCCTGCTCTGCTTCTTTTTAAAATTGAGATATGATTTAATACAATACAATACATATGGGTTTTTTTTATTCTTGTTTTATTTCATTGAAAAAGCTTTTCATACAATATATTGTGATCATGATTCTTCTCCCTTGACTTCTCTCAGATCCTTCCCACCCCATCCAGTCAACTCCACACCCTTTCTTTCTTTTTCTTTGTAGAAAGTAAACAGAATTTTTTTAAAAAAACACACAGAAAAAAATGTAAAAACACAAAAATATCAAAAGCTATAATAAACAATCAAAAAACTAGTAAGACAAAAAAGAAAAGAAAAGCTTAGTAAGAAAAAGAGAGAGTGAATTTCCCTGATGACTAGGAATGATTCTCAGTCATTCAGTATTCCTCGGTTGAGAATTCTTTGTTTACCTCTGTACCCCATTTTTACTGATTCTCTAGAGTCTAACTTGAGTTTTTTTGTATATATTGGATACTAGCCCTCTATCAGATGTAGAATTGGTAAAGATCCTTTCCCAATCTGTTGGCTACCGTTTTTTGTCTTCTTCCTTAGCCTTACAGAAACTGCAGTTTCATGAGGTCTCATTTGTCAGTTCTTGATCTTAGGGCATAAGCTATTGGTGTTCTGTTCAGGAAATTTTCCCCTGTGCCAATGTGTTCTAACCTCTTTCCCACTTTTTCTTCTAATAGTTTCAGTGTACCTGGTTTTATGTGAAGGTCTTTGATCATTTGGACTTTAGCTTTGTACAAGGAGATAAGAAAGAATCAATTTGCATTCTTCTGCATGCTGACTGCCAGTTAAACCAACACCATTTGTTAAAGAGTCTGTCCTTTTTCGATTGAATGCTTATAGCTCCTTTGTTCAAAGATCAAGTGACCATAAGTGTGTGGGTTTATTTCTGGGTCTTCAATTCTGTTTTATTGATCTACCTGCCTATCTCTGTACCAATACCAGGTTTCCCCCCCCCCCCTTTTTTTTTTTTTTTGTTTTATTACAATTGCTTTGTAATATAGCTTGAAGTCAGGGATGGTGATTCCCCCAGAAGTTCTTTTATTGTTGAGAATATATTTTGCTATTCTAGGTTTTTTGTTATTCCAGATAATTGAGTTAGAATTTTTTGATGGGGATTGCATTGAATCTGTAGATTGTTTTTGGCAAGCTTAGCTTGCTTGTAGCTAACCATCAGACGGAACATGGGGACTCCAATGAAGGTGCTAAAAAAAGGACTGAAGGAGCTGAAAGGGGTTGCAACCAACCTCATGGGAAGAACAACATTATTAACCAACCAAACCTTCCAAACTCCCATGGACTAAAACACCAACCTTTGTGCACACATTGAGAGACCTATTGATCCAGTTGCATATGTAGCTGATGATGGCAGTGTCTGGCATCAATGTGAGAAGAGGCCTTTGATCCAGGGAGGGCACGTTTTCCCAATGTAGGGGAATGCCAAGGCAGTGGGGTTAAGAGGGTGAACCTTTGTGGAGACAATTGTAGAGGGAAGGGGGATGGTAGTGGAGTGGGGGAAAGGGAAAACATCTCAAATGTAAATAAAGAGTATCTAATAAAGAAGAAAAAGAGAGATCATGAATTTGAAGGAGAGCAGAGAGGGGAAGATTTAGAAGGAGAAAAGGGAAGAATTGTAATCAACTTAGAATCTCAGAATACACACACACACACACACACACACACACAGGGAGCAGGGGTGGAGGGAGAAGGAGAGACAGATGGACAGACAGACAAAAATGCCCAAGCAAAGCGATGCAAGACAAAAAGTCTACAGAAATACCATTGAGTTTTTATTATGTTGTCTATCTACTGCTGAATATGGGGCCTACCCTTAAGTGTGATTAATATACCCAGTGAAAATCCACTGTAGAAAACAAGTTTTGCCTTTGTAAATGACTGTCAATTATAGATAGCTTCTTGATTAGGGGTAGGAGTCTGTCCACTCCCCTTTGTTCGTTTTGAGGCCCTCATCTGGCTTGAATATGTGCATGCTGCTAGGTCTCTTTGGGTTGAAGACATTGTTTTGTTGCCGTTACCTATCTTCTCTGGTTTTTCCAGTCTCTCCACCTCCTCTTCCCAGGGCTCCCTGAGTCCCGAAAGGAGGAGTTTGGCGGTGACTTCCCGTTAAGGACTGAGTGTTCTAAAGTCTCTTGGTCTCTGCTCATTGTCCATTTGTGGATCTCTGTCTTGGTTCCCATCTCCTGCAATAGGAAGCTTCTCTCGTGATGACTAAGGAACCTGCTGTAGAATTCCTGCTATCAAAGAGTCTCTTCAGTCCTCAGCTGACTCCAAGAAACCCTCTCTTCCAAGACAGAAAGCTTGTATAACAGTTACAGGGCAGGGAGGCGAAGGAAGTGATGGTGTCTAATGAGCCCCCACACTGTTCTCAGCATCACCTGTGGTGGTTGTGGTCGGTGGTAGATACAGGTGCTGCTGGTACTATTAAGACCACATGGCCAAGACTCGGAGCACATAAAAGGACTGGAAGCAAGCAAGAGGAAGAGCAGAGCGGTAAAAAGACAATCATCTCAGGAGGTAACCTGGTCTCACCCCAGAGCTGCTCCCCCTCTATCTGTGTCTTCCAAAAAAAAAAAAAAAAAAAACCATTTCTCGTGCTGACTTGGAGAAGCAGGGATGTAGTTAGTAAAGCAAGACTATTTCATATGAGCAGACACATTTTAGTCATACAGGAAAATAAGATATTTTTAAGACATGCAAAATAATGAAGTAATAACTAAATATTTAGTGTCATTGGTCAAGAAAATTGCAATGATCAGAATTTTCACAAAAAAAACAGTTATGGTTAATTGTGATAAAGGGACTAAAGAAACAGCTTGGTGATTAAAAGCATGTGCTGTTCTTGCAGAGGAACTGAGTTCTGCATTGGGATCAAAACACAGCTTAGTAGCACCTGTAACTCCAGCTCTAGGGAATACAGTGCCCTCTTCTGCCCTCCGAGAGCACCTGCGCTTGTGTGCGCATACCAGGCACACACGCATAAATACAGTTTAAAACAGATGCAATAAGACCAGAAGAAGCTCTGCTACATTCTTCACGTTTTCAGGATTTCTCTGAAATATGAAATCTATGAGGATAATTTTAAAAGTGCCACGTTCTTTAAAATGCAAACACCAAAATTCAGGCCTCTCTAAAGTATCCAGTCTCTCTAAAAGTGCCCACTCATTCTAAAACTCCAGAGTATCTTCAAAGGTTCAGAATCAAGTGTGGGCTCCTGCAAAATCAAAATAAGTCAAGTACTTCCTCGCTCCTTGGTGCCCGGAGCCCACTCACGATCCTCTGGGCCCCGGATGCGTTGAGCAGCTATTTCCTTTTCCCAGGCTCTGCCCTCCTCAGCACACGCAGCTCCACTCTACAGTTCCTGTTGTCCTTGGTGGTGACTACACAGTACTGTCATCCCCAAAATGCTTGGATCTCTAATGCAGCTGGCCCAACTCTTCACTAGCCTCTCCTGGGCTGTTTCTGACCCTGCCTGATGGTGCCAAGCCTCAGTCTCCCTACATGGCTTCTTTAATTCCAGGGCTTTTACTGCTAAGGCTGGACTTTCCCTGATGATCTGTGAAACTTAAAAATTACCAGGTCCAGCTGCCAGCAGCAGGCACAGCCTTAGTCCCCTGTGGAGCACAGCTTCTGTGTGTTGACCCCAAGAAAGCCCTTCCCAGAAGGTTTCATCCCAGTGATGATGCTGATCTCTTAATCATCACTCGTTTCTCAGCCCCAGCTGACCAGCATTAATTGTCCAGGAGAGCAAAGGTTTTGTTTCAGGTATTCTGGTCTCATTAATCAGACACCACAAATTCACAATAGAAAAGTCACATAAGTGGGGAAGAAATACTTTATTTCAGCTTATAATTCTACATCACAGACTATCATTGCCAATATCCTGGGTTCAGTGCAATTTAAGTTTCACCGAATGCAGTGGCTCCTCCAGGCCTTGTAGAGAATTTGCCCCTGCCACACCATGCCTCGGCTCAGCAGCCTGGTGGAATCTTAGCACAAGTTTTCACAACTCTCTCATTCCTGTGCCTCCCTCAATGAGTTCCTCATGGACAGCAGTGCTCAGTTCTGCCAGCTCAAGATGGAACCTGGCCCTCTCGTACACTCACACACACACACACACTTCTAACTGTTTAATAGTAATGGTGTCTACATTTCTCTAAACCAGCACAATTTTCTTACAGCGCATGGCTTTAAGTAAATATCTAATATATTATCAGTTGTTTTTTACAATAAGAATTGCATTTTCTCCATTGATCGAGGTAACTTCATCATACTGATGAAACTGAGTTTTTTAATTTTTTTATTCTGCTCTTGCTAAATTGTAGCAATTTTATATCATTAAATATATTTATTATATATTACATTCTATAAAGTTTTATATTAAATTTTGATGTCTGGTAAGTTATTATTTAGTTATCATCTGAAGATATATGGACTAGATGAGACCTAGTGAAATTATGCCCACTTGTAAAAGTAGCTTTTATTTGCCAGATGTAATTGTTGTCTCAGAAGCTACTGTTTAATAGGCTCACCCTTTCTAGCTCTTTCTGAGCTCTGGCTAACATTCAACTCAACTCTTCTGTTTCAAGCCGACTGATTCAATTTGGCTTTTTCAGCTTCTCACTGAATTGCTCTGCTTGGCCTCGAACTAACTGGCAATTTATTCTAATCCTCTGGCTCTTATTCTCTAGCTTCAACTACCTCTGCTGCATGACAGAGCTGGACTCGACTCCATTGCATTGCCCCTGCATGGGCTGCCTTGACTACTCCATTGCACTTAACTGACTGAACAGAAATGTCTGACAATGTACAATATATCCCCCTCTCCCACCCTCCCTCCCCCCTCCTCTCTCTTCTTCCTCTTAAGTAGCCTCCCTTTCCTGCCTGTTGTTGTGAGAGTTGGGTGTGTCCTATTTCTGCTCATCTATCAAATCTCTGACTCATCACTTTGTCTGCTCCTTAAATTGACATCATTTTCAAACATGGCTGCTTCCTTCTACAAACTAACTTTACTTTCACTGTTTGAGATTAAAGATGTGTGTTCCAGCCAGGACAGCCATGTTGCTGAATTAAAATTCTTCAACACTACTCTGATTTTCTGGGAAGATGTTTTAAGGTATGGAATATTAACTATCACTAATCTGAAGAAAGTAACAGAGTGTCTGTCTGTGCACTGTGAGTGTGCCAGGGAACCATCAACTCCCGTGGAACTATAGTTACAGACAGTTGTGAATGGCTGTGTGGGTGCTGAGAACTGAACTCGTGCTTTTGGGAAGAGCAGTCAGTGCTCTGAAACTCTGAACCATCCCTAGAGCCTAGAATTGTCTTTTTTTAATTCCTGACTCACTGGCTTGTAAAAAGCTGTCTTATACATTTAGGTCTGAAGTATAGGAATTAGAATTAAGCTGTATTTTCCTTAATAATTGCTGGTACATTTGGTTTTTCCATTTCTTTTTGAATTTTTGTTTAAAGTTGTATTTTCTTGGACATTTTCTGGATTGATTCTTCATTTCTTTACTTAGACTAGTTATAAATTTTAAAGCTAGGCAGTTAGCTGACTTTGAAAAAAATCTTGGTATTTTTATTTTTACCCTCTAGGTATTTGTGCTTGTATCTAATAGTTACACTGTCTGAATCATATTTTCTAAATTTATTACCTAATACATTGAATCACCTAAACTTTCTAGAGCCAAGATAAAGGAGATCTCTCTGGGACTGCTATTCTAATAGACCAGGTTAAACTGACAATGTTTATTCTTTTTTCTTCTTTAAGTTATATATTGAACAGTGAAAATGTATATTTTATTTATTTACATTTCAAATGTTACCTCCTTTCTCACTTTCCCCTCTGCAAACCTCCATCCCATCCCTCCTTACCCTACTTCTATGAGGTTGCTGCCCCACCCACCCACCCAATCCTGCCTCACCGACCTGGCATTCCTCTATACTGGGGCATCAAGTCTTCATACAACCGAGGGCCTACCCTCCCACTGAGTTCAGATAAAGCCCCTTCAACTCCTTCAGTCCTTCCCCTAACTCCTTTATTGGGGTCCCTGTGATCAGTCTGATAGTTGGCTTCAAGCATCCGAATCTGTATTGCTCAGGATCTGGCAGAGCCTCTCAGGGTACAGGTGTATCAGGCTCCTGTCAGCACGCACTTCTTGGCATCAGCAATAGTGTCTGGTTTTGGTGTCTGCATGTGGGATGGATCCCCAGATGGGGCAGTCTCTGGATGGAATATCCACAATACAACTCTCGGACCACATGAAGCTCAAGAGGAAGGAAGACCAAAGAGCGGATGCTTCTGTCCTACTTAGAAGGGGGAAAAATAATCAAGGGAAGTAGAGGGTGGGAGGGACTTGGGAGGAAGAGAGAAGGGGGAGGGAGAAAAGAGTGGAAGAAGCAGATGTGGGTGGAGAGAGATAGAGGAGATGTAGAGGTGATCAGGAAATGGAAGAGTTGTGTAACAGTGGGTGATGGGGAACTGGAGGAAGCAACCAGAAACCAGTAACCACGTGTTACCATATCTGTTACATCTCCTTTAGAAAAATAGTATCAAGAGACAAGGTGCAGAGGCCTTGCACTCTTCGTGTTGTCCCCCAGATACTAAGGTTAGCAATATGTACTACCATGCTCAGTTCCCCCCACTGGAGCTTTCTATGGGTGATTTTGTATTGCCGGAGCAGAAGAACTGAGTGATTTTCAAGGAGATCCCACACTAAGCCTGAAAGTGCATACACTGTTGGAATTTTCAGGGAAAAAAAAAATGTTTACTGGCCTGCGTTAAATGGGTAATTGAAAGTCACTAATCAAGAAAGAATATCTTTTTCTAGAGCAGTGCTCTTATCCTGTGACTCCATACACAGGATCCACCATCCCAGTAAATGCTTTGTATCCCATATTGTATTCTGCTACTAAGAGGGTACCCATTTTACCAGCAGATCTCAGGGGAGTTTTGTGACCCTAAATTTAGTAAGAACTAATCTGCTGTAAGTGAACATTAGGTTTTAATGTCTATAGAAATTATATAGAAGTACCCAAAGAGTTGTGAAAGAAGAGGAAAATTGGTAAATACTGTTGACTCGAGGCATATGTTTATTTCTCTTTAGTTGGGCAGAGCATAGGTATCAGAGCATGCATATGGACGTCTGTGGACAACGTTGTAGAATCTCCTGCCTCCATGTGGGTTCTAGCAACTCGGCCGACTCAGGCTGTCAGCCTGCACAGCAGTTGCCTTTACCCAGCTGATCCAGAAATATTTCCATATGAAACTATTAGTCTCCTAACCCTGTTACAGTTTTACTATCACATAGTACACATGATCTCTTATTTCCACTGCTTTGCCTAATGGGTATTGATCATGCATTTTACAGGTGCAGTACCTTTATCAATTAACTGTGATAACTCATCAATCATTGATACTCATTTAAGTATCAAAAACTCATCCTAACCAATGTAGCTTATAGGAAAGCAAAACTGAGTCCATTCCTGAGACAGAGCCTCCAGCCTAAGTATCCGACATTTTTAGAAGTTGTCTATGATATCTAGTTGGACAATGTGATGCCATTTTTTTTACAACTTTATTTGAAAAAACAAAGATAAATGTGCAGATTTTAGGCATTTTTTGCATAAAAGTATACAATACATTTTTGTCAGTACTTGGTTTTTTTTTTTTTTAAAGGTTTGATAGTGTGATTAAGATCTTACTAGTTACAATGAGCATAAAGTACATGTAAAACAAGATGTAACCTGGAAATAGTCAAAGTTTTCTTGGTGTGTAATTTTTTTTTTTTTTTACAATGAGCAAACAGTACATGTAAAACAGGGTGTAACCTGGAATTTGTCAATGTGTTCTTGGTGGGTAAGGATTGAGCAAAACTTTTTGTTTCGTTTTGTTTTGTTTTTTTCTTGGACTTCACACAGTCTGTGAGTTGTTTCTGGGGCAGTGCGAGCCTCTGGGGTTAGCATCCCACTATCAGTGACTGGTGATGCTATTTTTAAATTAAGAAAAAAAAAATCTATGGGGCTCGTCAAGTTTGCAGTCCACTGATCAAGGAGTATAGCACAGCTCTTTTCTCTGGAAACCCCCATATCTCTCATAGAGCAGAAGATATGACTCTGGTCCTCATGGAAGTCGCCCATCTTCCTAAATCTAATGGAAAGTTTAATCTTGCCTATAGCTTTTTCATAGACACCCCTTTGTCCATGTCTACCCTGACCTTTTCCTTGACACACAAAGTTGTCAGACTTTTTAAAGATAGAAAATGAGATTGTCTTAAAAGTTGATTTTGTTTACACCTTGACCCAACACTTCAAGCAATACACTGCAATATACTACACACACACACACACACACTCACACACATTGTGAGTAGAAATAGTGAGTACAATAAATGCAAAATGAGTAAAGAAAACTGTCATGATTAACCTCAGCTGTCAACACAGTCACCTGGGAAGAGGGAGGGAACCTCAGTTTACTGTAGCTCTAGAGAGATATAAGAAAGGTGGAATGGGGTTAACCTTAGCTGTGACTCACAACATTCTTAGGGAAATGGAATCTAAAGAGGCCACCTCCTGTAGCCAGGCAGGAACCCCAGTAGAGAGACACCAACCCACCTACAAAACTTTCAACTCCAAATGTATCCAGTCTACAAGTAATGCAGGCATGGGAAATGGAGCATAGACTGAGGGAATGGCCAACCAATAACTGGCCCAATTAGAGACCTATCCCATGGACAAGCACAAGTCCCTAACACTATTAATGATTCTCTGTTATCCTTGCAGACGGAATAAGTTGTTCTCTGAGAGGCTCCACCCAGCAGCTGATTCAGATAGACACCCACAATGAAACAGTGGATAGAGCTTGGGGATTCTTACCGAAAAATAGAAGGAAGGACTGTGGGTCCCAAAGATGATAGGATCTCTACAGGAAGACTAACAGAGTCGACTAACCTGGACTATTGGGGCTCTCAGAGTGTGAACCATCAACCAAAGAATTTATACAGACTGGATCTAGGCCTCTCACATGTATGTAGCAGATGTACAGCTTGGTCTTCATGTGGGCCCTAAACAACTGTAGCTATACCAAAAGCTGCTGCCAGTATGTCAGGTATGTTCTAGCTGTGCTGCCTTGTGTGGCTTCAGTGGGAGAAGAATCACCTAGCCTCAAAGAGATTCGAAGTGCCAGGGTGGGGGAGGGGAGATAGGGTGATTCCCACTTGCTCAGAGAAGAAGGGAAGTTGAGATGGGGGAATTGTGAGAAGTGGTGGCTGGGAAGGGGGCAGTGAGCAGGATGTAAAGTAAGTTCCTGCCTCTGGGTTCCTGCCTCTGGGTTCCTGCGTCCACTTCTCTAAATGATGACTGTAACCCATAAGTCAAATAAACCCTTCCCTCTCCATGCTGTCTTTGTTCACTGTTTTAGCACTGAGTGCAACAAAAGCAGATTAGAACAAAAACCAAACCATAGTCATTTCTAAATACAAATAGTACCCTATCACTGAAATGAGAAGCCATTCAGTTCTTGGAGGAAGAGAGTGATAAGTCAAAGTGCTGTTTTCTGAAATGAGATTGGTCGTGTGGGATTCAGTTGATTGTGCCTATAGGCCCAGCTACTGAGGCTGAGACACGGTCATTTGACCTTAGCAATTCCAGGCCAACCTAGGCAACATGGGAAGACTATTTGTAAAAATTAGGAGGATCAGGGGAAAAAAGCAAAGAGAAAGGGGGGGGGGAGGAAAAAACTCTGTGTGTGTGTAGCAAAGTTAAAATCAAGTCAGGACATCTCACAACAAAATAAATGTAAATTACATCATGAGAGGCAGAGGCTAGTATTTCCAGCAGTCTTGCCAAATGAGGACAGATAGTCTGATAGATATGGAAATGGGTCAAAGGCCAGGCCAGCCTGAGGTACAAAATGTCTCAAAAACACTGGAATTGTTGGTGGTTTTCATATGCTCTAGGAGTTGTGAAGGAAAAGCAGCGATGGAGAAGCACACTTTGTACATGTCTCAACGTCTCTACTCTTCACGCTATTCATATATTGTATATGATAGACACCGAATTTGTGATAAAGATCATTCTAGGGTCTCAAAACCAACTGCAACTATACTAATGGCTAGTATTTACCATAAATCAGAAATTACAAGTAGAATAAGATTTAATACCAAAATAACTCACTGTTGTTGACTTTCTCACATGAGGCGATTTGACGGAAAGCAAACACGTTTAGATGTTCGGCTGCAGAATTGTTCATTTATCGCTCTGAGAACTAGTGACCAATCCATTTCCTTGTGATTCTAAGATTCCAGTGTGAGGTCTCACGGGTTTTCCTTAGAAAGGGATTGTCTTAGGGTTTTACAGCTGTGAATAGACACCATGATCAAAGCAACTCTTAAGACATTTAATTGAGGCTGGCTTACAGGTTCAGTCCATTCTCATCAAAGTGGAAGCATGGCAGCATCCAGGCAGGCATAGTGCAGGAGGGGCTGAGAGTTCTACATCTCTACATCTTCATCTGAAGGCTGCTAGGAGAAGACTGCATCCCACGTGGTTAGGAGGAGAGCTTTAAAGCCCAAACCTACAATGGTACACCTACTCTAACAAGGCCACACCTACTACAAGACCAAATCTTCAAATAGTGTCACTCCCTGGGTGAAGATACTCAAACCACGGAGTTCTACTCCCTGGCACCCATAGGTTTGTTCAAACATATGAGTCTAAGGGAGCCATACCTAAACATAGCATAGTGCAAAATATATTTAGTCTAAGTTCAAAAGTCCCCACAGTCTATAGCAGTATGGACAATTTTAAAAGACCAAAGTTCAAAGTCTCTTCTGAGATCCACCCAATCACTTAACTGTAATTCCCAAAGCAAGACAGAGAACCAGCTGGGTAAACTTCAGACTTTGCATCTCCATGGCTGATGTCAAAGCAGTCTTCAGATCTCCAACTCCTTTTTTAATCTTTGTTGACTGCAAAAACAACTTTTTCCTGGGCTGGTTCGACACCCTGTTAGCAGCTTTCCTTGGCAGATAGATATCCCACAGCTCTGATATCTTTAATATACTGGGGGCTCCAAGTCAACTTGAGCTTCACAGCTTCTTGTTCCAATGTCTGGGATCCACATATGACCTTCTGGGCTTCTCAAACAAGCTTGGTCACTTCAGTTCTGCTCACTGGAGCACTCTGGGCTCTGGTTGACTCCACTGCATTGTGGCTGTTGTTCCTGGTGGTCATCCCATGTACCAGCATCTCTAACATGCTGGGTGTTCTCACTGCAACTAGGCTTCACCAATAGCCTCTCATAGGCTCCCTTTACGGGGCCAAGCCTCACCTTCTTTGCATGGCCCCTTCAGGCCTGGGCCTTCAATTGCAATTGAGGCTGCACCTTCACCAATAGCCTTCTATGGCCTCAATGCCAAGCTTCAGTTGCTTTTCATGATCCCTTCATGCCTTCAAAAATCAGTACCACCTGGGTGATTCTTACGTATTACTAAGTACAGCTACAGCATAAGGTACAACCCTGGCTATCTCTGGAGCACAGCTTCTTTGTGCTCTCAGAAAATACTTCCCAGAAGATTTCACCTCAGTGATGCTAGTCTTAATCATCACTAATTTCTTAGCTCTGCTAACCAGCATCAATTGTCCCAGTAGTCTCCTTCTCCTCTTGGCTATAAAGCCAGAGAGACTTGGGGCAAAGCTGCCAAAGTTCTGATGCTTGCTGGAGCTTGTTCTATGCCCCCTTGTTCTATTACATCATCACCAGCTTTCGATTTTCTAACTTCTTCACACTGCTTAGCTTAGCTGTCCTGGAACATGCTGTCCAGATTGACCTTGAATTTAGAGATCTCAGCTTTCTTTCCTGAATGCTAGGATTAAAGGCATGGCATTACATGCCTTTTGGATGTAAGCTTTTCTCTACTCCGGAGCTTTTTCTGTACTGGGCTGGCCTGAAGAGATCTGCTTGCCTCTGTCTCTTGGGATTAAAGATACATGCCACCAAGCCTGGATCTAAGCTTAGCTGGGTAGGATTTTGCCCCAAGGTCACCCACAACTCCCTAAATTCAATTTAATATCCATAAACACAGAATTCAGCTCCATTTCACTTCCTGGTGCTCCTATAGTACTGGAATCATATAGTTCATACTTTTTCTTTCTACGCTTGCTACGCTTGTTCAAAATGCTCTTCAAGAGACTTAATCAAAGAACAAAGTTTCTGCTGGGCTTTTTTTAGACTTCCTTTGTCAATGCAATTACTATAAATCTCTTTACCTTAGCCTCAGGTAGACTCTTCAGACAAGGGCAAAAAGCAGCACATTCTTCACCAAAATATACCAAGAACAATCTCTTAGTCACATACTAAAATTCTTCTCCTCTGAAACCTCTATAGCCAGGCTTCTACAATTCAAGTAATTCTCAGCAACAAATTCTTCCATATTTCTACTGGGGTAGCCTATTGAGCCCCACTTAAAGCATTTAAAATCCAAAGTCCCAAAATCTACATTCTTTCAAACAAAAGCATAATCAGGCAATACCCCACTCCTGGTACCACCTTCTGTCTTAGGGTGAATAAACACCAAGACCAAGGCAACTATTAGACAATATATGATTGGGTCTGGCTTACAGGTCCAGAAGTTCAGTGCATTATCATCAAGGCAAGAGTATGGTAGTGTATTCCTCCATGTTACCAGCAACATTAACAACGATGATCACTCTTTTGTCATGCTGCATTTGTAAAGTGTACCACGTCATTTTCAATTACTAAATTATTAAAAGACACATGTCTTCCTGAGTGTGTTGACTTGTAGACATGTCCATGCTAATGACAGAGATGTTATAACTTCCTAACCAACTCCTCATCATAGGAAGTAATGTGCTCTTAGGTTTTAGGTTTAGTAGGTATTAGTGGGATACCTACTAATCCTATTATATTAGTCATGGAAATCTAATTCTAGATTATACTAAATGATGGGAGCAATCTACAGCTAATCTAAAATATAGTTTTAAATATTTGACCTAACTTTTTCTGTGATTTCCTATGCACAGTATAACAGGAGAAACCACATAAATGCATACATTCTTGCAGCTGGGATTACTAAAAATGTAGCCAGTACAAACTTCTGCAAACAAAATAGTCATCAGAATTCTCATGGTTGTGACCAAATAAACAAGATGTGGGGGGGGGGGATTTATTTAAGCCCACAGTTTCAGAAGTATTACTCTGTTACAGTAGGAGAAGTGTGGTGAAGCAGGGAAGGTCATATCATAGCAGCCAAGTAATAGAGCCAAGCAGTAATTGCCAGACACTAAGGCAGGGTATAGCCCCCAAAGACATGCTCCCAGTGACCTACTTCCTTCTACCTGTGTCTGATGGTTTAGAGAGTCTGGACTTTTCTTAATTTGTCCATGTGCTCCCTATCCATTGTCTGTGTTTCTGGTTCCCTGCCCCACCCTCATGAAGCTGAGGAAGCATCAGCAGACATGAAAAGGCAGAAAGCAGGAGAGAGTATGATTATGGCTCCTTGCTCCCTGCTTTAAAGTGTCTTTGATGCATGACTTGACCATGACACTTTGTGGGGTCCCAAGACTCCAGTCTCCAGCGATGACTGGTCCCTTTCTAGAACTCTTAGTCTCAAGGTTGCTTACTCCCTTCCCACTTTTGTTAATCTCTTAGCATCTCACCATCCTTATACCTACCCTTATGCCTTCTTACATGTGATGATGCATTAAGAGACAATATCCTGGGAACACAGGAAACCTTACCAAATATACTGTCACTTGGTGTTGGACTTCTTACCCTCCAAAACTGGAAAAATACGTTTCTTTGTAAACCATCCAGGCTCTGCTTGGCTCTAACAGTAATAATGAGGTAAGGCATATCACCTAACTGGAGCCTTGATTTGAACATATATGGACTGTTTAAAAGTTCTCTCTTTTTTAACTGAACATATTGGAATATAGGTATTGATGGGGAAATTATGATAAAGATTCTAATTTGCAAGGTAAGTAATAAAGGGTACTCTCTCTCTCTCTCTCTCTCTCTCTCTCTCTCTCTCTCTCTCTCTCTCATAATCCCATCCTAACGAAGTCCAACTCAGCTATTTTGATCTTAGAACAGCTTCCCATTGTTTTTTCCAATTTGTTTTTAAAGGCTTGAAGGGTTAATTATTGAGAGCTCCTTGGATAACATTTATTTTTACTGTCTCCTGTAGTTTCACTTCCTGAACTAGGTCAAGTTGTTTTTCCTATGGAAGGCTTAAAAGATATTTTTCACTTGTTTTAGGTTGCAAATATTATTTAAAAGAAAATAAAGTTGAATAACTCGACAAGCATGAAACGTAGATCACAAAGTAAAATAATCTTAATTCAAAGTATTATATTTGGTGTGGTGATTCAAATAGGAATGACCCCTATAAGCTCATGCATTTGAATGCTTGGTCTTTAGAAAGTGTTGTTACTTGAGAGGGTTAGTTGTGTGTGGCCTTGTTGGAAGAAGTGAGTCACTGGGGGTGGGCTTTGAGGTCAAAAGCCCATGCTAAGCCATCTCTTCCTGCTGCCTGCAGATCCGGATGGAGAACTCTCAGCTCTTTCTCCAGCACTGCGTCTGCCCACCATGATGAGAATGGACTAAACCTCTAAAACTGTATGCAAACCCCAATTAAATGCTTTCTTTCATAAGAGTTGCCATGGATGTGTTGTCCCTTCACAAATAAAACACTGAATAAGACACGTGGAAATACGTAAAAGTATAAAATTCAGTGAGGAGGAAATAGAACTAAGTATCACTCAAATTACACAACAGTTAATTTATATGTATCAAAAATTTTATATAATACTTTATTATCTAAAGTAAAATATCACTCTTGTCTTAGTCAGGGTTTCTATTCCTGTACAAAACATCATGACCAAGAAGCAAGTTGGAGAGGAAAGGGTTTATTCAGCCTACACTTCCACATCGCTGTTCATCACCAAAGGAAGTCAGGACTGGAACTCAAGCAGGTCAGGAAGCAGGAGCTGATGCAGAGGCCATGGAGAGATATTATTAACTGGCTCGCTTCCCCTGGCTTGCTCAGCCTGCTTTCTTATAGAACCCAGGTCTACCAGCCCAGGGATGGCCTCACCCACAATGGGCTGGGCCAGGGATGGCTCCACCCACAATGGGCTGGGCCCTCCCACTTTGATCACTAGTTGAGAAAATGCCTTACAGCTGGATCTCATGGAGGCATTTCCCCAACTGAGGCTCCTTTCTCTGTGATAACTCCAGCTTGTGTCAAGTTGACACACAAAACTAGCCAGTACAACTCTCATTTCAAATCAAATAGAATTTTTTCAACTTATGCTGATATCCATAGCTAACCAATTAAGAACTAATGTTAATTTGTTAAAATCGCACCCAATAGCAGCTTATATATCTACATCTATCGAATGTTCTCTTTTGGTTAACATTTATTTTTCTAAATTTAAAAGTTATAGTAAAAAGTAGAAGCGTTTCTCAAACAATAAAGCAGCTAAAGCCCAAGAAAAAGATGGATCCTTTGAAGCATCTTTTGTGTGCACTTTGCCTGATACTTTGCCTCTCAGAACTGTTGTTTTCAGAGCTGAGTTTCAAAACTGGGTTCATCTGCCCTTTCTCTTAATAATGGGGCAGGATCAGGCTATGTCCGCTTCTTCTATCACTGTGTCCCCAGCATTTAACCCAAGACCCTCCGTGATGCCTAGCTGAATGAAGGAATCAGAACCAGAGAAATGGCCCAAGGACTTTGTTTTCAGACCTCCCCCAGATGCTTCTAGTGATTAGCTAATTCCAGTGCTGGTCTCAGCACTTCAAAGCTGGAAGAGATGTTAGCTGTCCTCTCATTCCTTCTACTTGTCTGGCAACCAGAGGACACGAAGTCTGGGAAATTAAATAACTTGTCACATATAATCATAGTTTCATACTTAGCAACACATTTTGAGATTAATGATGGCAGTAAGAAAATGAGACAGAAAGATAGAGATTTTAACCAAAAAAGGCAAACTCTTTCACTACTTGGCCTTAGGGACTAGGAAAAGCCAGCCCCATGCAGAGAAAGGGCTATCAGAGCTGGGTTCCAAGCAGCGTCTACTCACTTCACATCCTGGCTCAGGGAACGAAAGGACGTCCTCTGTGTTTTTTCTCCTCATTGCCTTCCATACAATTCTGCCTAAGAGGAGAAGAACATTACCCTCATCTGCTATATCCTTCCTCCTCAGGGCAGCACAAGCCAGAATCAGTGAGGCCATTTTTACCTCCAGAAATCTGTCAACAGTTTAAAATTCACTAGCTAACATGATATTTTGTACAAACACACCAAAAATGTTTAATACCCAACCCTCTTATTTCTGCCTGCATATTAGCATGATTAGAAAATATTTGTGGCTAGATACTCATCAGAAAGTAAACATTTATTCACCTAGCTGTTATTTCTAGAACCATTTTGCTATGTTTAAATGGAATTTCCTTCAGCCCACATAATTCTTATATCGTTTCAAAGGAACTCTGCAGTAGTCTTTTTGTGAGTGTGATGGCGTCAGCGTAAAAGGGACTGGTCAAGCAAAATGTAGTGTCGGTTGGGAAATAATCCTCTTTTTAAGAAATGTCTGCTGTCTCAAATATATAATAATAATAATAATAATAATAATAATAACAATAATAATAATCATATGTGTGGCAATCATTATGTCACAATTGTCTAAACAAATAAGCTAGTTAGGCAAGTGTGCATGAATATATATACATAGATATATATTCTTATCAGTATATATATATCAATATATATATATATATATATACATATCAATAAGTGTGCATTTTCTCAGTTTCTAAACAGATGTAAAGGTATTGTTTATATTGAGGCAACAATTGGTATCCACCTAACCAATGACCACTCACTTGCTTTGCCTGAAGGGAAGGATAAGAAGTCTGCTTGCCTCTGGGAAGGAGAAGAAGATGTTTGTGTTGACTGAATTCCATTCCCTTTCCTGCTTAGAAAGCTGTCTCTGCAAAGTGTCCTGTCCAGCACTATGTATCTGTGCTATGACAATGAAACATGGTCTCGTGGACACACCTTGAACAGAGTTGGTTTCTTGTTTGTCACCAATCCTGAATTTCGTGTACACTCACGTTCAGGAGTTAGCACACGGCTGGTTTTATTTACCTCTGGGGAGTGGGACCCAGGGAACGCATAGTTTACTAGCCTTTGTGCCACTTTTGTTGTTGGATTCTTTAAGTTTGTGTGGTGTGTGTGTGTGTGTGTGTGTGTGTGTGTGTGTGTGTGTATGTATGTATGTATGTATGTATGTATGTATGTATCTACAGAAGCCAGAGGCCTCAGATCCCTGGAACCAGTTGGAACCAGAGTTAAAGACAATGTGTGTTATTCAACAAGGGTGCTAAGAATGGAACTCCAGTTTTCTGAGAGAACAGTGAGTGCTCTTAACCACTGAATCCTCTTTCCAACCCCTACTTTAATTTTCTATACTATACATAAGTGACACTTTAAAAATGACAAAGCAGAGCTGAAGAGATAGCTCGGTTATTAAGAGCGCCTCTGCTCTTCCAGAGAACTGAGGTTCAATTTCTAGCACCCACATGGCATCTTACAACTGTCACAACTGCAGTTCTTTGGGATCCAGGGCCTCTGAGGGCATTATGCATGCAGTGCACAGACTATAGGCAGGCAATTCAGGCATCCACATAAAATGAATAATCGAAGTAAAAAGACAAAGCAAATAATTTAAAGATATTACAAACTGAATTTCTGAATAGCTGGCATATTAACTGTGGAAAAACCAACAGACATAATATTCAAATAGTTATGCATATGCTGAAGCAAATAGCTCCCTAAGTACATACATAGTCCATTGCTTTCTTGAACACTATGTCAATTCCCACATGTTCTATCATTTAGAATAGTGAAACAGTTCTTTTTTAGGACAGGGTTGCTCACTCTAGAGCTCAAGCTGGCTGCCAATTCACAATGCTTCTGCCTCGCTCTCCCAAGTAACTGGATTACAGACAGCTGCTACTTTTGAATTTTTACTATCACATTTTTTTCCTCCAAGAGAACAACTGTTCATGAGTATTTTTCATCTTCTAAGCATTGCAAATGTAAGATTCCTTTCACTAGCTAAGTTTGTTAGGTGGGAATTTTTAGTATCCATTGTGATTTACTGTGATCACTTTGTGTCCCTGAGTTTTATTCTGGGATAACAATGAAAGACAAGAGCTGGCTCTGCTAACTGAGGCTGTGAGTCAGTAACTATTTCTACCAGGTAGACTCATTGGAAGATGGACTGAAGAGCCACAGAGCATGAGAGCCAGGAAAGTCCCTCCATCTTTTTACTAGGAGCCACCCTGCTAACATCAATTAACAATATGAACCCACGAGAAAGGTTGTAAACCTCATTCAGAACATGCTAGTCTAGCGTCCTAGGGATGACTTATCCTAGGGGGTCCATTATTTTCCTCTCATTCCTCTTTAGAGCGCTCCCATCTTGAGCATCTTGATTCCCCTTTGTGTGTTTTAGGAAATGAACAGAAGTTGGCACCTGTCAGTACAGCATGGAAAAATAGCAACCTCAGATAGCATATGTCCTGGTCCCAATTGACAGTGACAGCAGGGAGGCACACGGGATGAGCAGCGTTGTCTGAAGGACATCTTACCACACAGACTTCACTGAGAACATTCCCATTGGGGGTTGCTTTCCCAAGTGGGAGTGCAAGAGAATGAAAAACACAGTTGCTCACTGCAGTTCCAATCCAGCACTTACCCCACCACTAAAACTTGTGTTTTTCTCAGGTCTGTGCTCCTTTGACTGCTGTGACCCCTCTAGGTCTTCACTCTGCCAATACCATCACAGATGTCTTCCTTAAAGCCACCTTGTCATTATTCCCTACCTCAGCTTTACTGAAGCAAATATTCACATAGATGGAGGGTTTCAAAAGTCTGGGTTTGGCAAGATGGTTTGGTGGTTAAAGATGCTACGTGGGTCTAATGACCTGAGTTCAATCCACAGAACACATGTGTAGGTGGGAAGCTAGAACCAACCACACAATGTTCTCCTCTGAACTTTACCCATGTGCCATGGACTGTGTGCTAGTACATGTACACCCTGTGCATACATGTACCCAGTAGTTCTAAAAATATTTTTAATTGATACCTGGTCTAGGACATTAGCTCAGTAGGTGGAGCACTTGCATGGCATCCATGAGTCCCTAAGTTCAATTTTCAGGACTGCGTCCACCCAACATGGTGGCTCATGCTCGAACTTCCAGCACTCTGGAGGTAGAGTAGGAGAATCAGGTCACACTTAACTCAAGGTAGCATGCAAGGAAGCCTGACACTAACCTGAGCTGTGTGAAACCCTAACTAACTAACTTTTAAAAAAAATCCTCATCTGAGGAGAAATAAAGGGATTTCACAATGCTTTCCCAGTGCATTCCTTCTCCTATTTTCCTATCCCCTCTATGCATGAACACCATTAGGAATATACCGTAAGTTACCACAATAAGCTCACTGAGAATACTTAGGTAATTGAATAGCCTCTCTAAAACACAAATATAAAAATCATGGACTTATTAGCCTTAAAAATATTTCTTTCTGTTAGTATTTAAGAAAAACATTTGTTTAAACACTTCTCATACATCTTCTACATCAGTATCTCTCTCATCTGGGGCCAGTATTGGCCTTGTAATGAAAGGTGGATAGCCCTTGATTCTAAGGAAATTCCTTTATAAATAAGGTAACGGGAAGGTCCTGGAGCCTGGCTCAGAGAGATCAAAAAGAGTAATACCAACCTCTGGCTCAAAGTGTACTGCATTGAGAAGACTCTTTCTTTCTTTCTTTCTTTCTTTCTTTCTTTCTTTCCTTCTTTCTTTCTTTCTTCCTTTCTTTTGTTTACATGAAAATATTATTTTTTATTTTTTTAAAACTTTATTTTAAAAACAAAGATAAATGTACAAATTTTAAGCATTTTTGCATAAAAGTATATGAAAATATTTTTGTCAGTCCTTGTTTTTTTTTAAAGGGTTGATAGTGTGCATTAAGATCTTACTAGTTACAATGAGCATAAAGTACACGTAAAACAAGATGTAACCTGCAATTAGTCAAAGTTTTCTTGGTGTGTAAGGATTAAGCATAATGGTTTTTTCTTTTTCTTTCTCTTTTTTTTTCTTGAACTTCATATACTCTGTGAGTTGTTCCTGGGGTGTTCAGAGCTTTCTGGGGTTAGTATCCAATTATCATTAACTGCATATTATGTCTGTTCTTTTGTGACTGGGTTCCCTCACTCAGGATGATATTCTCTACATGCATCCATTTTCTTAAGAATTTCATAAAGTCATTGTTTCTGATAGCTGAGTAGTACTCCATTGTGTAAATGTACCACAGTTTTTGTATCCATTCATCTACTGAAGGACATATGGGTTCTTTCCAGCTCCTGGCTATTATAAATAGAGCTGCTATGAACATTGTGGTGCATGTGCCCTTGTTGTATGTTGGAGCTTCTCTGAGGTATATGCCCAGAAGTGGAATAACTGGGTCTTCAGGTAGTACTATGTGCAGTTTTCTGAGGAATCACCAGACTGATTTCCAGAGTGGTTGTACCAGAATACAACCCCACCAACAGTGGAGAAGTGTTCCTCTTTCTCCACATTCTCACCGGCATCTGCTGTCATCTGAATTTTTGATCTTGGCCAAACTGACTGGTGTGAGGTGGAATCTCAGGTTGTTTTGATTTGCATTTCCCTGATGGCTAAGGATGTCGAGCACTTCCTCAGATGTTTCTCAGCCATTTGATATTCCTCAATTGAGAACTTATTGTTTAGCTCTGTTCCCCATTTTTTAATAGGGTTGTTTGGTTCTCTGGTGTCTAGCTTCTTGAGTTCTTTGTAGACCTTGGATATTAGGCCTCTATCAGATGTGGGGTTGGTAAAGATATTTTCCCAATCTGTTGGCTGACATTTTGTTTTCTTGACAGTGTCCTTAGCCTTACAGAAACTTTGCAATCTCATAAAGTCCCATTTCTCTATCCTTGGTCTTAGAGCACAAGCCATTGGTGTTCTGTTCAGGAAATTTTCTCCTGTGCCTATGTGTTCTAAGGCTTTCCCTACTTTCTCTTCTAATAGTTTCAGTGTGCCTGTTTTAATGTGGAGATCTTTGATCCACTTGCCCTTGAGCTTTGTACAAGGAGATAAGAAAGGATCTATTTTCATTCTTCTGCATGCTGAGTGCCAGTTGGACCAACACCATTTGTTGAATAGGCTGTCCTTTTTCCATTGAATGTTTACAGCTCCTTTGTCAAAAATCAGGTGACCATATATGTGAAGGCTCATTTCTGGATCTTCTCTTCTATTCCATTGATCCACATGCCTATTTCTGTACCAGTACCATGCAGTTTTTAGCACAATTGCCTTGTAATATAGCTTGAGGTCAGAGATAGTGATTCTCGAAGATGTTTTCTTGTTGTTGAGGATGGATTTTGCTATTATAGGTCTTTTGTTATTCCAGATGAAACTGCACATTGATCTTTTCAACTCTATGAAGAACTGGGTTGGTATTTTGATGGGGATTGCATTGAATCTGTAGATTCCTTTTGGTAGAATGGCCAATGTTGATCCTTCGAATCTGTGTGCATGGGAGATCTTTCTATTTTTTGAGATCTTCCTTGATTTCCTTCTTTAGAGATTTGAAGTTCTTGTCATACATGTCCTTCACTTGCTTATTTAGAGTCACACCAAGGAATTTCATATTGTTTGTGACTATTGTGAACGGTATCTTTTCCCTAATTTCTTTCTCCACATGATTGTCCTTTGAGTAGAGGAAGGCTACTGATTTGTTTGAGTTAATTTTATATCCAGCCACTTTGCTGAACTTGTTTATCAGCTGTAAAAGTTCTCTGGTGGAGTTTTTGGTGTCACGTAAGTACACTATCATGTCATCTGCAAATAGTGATATTTTTACTTCTTCCTTTCCAATTTGTATCCCTTTTATCTCCTTTTGATGTCCAATTGCTCTGGCCAGGACCAATTGCTGTCCAATTGACCCTTTACTGTCAATTCCAGTACTATGTTGAATAGGTAGGGGGAGAGTGAACAGCCTTGTCCAATCCCTGATTTTAGTGGAATTGCTTCAAGTTTCCCACCGTTAAGTTTGATGTTGGCTGTTGGTTTGCTGTATGTTGCTTTTATTATGTTTAGGTATGGGCCTTGGATTCCTGTTCTTTCCAGGACTTTTAACATGAAGGGGTGTTGAATTTTGTCAAATGCTTTCTCAGCATCTAGTGAGATGACCATGTGGTTTTTTCCTTTGAGTTTGTTTATATGGTGGATTACATTGATGGATTTCCATATATTAAACCATCCCTGCATCCCAGGGTGGTGAATGATTGTTTTGATGTGTTCTTGGATTAGGTTTGCACGGATTTTGTTGAATATTTTTGCATCAATGTTCATAAGTGAGATTGGTCTGAAATTCTCTTTCCTTGTAGGGTCTTTGTAAGGTTTAGGAAGGAGGGTTATTTAGCCTCAAGAAAATGAGTTAGGTAGTGTTCCATCTGAGTCTATTTTGTGGAATAGTTTGGAGAGTATTGGTATTAGGTCGTCAATAAATATCTGATAAAATTCTTTACTGAACCCAAATGGACCTGGGCTTTTTTTGGTTGGGAGTCTTTTGATGACTGCTTCTATTTCTTTAGGTGTTATGGGATTATTTAGATGGTTTACCTGGTCCTGGTTTAACTTTAGTATCTGGTATCTGTCTAGGAATTCATCCATTTCGTCGAGATTTTCCACCTTTGTTGAGTATAGGCATTTATAGTAGGATCTGATGATTTCTTGAATTTCCTCAGTTTCAGTTGTTATGTCTCCACTTTCCTTTCTGATTTTGTTAATTTGTATACTCTCTCTTTGCCCTCTAGTTAGTCTGGCTAGGGGTTTACCCATCTTGTTGATTTTCTCAAAGAACCAGCACTCGGTTTTGTTATTCTTTGACTGGTTCTTTTTGTTTCTATTTGGTCTATTTCTGCCCTAAGTTTGATTATTTCTTGCTGTCTACCCCTCTTGGGTGTATCTGCTTCCTTTTTTTCTAGAGCTTTCAACTGTGCTGTCAAGTTGCTAGTGTATGCTCTCTCCAGTTCCTTTATGGAAGCACTCAGAGCTATGAGTTTTCCTCTCAGTACTGCTTTCATTGAATCCTATAGGCTTGGGTATGTTGTGTTTTCGTTTTCGTTGAATTCTAGAAAATCCTTTATTTCTTTCTTTATTTCTTCTCTGACCGTGCTATTGTTTAATAGAGCATTGTTTAGTTTGCATGTGTATATGGGCTTTTTGTTGTCTTTGTTGTTATTAAAGATCAGCCTTAGACCTTGGTGATCTGAAAGGATGCATGGAACTATTTCAATCTTCTTATATCTATTGAGGCTCATTTTGTGACCAATTATGCGGTCACCTGATTTTTGACAAAGGAGCTGTAAACATTTAATGGAAAAAGGACAGCCTATTCAACAAATGGTGTTGGTCCAACTGGCACTCAGCATGCAGAAGAATGAAAAGAGATCCTTTCTTATCTCCTTGTACAAAGCTCAAGTGCAAGTGGATCAAAGATCTCCACATTAAAACAGGCACACTGAACTTGTTTATCAGCTGTAGGAGTTCTCTGGTGGAGTTTTTGGGGTCACTTAAGTACACTATCATGTCATCAGCAAAGAGTGATGTTTTTATCTCTTCCTTTCCGATTTGTATCCCCTTGATCTCCTTTTGCTGTCTAATTGCTCCAGCCAGGACTTACAGTACTATGTTGAATAGGTAGGGGGAGAATGGGCAGCCTTGTCGAATCCCTGATTTTAGTGGGATTGCTTCAAGTTTCCCACCGTTAAGTTTGATGATGGCTGTTGGTTTGCTGTATATTGCTTTTATTATGTTTATGTATGGACCTTGGATTCCTGTTCTTTCCAGGACTTTTAACATGAAGGGGTGTTGGATTTTGTCAAATGCTTTCTCAGCATCTAGTGAGATGACCATGTGATTTTGTTCTTTGAGTTTGTTTATATGGTGGATTACTTTGATGGACTTCCTTATATTAAACCATCCCTGCATCCCAGGGATGAAGCCTACTTGGTCATAATGAATGATCGTTTTGATGTGTTCTTGGATTCGGTTTGCAAGGATTTTGTTGAGTATTTTTGCGTCAATGTTCATAAGTGAGATTGGTCTGAAGTTCTCTTTCCTTGTAGGGTCTTTGTGTAGTTTAGGTACGAGGGTTATTGTAGACTCAAAAAATGAGTTGGGTAGTATTCCATCTGATTCTATCTTTTGGAATAGTTTGGAGAGTATTGGTGTTATATCCGCAATAAATGTCTGATAAAATTCTGCACTGAACCCATCTGAACCTGGGCTTTTTTTGGTTGGGAGGCTTTTGATGACTTCTTCTATTTCTTTAGGTGTTATAGGGTTATTTAGATGGTTTACTTGGTCCTGGTTTAACTTTGGGATCTTGTATCTGTCTAGGAATTCGTCCATTTCCTCCAGATTTTCCAA
This sequence comes from Micromys minutus, assembly GCF_963924665.1. Classification (NCBI taxonomy): domain Eukaryota; kingdom Metazoa; phylum Chordata; class Mammalia; order Rodentia; family Muridae; genus Micromys; species Micromys minutus. Next base: position 65,215,778 of record NC_137973.1, on the reverse strand, counting down.
TTTTCTGGAGTATAAGTTTTTGTAGTAGGATCTGATGATTTCTTGAATTTCCTCAGTTTCAGTTGTTATGTCTCCACTTTCCTTTCTGATTTTGTTAATTTGTATACTCTCTCTTTACTCTCTAGTTAGTCTGGCTAGGGGTTTATCAATCTTGTTGATTTTCTCAAAGAACCAACTCTTGGTTTTTTTTTATTTTTTCAATGGTTCTTTTTGTTTCTATTTGGTCTATTTCTGCCCTAATTTTATTTCTTGTCATCTACTCTTCTTGGGTATATCTGCTTCCTTTTGTTCTAGGGCTTTTAGCTGTGCTGTCAGATTGATGATGTAAGCGCTCTCCAGTTCTTTTTGGAAGCACTTAGGGCTATGAGTTTTCCTCTCAGTACTGCTTTCATTGCATCCCATAGGTTTGGGTATGTTGTGTTTTCGTTTTCGTTGAATTCTAGAAAGTCCTTAATTTCTTTCTTTATTTCTTCTTTGACCCTGCTATCGTTTAACAGAGCGTTGTTGTTTAGTTTCCATGTGTACTTAGGCTTTTTGTTGTCTTTGTTGTTGTTAAAGACCAGCCATAGACCATGGTGATCTGAGAGGATGCATGGGAGTATTTCAATCTTCTTATATCGATGGAGGCTCGTTCTGTGTCCAATTATGTGGTCAATTTTCGAGAAGGTGCCATGGGGTGGTGAGAAGAAGGTGTATTCTTTTACTTTGGAATAGTATGTTCTGTATATATCTATTAATTCAAGTTGGTTCAAAGTCTCTGCTAGTTTTGCAGTGTCCTTGTTCAGTTTCTGTTTCCATGATCTGTCCATTGGTGAGAGTGGGGTATTAAAGTCTCCCACTATTATTGTGTGGGGTGAAATGTATTTTTTGAGCTTTAGTAGGGTTTCTTTTATGAATGTGGGTGCTTTTTTATTTGGAGCATATATGTTAAGAATTGAGAGTTCCCCCTGACAAATTTCCCCTGTAATGATCAAAAAGTGTCCTTCCTTATCTTTTTTGATAACTTTTGGTTGAAAATGTTCTTTATTTGATATTAGAATGGCCATTCCAACTTGCTTTTTGGGGCCATTTGCTTGGAAGTTTTTGTTCCCAACCTTTTACTCTGAGATAGTGTCTGTCTTTGTCTCTGAGATGAGTTTCCTGTATGCAGCAAAATGCTGGGTTTTGTTTATGTATCCAGTCTGATAGCCTCTATCTTTTTATTAGGGAATTGGGTCCATTTATGTTAACAGATATCAAGGAATAGTGGTTGCTGTTTCCTGCTATTTTTGCTTTTGGAGGTAGAATTGAACCTGTGTGTCTTTCTTCTTTTGGTCTCTTTGCTTCGGTATTTTCTCGTTTTTACTAGGTTGTAGTTTCCCTCCTTGTATTGGGTTTTCCACCTATAATTCGTTGTAGTGCTGGGTTTGTGGTCAGATATTGTGTAAATTTAGCTTTGTCTTGGAATATCTTGGTCTCTCCATCTATGGTGATTGAGAGTTTTGCTGGGTATAGCAGCTTGGGCTGACACTTGTGCTCTCTTAGGGTCTGCATGATGTCTGTTCAGGATCTTCTAGCTTTCATAGTCTCTGTTGAGAATTTGGGTGTGATTCTGATTGGTCTGCCTTTATATGTTACATGACCTTTGTCTTTTACTGCTTTTAGTATTCTTTCTTTCCTTTGCACACTTGGCATTTTGACTATTATGTGTCGAGAGGAATTTCTTTTCTGGTCCAACCTATTTGGAATTCTGTAGGATTCTTTTATGCTCATCGTCATCTCACTCTTAAGGGTAGGGAAGGTTTTCATCTTCAATTTGTTGAAGATAGTTACTGTGCCTCTTAGTTGATATTCTTTGCCCTCTTCTATTCCTCTTATCGGTAGGATTGGTCTTCTCATTGTGTCCTAGATCTCCTGGACATTTTGGGTTAGGAACTTTTTGCATTTGAATCTTCTCTGACTGTTTTGTCTATGTTTTCAATGTTGTCTTCGGCCCCTGAGATTCTCTCTTTCATCTCTTGTAGTCTGTTGGAGATGCTTGCATCTGTGACTCCTGATTTCTTTTTTAGGTATTCTATTTCTAGGGTTGTCTCTTTTAGTGTTTTCTTTATTGTGTCCATTTCCATTTTAAATTCCTTCTTTTATTCCTTCAACTCTTTGGTTCTGTTTTCCTCTAGTTCTTTGAGTTCTTTGAGTGTTTTTCTTGTTTCCTCTTTAAAAACTTCCAATTCTTTATGCTTTTCCTCCCCATCTTGAGGTATGATTTTGGGTCTGAGTCTTCTTTTTCTGGAGTGTTTGGCATTCTGCTGTATGCTGTGATGGGAGAGCTGGGTTCTGGTGTTGCCAGGCTGTCTTGGTTTCCCTGGGGCATGTTCTTTTGCTTTCCTCTTGCCATCTTGTTGTCTGTGTTTACACATGGTCTTGTTGTCAGTCATTGGTTCTTGCCTCTCCCTTGTACCTGGCCTGTGTCCCTGGATCTCCGTTGTTCCTGGTGTCAGATGGCCTGAGTGCCTGTTCTGCACACACGGGCTGCCGGCTGGAAACACACAACTCTGAAGCAGGGTTCCTGCTCCTCTGAATCAGTCGGGGAAAGGGGTACACTTTCTGTGTGCTCAGCTGAGATCTCTCTGCTCCCTGGCTACTCGGAATGCCTTCTCACTAGGCCTGTGTCCCTGGATCTTCACTGTTCCAGGTGGCAGATGGCCTGAGCGCCTGTTCTGTACCCAAGGGTTGCTGGCTGGAAACAGACAGCCCAATGCAGGGTTCTTGGTTCTCTGAACCAAGAAAGGGGGGGGCACACTTTCTGCTCGCTCGGCAGAGATCTCTCTGCTCCTTGGCTACTCAGAACACCGAGAAGACACTTTCTTACCCACCCTGTCTTCATAAACATCACTAGTTCAGAGCTGATCTGAGGCAAAGACACTTCTGGTTCTATTCTTAGCACTCTATTTCTTCTTATGTGTATGAATGTATGGTATCTTAGTTAGGGCTCCCATTCTTGTGAAGAGACACCATGACCAAGGCAACTCTTATAAAAGACAGCATTTAATTAGGCCTGGCTTACAGTTCAGAGGTTCAGTCCATTATCACCAAGCAGAAGCTGGAGAAGGATCTGAGAGTTCCACATCTTGTTCTGAAGGGACCCGGGAAAAGACTGGCTTCTAAGCAGTTAGGAGAAGGGTCTCAAAGCCCATCCCCACAATAATGCATTTCCTCTAACAAGACCATACCTCTTAACAGTGCTGCTTCCTGGGCCAACCATATTTAAACCACTATGTATGTTGTATGTTTACTTGTGAAGATGTGTGTTAATATGTATGTGTATATACACGTGTAGAGTTACATACTGAGCGTGGAGGCCAGTTAATGTTGGAAGCCTGCCTTCGTTACTCTCTGTCTTATTAACTGAGACAGGGCCTCCCAGTTGAACTCAGGCTCATAAACAGGGTGACCGCAGCTAACTGGCTTGGTCCGGTGCGAATCTCCCTGTCTCCAGCTCTTAGGTTTTACCCAGTTAACTGACTTTCAAGTCTCCTTTCTCCAGTAAGAATACCTGCAGAACCCCATAGTGTAAAACAGTGTTCCTCTTAGCAGACCTTTACAGCCCTGTCAGTTGGAGGATGCGCAGAAGTCTCTGTAATAGTTTTGTGTGATTGCACTACAGTACCTGTGAGTCCATGTTAGCATTACTAATTCTACAGTAGAAAGTGGATTGTCCTAATATTACAAGGAATGCAGTTGTGTAACGATAGAACAAGAGCATTTCTATCACCACCCCCCAAGCTAGTACATGTACACACCTCAAAAGGAAGTATTTCCATAGTTGTGTTACAAACACACATTTGCTATATGAATCTACAGTCTGTGAAATCACTGCACCACAGGGGACAGGGGACAGAGCACCCTGCACAGGTCTTTGAAACGAGTCAAGCCCAAATTATAGCCTAGTCTCTCCTTCTTGGCTAGAGACCTGTGTGACTTACTGAACCTTGCTGGGTCCCAAACCCCTCCTCTGAAAGGAGGGGAGATGCTGACCCAGCAGCGGTGTGATTTTCCCTAAATATGAACAGCAAGTTCTGCTCAAGTTCCCAATCCCCTTTTCTTCTCTCCCAGGAAAGGCCAGGGGAGTGTCAGCCGAGCATTTCTGTGCAGACAGATCCCTTTACAGCCCTCTGGAAAAATGTCTTTCCTAAGAAACCCCAGTTGAATATAGAATGAGATGTCTTCACCTGGGAGAGCAGCAGATGACACGGTTTTCTTTAGCTGAAGATGACAGCCACAAAGTAACCCACAGACACTAGAGAGAGGGATGCAAACATAAATCACGTCCAGAGGGATTGAGAGGCACTGACTGGGCCGCAGACGGATGAATCACACGAGCCTCGAACACGAACTACACAGGAAAAATAACGGAGACGATTAACTTCAAATCTATTTGAGACACGTTCTTTAAACCCCAGTTTTAAAACCTTCAGAAAACGTTTCCTACGGCACACTCACCTAAATTATTTCTCCACTATAATGTGATAAGCAACCATTTATTTAAAAAATAAAAACAGATGCAGTCACTTTAATATTGAAAAGAGTTCACATTACATAGTTTATTGGAAAAGGTAAAAGAATTCAACTTTTTTTTTTAAATCCAAGTTTTATTATTTATTCAAGTTAGAAAATGTTATTTTAGTGAAACTCTTTGTTCCCGAGATGAATTCTGATCCTGAAGAGGTGATCTTGGGATGTGCTGGTCCATTCCTCGACTCAGCTGAGGCCTCCAAAATGGGACTGAACAGGCCTGAGCACCCAGCTTTGCTCTGCCTCAGGACCATGGTGTCAGCAGGAGCTGCTTCTCTGGGATTTTTTTTTTTTTTTTTTTTTTTTTTTTATGCGAAGTGATGAACTGTCCTCACCTCCCAAGAGCTGGAAGGACAGGCTGGCAAGTGTGCACTGCCACACCTGACTGTTCCTCACTCGTTTGGTTAATTGGTTAATTGCTTTTGCTTTACCCCATTGCCCAGCATGGTCTAGAACTTTTTACTTCAAGTAGTACTTCTGCCTCAACCTCCCGAGTAACTGAAACTGAACACCCATGCCACTTCCCGGCTTCTAGAAACTTCCTGAGGTAGGCCCATGTTAGTTTACACCAGATGCAGAAGTAAAGCTATCGTAGGAAACATGTCAAATGGTCTCTCCACTCAGAGTTCTGAGATTTTCCACATTGCCCCATTAGGTACATCAGAGTAACGGGTCATCATGGCTTGAGGGCTGACAACATGGCTAAGTGAATGAAAGCACCTGCCCCAAAATCTGGTGCCAGGAGTTTGATCCCTAGGACCTGAAAGGTAGAAAGAGAGAGTAGATTCCTGCAAATTGCCCTCTGACCTCCACAGACACAGGGTTCCTCAGCAGTGACACTTAATTCAATAAGCAAATTAACTAACATGGAAATAAATTAATAAAGCCAGGATTTTACATGAGTACTAACATAACATTATCTACAAAATGTGCCACATCCTGTGATCTTTAAAAACAAAATTTATCAGCATTTGACCTGAAAACCTTTGTTTCACATTCAAAGACACTATCATTTTATTTCAGTGTTAACATGTCACATAATTAATGGAAAGAAATTGATGAACTTAAAACCCCGTGAGGCCGGAGATGGCTTAGCAGTTAAGTGCACTTGCTACTCTTACAGAGGACCAGTGTTCAGGTCTCAGTTTCCACGAAGTAGCTCACAACTGCTTGTAAATCGGCGAATTTTATGCCCCTTTCTTGCCTCTCTGGGCACCAGAAACTCATGTGGTGCACAGACTTGTAAACACTCAGGCACACATTTACACAAAATAATTATTATAATACTTAATGGTGAATTGCTCACAAATACAGCAAATATCCCTCTTAGTGCGTCCCACGCTCCCCGGTGCCATGGTTTGCACATGCGTTTGTTATTCTTGGTTTTCTGATTTCCTCCAACATGGTGTCCAGCTCACAGCCCTCTAGATACACATTAGGTTTCTCCTGTTTGCTGTCCTAGACCTTCCTCACCTAAAATTAGATTCAGGCTTGAATTCTTTCCATGGAAATACCAAATAAAGTCAATCCTCTCTGATCAGGCAAAAGATGGGCACCTGCGTGAACCCAGGCAAGGCTGAGCATTTTTCTCTGGAGAGCTGGAGACTCCCTTTGGATTATAACGTGACTAGACATGCGTACAAGGCCCGGAAGAAGGAGAGTGACTGAAGGCAGAGCCCAAAAGGACCATGAGGACAGCTAATTTGCATACTGGATTCAAATAAAGTTGAGACAATAGAAAAACACAAGCAAAAGAATTTGGAGCCCCAGAGAAAGAAATGCCAGTGCCTGAGGACTCTCCCATTTCCAACTCTACTTCCTCAGGGTCCTGACTGCTCTTCTCCAGAGGGAAAGCATCCACCATGAGCTCGCTTTGACACGTAAGAAGGAAACTGCTGACTGTTAAGAATCCCACCTGTACAATGGCAGCCACAGCAAGGGAGCATTTAGTGAGGACATCTTCCTTGAAATACTTCATTCCAAGATTTGTGACCATGCCGCTGAGTCTGCCGACATTTAAGCTGGATACTAATTGCACTATCAAGTTAGATAGATACTGCCTCAGAGAAAGCCAGGCCATCTTATTCTCCAATCCAATTCCTTTGTTGAAAACGACTTGCAAAATTTATGACTCACTTTGCAGGTTCCCTGATCTCCAATGCCCCGTTTTCCCTGACAAAGAAGAGTGACAGGCCCTGCCAGGCTCTGGCTTCCCTGTGGCATCTATTAGCATTTACTGTCTTTTTAATTTTGTTTTTTTCATGCTGGTCTTTTGACAAACTCTGCTCAGTAAGGCCTGACAGCTTTAGCATCTTTGTCAAGTCTCAGCTAGTTTGGGGCCCAACATAAAACTATTTCTGATGCATCTCTGGTTCCTTTATTGTTCCCTCTACAGAGCAAGGTAGAATCAGATGAACTGAGCAGAATGGCAGTTTCTTTTCCTCCTGACAAGAATGACACAGAAAGAAAGGGTTTATTCTGGCTCAAAGTTCAAAAGTACATTTCATTAGATATTCGAAGCCAAGTTGGTAGAAGCTTGAAGCAACTCTTCCTAAGACATGCACAATCAGGAAGTACAGGCCATGAATTCATGCCTCTGCTCAGCTCCCTGGCTCCATTTATACAGTTCACACTCCCAGCCTGGAAATGGTACCACCCACTCATGGTGTGGTGTGTGGATCTTTCCACCTATAATCAAGACAATGCCCCCTCCAAAATGCCCAGAAGCCCGTCTCCCAGGTCATTCTAAATACTTCTGTGTTGACAATTCTCATAACTATAACAGAGTATACCAAAGAGTTTCTTTCAAAGGTAAAAGACTTGCAGGAGACTCGGGTTTCTGCATAGTAGCTTGCAGAAGATTGATCAGGAGACCTGTCCAACCTTCTCTGACCTTTGCATTAGTGAAAAGAATTTTTACTGTGGGTCCCAGGCTTATAGCATGTTACAGACGTTAGGTACCATCACCATGCCTTGATCTGAGATACAAAACATGTCGTATACACATGGAACAATCTTCCCGTCTTCATAAGTAAACAACATAACTCCTGTGGCACAGAAAGAGGCTGAGGAGTGTGAGACAGAATAGAACACTATCTTGGAGCTCTGGGAGCTGCTTTGTAATTTGTTTGTAATTTGTAACCCCAACCCTAACCCTAACCCTTTGTAATTTGCTGTTCGGTGTCCCAGCCACTTAGATGATTCCAGCTAAATTTAGGTAGACTCCAAAGTATAGCAAATAAAACCTTCCATTACCCTTCACAAAATTATTTGAAAATGGATGAGAAATACTCAGAATTTAAATAGCCATGCCTGAAGTGTTTCTTTTCTCATATGTTATGTTAGCTAAGAGAGTAATACTTTGGTTTGTAATGGGAAAACTAACATAAAAATTTGAATTATTAAATGTTAATGGTTTCATTATATTTTAATGCTTATATATATATATTCACATTACTATTTTTATAACTAAATAGCTTATAGATTATTGTTATTTTCCCATAATTGTCTTTTTGTCTTGAAACAGGGTCTTCTTATTACATTGAATTCACTGACTCAAGCAGCTCTCTTACCTCAGCTTCCTCAGACATGAGAATTACATGTATCTACCCCATGAAATCAAACTGCAAATGATTCCTTTTATATTAAAGAGTCTTTTTAATTTGTGTGTGTGTGTGTGTGTGTGTGTGTGTGTGTGTGTGTGTGTGTGTGTGAATATATGCTGGGTGTGTTTGTGTATGCTGGGTGTGCACAGGTGCCTGCAGAGGTAGGAAGAGGGCACTGGCGTCCTGGCAGTGGAGTTAGGGGCAGTGGTTGTGAGCCACCAGATATATGTGCTGGGAATAGAACTCAGTTGTCGGGAAGAGCATCAAGCCGTCTTGTTTGTCCTTTCTTCACCCTCTCCAGTCCCTACAGTAGATTAGCTCATTCTGTCCAGGTTTGTGCTTTTGCTGTGTTTTGTAGTGCTAAGTACTGACCTCCAAGGCCTGGTTGCCCCCCAAGGATGAGAAAATCTCTTGGTAGACCCAAATGATACTGTTACCTTGCCCCCTCCCAGGTTATCCCTAATTGGTGAATAAAGATGCCTACAGCATATAGCTGGGCAGAAGAGAGATAGACAAGGTTTGGGTTTCCAGGCTTGGGCTTGTGATCAGATGAAAAACCATGAGGAGGAGAGAAAGAAGTTAGGGAGAGGAGAAGATGCCATGGGTTAGGAAAATCATGAAAACATGGCCTTGAAGGCTGGTCAGTTGGTGTTAGGAGCTGCCCAGGCGGAGCATGGCAAGTTATAACAAGGGCTGTTGATGAAAAAATAGATTCTACTAGCTTAGAGAGTAGATATCTGTCTGGCTTTAGTGCATTAAAGGCTTATTATAAATATGAGTGGTATGTCTTTTTCTGGGAATTGAATGATAAAAGGTGGGGTAGAAACCCCTGGCTGACATTATATAATTATTACATGTCACTTGTTTTTCAAATAAGAGAAAATGGCTTCACGCCTTCAAAATGCATTTTTGTCAAATTGTGTCTAATTTCCAGAATTAAAACAAAGATAAAAGCCAGTTCCTTCCTTTTTTTCTTAATGTTAATAAGAATTTTCAGGCTGGAGAGATGGCTCAGTGGTTAAGAGCACTGACTGCTCTTCCAGAGGTGCAGAGGTTGAATCCCAGTAACCACATGGTGGTTCACAACCATCTGTAATGGAATCTGATGCCCTCTTCTGATGTGTCTGAAGACAGTGACATTAAATAAATAATTTTAAAAAAAAACTTTTTTGAAAAGAAAGAATTTTTACCAATTCTTCACTATTATATAGTAATTTTGCTTTAGTTTAGATATGATTCTATCCTGTTCAGGTGCATATTTATTCTACAAATAATTAAAATAACTATTTCTAATGAGGTCTCCATAGGCTGTATCATGTTCTCAGGTATTCTTCTTAGGTATAAGTAAGAAATTAAGCCCACAAGACTGTAATGACTCCATCTAGCAATTGCCTTCTCTGAAGGATAATGGGTAGGGACCACCCTGTTCCTGTAGAGGAGCACTCAATGCCCCTCTTCAGCAAAATGTAAAAAAAAAAAAAAAAAAAAAAAAAAAAAAAAAAAAAAAAGCATCATTTCGTAGGTGGAACCACCTGGACATAATCACCTTATCTTGTCTGGACCATCTCTGAGCCAACATCCTAGGCATGGTGTCCAGGGTCCCTCCAAGGAGTCAGCACAGAAAAGTCATGTAAGTGGTGCCTATTGTGATGGTTTACTATTCATTGTATTAGCTTTTCCCTGAATAGAGTTTACTTGCATGGAAGCCATTTTTATGGCCAATATGAGTCACATGGTACATTTTTAGGCTGAAAAAGAAAAAGAGCTAGAATGTGAGAATCAGTCAAATTCTCATGCAGAAGGGAAGGGGGTTTGTGAATTAGGACCCATGTGGAACTCAGAAATTCACTTTCTTAAAATGGCTTCTTCAGGGGCTGGAGAGATGGCTCAATGGTTAAGACTGCTCTTCCAGAGGTTCTGATTTCAATTCCTAGCAACCATATGGTGGTCCACAACCATATATAACAGGATATGATGTGTCTGAAGACAGCTAGAGTGTACTTATATACATAAAATAAATAATTTTAAAAATGGCTTCTTTAGATATGTTTCTAGACCATATTTGCTAACCAGGGGTTCAGGGTTTTAGCCTTGATGCTTATATCCGAGATTAAGTGTACAAGGGAGAAAGTTTTTCCACCATGTTTAGATATCATTGTTTTTAAACAATTGTTATTATTGTTTGTGTTCATGTATGCAATTGCACATGTATGGAGGCCAAACGAATCTGAGGAGCTGATTCTCTCTCCTACCAGATCAAGGTACAGATGTATCAAATTCGGACGTAAGAAAGTGAGGTTGTTAGTGTAATTTTCTGTTCATCATTGCTTTTGGTAAGGCATCAGAAGAAAGTTCAGCTAACAACTGAGCACTTTATATGCAAACATGACAGGAAATGGGAATGTCTAGAAGTTGGGGTCTGTGAGATTGAAGAGTTACATTTATGTCTCAAATGTTAATGGAGACAAAGGGATGGTGAAAGTCATGGTGTTGTCCTTCCAGACAGCGTTTGTGTGTCTGCTGGCCTCAAGGTGGCCTTTGTAAAGACAGAGGACCATCTGGATAGAAGGAAGAAAGGAACTAAAGCTTAGAGACTAGGCCTAGAATTGGTGTTAGCTGTGGTTATCTGCACAAGAAACGGACTGGGAGCAACTAGATCCCAAGCTTATGGGGGTTTAAAGAAGCCTCGTTGCCACAGAAACCATGAGTCTGGCCTGAAAACATCTGTCTCTGAATTCCTTAGAGCAACGAAAGCTCAAGCCTTCAGAAAGGTGCCAGTTGAAAGAGGTCTGAATAAAGAGAGTTTTTTTTCCTTTGACATGACTACATTTTTATTTAAAACAAACAAACAAACAAACAAACAAAAAAAAACAAAAAACACTTGCTACTTGCTAAGCAGATGGGGTGCACACCTTTAAATCCCAGTAATTGGGAGGCAGAGGCAGGCACATCTCTGAGTTGAAGGCCAACTTGTTGGACGTCAGCCAGGCTGTCAGGGGTTGGGGGGAACCAACAACACAAAACAAAGCAAAACAAAGGACACACTCCATAGCACAGTGACCTAGTTCTGTAAAGTCAAACTGGGGTTGTCTGGAGATTCTAGTGTTCTCTATCCCACAGACCACTGACAACTAGCTTCTTGCCAAGGAAACCAAAATGGCCCAGCCTTTGTCAGAACTACACGCCAACCCCTCCGTGCACAGAGAATGGCACTTCAGTTTGGAAGGTCTTACCTCAGACCTTCTGTCATCCTCAAGGTTGTTATGTGGGCGAAAGTGCAGAACTGGAAAAATGCACATACTCAACTTTACTGTGACTTTTCATTGAGGCAAACTGTATACTCAAAAGTAAAACTTGTATCAGCTCTATAAAGGTTGAAATTTACAACAAAAGACAAACAAGATATAGAGATCTCAGGGGCCCACTACTCCTCTGGGTAGATAGAGCTGGGTGCCCATCACTCACAGTGTAATGGGCAGCCTGGCCATCTGAGTCATCTTCAGTCTTTTGGGACATCTGGAGTCTTTCTGAAGTAAATCCAGGCTGTCCCATGACCTCCTGAGAAGCTGTGACCTCAGAGAAGGCACCTAGAGGCTGACATCCCCAGCCAAGGCTGGACATCACCCACCACTGACATCTGGGATGGGTGGGTCTTATGCATACATTAGGCAAGCATACAGGCTTCAAGTCTCCCCTAAAGGTCCCAGGTCCCTTATTTGGGTTAGCAGCAGAGTAAAGGCTTGGTCTCTGGGTAAATAGGTCACGTTTTCCCACTTGTTGATCAGATAGATTCACTTTAACAGTGTCAAGAAAGCTGGATGAGACCCGCATGGCAAGCCCACTCTGAGGACCTGCTCCCAGAGACATTTCCTTCAGATCTTCAGCTACAAGCCCACAGATTCCATGCTGAGGTTGTGCTGGTATTTTCACAGAGTACCAAGACATTGGGGCGCTTACAGGGACCCCAGAGCAAAGGTCAAGCATGGTGCCTCCTTGCAAGGCAAGAATGTACTCCCCCAACAACTGACCACCAGTCCCTGCAGGTTTCAAGCCTTCTTGCCTTTGGTCACTGTACTGGCTGGTTTTGTGTCAACTTGACGCAAGCTGGAGTTATCACAGAGAAAGCACTTCAGTTGAGAAAATGCCTCCATGAGAATCAGCTGTAAGGCATTTTCTTAACTAGTGATCAAGGAGGGAGGGCACAGCCCATTGTGGGTGGTGCCATCCCTAGACTGGTAGACCTGGGTTCTATAAGAAAGCAGGCTGAGCAAGCCAGGGGAAAACAAGCCAGTAAGTAACATTCCTCCATCAGCTCCTGCTCCCTGACCTGCTTGAGTTCCAGTCCTGACTTCCTCTGGTGATAAACAGTTATGTGGAAGTGTAAACTGAATAAACCCTTTCCTCCCCAACTTGCTTCTTGGCCATGATGTTTGTGCAGGAATTAAAACTCTGACAAAGACAGACGCTGTGGACAAAAGGCAGAAGACAAACATCAAAGTTTAAGGCCAAGGTTCTAACCTGTATTCAGGGTCCCTGGGAGGCAACATCCATCCATTATGGCTTCAGAGGAATCCTTCTTGGCATGGCTGTGTTCTGATTAAGTATGTCCATGATGGACTCAATGCAAACACATGGCTGTGCTAAGGCTAAGCAGGAGTGTGGACAGAGGGTAAGAAGAGTACTCTCTGCTCACCCACCAGTGGCAAATCTGCACTGCATCCCTGGGGGAGTCCCCGCCCCTGCTCCAGGAAGCTCTCTGTCCAGAAGCTTCAGTCCTCATCCTTGGGGACTTCCCCCAGTCCCTCACTGTGCCGTGCCTGTCCACTGATCTCCAACAGGCTATGGGTGTCAGGATTTGAGTCCAAGATGCTCTTCTTGGTCTTCCCCTGATGTGTCTTTAAGAGGTTGCCAAATCCCCAACCCTCCATGTTATCAAACTAGAAAGTCCTTCTGGGCAGGCAGCTGTGGGCTGTTGTAGGTGGTACATGCAGTGACCTTGCTGTGCCCTTTCCCAAAGTCGGCAGCCACTCAAAGCCCAGAGTAACGGTGCTGCCCACCTATGCCCAGTCCATTTGGGTATGGCCAGCAGTCCGTAATTCAAATACATGAAGTGGTTGTTTTAGTCTGTGTGGCCATCCTGGGTATGATGGAGAACAGGAAACGTTTGTCGTCCCCTTGGATCCGAGGCTTAACTTCCCAAGAGCAGGAGGCAAAGCCACCAAAGACAGGGAGCTGAGGGAGATGACGGACAGCACATCCCGAATGCTCTCAAATGGCCCCCCTTGGTCCACGTGGTACTCGGGGACCATCGTGGAAAGGTCAAAGGATGAGCCCAGGAGGCACAGGCCCTTGTGGATGACCACACTCAGAAACACACCCACTTGAAGGACATGAAACCCCCACTCCTCAATCATGGCTTGATCGCAGACCTGGTCTGGGTGCTGAGGGCCCAGAAACTTGTGGCCATCTCTGAGTACAACTGGGCAACCATTGCCTGAGTATTATGGGGGAGACTGGACACCATGAATTTCCTCCATGTCCAGCCTCGGAGCTCATGCCGGTGGGTTAGCACGTGTACCACAGAGGCCACAAGGTCCTTTGTCAGTTTCTGGACATCTCTGGTCTTTGTAGGAACCTCTGCAGAGAGATCATTTTCAGAAACACTGTTGGGCAGTCTCTTCCTGCAAACTCCACAGTCCGAGTGGTGCAGGGGAATTCCTCCCAATGCCCCACAGAAGCTGCTGTCTGAAATTGCAGCTGGAGGAATGTCACCAGAGGCTGGAGAGGTGGCAGAGAGGTTAGGGACACTTGCTGCTCTAACAGAACACAGATGAACCCACACTTCAGCTCAGGCTTGCTTATAACTCTAGTTCCAGGCAATCCGACCTGAGGAGTTTCTGATGTGGACACACACTCCCACAGTGAGCTCTGGTGTGGCTAGGGATGCTGGTGGGCAAAGTGGATCCAAGGAAAGCAGACTGAGCAGCCTGCCTAACCACGGCCCTTCTATTTCTGAAACAGCATCTTACTGCTGGGGCATGAAGATGCCTGTGTAGCAGCAGTTGTGTTCATCTTCCTCTTCCCTGGCCTTTTTGCAGTAGTAAACCCAGCGCCCATGGCACCACACCACGTGGGACTAGGAGAGCTAGCTTGATCAATGCTTTGCATGATACTGGCCTTTTCATTAGTCACTCCAGACCTGGGACAGAAAGAAGGCACTGGACACCTTTCGCTATCCTCCAGTTCCTCTCTCCCTCACTTTAATCTTTGTGCAGAAGCCACCTTTCCAGTGGTTTTCAAACCAGTGCAATAAACCCACGGTCCTCCTCCTCCCTCTTCACATCCCTCTCTCCTCACTGAGCCCCTTCCCTGCTCCTTCACTGGATTACACACTCTCTTAGGCCAAACTTGATCGTGTCTTTAGCTGAAACCTTGGTACCTAGAAATGACTGTAGACTCGTGATGAATATTTGTTAGGATAAAGGAACTAAGTAATGAAGCAAATGTAATGTCTGGAGGTTAAAAGTTAGCTATTTGATTCTCATCAGTCGTTTCTGTTACTGTGCCACCAATGGCGAATATTTATTTGTGTGTGTGAAAGTTGTGATTACTCCTTGTAAGGTACCATTATGCATCAGGAAACCTAACCAATGGTTTGTCCTACAGGTTAAGGCAGTTATTCCTAAAAGCAAGACATTCCACCTTGTTCTTGCTTGTGTGTTGTAAGGCTGGCATAGTGGGGCAGAGGATGAAGATCAGAGGTAGAGGGTTTGCCTAGCCTGCAGCAAACTGTAGATTTCATCTTCAGCACTGAGTAGACAAGAGTGATAGAGATGGTGAAGTGACGCGGGAATCCCATTGCTCTTCTCCCTCTCAGTCGGGAGACCAAATCTTTTGGGCTCCGTCTTAGAAAACCCAACCTAAGGTTGAACTCAAGTTAACTAACAGGCTGCTACCTAGCACCAGTTTCCAGGCTATCCCCCAACAAGACCTGTGTCTAACACCAGTTTCCAGGTTACTCCCCAACAAATCTGCACATCCAGGTTACAAGCATGCCCCTGACACTTCACCTCCTAACAACCACCAATCAGGAGGAAAACAGAAGTTAAATTTATGGCTTGACTCCCAGCACCAGACAATTATGTTAAAAAGCTATAATGCTTCCCGAATTAGACGTGTACCAGGCTAGATACCCCCTTCTTGCCTCTATAAATGCTTGCCTGAAACTGGGCTTGGGGCCCCTTCCTGTCCTCCTGCATCAGAGATGGTGGTCTAGTCCAAGGTAGAGCTTAAATAAAGAGACTCTAATGAATGAGAATCAGTTCCTTGGTAGTTTTTGGGGTTCTCAAATGTTTCCTGGCACAACACAATCACTGGTGTTCATTAATTTTAGTACAATGACCCAATACACCATGGAAATCTTTCTGATCTCCTCAAGCTATGATGCAAGAGACTGGTACAATAACCACTTCCTGAAGGCAGGAGCTAATGTGTACCAGGCAGTATGCCTGTCGATCCAACCCCACAGACCTACTTAGTGTCAGTCGGTGCTGAGCTCCCAGGATGCACTGACAGGACAGGTATTACCTTCGGCTTCCTGTTGGCTAGAAAGACTAGGTGTGGCAGAGAGGCAGTTACCACTGAATTCACCAAGAGCTGCTCTTGGAGACATGTAGTATAAAAGAAGTCCATATAATAGAAGACAGGGAAACAAAATATGTAAGCACAGACCCAAAAGTGTAAGTGGAGATTGTTCAAATGAAGGACTGTGGGGGGGTTGTGTCAGAGAAGTGTGCAGACATTATCCTGTTCCCTCCGGTCACTCATCTCCCCTCTTCTGTATTTAGTCTTCAGCCTGTAGGTTAACTCAAGTATCCACTATGCTGGTGGAGCTCATTCAGGAACCCAGCAGGAGCCAATAAGCAATGCAAGCCACCAAGGAGTGGCCATGGGGTCCAGAAGCCAGCCTACAAGACACCAACAAACATTTGACTTTTCTGCAGAAAAAAAAATTTTTTTGACTCTTACTTTTTTTTTTTTTGGACTTCGTTAGAAGCATCTGAAATGGAGGACACCAAGCTGTTTGCCTAAAATACTGCCCCAAGCCTGAACTGGCAAGAATCATTTTCTGAGATTAAAATAGAAACTTGTTTGGCTAACAGAAACAACTTGGAAATCAAAGAACCATTATTTTTCCTTTTCTTGCAGAAAATTCCTGTTTTTACACATACTGATAAATCAGGGTAATGTAACCAAGCTGGCACAGAATTTTTCATTAACAATTTGAAGTAGTAGAACCTCAGAGAGAGAGAGAGAGAGAGAGAGAGAGAGAGAGAGAGAGAGAGAGAGAGAGAGAGAGAGAGAGAGAGAGAGAGAGAGAGAGAGACTGGAATGACATTTAAATGTAGGGTATCAAATGCTTTCGACAAACATTTAAGCGCCCGCTATGTGCCAGGCAATGTTGTAGACTCTTCTTGGAGAGTTTACATTCAGCAGAAAGAAGACATAGATAAATAAATTGTGCTGTAAGGGAGAAGAGCGTACGGTGGGGGAAGGCAAAGTGGGGGACGTGACACCAGAGGGGAAGATAAAGAGTTTTAAATAGTATTCATATTTGGCTTCTCGGGTGATTTTTAAGCCAGGAAGTGAGATTCAGCTAGACAGTCAATGTCTTTAATGCATGGCCATGCCTAGAGGGTGCCAGGCCAGGAGACCATCGACTGAGAAGAGAGGGGACAGGACAGCCAGCCACGGGGGTATGGTTTAAGGACAGAAATGATTTAAGTTTGAACATATAATTTGTGAAAATCACGTATTTTCTTCAGTCCTGGTACAATGCTTTTTACTCTGCAACAATACCGCAGTAAGTACTTCAAATAATTCCAAAGAGGTCCCCCTCGAGACCAGCTACATCACAAGCTGTCTAAGTGGTAACTAACTTCCCTTCCTCTGGGGTACGGCACCTGTCCTACCCACAGGGTGCACGGAGTGGAGCTGCTGGACACAAGCACGGTTAGTGCTCCACGTTCTTCTTCAAAATCCAACCTGAGAGCCGAACCTTTTCTTCAGTTAAAAGGTGCAGGGCTATTTCAGCTCTGCCAGAGAAGCGGTCTGGGTCTGGCTCCATTAATCTGTTCAGCAATTGTAGGTGCGGGAAAAGTTGGGCTCTCCCCTGTAGCCCGTCTGTGTGTGTATGTGGGGTGCACCTGTCTACCCCGCAGAATAAGCACTTCTCCTTCCACCCCCACTGTCGCCCCAGCCTGTGGCGATTGGGTTCACTCTTTCAGGCAGGTCACCGGCACGCCCTCTCCCTAGCTCTGCAAGCAACTTTTCTCTCAGTCGGGGGCAAGCGCCACCCGTGGCAGAGGCTCTCTGCGCGCCGCATCCCCGCCCCTAAGCCGTCCCTGCCCCGGGGGCCCGGGAAGGGGCGAGCCCCGGCGCGCGCCCAGGGCACCAGGGGCGGCGGGCTGCTCGGCGCGTCCCTCCCGCCTCGCCCCTCCCCGCGGGCGGCGCGGCTCCTGCCGCAGCGCCTCCCCTCGCCAGGAGGGAGCCGGAGGGGCTCTGCCAGCCCGCCGCAGACCTGCCCGGCTGCGCGCCGCGCCCTGTGCGTCCCAGCAGCCGCGGGTGCCGCGCCGAAGGCGGCCCGGAGATCCCGGGACGCGTAGCTCCCTGCAACCTCCAGCGCCCCTGCGTCTTGGTCCGCCGGCATGGCTGTGCTCCTAGTGGCGGTGCTAGTGTCCTCGCTGTACCTGCAGGTGGCCGCCGACTTCGACGGGAGGTGAGGCGGGTGCCGGGCGCCCTCCCCTTCCCGCTGGGACCTGGAGTGGCGCAGCCCGGCTTGGGGCTGGGGAGAGAGAGGCTCGTGCCCCGTGTGCGGTGAGCACGGGCGGGCGCCGGGACACAGGTGACCCGTGGGGCGTCCCTGAAGCCCGCGGCCAGTGATCAGAGTGGACTGTGTCTGGAGGGGAAACTTGCAGGTGACCAGGCGGTTCGACAAAGGGTGGTGGCGAGGACGCGACTCAGGAACAAATGGCACCCGAGGGCTACCCTTTTGGTTTCTGGGGGGCGTGTGGGTACAGAGGCTCAACATGTGTACTGAGAGGAGGTGCTCCGTGTGAGTGTGTGTGAATGTGTGTGTGTGTGTGTGTGTGTGTGTGTGTGTGTGTGTGTGTGTGTGTACCACGAGGCACCGCTCAGACGTGGCGGGCCTGACTGCTGCGTGCTCTGACAGGTCCCAACAACCTCTGGCAGGGTCTCTGCTGTCACTCAGCGTGTCCCCCCAGGCAGCACGCCTCGCCATCTCCCCAGAGATCCCGAGCTCCGCACGAGGGTCGTTCCCCTTAGTCCCCACTGAAGGCCTCAGCTGGACAGGTTTCCCCAATGGCTCACACCGCCACCCACCCCTGTCCTCATCACTCGGAGCTTGTCCCAGTGCTGCCTTGAAGATGCCGCACCTGTTTTACCTGCAGTCTTGGAACGAATCAATTCCAGGATTGATTGGCTTTCCTGTCCCTGGAGGGGACCAGAGAAAAAGCCGCGGAGCACAGAAGAAAAAGGCTCCGCTCCCGGTTCACCACCTGGTCGGAGGAAATAGAAGTTGGGGTTGTTTTGTACTTCCGGCCCGAGGGTAACGAGGGTAACGTGAAGATGAATTGAAAAGATAAAGGGTTTAAAGAAAAGTGGAAAAACAGCCAGAGGCTAAGCCTTTTATTTTCCAAAAGCAATTCTCTGCCCACATTTGGAGTGGTAGTGCATTACTTTGGGGCACACACATTTCACACACACACACACACACACACACACACACACACACACACACACACACTTGTATAATAGCTTTTAAAAGGTGTCCAAAAACAGCCCGGTTTAGGTGTCCAGTAAGTGTGGTCGGTGTGAATCTAAACGGGATAACCGCCGTATGGGTAAGTGTGATGTGATGCATAAATCTGCAACTTAAACTTGCAGTCTCTTTGGGTGTGCTTTACATTGGGGAGGGAAATAATGTGCGTTATTGATGCAGACAGCTTGTAAAACACTTGATACATTCTCCATGGTTTGGTTTGGTTTTAGGCTTCTCCTAAGTAAGGCAGTGGTGGGTGGGAGGAGGCAGTTGTGTAGAAAGAGCTTGCTTGCGTTTGATTTTTGAATAACCTCCTTTTCTTGCCCATTTCCTTATCTCCCCTTTATACGAAACAACAATTCTTTCTGCTTAAACAGATCTGTAATTCAGCATGTTTCCGTGTACGGGTGCATAAGTCAAAACTGTCCCCCCATCCCCACGCCCCATACCACCCCACCCCCAACAGTTGTGAGTCTGGCTAATCTGTTTTATTTCAAGCTTTCAGAAACCGTCCCATGAATAGTGTCCTGAGGTTTCTCGGTTGCAGCCAACACACTTTCTTCTCCCTCCCCCTGTGGGCTGGGTGACTTTACATTTAGAAATTAGATCACTGTAGAATTATTACTGAGAAGTTGTCTTATCCTCAAATTTCTGCAGGCAGTAGGGAAATCTTGTAAAAAATTGCTGGGTGTGGTTTAAGTATTTCCCCCCCCCAAAAAAAAAAACAAAGGAGAAATTATTTTAATAAATCTCAAGTGTCTTTGTTTATTTTAAATATTTTGTTTGTTTGGTAGGTGGCCCAGGCAGATAGTGTCTTCAATTGGCCTATGTCGCTATGGTGGCAGGATTGACTGCTGCTGGGGCTGGGCGCGTCAATCCTGGGGACAGTGTCAACGTGAGTATCAGGGCTGGAGGCTCCTGTTTCACAGGGGTGGGGGAGGTGGGGGTGGGATGATACCTTTTTGCCGTGGTTCTAGACTTTACTCTGTGCTTTGGAGGGCTTGCCATTACTGAATACGTCTTAGCTGTGCAGATCTGACCCAAACCTTTCTTCTGCCCCTTTCCAAGTAGAGGCACCTATGACCTTAGTGCCAACGTTGTCATTTACAGAGAGCCACTTACTGTGCTGTCCAACAAATTTTTATTATTTTATGTGTACGGGTGTTTTGATTGTATGTATGTGCACCACTTGAGTACCTGGTGCTGGACGATACCCTGAAACTGGAGTTACAGTTGGTTGGCAGCCAACATGTTGGTGCTGGGAATTGAACCCAGGTCCTCTGGAAGAACACCAGTGCTCTTAGCCACGGACTCTCTCCAGCCTCCATCTGCCCACGTAAACTTTTGTTGTTAGCTACTTCCTTTGCTCCAAGCTCTGAGATGACAGGAGATAGGGAGTCTAGACAATATTTACACTAAATAAACAGGGAACTTAGGAGTCCCTGTAAAACCTCCACCAGCGCTGTTGTGTAAGGTGGCCGTTTGCCATTTTCAAACCTTTCCCTCCCTTCCTTCCTTCCTCCCTTCCTTCCTTCCTCCCTCCCTTCCTTCCTTCCTTCCTTCCTTCCTTCCTAGGTTTATTGATGTATATAAATACTCTATCTACATTTACACCTTTGTGCCAGAAGAGGGCATCAGAACCCATTACAGATGGCTGTGGGCCACCATGTGCTTGCTGGGATTTGAACTCAGGACCCCTGGAAGAGCAGTCAGTGCCATCTCTCCAGCCCCTTTAAGTCTTTTCTTATGAAGAGAAGTTATACTGACGTCTACATGGGCCAGCTGATAGAGTCATAGGAAACATCTGGAAAACATCATTAATAAATTCCATAATTGGTCAAAATCATACATAGCAGGTGCCAAATCAGAGTACTGCTTTCTATTTTATTCATGATCAAAGTAGTTACTTTAATGATAAAAATTCCTAGTCATAAACAAAAATTTGAGTGATTCAGCACATTTCTCAGATTTTACTTAGATCTGGATCTCAAACATTTCTTTCGATTTTTCTTCCCATTTTCCCCTCTCCCTCCAGAAAGAGACACACACCAGCCCAACTGATCCAGTAGCTTTCTGAGTCATCTGTTGAGCATAACATCTGTTGAGATGATGGGGACTGAGGTGGGCTGCACGGTGGGACTTCCTCCTTGTGGGTCGTGAAGGGTCACAGAGAAGGATGATTGTAAAGGTCAGAGGTCAACAGAGAAGCCTGGCCTACCGATGGACTGGCTGACTGAGGAATCAAAAAGATGAAGGGTCCCTCAGCTGTTATCAGTCATCTGCTGATGTTTCACTTGGTTGAGGAAGGAGAGTGATTGCCACAGGTAGGCTAGTGGGTATTCAGGCTGTTGTCTTTGGTTGAGGACAGGCAGGGAAGAGAACTAGTACCTGGCTTCTTTTTATTTGTGAGCACTGGGCCCCTTGCTCATTCAGACCTCTGCCTCCTGCTTAAGAGACATGGGGCTTCTAATTTCTAGTACACGGAAGGCAGGACCAGGCAATGTGGTTGGCTTTCTCTGGTGAGTCAGTTCAGCGTTGTTTCCGAGGGAAGATGGTCCAAGACCTGGCAGATACCTGCCAAATACACCACAGTATTAGAAATACTGGCAGTCAGAAGTTTGTAGGTTAGAAAGGTTCATGAGCCACCAGGCTGAATGACCAGAAAGTAGAGAGAAGGAAAAATCTCTCTTGGCCCAACTGGGAAACAATCCATCTCAGATGAAAGCATGGTCGGCCTCTTTGCTGGAAGAAGCTCGTCTTCCTTCTTTTCTGCTATAACTTTCAGGAAACGGGCTAATCTAATTCCAAAGGGCCTTGAGGGCCACACAGTCACCCAGCCCTACCCAGGTCAAGGAGGCATGCCCTGGCTGGATGCCCTGTGCAGCAGCGGGCCACGCCTTCACACCTGCCCTGGAGGCAGAGATTAGGAGAATGTAGGTTCAATGCCAGGTGTGTGGAAATAATTCTAGGGTAAAAACCCCTGGGCTCCAGAGAGGGCCTGCTTCGGAATTCCCCAAGCAACACTAGGAGCTGTTCTATTTTTCTGTACCAAGTAATTAAAAATTCCCAAGTATGTACAGGCTGAGCAAATCTACATCTGAACAAGTACAGAGGCCCTTTAAAGTTACATTGTATTATGAAATGTAATCATCCAAGAGATTTCCTAGACTCTCCCGTCTCCCATGCCCTTTGTAATAGACTAGGGACACTGTCAGCTTCAAGCCTTCATTTCCTTTCTACCAGAATGCAAAGTGGTGGCATTCAGTATCCCCCTTTCCTCTCGCTGTTGTTCCTGAGAATGTGAAGAAAGTGTAACATAGAAATGGGAGATGGAAATGGTCACACTGAGTGTGTGTTAGTGTGTCTTGCACACGTCACAGTTCATCTGAGGCGTGGTGACGTTGAGGAGCTAGCATATCTGAGGCAAACATAGACAGCCTGGATTTAAAGTCCAGCTTGACCTTCTTGACTGTGTCACCTTGGCTGAGCAATTCATCCCGTTTTTGTGTTTTATTTTCTTTTTCTCTAAAATTATTAAATTATTCTGAAATATCATGCCCCTTAACGGCACAGATCGCTAAAATGAATGATCATTTGTAAAGCACTGAGAACTGTTCCTGGCCTGAGCAAACACTACAGTTGTACTTGGTCATGTTCAGTTGTGACTACAGTACTAGAGGAAAGATACACACACACACACAGACACACACAGACACAGACACAGACACACACACACACACACACACACACACACACACACAAAACCAGATTCTGTGTTCTTCAATCAGGAAATATCTACACTTGTATTACCACTGGCCAGATTAAAATGCTTCCAAGCTTCCCTGGTTTGGTTTAAAAAAAAGTCCTTCAGATAGAAAAAGAGCCTCAGCCATTAACACTAACGATGGTGAGACAGAGAAGATGAATCCAGGGGCAGAAGTAGTCTTCTGTTTGTTTTTCTTTTGCCAAATCTTTGGTCCAAATGTCTCCTGTCAGCTGCTGAGTCTGCCTTCCTTTGTTTTGATGAAGATAGAGGAATGTGGGGGCGAGAGGTCAGCTGGAAGGGGCAGAACAGCACCAGGAAGTGGCTTGTGGGATGAATGAAGTATCTCTGAACAGCCCTGAAAGCTTGACATTCAGAATTCAGTTGAAATAAGTCTGGTAGCCAGTTAACCTCTGTGATTTCTAATCCCGTCCTAAAAAATCTAGTGTGAAAAATGTTTTGGACTCTCTGACCCTTAACTAACCTGAGTGTTCTCCCCCCCCCCCCCCCCCACATCACTTCCTTATCAAAGGTGCCTTGGCTCCCTTCTGATAAACTCACTTCGGAATTTTCTTTCCAAAGGCTCATGGTAACCCCCTGTGTTGGTACACAGACCCTTTCAGTTTATCTCTAGGTAGACGTGTTAGTGGGGGTAAAGTGCCTCCCATATTATGTTGTCTACTGGATTTTATGGTCTTTGTGCAGAGGTCCTTCAGTGAGTGTCTTCAGTGAGTTCAACCCCCGGGTTGAACATTTGTGACATGTTTTGACCCAGCTGTCACCCGAGTCCCATGTTCTACACACACTCCGAATCTCCAGGTTGCTCTCTTTTCCTGAACTTGTTTGCAGAGACTCACATTGCAGGGTCACGGAACTGTCTGACCTCCTGTCTGGCTTCCTACCATTAGCTACAAAGCCACATTTAACCCAGGGACTTGCTATCTTCCCCCCCAGGACTACTGAAGGACAGAGTAGAGAAACAGCCCAGTGGGCATGGGGTTTGTCCTCATATTCCCTGCCTGTGCCACCCATAGTTCAATCCCAGCATTCCTGTCATGCTGGAAAGGCATGGCAGTTTCCAGAAATAGGCAGGTTGTGTTTTCCTAGTTCATTTTTGGGTTAGGTCTTTGGCATCTTTCTATTCTTTGACTCGTTGTTTTGTGTTCTTGGCTCATAAATAGATCTCTTCCACATTGAAAATTCCACATTTGATTTTTCTAATTGTCTCGAACTTTAAATGTATTGAATATTTATGGGAATTCTTATTATCCAGTAAAATTCTCTTGCAATCACCTGTGTATTGGTGGCTACGTGTTTACATCACACAGACCCTGGTAGAGGTCTTCTGTATTTGAGGTTTCTTGGGTTTTATATCTCATTTTAAAGGCTCACCATGCAGTACACACACGAGCAAAAACCCTAGAAAAGCTGGGGCTTTGAGACCAAACCCCCCACTTTTGTACCTGCTTAGCTATTATCAGATCTCCAAGGAAGGCTGACTGTAAACATCACCGGAGAACTTCCACCATGAGGAAGAACAGTGTCTGGTACTAAGTGCTACAAAGTCTTCTTTACGACCATAGCATTTTCTTTCTTTTTCTTTCTTTTTTGAATGCACTTTCTAAAGATGCAAAGGAAGGGTCAAAGTGCAGCTCATTCCAGGTCTCAGCTTCAGAGTCCTCGGGCTGTCAGGGTACTAAAGGTAATGCTGTGGCTTGAAGTAGTTTTGTATTCTTTCTCCTTAAGAACAGAGCAACACAGAGCAAAACAGTTGTGTTTGCACTGACAAGCTGGGAAAGACTAAACACCTCCACCCACAGACGGACAGACTGCTGTTAGTTCTGGGCTCATTCCTTCTGGCATGTCCCTAGCCACAGAAAGCTCACATGAAGACTTCTTGAGGTTAATAAAGAAGGGGCCCACCATGAAATAGCAAATCTGAAACCATTAAAGCTTATCTAATTATGGGGGTTAGGGAATGCCTTACTGGTCAGTGGTTGTGGATACAGGAAAGACTGATCAGCACAGTATTGAACTGTTTCTGCATTTTAACTAAGAGGCTATTTGATAAGGGTACAGGATTTCATGACAGTAACGGAGATACTTAAATTTTATGATTACCACTTACGTCTCTGCTCAGAAACTGTGTCTTGGAAAAAGAGCATGATTTACTAGTTTTTTGATCATTGCACAGGCCATTTATTTACTGTCCTCATTCAATTTCATAAACCGTGTCTTTGGTAATTTAGGTTTTGCTCTTTAAGAGAGTTACAAAAAAAATTGGAAATTTAGAAACAAGTCATCCTGGGAAATTTATACATATTATTCCCCTCACGGCCCTCTTGCCTTGGGGTCCATCCTCATATTTTCTGCCCATGCCACCCAGAACTGTTAAACAATTATTCTTAATAAAGATGTAAACAGCGAGTTAATCTGGTGGCTGTATTTATTTACCCTGTGTTAATCCCCAATAACTGCACGGAGAAACCAAGATTTATTTAAAACTGCACCTCAATAGCTGAGCAGTTAAATGAGCTAGTCTCACCCTCTATGCTAATCTGGCTACCTCCCAGCCCCATCCCATGATACTTGCATGTTATTACTGACCTGGCTCTTTGGACCCCCTTTTCATGACTTCAATTCCTTCATCCTCCCAACACGTCTGCTCTTCACTCCTCCCTCTCACCAGTGGAAGTCCCGCCCTCTTCTCTCTTCTGCCCAGCCATTGGATGGTCAGTATTTATTGACAAGGCAGAGGATAAATGGTAAGAACTGTTTACACAAACCTGAGACAGGAAGTTCTTGGGGTAAACATTACAATGCTGTGTCTAGATTAAAACAAGATGTGAGGACCGAGAAACCACCATTTGAATAACACAAGGGTAAACCTTACACAGTGTGCAAAAACATACCTACACACAACCCATTGCTCTCAGCGCATTAGCCTCCTCTCCCAGTTATGTCAGGTCACAGAATCTCTTGTTTGCTTTTAAGGTAGGATTAAAAACAAGGCCGGGGATATTTTTAGAATTACTTATGTCACCAAACCTGAGTCCCCAAGTCCTTAGGAAGTGAAGCTGGGTTTGTTGTAACAAAGTTATTCACCCACCATTTAGGAACACCTTGTTCCCTGAGTGACGTTGAGTAGTCTTGGAATGCAAATTCCAAGCACAAAGTAGTTGTTGAAGAATCTTGACCTTTTCAAACAGGTAGTTTTGAGTGTGTGTAGTATTCAATGTTCAGTTTAAAAAAAATGCCTTTACTCTTTCCTTTCTTTCCAAGATTAGAACTGTATCTTTGAAGTAATACCATTAAAAGCCACTAATTTCCCAAGCTTCTTCCTACAGGGAATTCCGGCAGCTCTTAACCTTTGCAGACTCCAAGTTTTAGTACTTCTCAGCCTGGTGAAAGGGAAATACCATAGACTCTGGCTCATTATCAGCCAAGCCTGCCTCACACCCACCACAGGGACAGAAGCTCTGCTCACAGCAGGTGAGCTTTCTCCCCAGATGCCCTCCATGAGAGTAGCCTGCCCTCCATTTCTCCTGGTGCCCTCTATCTGGCAGACTCTTGCTCTGCACAGTTCAAGTCAAGCCAGCTGCTTTGAGGTGATCCTTGATGTCGAATGATCACTCCACGGTGAATTGAGACACAGAGATAGGACCTTCCCTGCAGTGGGAAGGGGAAGGAGAGCAGAGTCTGTTGACCCACCCTTTCTTACCGGCTTCTCTACAACAGAGGCGGCTTTGCCTTTTCTTCATTCAAAACTTACTGCAAGTTTATAAATTCACAAGAATACTGAAATGGATGCAAAAACTGTAAGATGCTTAACAGAACTATGTCATGCTTGGATGGGGGACACACACATTTTCTCTGTGTCACTCCAATTTTAGTGTGTGTGCCACTGAACAGAGTGTGTCTTTTTCTTCTGCTTGTATGTAGCCTTTTTCCCCCCAACTTTTTAAAAAGAATCTTAATTTATTTAGAAGGGATAATGTATTCACTTCCTGAGGTAACCATTCCTCAGAGACATGAGTGTAATCAGGTGGCCCTATGTAACTTTCAGAGATATTTTTCATATTCTGGGTAACTTTTCTGTCTAACACCTACCTGCTTTGTACAAATACAGCCTAGTAGACAAACTGCCCTATGCATTTTTTAAATAATTTATTTTCAATTTAATGGATATTCTCTGTGTTTACATTTGAAATGTTATACCCCGATCCCCTCACTCCTCCCCCTTAACTTGCTCCCATGAAAGTGTTCTCTTTCCCAATTACCCTCTCCACTTGGCTGCTTGATGATGCTGTTCTTCCCATGAGGTTGCAAACCCTTCAGTTCCTTCAGTCCTTTTTCTAGCTTTTTCATTGGGGTCCCCGTGTTCAGTCTGATGGTTGGCTGAAAGTATCCTCATCTGTATCTATATGACTCTGGCAGAGCCTCTGAGGAGACATCCATCCATATCTGGTACCTGCCAGTAAACACTTCTTGGGTTTGGTGGCTACATATGGGGTGGTTCTCCAGGTGAGGCAGTCTGTAGATCTTTTCTTTAATATCTGCTTCTCTATTTGACCTTGTAGTTCCTCCTGTGAGTGTTTTGTTTTCTCGTCTAAGAAGGACGAAGGCATTCGCACTCTAGTCTTCCTTCTTTTTGAGCTTCATAAGTTCTGTGGATGATTTCTTGGGTATTCCGAGCTTTTTGGGCTAGTATCTGCTTATAAGTGAGTACATACCATGAGTGCTCTTTTGTGACTGGGTTACATCACTCAGGATGATAGCTTCAAGTTCCATCCATTTGCCTAGGAATTTCATGAACTCGTTTTTAATAGCTGAGTAGTACTCCATTGTGTATATGTGCCACAATTTCTGTATTCATTGCTCTGTTGAATGACATCTGGGTTCTTTCTTGCTTCTGGCTATTATAAATAAAGCTGCTATGAACATTGTTGAGCATGTGTCCTTGTTACATGTTAGAGCTCCTTTTGGGTGTATGCCTAGGAGTGGTATAGCTGGGTCCTCAGGTAGTACTATGTCCAGTTTTCCAGACTTATTTCTAGAGTGGCTGTACCAGTTTACAACCCCACCAACACTGGAGGAGTGTTCCTCTTTCTCCACATCCTCCAGCATCTGCTGTCACCTGAGTTTTTGATCTTATCCATTGACTGGTGTGAGGTGGAATCTCAGGGTTTTTTTGATTTGCATTTCCCTGATGACTAGAGATGTTGAGCATTTCTTTAGGTGCTTTTCAGCCATTCAATATTCCTCAGCTGAGAATTTTTGTTTTCCTCTGTACCCCAGTTTTAATAGGATTATTTGATTCTCTAGATTCTAACTTCTTGAGTTCTTTGTATATATATTGGATACTAGCGTTCTGCCAGATGTTGGATTGGTAAAGATCTTTTCCCAAACTGTTGGTTGCCGGTTTGTCCTTTTGACAGTGTCCTTGGACTTACAGAAGCTTTGCAGTTTCATGATGTACCACTGGTTGATTCTTGATCTTAGAGCATAAGCCACTGGTGTTCTGTTCAGGAAAATTTCCCCTGTGCCTATGTGTACTAAGCTCTTCCCCACTTTCTCTTCTATTAGTTTCCGTGTACCTGGTTTTATGTGGAGGTCTTTGATCCACTTGGACTTTAGCTTTGCACAAGGAGATAAGAAAGGATCGATTTGCATTCTTCTGCATTCTGAGTGCCAGTTGAATTAACACCATTTGTTGAAGAGGCTGTCCTTTTTCCATTGAATGTTTTTAGTTTCACTGTCAAAGATCAAGTGACCATAGGCATGTGGGTTTATTTCTGAGCCTATGCCTTCTTTGAAGAATGTCTTAGACATTTTCTTATCATCTGTAGAAGAATATTTTATTCCATTGTGTGGCTATCCTGTAATTAATTAAGCAGTCCTCTGCTGCTAGATCTGTGTGCTGCTTCTAAAATAACCTTGATCATAATGCTGAAAAATGCTGACTTGCCGTCTCCTAATATGTAGGTAAGTTTCTGTGTATGTTTGAACGACATATGTATTCTTAGTTTTGGTCAGTTGGAGAGTGGTTTCTCAGTTGGCTTCATGCTGGATCCAGAGACTGACCTGTTGCCTGATCTTAGGATGTTTTCTTCTCTACTTTCTTCCAAGGAATCCTGGCATTACTCCCATCCTAGTTTAATCCAAGTTTAATCCTAGTTTAATGCTTTTCCTTAGACAGTGACCTTTGACCGTTGACCGCAGAATGGACTGAAATGTGTCCATTTGCCAAAATTGCCAAAATCTCCTCCAGCCATTATTTTGTCTAGTTTTATGAACATAGAGTCTTTATCTGTAAGAAAGATTCACATGCTCTTTCGAGAACTGCTCCTATTATCTTTCAACTTCAGCCATAACTCAGTATTCCCGTGGTGAGTGCTGTGTTACTGGATCCATATGTGTTAGGGAGGCTTAGAACCCGAGAGTCGGATGCTGTCTGGGGACACATTGTGACAAAAAGACTGAAAGCACTGATCAAAATGCTTCTAAACTGGGGATGTGGCTTTATATTTTCTATTGCCTATTCTAGTTGTTTACAGAATGCATCTTTTGTTTAAAAAATAAACAAGCTAAGAAATAGATATTTAAGTAAAAAGTTGAGAAGGAGGCACGGAGGCCAGAGGGAGGGAGGGAGAGCTGGAGCTGCAGTGACGGTACGTATTTCTTACCTTTATGTTTTCTTGACACTTAGTTCTAGTCCCTGGAAGACAATCATTGTTTTCTATGAACCTCTGCAGAAATTTTTAGATAGTTTTAAGATTTTCACTTTTTGCATAGCAGTAAAATAAATGTAAAACTCGTCTGTCCCTTTACAAAAGTGTTTAAGGACCAGTCCTTACCGGGTCTTGTTAACCTGGCTCCGTCTCTTAAATGGCTTCATAGTTTGCTATCATACAGATGTGCAATGATAATCTTCTGCTTCTATGCACGAAGTTAGTTTTCAGTATTGTGTTTTTACAAGATATACTACAATGACTATCTGTCCTCACCGCTGTCCTATATAACTAAATATGGGAAAATTCTAGTGGTATCCTGTCTCTACATTAAGAGAGCCTTAATTTTACTCTGTACTTTCTTTATAAAAATATAACTAAAAAGAGAATAAGTCACAGCTGATTTTATGAGGAGATTTTTTTTTTCCTACTCAGTCACTTTCTACTTTTGGTTTTTTTCACGATGCCTTGAAACAAAAGTGGATTGACCTTTCTGTTCCAGTTTCTATGTCCACTCTTGTTTGGAAAATGATGCTTTTCAAATCCCTTTCAACCTTTTTTAAGAGTAAGAAATGTTTAAGTAAAAAGTGGGAGACAGAAAGCAGGAGGAGAGCATTGTGGGTAAGTATAGGGAGGGGAACTCTGGGCTCCACTACAGATTCTGGAAAGAAATGAGTGGGAAATTCTTAACATTAATTCATACTCACTAGATATCAGCATATAAATTCATCACCAGCTCACTGTGGTTTGGAATAAAGAGACAAATACAGATATTACATCCAGACACCATTTACCTGCCTTATTCCACCACATGGTTAATGAGCAGTGAAGCCAGCAACAGTGCCCTCACAGGGGACAAGACCGGAAGCAGAGTGTGAGGAATGTATTGAACCTAAACTAAAGTCTTCACCGTTCACTGTAGCGTGAGGAAAGGCTGCTCCACATGGACTCCTTACCAAGCTCCTTTGACAATGGGACCCAAAATCCTGGTGCACACACACCCTATAAAAATTTCTCTTTCTTCCCCCTCCTCCATGTCTCCTTCCTTTACTCTTTCTGATGCTCTGAAACCAAACCAGCATCATAAAAGTACAAATAGTAACAAAAAGATAGTGTGTGTTCTGAGAGGGCACTAATCCAGGAAGACCCCATCTCTGTAGGGAAGGCAGAGGTTCCTGGTCCCCAGACATAAAGCTGTAATCTGAGCTGCGTGCATTCTCACCTTGAACAGCCCTGGAGAACTGAGGTGTTAGCATTAGCCAAGACAGTTTAGATAGAGGAGAAACAAACAAACAAACAAACAAACAAACAAACAAAAACCAGTCAAGTTGGTCTAAAGTAGTTGTTAGTCCTTCCCTAGGAACATGTCAGGACAAGAGACAAAGTAATTGTATTTACGGAAAAAGAATATGTTATTAACATTTGGTTAAGTGATACCAATTTGATTAAGTAATACCTAATATAATTTCTACTTTAATGTACTATAACATTGTTTTGGTTTTTTTATTCTCTTACTTATTAATATGTAATTAAAGAGAAAATTATGCTCATAATAAAGTTCCTATTAAAGCCAGCATAGAGGACTATATTACAGCCCAAATGAGTTATTATGGTGGGTAGTAAATACAGGCATCTTCTGTTCATTCATTCAATATCTTTTTATAAGGAATTTGAGTTTTAGTTTATTCTGATAAAAATTTTAAAGCAATATAATTCTGGTGGAGGAAGGTAGACACAAATACCAAAATTATTTTTACCTTTAGAGTATGGTAGCTGCTTCTGAAGAACAAATAGCCTCACTAACCAATGGAGCTTTTTATACCAAAGTCAGGGTAGGTGCCAAACTTCGGGAAATGACGATTTGTGACTAAGGATTTGATATAGATGATTTTTGTCAGTAAAACTTAAAGCCAAATAATTTGGTCAATATCTCTTTACTCATTCTGTGGGGTCATGGCATAAATTCTCTAGAACTTTGTCCAGTTTCTCTGGCTGTTTCCCTGATAAACCACAATGAGATATCAGATCCTGTGGCATGTCAGAGTTGCCTTCCATAGTAGATGTTATTCATGGACTCTGAAACATTAGGAGCTATTCCATTATGGTAAAGAAGAAAAAATACTCAGCAATCCTTAGATTGATATATACTTTGTGAAGTCAGTTTTATTCTTCCTAGTCGTGGGGGTGCACATCATTGATCCCAGTAATCAAGAGGCTGGTATCCATGTAGGCCAGAAGAGGCCATCAGACCCCCTGGAACTGGAGTAGCAGAAGGTTGTGAGCTGTTGTGTAGGTGATGGAAATCAAATCTGAGTCCTCTGGAAGAGGAGCTAATGCTTTTAATTATTGAACCATCTTTCCAACCTCAGTTTTTAATTTTTATAAGTATGTATGGGGGGGGGGTGGAGAGAGGCAGGGGGTATTTATGTTTTCTACATTTTATGGTATTTTGAGAGGTTTATTTTTCAAATTGGAATGAAATTCATCAATGAATTAAATTACTTACCTTTTTTTAGTATCTATCTAAATATGGCTAGGTATTAAAACTATGATATGCTGTTTTATTATTTTTTTTTGTATTTAAAATTGGGTTTTATAACAGTTTTTTTTTAGGAAAGAAAAGTTTAAAATTACAAAGAAATAATGTATACAGTTGCTAAGTGCTCTGTTCTTTGAGCTAATGAATTCTTTATCTTTAACGGTCATGGAGAAGCAGCATCCTGAGAGCTGGGCTCTTGCGTTCGTAAATGCCTGTGTTCTGCTGTCTGTCATTCTGCATGCTCGTGTGTAACTGTGCCAAGTCCACTAATTGACTGTGAAGAGATTTCCCCAGATTAATGCCAAGTCTTTGACAATGAGAACTGTACAGTTTAAGGGAGGGACATGGAGAGGTTTTGAGAGTCTGTAGCCTTTGTGGCTAGTGGTTAGGATTTGACAGGTAGCTCAAGGCCGGCACGACATGTCTTCCTTTCTTTTTCATGCCTGTCCCTCGCAGTTGTCACTGTGAGGAACTGGGCCCTGGCTGGTTGGGCCACATATTTGAGGTTCCTCAGTCTACCTCATGTGGTGAATGTGCCCGCCACCCCAATGTAGAGTACTTAATTGTTTATTTCCAAAGGTTTTAAGCAGCGTAACAGTTGGGCAGCCCACAATTCATTACAGTAAATTAAGTTGCTAACAAGCAGATATGCACGGTTCCTACCTTCAGGTTTTGTGCCCTATCCCTTGACTGGCTTCTTCTCCTACCTCCCTTCTTTCTGTCCTTACTGCTCCCACTGTGATCCTTCTATTTCACCCCCTTCCCCTCAGTACTGCTATCAAAAGTGCACACCACCATGCCTGGCTCAGAGATTGTTTCCCATTGCTGGAGATCAAGCCAGGGCACACACACATGCTAGGTACACACTTAACCACTGAAGCACATCTCCCCTTCATCTTTAACGTTGTCTGAGCCTTTGGAAAATTCACAAAGCTGTTCTCAGCAGACAAGAACAGCTAATCACTTAATAGTTTATTTAGTGTGTAACTGTTTCATGAACCTACCCACGTGCTTATTAATTTTAAGGGCATGTAGCAAAGTGTGAATTATCAGAAGTCTCAGATGAACGGAGGTTTGTGGGCAATGTTGAATCCATTTAACACCCATGGCCATTTTACAGTAGCTGTGGGGGGAGCAGTTATCAGGACAGGTTTTCCTGTGCTACAATGTGCTCCAAATGAACTCCATTCGAGGGCTTATCACACAACACTCACACTACACTAAAGACACCGAGCACAGGCAGGGAATGTATTTTTGACAACTTTTCAAACCTCGTGCTGTATGTTGCCTATGAAAATGTCCTTGACTATCAGGAGAGATTAGACCACAGAAACTTTCTGCAAGCCATCTATCCCATATTTAACATTTCTTTAACTTAAAAAGAAGTTTTGTATGTTTCTTAAAATGTGAATTTTAGAATGTGGGACATTGACTGAGATTTAAGCTAGAAGCCTTAAGAGGTCTGCATACTGGTGCCAATCAATTTACCAAATCAGGTACTTCTAGGTTACCTCATGTTAATTAAGAAAAATGTGACCCAACCTTGAGCTATTATAAGGAAATAGACTATACAGAGATGTTGGGCTGTTTGGTACTGACACATTTAGCTTATAAATAATGATGTTTTCTATCCTCTAATGACTTTTTTCTTTTGTTTAAAACAATTTGAAATATTTTTGCAGATAAATTATTCAAAGTTGGTTATGGAATGCATTAAAAAATAGTATTTTCTTACATTTTCTTTCTCATGCATAATCATGGCCACAAACCCAACTTTTAAATATGCCATTCAGAATGTTCTTTATACTTTGATTTATCTTCAGTATTTCTTTAGATAATATTCAATACATTTCATTATTCTATTTAAACAAATAGGTCTCTGTCAACATATGGTGAGTTTAAAATGAAAGGCAATAAAAGCAAAATGCAAGTTATAAACATAACCAACATTAAAAAAAAAAAAAAAAAAACAACATAGCAAAGCAGGGCTTGCAGGTAGATTGGTCAATAAGCCTAAGCAGAAGAACCAGAGCTTGAATCCTCTGCACCCATTAAAACAAGAAGCCATGCTTGATGGTGCGTTTCTGTAACTCCAGCATTAGGACACAGAAACGGGCAGATTCCAGGAGGGAGATGCTGGCTGGCCAGCCTCGCCTGAACAAAAGGACCAGCTTCCGTTCAGTAAGAGACTCTCTCAAGGCAGTAAGGCAAAGAGCAATAGAGGAAGACACCCAGTGTCCTCTTCCGGCCTCTGCATGTACTGGCACACACATCCCCATACTCATGCGTACAACACACATGCATGTGTGCATGCATGCACAGAGATCACATATAAGCAAAACAAAAATCCAGCAAACAAATGTAATATTTGCCTTTAATGATACTTTGCAATCATTCTGGATGGATGATTAAATTATTGCTTTGATTGAGTCAAATATGTCCTGCAAATTTTTCTTCCATTACCCCACAAAAAGACTCCCTTAAATTAGACAAATACACAAGTGATCATATGTTAAAGTGGGTGTTTTATGTTTTGAAGAGGGAAGGTACTCCTCCAAAAAGAGATGGAATAAAACCGTCTCTTCTCTCACCCCAGGGCTCTAGGCCGGTCACGCACTGACCGTTGTTTGCAGTGTTTTAGATTTCTCCCGTTAATTTTCATTGAACTGGATATTTATGCATCTCCAAGGGAAATGGCTGAGGTTTTACAGTTAGTTCTTGTTGCTATTGACAACGAAAGCAGCCATGCAAGAAGACAGTGTTGCAAAAGGGGAAGAAGAGAAACTTTAATGTGTTTTCCCCAAAGCTGGAGAGAAAAGGAGCATGCAGTAAATGAGAAAAGGTAAGTGACATATGAGCTACCAGCCTGGGTACTGATTGGTCATTTTTTTTTCAGTTGCTTTGTCCAAAATTGATGTAAATAAAAGGGAGCCCACTCTAGAAACCCACAATCAGTGTTTTAAAAATGAAGCATTGAAAGATACAGTGTTGTAAAAGCTCTAAAATAGTTCATTAGAATTTGGAATGTAGGTGGCTGTCATTGTTGCTCATTATACTGGTTGCTGGCCCTGGGGACCTGACTTCGATCCTTGAGACCCACAGGACTGACGGAGAGAGCCAACTCCAACAAGTTAACTTCTAATCTCCATGTATACACTGTGGTACACCTGCACATGCCCCTCCTCCAATACACACATTTAAAAAAATGTTTAAAAAATGTTTTAAGAAGAACTTAGACTATAGAAGAATAGTGTAGCTTCAATTATTGCTTAATATTTTTGTTACAAAATGTTTTGTAATAACAAAATGATGACTAAAATATTACTATTTTAAACATGTCCTAGATTTTTTTTTTGTTGTTTCAGAAAAGCACTGAAAGTTGAATGTGTGTAAGTCTCCCGGAATGTAACAAGTTGGTCAGACCTGAGCCCCGCCTCCTTACAGAGAAAAGATCTGGAATTTCTTTTTTTGGCCATTTGTTTTGCAGCTTTCTACGTCTTAAGGCAGAGACTAGCAAGGATAAGGTGCCAGCTCAAAGGTTAGAGGAACATATTTCTTGACATAATTTTGGCTAATATATGTCTTGAAGGCCATAACATCTAAATGATACTTTATAAAGTTACAAGGAAGGCTTAACATTACTTGGTTTGAGTTCTTACTTGGGGGAAACTCTAATCCACAGTGAAGTAGGGTGTTCTAATTTGTTTTTTGTTTCCCCTCTTTGTTATGCTAAGCTAACTTTAACTGAGTTGTTAGATTAAACTTTCCCTTTAATTTTTTTTCTCCCTCTTGTTTTACAAATCTAATAAACTGACCGCCACCCTAACCTAAAAGATAGTTTAAACTTTTAATAATTAAAGAAGCACATATGTATGTATATTTATAATGTATATGTATGTATACAAAGTCTACCAAGTGAAATTACTAACACCAGCCCTTCACTAACCTGTGGGAATTATATTTCATGTTTATTAATTCTCCGTGGAACAATTCAGGTAAGAAATATTTTTCCTGTATCAAACAACAAGCTGTATGTGGACTGTACCTTCATCCTGATGCTTCGGTGCAAAAGTGTTTCTTGGTTAATGTGCACTGAGTAGGGTTACTTAGCACGACCTTCACAACTTCAGAAAACAGTTTGGGTAAGGTAATACCAAAGTACAACGTGCTGGGAGGTCTAAGGAGGAAACACAGCATGGGTGCTGAAGGAGGTGTTCCACGTCCCTGAAGACAGTTTAAAGGTAGGATTTCAACGGAAACAGTTGCTGAAAAAGTTAGTAGTTCTTTTGTGGGGGCAGATTTCTGACCATAAATAGACAGCTGGCTACAAAACAAATTTTCTTTTCTTTTCTCCTTCTCCCCCTCCCTCCCCTCTCCCTCTCCCCACCTCCCTCCCTCCCCCTTCCCTCTCAGGTAGTCAGGTGTCTGTATGTACCCATACCCTGTCAGCTCTAAACAAACTCTATATAGTCCAGGCTGACGTCAAATTCTGACTCTTCCACCCCCCACATCCAAGGACTGGGATTACAGGTGTGGACTTCTGGATCCATCATTCGAGAACAATTTCATTTTTAAATTCTTTAAGTAAGACGTAATTACATTATTCTCTCCTTCCTTTAACCTCTCTCACCCCCCTATATTGATGAATTCTTAAGAATTCTTAATTATTGTTACATATGTGTATGTAAGTAACTTTAAATGCAACCTTCTTGGTCCATTTAGTGTTGCTTGTATGTGCATGGTTTTAAGGCTGACCACTTGATACTGGATAGCCAATTAGAGGGCTCCTCCCTGGGTCTCCCCCCACCCCGTAGTCAATGTCTGAAGCTTTTGATCTAGGAGTGGTGCCTGTGATATTTCCCCCATCCTCCATTCACACTGACACGTCAACTAATGTTTAAACAGTTCTTGATGAATGTGTTCGTCCAAACAAAGATCACAAACAGAGCTCTGAGCTGTGTTTCCCTGCATTGTAGGGCGAAGACCGTGGCACATTTAAATTGCCTTTCATTTTCCATGGCTGTCTTTTGTAAGAGTTCACAGGAAGCAGGGCATTTTTCTAGTTGTTCCTTGCTAGAATAAAGCACTTTGCTGGAGGGCTGTCTTCGGTTGGTACCACTTCTTTTCCCTGTTGTGAATCTTGTCTTTGCATGAAAACCAGTGCAACAGTTTTGGGTAGCTCACAGTGCTTGTACTTAAAGTAAGTAGAAGGCAGTAGAGTTGCCCTCTGGAACCTTAGCATTTACAGTTACCATGATTTACTAGGAGCTAAAGTCAGGAGGCAGGGGTGCACAGAGATGAAGAGTATGGACTGTCGCTCTTAAGGAACTCAGACATATAAGACTTTGGTCTTTACTCCATTTATAATTCTAAAGTAGGAAAAGGTTAGGGATGAAGTGTTGAGGGCGGGCAGACAGGATGGCTCCATGGCACATGCCAACTGGCAGGTGACCTGAGTTCAACTCCCAGAAGCTTTGTAAAGGTAGACAGGAAAGGATTGACTGTGCATGCACCCTGTGGCATTCATGCCCTCACATGTGTGGCTCTCCTCCCTTAGTACCAATAAATGACAATTTAAGAAGAGTTGAGGAAGTTCAGGGGAAGAGTCTATTCCTTCTGACTAGGAGCAATGAACAGTCCTTAGGCTCCACGGTGCTTGGTCAGATCATCTGTTCAGTACACAGAGAATTACACGCTTGAACTTGAGCTCGGCCTCAGTGGTTAAGGCAGCACTGGATGAGAGATGTAGTGTGGTGTAGATGGTGTTTGACACTGTGAGTGTGCCTCTCGGTGGACAGCACCGTAAACGAGGCGTGTTGTGGACAAGACAAGTGAAAGGCATTCTTGGAAAACAATAAACTGCACAAAGGTCTCGGAAGCCAACCCAGTTCAGCAGTGGAAGGATTCTGCTAAGAGGAGCAAGTGGGAATGTCTCAGGAGCCTTTGATGTCATACTAAGCAGATTAGCCTTGACCGCAGGGTAATACAGGACCACGGTAAAGACTTTAATCAAGGAAATTTCGACTACTTTAGGCCATCTGAGCTGGTGCTGATGAGCCAAACCTAAGCTAAAGGTGAATTTCTTTCTGGTCAGGATGTTTTAGCCTGTTTTTGAAATTGTCAGTATTTCACAGGAAATGTGAATTTCATGGACGCTGTTGAAAATCAGTAACTTGGCATTGCTTCAGGGAACCCATGGGCTGGAGTGGGTTAAGCAGCAGCCTGGGTGAAGGGAACATGTGCTCCGTTTTACCCAGGCTCACTTCCTTCGGGGCGAATGCCTGGCATTTGAGGTTTGGGGCTGATTTTGGAACTTCCTCTCTGGCAGTTTAAGGACTAACTATTTGAGGTTCAGAACTGGAACTGTTACAGAGCGAGGTTGTAAGTAGTGGGGGAAATAGAAAGGATAGTAAGGTATTGAAAAATCCTGGAACAGAATGGGTGGGGACTCAGGGAAGGCCGTGGTGGGTGGGGTTTCCTGA
Organism: Micromys minutus; assembly: GCF_963924665.1. NCBI lineage: Eukaryota > Metazoa > Chordata > Mammalia > Rodentia > Muridae > Micromys > Micromys minutus. The sequence goes on along the minus strand of NC_137973.1, from coordinate 65,177,267 downwards.
GGATCTGAGTACAACTTCATTTTAGCAAAAGGCAGATAAGACTCCTACCTCACTGGAATTTTAAGTAAGTATTAAATGAGAAGATATTTACAGAGCACTCAGCTCAGGGAATGATGCATACTCATTCCAAACAAGCGGCTGCTGTGGAAGACGGTCAGGAAGAATGAATCAAGAATGAACCAAGGACTCAAAAGTCTCCCGTGTGTTCTTTGGTGAACTAGAGGACACGGGAGAAGGTGCAGATGTTGACATCAGTTTGGGATGTGTTCAATGTGGAACACTTGTGAAACTTTGAAATGGAAACATTTGAGGTATTCCAGAGTCTGGCGGGCACAGGGTGATTCTGGGTTTCCCACCACTGACTACTTAAATCTTCCTTTGTGACCTTGGACCTTTCCAGCCAACCTGTTAATTGTCACAAATACCTAACAGAGGGTCATCTTGAAGTAGAAAAATGTGCCGTAGGCAAAATCATATCATATTTGCTGAAGTGTTTCCTCAAAGCTTTTGTTTGGTTGGTGTGAAAGTGCCGTCCAGTTCACCCTTGGCCCACCTTAGGATGGAAGCAATGATTCAGCATCTCTTTATACCAAGGGCGGAAAAAAGTCATTCTCTATAAGCAGATTCTCTTTCCTCTGGTTGGCCTTTTCTATTTCATGACACTAGTATTTCTAATTATAGACGAATGTTTGGAGGAAAGCGAGTGGTTGCTGGGAAGGACCGGCGGGGTTGATTTCAGGATTTGTATGCCTTCTTGACTCAGTCAAACCTCAGCTCACACCCCACTTTCTTTTGCATGCTGTCCTTACTGTCTTGGCTGACCTCTCTTCCTTCTCTACGCTCTCACTACATTTGCATGGAGCCTGGGTCATGCACCCTCTGCTATTCTGGTGGTGTGTGGACCAGCATTAGTTCTTCTGCTGGAGTGTTTGCTCCTGGAGGTGAGCCAGTGTTTTAGACACCATCCACCCAGGCCAGCAGCTTCTGCAGCATGACGTCCAGTCAGCTTGATAAGCTTTTAAATGTGAAGGGATAGGAATTTCTATATTATAGGAATCAAAATTATGAAGAAGCCAGGTCTCGTAGCACACACAACTGATCTCAGCACTTGGGAGGCAGAGGCGGGGGGTCTATGTGTTGAGTTCTGGGCCAGGCAGAGTCTTGTAGAGAACCTGACAACAAAAATATGAAGGAAATATAATTTTAATGAGCAGATTTTTAGGAAAGACAATTAAATATGAAGATGAACAACTTTACTCAGCCTCTCTTGTAACTCTTAAGGTTAAAAAAAAAGAACTTAGTTTACATGTTTTCACTCTACTGAGCATACATTGTCTGTCTGTCTGTCTCTGTTGCACTGCCCCTTTAGGTGCAGAGCCTCTGCTGCTTCCTGTGCCTTCCTGACCACTCTTACGATGCTCACTCTGAGTCCCCTTCCCTGATAAATCCCTACTAGTACTTTCAGGTTCAGTGCACAATCCTGGAGGCAGTTCTTTCTGTCTTCCATGCAGAGAAATCCTGCTGTGTTCTTTCAGCACCTTGTACACCAGTCTTGGCTGTCTTCTTCAAAGGAACTTTTGTATATTTAAAGAACTCAAGGTCTAGGAGCTAGACTTGTGAAACCCTTAAAATATTCTGTGGAATATGTATATGTAAATGTATGCATTTGTGATTTATACCAGATAAACACAGAGGCTTAGAAAATGCCCCGAAGATGGCTGTTCTTAGTACCAGAGGCTAAAGCAAATCTTGGAGATAGCGAAGATAAAGTTGGGTCTTGAAGCCTGTCTAGATAAGAGTCTTGCAGACGAGGGGAGTGGCATTCCACGTGACTGCACAGAGCCTTTAGAGTGTTGCTTCCTGGGAGCCGTGGCACATGAAGCTCATGGTTGGGGAAGAATTCAGACAAACGATATGGCTTGAATGCTATCCCAAGTGCTCAGCCAAGGATAGTTAGGACAGCCAAATGAAGGGAGTTAATGAGTGAATATAGGGAGAACATCCCAAAATCAGAGTCTAAGCAGGGTTTCTAATGGTGGCTTAGGCCTGGATTGATGTCCATGTACTAGAGGGAAAAGGACCATTGTGCCCTTTTATTTAACTAACTTTGTACTAATGGACGTTTAGGGTATCAAGATTTGCCTAAGGGTTTTTGTAGTCAGTCAAGTTGGGAACAACTAATAATTTTCTTTAAAAAGAAGTCCAATCAGTCAAAATTATAAATATTTCACATCATATTAGTGTAGGCACAGTCCTAATACTGATTTAATTAACAATAAATGTGTAGCTTGATTCACACGTTAGTGAACCTTTTGAACACAGGGATTTTGTTACCAAAGGAAAAAATAGCTACATTAAGGTTTTTTCTGTCCTTTGTGAACACGGCTCAGTGAGCTTGGTGTCCCCTTGGAGAGGATCAAATCTTCCACTAAAATAGATATAGTGAATTTAAGCTAATTGGAATACTGTAATGTGTTTTATTATTTCCCGATGAATTGTTGCATTGTGCTAGCTGATGTCTTGTAAAGATCTTCTTTGAATCAGGCAGCCCTGCTTTCTACATCAGTTGGTCTCGTTCCTAAACCCTCATCACCAATCACTGCCCCTCCTGGGTCATTTGTTCTCTTGACGTCTGTGCTTGCTCCCATCTCTCCTTACTGGACTCACCTGCCCCAGGAGCAGGGGTTAGTCTCATCCATCCTTTGTCGGAGAGAGGGCGTCTCCTCTTTGCCAGCCTACGAATGCTGTTTTAATGAAAACTCACGTTGAGATGGTAGTCGCTCTGTGTGGTTTACCCTAGAGTTCCTTCCAGTTCTCTCAGTAAACCTGGGGTCTGAGTCCTGGGAGCTTTCTAGGAAATAAAATGAGAAATGGTGCTGCAGTGACTTTTTAGCTTCTCATCTGTCTTTGAGAGAAGGTAGCTGAGTGATCTTTAAAGTTCATTTATTTCCCCAGCTGTCTTATTCTAACATCTGCACTCAACACTTATGGAAAAACACACAGGAAAGCAAGCAACAACTGTCAAAGAACGTCAGTCTAGGTATCCTTGTTCTCTCTGTCTCTCTGTCTGTCTGTCTGTCTATGTCTATGTCTATGTTTCTGTCTCTGTCTCTGTCTCTGTCTCTGTCTCTCTCTCTCTCTCTCTCTCTCTCTCTCTCTCTCTCTGTGTGTGTGTGTGTGTGTGTGTGTGTGTGTGTTTGAACCCAAGAAAGTTTCAATTGAAAAGAAGGGAGAAAGATGCCAGTAGATATCCATGAACTCCATCTGTAATTACTGACGTTTCATCCGAGTTCTTATTAATAACATTTTATATGAATGGGTAGATGATCCCCAGTGGTGTCAGAAGAGCCTGCACATTCTGGCAGCATGTAGATTCTCTTTTGACGTGTTCTCAATGGTACTAATGATGTCACGCATTTCCGGTTCTATCATGTGCCTTACACATTACCTGGCATCGCCTACAGGGAGGCAGCAAGACTCTTCTGTCTTCAGGATCTCTTCAAACCCTTCAGTTATTACGCATCAGCATCATTACTCTTCTCGGTATTTCTGCCGTCCCAGATCTAGCCAGGGAAACTCACCAAGACAACTTGTTTTGCATAGACCTCCAACCTTCTGAAATTGTCCTTCTGCTTTCTGCCTCTGAAAAATGCTGCAGCTTTTCTTCAGGGGCCATGGGCTCCCTCTTGGAAGATAGAGAAACCCTGCTACAGAGAGCCACTTAACAAGGAAACAACTACCTGCTTTTCCAGATGAATATGTTCTTAAAGTCTGGTTTGGCTTTACCCTAAATTCCACTCTGTCTCGGTGAACACAGGAGCAAAGTCTCAAGTAAACTGAAAACATGACACCAGTACCTAGAGGAAGATAATTTTTTTAATGCCTTAAAAAATATTTATTTACGTATGTGAGTACACTGTCGCCGTTCAGACACACCAGAAGAGGGCATCAGATCTCATTATAGATGGTTGTGAGCCACCATGTGGTTGCTGGGATTTTTGAACTCAGGCCCATGGAAGAGCAGTCAGTGCTACTAACCACTGAGCCATCTCTCCAGCCTGAGGAAGATTTTTGAAGTGCAAAGGCAGAGTACTGAATTATGATAAACAAAAGCTGAATGGAGATGCACACGTGGCCACTTTCATTCCTCTGGGCTTCTCCAGAAATAAATAAAGGCATTAGTGAAGGATGAGAGGAATACTGCAGAAATTCCTCTGAATTGGATGTTCTCAGAGACACAAAATGAAGTAAGTTCTTGCCAGACAATTCTTGGAAGGCATTGTTATTTATTTAACGTTGTTTTCTAAGTGGGTATCAATTTATCGATTCTAGCCTTTTTGACTATAGCTGATTATTAGTTACAATTTTAATTATGGTAATGCCAATTTTTGCAAAAAGCTAAAAAAATGTAGCAATACCTTAGATGTAGCAATACCTCATTAAAGCTTCAGAGAATACAATGAGCAATAGAATAAAGAAATTGTTGTATTTTAAAATACTCTAGCAGGTTCCCTTAGAATCTTTGGAAATGATAGACTGTTTCTTCAGGGCACTTACCCTTAGAAATTCACTAAGTACCATTATGCGTTTGAACACTATTCCCAACTCTCAGTCCTTTCTGTCTAGCACTTTATCATAACCTCTCTCTCCTGTTTCCAAATGACCTCACACGCTGGCCCTTCTCTTCTTTCTAATTCACCAGAAGAGTAGATTGATCATTGGCCTGAACCAAGACATTTTTACTGAAATTCATCAACTCACTTAGCCTGAGCCGAGTCAGCGATCATGGCCATGTCTTTCTGGCCTTATATGGGAATTACAAGGAGAAATTCAGCCACCTGAGATGGTTTTTAATTTAGTGTCCAAGAGGACATTTACTAGATGGTTTTTTAGATATGGGTCAAGGGTACTTGACACTGTTTTTAATTGCAGCAGGAATTTAATGTTTGAATAAACAATACTGTTAATATGTTTGGGGCACACTGAGAGTTGTTCTCCTCTGGAGGTCTTGCCTGGTGGGTTTTGCTCTGCATGGGAGGGCTCAGGGCCCTTGCCGGCAGATCTTTATCAACTGTGCCTTCATTCCTCCTAGGTTCTATTAATAAGCAGTGAGGGACTTCACATAGCCTTCAGTAATGTTTTCTCTTCCAAGGTCAACTGTGCTTTGCAGATGAGATTCTCTTCATATTTGCATCTCTGCCCCGCCCCCAAATCTACCGAAATCCAGTCCATAGAGTGTCTGGGAATTATGGGAGCTCTCTAACAGTCAGCTTTTCGGCTGTTCTTTCTTCTCTGCTCTTGAGTGCCTTTTGTCAACATGTTCCTAAGGAAAATGACCTGGAGGAGAAGGCGTGACACCAAGTCACAACAGACGGTACTCAAGGATACTAGAAAACCCTAGTCAAGGATAGGACATGGATTGCCTTTGTCCTCGTCACTTTCCTAAACATCTGTCCTCTTAGCACCTCAACTTGTCCTTATTAATCCAGACATTGACTCTTGATGGCCAGCGTAGTTCACATGGTCATGAAACATTATACAATTAATACGTAAGAATAATTGTCTCCCAGCTTTGCATAGATAGATCACTTCTTTTGTCAGAACAAGAACGCACAGTTGAGCTTTCAGAATCCTGGCCAGAACCATCAGGATGACTCTGAGCACAATTTCAGAATACACTCACAGGTGAGAAGCACGGACTCGGAGTATAGAAGAACTGTGTTTGCTTTGAATGTGGAGACTTGCTTTTCTTTCTAGTCAAAACAATGACTTAGCAGTTACTCAATGACCCCAGAGATGTGACAGGAATATGGGGGCATGTTTTGAGCATGATGTACCTCTATGTACTGATCCTGAAGGGATAAAAATCAATCAGTGATCCTTATGAGACCTTTATTTGCTGAGCTGAAACCATATGAATATGGTGGGTATAGTATCCCATTGAATGTGGTCAGTCTCTCTTGTTCCTGATTCACAGAGATCAGAGAACCCAGGTAGGCCTCTCTGATTACCTGTAGTTTATTTCTTCCGCGTTCCATGCATTATCTTCTATTGATTATCTTCCTGTTTGGAAGATTACTACAAGATGAAAACAGACCATCTACCCTTTCTCTGCTTTTGTCAGGCGGATGCCTCAAGTCACTGAGAAGTATAGTTTAAGCCACATTTCAATGGAATTTGTTATGACTAGGCAGGCCAGTTTACACAAAGATGGGGAACCAATTTTGTATAGTTTTTTAAATGGGCATGCACTTTCTGGAGCTCTTTGCATACTTGCATGAATATGTGGCATTGCTGATATTAAAAACAGGGTGTGTTATATTTCCATACTAGAGGTTACTAATAGGACTTCCAACTGTGTATCCAAAAAGGCAGAACAAAATACCCTTGTCTGTCTTGATAAGAACAGGTTGTTAAGTGCACGTTAGAGAGCCCAGTGTATTCCAGAGTCAGGAGTTGTGTTTGGCTGGGCGGGACAATTGAAGAAGGAATGGGGCTAATGTCGTGAATACTTCTCTATCTTTCTTTTTTCTCAAGGCCACTGGTCAGAAGAGAGCCATAGCTCTCCATTCCCAGCAGGAACATAGACAGACAGACAAACTCTCCTAAGTAGCATCCTAATGGCTCCACTCGGTGACTTCTGTTTATATATAAATTAGGCAGACTTGAGTTCTTTGGTTACTCCTATCTGCCAAGGAGAACAGAAAATGTAATTTTCCATTGTAAACTTACCCTCCACTATGAAATAAAAACCAAAGACATTCTGTAGAAAGGCAAAAAGAACATGGAAAGGCGGGGATCCAAAGCATCCTGCTGGCCTGCTGTGATCTACCCGGGCTTGTTTTCATCTCATTTAAGCACTTTGGGGGATAGCCTACAAAGACATGGCCCACCAGGTGAGGATCCCCTCACTGCTGTCCCCTCTTCCACCTGTTCACACTGGGAAGTCCTTGCCTCTAGTCGCTACTGAACTGTCCCCTGGACATTTGCTTTCTTTGGCCATAGTTCAGACTGAAGGCTCTGTGATTGCAGTAGTCCACACACTTTGAAATTCTCTAATCCTGGCCTCTGGCATGGCCTAAACAAAATTAGTCACTCCCCTATCTATCCGTATGTGTGTATCAAGTTTAATAAATGTTTGATGCTTACTTGCCAACTTCTATTCCAGACCTAAAACCAAGATCAGCGTGCGGGGGGGGGGGGTCTTTTATGAAAAGTTTTGTAAGTAACTGATTGTGTCAGCTCCGTGTGTACTCTACCACGTTTAATCGCTGCTGGTGATCTGCAACTGCTGGTAACTTTAGGTAGAAATGAAATCAGCAGTTTTCTTTAAAATGCTGAATCCCCAAATGTAGCAGAACCATTAACAGCCCTGACCTCTTAGAATGTGTACATTTGATGCTTCTAAGATTAGGGCATCCTGCTGAGAGCCAATAAAAAAGGAGAGAGGACAAAAAAAAAAAAAAACCTTTGTGAGTAAAAGGCACCCCAAACCATAAATGGATAACCATCAGCTTTTCAGAGGTCAAAGGCAATACAACCTGGAGACCTCACGTCTGTACCATTAAGTGGCCTTCAAGTAAACACGTGCTTAGGGGTATTTTTAAAAGCTATTTTCACACCCCAGCTAGCCTAGGGAGTCATTACTTTGACTCATACATAACAAAAAGTAATATAAAATGTTACTTTTTAAGAAAGATAGAATGTTCTGGGTGCCTCAAAAGACTTAATTATTTAGTTTACATTCATATATGAAAAGGTTATAATCAATGGAATAGCAGTCTTCTTAAAAAACTTCCACAGGTATGCGTGCGCATGCGCCATAGTACCTGTGGAAGTCAGAGGATTAATTGTGGAAGTTGGGAGTTGGTGTTCTCTTCTACAGTGTAGGTCCTTAAGATCACACTCAGGTCATCAGATTTGATGGCAGGCACCCTTACCTGCTGATGCATCTTAACAGTCCTGGAATATTTTCTTTCTAAAATGAATTTTTTCAAACTTGCATTTATTGAACATGAGGCCTAGATATTACAGGGAACTGTGTCTGGAGAACTTCCTTTAAAAATCTTCACTTAGTATAAACTGTTTACTATTCACTGGAAGTAACACTAGAAAAGCTTTCTGGAAAGTTCATTGGCTTCTCAGAGAAACGAACACAGGTCTTTCCCCATTGGAATGTATGCATGTCTGTGTCTGAAGTGTGAGTTTAAGAAACCTCCACATTCTTTTCTCTTCATCCTGCCTGCCCATCCTCTTCTGTGGGCTTTGAAGCCACAGTAGGGATTGTAGTCAGCAGGCTTACTTGTCACAATAAATACAGTGAGAGGGACAGAGCAGTCCCTACTGTGGAGTACCAGGGAGAGCTGAGTAAGGGCATGTGGTGTAGGGGCAGATGCAGGAGTGTCAAGGAATGTTTGAGACTCGTCTGAGGAAACCGAAAGTGCACCCAGAAAGGAGCACAGCAAAGGCCTGAAAGAAGGACCAGGTGCCCAAGGCTTCAGAAGGCAGAGGCATGATTGATGGCGGTGCCCCCAGCTCAAGGCCAACCCGCTTTGCTCTTGCTGCTTAACCTAAGTTCATCTCTTCCTGTCCCAAGCACAGGTCCTGGTTGCCTAGGTCCAGCCTGAACTTGAACTTCTCAGACTTGATTGCTCCATTTACCTCTGAATGCTTCACTACACTGGTGTCCTTACAGCTTTAATATTTAATTACTACAGTAAGTCTCCTGATCCTGAGAGTCTCACAAGAACTTCCAATTTCCTGCAAAGTCCTCAGTCTGATAGTTTAGGAACACCATCATCTCATTCCAGGCACAATCAGTTGCTTCTTCTTCTTCTGGGAGCAGTTACCCATCTTGTTAGCTAGTCAGACCTACTCAGACCTCTCGACTGATCTCTCACCTTTGGTTGACCTTCGCTGTGTATTTTTCCTCTCTGTGGGTGATCTTCCGTCTTCATTGTTCCCAGGCTTCACGATCTAGCTCACTTGTTTTTGTGAGACTTTTGTCCAAGCGCATGTGAGGTGTTCCCTTTACACATTGGGTATTTGCTAACTATTATGTTCATGAACTGAGAACATTTCATGAGGCAGGAGTGGTGGCTCAGTGTTTTAAGAGTGTGAATTGCTCTTGCAGAGGACCCAAATTTGGTTCACAACGCCCACGTTAGGTGGCTCACAACAGCTTGTAACTCCAGCTCTAAGGGATCTGAAGTTCTCTTCTGGATTCTTCAGACCCAATATTCACATGTACATGAGTACACACACTCATGCACAAACACACACACACACACACACACACACACACACACCACACACATACACACTTTAAATCTAAAAAGGAACATGGAATGGTTTTGTTTTTAAATAGATTGTCAGCTTCTTGAAGTCAGAAATCATACTGTAATTTTCATATGGTAGTATCTACAGTATAATAACATCATGAGCCTATTGGGTTTACTAGAGCAGTCTTTCCCATCCTTGGCTCCATGGCATTCTGGAGTCATTTAAGTAACTTATTTTTGGGTGCGATATCTGAACATTGTAGGATGTTGTCTGTGCCCTATCTGCCAGCAAACTCCAAAAATGTCTTTAGACATTGTCAGATGCCCCCAGTTTGCAAAGGATCTCCATGAAATACCACTGATACAAGACAAACAGTAAACTTCTGGGCTGGGAGAAGACTTGCATTCTTGAGAAGTGAATGTGGTTGTCAGAGAAGAAAAAGGTTAACCTGGGAACTTTCAATTTTGCTGAGATACAGGAAGGCATTATAAATTGAAAAAAAGAAAGTTGCAATGCGTGCCAGGGTTAAGAAAGATGGAGATGAGGAGAGAATCAGTGAGTAGAAGTGATGAAGAACTTCCTTTTTGTTTCATTTTTTATCACTTTATTCTTGGGCTATGATTGCTTATAAAATAATGCATTGTTATTTAATAAGAAGTTTATGTCTTTTTGGTTTTTGACCATATGTTGGTCAAACCAAGGGTCTCCCACATTAAGAAAGTGCTTTTCTACCAAGTCACATTCTAGAAAACCCTATTGATTTCATAGAAACCCAGAAAGTGCAGACTAAATGTTTTGTTGACATGTACTTGAGAGAGTTTTGGAATTGTGTGTGAACATTTTTGTAAAGGTATGTGTTGCCTTTCTTGATTAATACATCCATTGTAGTGTAGGCAGCAGAAAGTAACAGTGGTTTCATGACTTTTGCTACTTTACTGTAAGTTGTTAATTTTGTATCCTCACACTGGTCTGTGACCTGAGTGTTTTATGGGGGCTGTGCTGCTGATCCGGGATTGACACGCACTGTCCTCTTTCCTCAGCTGTGTGCCAACCACAGTGCAAACACGGAGAGTGCGTCGGGCCAAACAAGTGCAAATGTCACCCTGGATTTGCCGGGAAAACCTGCAACCAAGGTAGGCGAACCGTGTGGGAGCTCTGGCACCTCTCTGTCTGACATATAACGAGTTCCAAGTCCCCACTCCCAGCCATTTTCATAGCTGTTTCTCCCAGCTAGGAAAGAGTTAAAAATAGTATCTTAGGCAAATATATTTATTTCCCCAAAGGATGTTCACTTACTTGTATTCCTGGATACTCATTAAAATTTGTGTGTGTGAAGAAACCAATGGTGATAACTGTGGTTTACTTCCTATATTTTGGGGCCATGAAGGATCAGCAAATAAGTTCTTCCTGGGCAAGCCTGGTGACGAGTTTGAGCCTTAGAACCCACGAAAAGGCAGCAGGAGAGAGCTAAATTTACAGAGTTATCCCTTGGCATTTATGTGGGTTCTAAGGCCATGGCACAAGCACTTTCACCACCTCATACACATGCACACAAATAAAACATAAAAATACATACATACATATATACATACATACATACATACATACATACATACATACATACATATGATTTTTAAAGTCTTACATTCTAGAATCTCTTCTTTCTCCACTGATGAGTTTGTAAACCTTTTAGGGAGAGGAATTCCATTTGTCATACTTAATTATATAGATAATAATAAAACTGATCACATTTTTCACTCGAAGAGACCTAAGGTCAGCGACATTAGGTGTCTCGCTGGAGCGAACAGAATTAGTTGAGAAAAGCTGTGTTGGTTCTGAGCTATGACTTACACAGTCTGCGTTCATTTTGTTGTGCTAGCTTTCAGTGAAATGTTACAACTGTAAACTTGATTACTTCACTCTTCCTCCACAGCCTTCCACACGAGGCTCCTCTTCTTAATGAACTGTCCCTGCAAATTTCAACTGATAGAGTTAAAAAGCTGAAAAGAAAGAAACGTTAATGGTAACTTTCATGCTTTACTTGCAAACACACACACACACACACACACAAATAAGCTTATGTTCTTAAAATGTGTGATTTTGGCATCCCTGCAAAACCAGCAGTCAGGGTGCATTCCCGACAGGCACCGTTCATTCTTAGGCAGCAAGGACCTTTGCAGCCTCTTTGATTTCTGGGTTCCTAAGGACTGTTAGCGTGGGACTCATATTTGCTAAGGCATATCACCTACTCATTAACTGAATGGCAGGTTCAGTTGTCTCTTAAGAGTCAGAGGAAGGTAAGAGACTTTTTAGGATCACATCTCATGCAGTCTGAGTCCATAGAAAGCCGGTTGGTTACAAGCTGGAAGGAATGACCTGGAGAAGTGTGAGCTCAGCCTGGAGTCCTATAAACTGCACTAGAGCAGATTGTGCAGACTCGCCATGCAATAAATTAACTGCTTTTATCTAGGCCTACGCATTTTCATAAAGTAGAAAGCATGCCTCAGAGATACAGGGAGTCAACAGACTTTTCTTTTGCTCAAGAAAAGAAGTGTCAGTAAGCAGCAAGTTGGAAATAATCTCACATAGCTGGAAATTAGCAAACGATTAGTTAAGCCTTGGGGTAAGGTAGTCTCACTACAAGTCACATCTGCTTCAGAAGCAGCCTAGGAAACCTGATTGGTTGAATAAAGCTCTTGAATGAGTAACAGACACTAGTACTTGAAAGATACCTGGGCATGACCAGAACGGAAGGGTAAGCTATGCTTTCAACTGGCTGGATTTAACAGTCTACATACCCAGGCTGATCTGGGGATGACCTGGGGGTATTTGCTCTTCCCTGTGGTCATTTTCTGGACTTGGTGCTCTAAGATCAAATATGAACTCAGGGTTTTGAAATCATTAACATACTCTATAAGACACATGCTGACTTTTACAGTGGATGGAATTCAAACTCAAATTCTGACAAGATTATATTTAATCATTTGCTTTCCCGTTGTTATTTGCCAATAATGCTATTCATACCTATCTCCTTCTCCTTAAGCATCTCTACCCAAACAAATCCACCCCATCTAAGAAAGAGCACCATTATAAATAATGATTTTACAGCTGGCACACTGGAGAATTCCTTCTGGCATGTAAATTATTATATCACCTGGAGATTCTTAACATGTAAACATATCAGGTTGTCTTTTTTTTTTTTAGAAATTAAGACATTTTTAAATGAACATCTCATATTAATATTAAAAGAAATCATTTATACATATTGATTACTTAATTGTTTTGGATTGGTTTCTGTTTCATATGTTGGTTTCCTCATCCCAGCGAAAGAACAGCACAGGACCACAATGTAGAATCAGACATTAAATCTGGGTGTACTGCTCACAGCAGTACACCCATTGCCTGCTGAGAGCACTTGTAAGTGCTCTCACCCTAACTCTGGTATTATCAACAGCCTTGCTTTCTAAAAGTTCCAACCTCAGAAACAACTGACTTAGAAGGTTAAGAGGCTGATAAACAGAGTGCGTTGTAACAGAGAGCCAAGAGGCTTCCTTCCCTTTTGACATTCAGCTTTGAGCCCAGTCATGTCGCCTTAGTTGGTTAGGTAGCCATGGCAACAGTTATCGTCTAATGTGCATTCTAATTCAATGTGAACCAAACCTGGTGTACGTTTTTATTTTTTAATAAAAGCATGAGGGTCGGCTGTACTATGAATCAGGTAAAACCCATTTGCAAATGAGCATTTGTGTATTACTTGGGAATATTTTAGACTATTATTAGCAATGTAACAAAATAATTCTTAAATTGGTCATTTAAACTTTCATGTTCTAAACAGGGCTAGTTGATTATGTCAATATTTATATAATATTTTTGTTTTGTTGTCTAGATCCTGTTGATGAAAGTGACATGCTGTCTTATTTTGTTGTTGTTGTTTTTTAATGGTATGAAAATGGTGGATTGTTAATTTATAATTTTTCTATGGAATGAAAGGTAACTTTCATAAGTTTTTAGAGAGAAAACAATTGGAAATTGTTTGTGAAGTAGACAGAGCCCTATATAGCTTCATCAACATTTTGTAATTGTTTAATGTATACTTGTGAAGATTTTTAGGGCTAAAAATGACATCAGTTCAAAGCTGACTCTTATTACCTTCTCCCTGCTGTGAAGATGAGCCCTTCCACCCAACTCCTCTTGACCAAGGCAGTGAACAGCCTCTTTTCCAACCCCGGGATCACCAAGCCACAAGTGTACCTTCAAGGGGTGAGCGTACGTTGTCTTAGGTGGTCGCTGCTCCCACCTGCAAGGCTACCTGCACTTATGTGACGTCTCGCAATGAAGACTAGTACAGGGACGCCCAGCCTTCAGCCTGAGCATGTGAAGCAAGCTGTGAGAGTTGTCACTTGTTGCTGATCCTCTGTGCCCTGGAAAACAGGGAGCTTTCTCTCCTCTTCCTGTATCACAGATGGCTACTTTCCCCTCTCTTCTCTCAGTTTGGAAACCTTCTCCCAAAATCGGATCACAAGATAGGTTTTGTTTTCATAGGTAGAAGAAGTCAACAATTCCTCTCCGAAGGTATGGGTTTGGGTGAGTTTTTCTAGGTAAAACTTAAAAGAAATTTAATGCCCTTCTCTTACTGTCCGGGATATGAGATTTTAGGTTTGTTTAGAAATCAGACCACACTTTGGCTTCTTTCTTTTGACATACATTCTGTAATGGCCGAAGGCTGGAGCTCTGGTCCTAATTAGGTTTTCACTGGCAATCTGTTGGAAGCATCTCAGTCTTACAGATAGTGTGTAGTTAGGGGACAGGAAGGTATTTCCTGCCCTGCTTGTCTGTGGGGTTGCTGTGGACTTGTTCACCTGGGACTGTTTTGTCGTCTGCACCGTGATGGAAAAATCTGCGGGAAAGTAAAGTGGTAGGATCACTTTCTAGTTCTAGATTTTATCTCTCCCCACTCATACGCTTAACTTAGAATAACTGAAGTAGTTGGTGAAAAATTGTTGTCTCTGCTGATAGGCAACTTGCTAAATTCGTACTTGTTCTGTACAAGGGGCCAGAACAGTGCTGCTCACTTTAGAGTGGCTCATAATTAACAGTGTTATGGCCATTGATAACTAGACACTTATTCCCCTGTGACCTTCCTTTAGCGAGGTAAAGTTTTGAAGGTTAGATTTCTGAAACATCATCCAATTGAAGTATCAAAGGGAAAACATCCAAATGCGTTAAGTCGAACAGAAGTGGTTCTCTGTAAACTCCAGTGGCCATCTTAGTGGAGGACTAACCGGGTTTTCAAACTACTGTTCTTTGTCTGCATGCTAATACAGTTTCTGACTCTTTGTCCTGAAGTCAAATAATGATGCTGTGCGGCTTGCATTCCTGTTCTGGACCAGCTCCCTTCTCACCCCCACCTTCCTGCTCCTAGCGCCTGAATCCAGCAGCCTGCTTAAATATAGCCATGATGATAATGTTCTTTGTAAATTATATGCGTAGTATTTAAAGTGTTTGAATATAAGGGGTAAAACTATATCCTTTAGTATAAGATATGCGCATGATAGAGTTCATTATAATTTCATTATAGATCTATACTATGCTTCCAGGGTAAGATTAAAGAAACCTTAAAAAGGAAACATGAAGGTTTATTTCTGAACACATTTACCAACTTTTAAGCTTCTATAAGATAGTGAGGATCTAGGGGAGTCTTTCGTGCTTGTTAATAAGAACATTTACTGTAATTTGAAAGTGTCATTTAAATTTTCTGAGTTGATGTGATAAAAATACAGATGTGAGTACCACATTTATCACACAGCAACTCAGTTCTGTAAGGCTTTGGGTCAACACAGAAATTAGGCGGGATAATTGTAGACTAGAAGCTCTGAAGAAAACGGAGGGCAAGGAGGTTCTTCAGCGAGATGCCAGGAGCTTTGAGTTCCGTCCTCACAGGCTGGAACCCTGTTGTGTTCTGTCTGTAGTGGTCTGCTAAGGGGCACTGTGGGTGGATTGGAGGTGGGTATTAATATTATACCAGCCACCTGTCAAGGGAATGCTAGCCAGCCCATAAACAGCTGCCACAGCAATTTCTCAAGTTGCTTCTTTATGCCTGAATTATTACATAGCTCTTAATATCAGGTAATAGAACCAACATCTCCTCATGTTTACCCATTAAATGCTTTCCGTTTTCTTCCTTTATCATATATTTTTTTTGTCATAGAGCAAATCTTCAGATTTTTAAAAATGTATGGCAGTTCGGTTTGTTTTGCATATTTTTATTGATTATTTGGGAATTTTACTTCATGAACCCTGATCACACTTCCCAGTCCTCCAACTTTTGTGACTCACCCCCAAATAAGGAGGGGAAAGAAAAGGAGGAGGAGGAGGAAAAACCAAGACCATTTTGTGCTACTGGGAGCACAGTCAAACTCCCAATGACCAGCACCTTAAAGAAAACTGAGTCCTTCCTCACCCGCACCACACCAGAGCCACCAAGTCCGGAGAGCTGCCCTTCAGCATCCTTAACACAACTGTTAGTTTTTATATCTCTTCAGTTTCATGATTCCTATCCACAAAGCATTTTTCCCATGGGAAGGAAAAGATAAATATGGATTAAAGGCAGTCTTTAAGACCTCTGGCAAGCAGGCTAGATAACCAAAGGCAGGAAAAGGGCTTCACTGATCAGCACTGGACCAGGTTGTGGAGGTGCTGCCTCCAATTGGCTCCAGCTTAAAGTAGGGTTGGTGGTCAGAGTGACTCTCACTAGCATAAGTACTCTTGGCTTATGAACTTGTCCTAGTTATAAACAGCTGCTGGTTCCGGTAAGGAACCACCACAAGTTTCTCTCTGTTGCTCTCTAAAAATAAACTGGGGAATCTTAACTGACACTCCGAAAAGACATCCGTAGCTTTGCCTTGAATTTCAGAGTCATATCTTACTTATTCTATTTTGTGGCTTTTGAAAGAAGACCCTCTCTCATCCTCAGCTTTTTAAGCACTTCTTGGGTTGTCTCCAGGGAGCCAGAAAGGCCAGTATGACTCACAGGATTGATGTTAAAGATGATGAGAAAACTTTTAGGAACTAAGACAGAGTTTCCTTATGCAAATGATGAGTGCCATTTCAAATACAAGGCAGAAGACTATGAAAAAGCAGGGGAATTTCACCTCAGGCAGCCACGTTCATTCAACAGACATAGAAGTCAACGTTTTGATACAGTAGTCTACTCAGGACCTTCTATGAAGAAGGATTCTTTTTAAAAACACTTAAAATCTGGTTCTGTTTTGAAAACCTTTGACTGGGCAAGAGACAGACACTAAGAGAAAAAAAATGAAGAAAACATAAGAAATGGCAAAGGTATTTGCTGTGTTTATCTAAGCTTTTTAGAATTTGCCTGGTTGCCAATGTGCTTATACTGTGGTAAGGGCAGAAAAATAGACCAAGTGTCTTATTTATTTGATGAGTTTAAAACATGGTGTTTCAAACTGGACATTTCAGTGAGCTATCACAGACCTCTGGTAAAGGAATAGGTCAGATTCAATTTTGAATAGTTTAGGAAACAGCTTTGTAGCTAGATATATTATCTGTATTTTTATTCAGTGATATGGATAAATTGATAATTAAATTATGGTAATCAGGCATTTTTTTGCTTCTGGTTCCAAATTGAACATGTGGTCACATTTCTTTTTAATGAGGTCTATATTCTGGGCATTACTATTTCATTGTTTTATGTCATTGTGAATTTTATGTTCACTTCAGGCAGTATACAAATTGTGCTGGAAAACTTTTATATTGTGGAATTCATTAATGTCCCATTGATACTTCAGCCAATAAACATAAAATACATAATGATGTTTTGTCCCCTAGTGTTCCCACATGCTCCACTTAACTGCCACAGGAATGAAAAAATGTTGAAAAGCTTTAAAAACTTGTTTTGTGAATTGAATGGATTAGTAAGTAGGGATCTAAACTTTTTTTCAATCCAAAGTCAGTATAGCACCTATCAAGGTGAACAAGGACAAAAAAAACCATAATAACAGTCAGTCTGATCCATGCATGTGTTTTCCCTGCTGAAAACATAGCTGCCCTTTGAGCGGGGCAGATCATTCTGATGTTCTAACATTTGCATACTCTCTATGACGTGAGAAGGATGATGTAGCACCCTTTTCAGTAGAATCCATTAGCAGGAGGGGTTCTAACGGCAAAGTGTAGGTATCGTGAGTCTAGTAGCAGTCACTCACCCAAGAGCGTGCAGTTCTCAATAGGAATTACAGACAGGTCTATAATTAGAATGACAGGTCTGTGGGGCGAATGCTCCCCACTGGGATGCAACCAGCCTTAAGGTTCGGAGGTCCCTAAGCATCTGGTTGCTGCCAGTGCCATTTTCGAATTATGATCTGCATAGACCTCTGTCCTGGAAGTGATCACTGTCTCGACCCGTTTTCCGCCCTCATCTTCCCCCACCGAGGAGCGTTTTGAACATCTTCCATCAGTGCTGATGTGTCCGCTTTCACCCTCACTGTCCGCAGATTTAAACGAGTGTGGCCTGAAGCCGCGGCCCTGCAAGCACAGGTGCATGAACACTTTCGGGAGCTACAAGTGCTACTGTCTCAACGGATACATGCTGATGCCAGACGGGTCCTGCTCAAGTATGTCAAGAATCTTAACTGTTTTCCAAGTGCTCTAGGCTTGATTTCTGACATGCTTTGATAGTAGCCTTTGGGAAAGCCGTCTCTTCATCTCCACCCAACAGGATGCACGAAAGTGTTTGTATGCATGTCCGAGGAACTAAAGATCAAAATAAGGCGTGCACATGTATATACGTGGCATTCCTCTTATTGTTCCAGAAAACATTAAACACGTTTATAAATGGTATCTAGAGCAGGAACTGTGTTTTCTAACGTTTTTCTCGGCATGTTTTTCCCCATTGTTCTCCATGTCAAAGAATTTTAACGATCACTCGGGCATTGCTAAGAGAGAATCCATCGGTCTGTTCATAAATATTTCTCGGTTCATTTTTATAGGGTGATTTAAGAGTTATTTAAAAAAACATTGTAAGTGGAAATGAAAATAACATCAGAAAAATATGATTTTTTAAAATAAATAGGGTCTCACATATCCCAGGCTAACCTTGAACACACTGCGTGTGTGTGTGTGTGTGTGTGTGTGTGTGTGTGTGTGTGTGTGTGTGTGTATCTCCCTCCACATCCCAAGTGCTAAGATTGTTGGCATGCACTGCCCTAGTTGGTTTGATGAGTTGCTAGAATTAGAGCTTTCATGTGTACTGGGCAAGCGTCTACCAACTGAGCTACATCTCCAGATCTTGGAGGGTCTTTATCAGAGAGAATTGTGTGATGCTCTCTGTTATCATTGGAATGTATTTCTAAGACGGTCACTCACTACCCTAACTTTCTCTGTAGCCTGAAATTTTAATTGAACTTAAGTCTCTATGATAATCAACAAATAGTTACCCTTTTTTTTATGGTTACCTAATTACCAATTAACTAAGTTGAATTTTATATTAAAAAAATAATAGTAGCTACTTTTATTTAGTGCTATACAGACATATCACTGGAACTTTTGGTTGATGAAAATGTATTTTAGTTGCATTTAACCATGGTTCCAGAGCCCTCTAACATTGTGAAGCTCAATGGGGATTTGGATATGGAGCTGAGCCAGTTAATTTGGTGTTTTGGTTAGGAAGAGCCCTTAACTGAAGTAATCTGGAGAAAGACCTCAGTTCGACCTGAACAGTGTGTGTCAGAGAAAGCTTCATCCCTACCTGCCAATCATTCTATCTCATCTGCCAATCCGAGTGAAGATAGGGCGGGGTTACTTTTCAATCATCCCGCAGTCCAAGAGCACCTTTCCATCCTACTTTGTGCCTCTTAGAAGGCTGGTTAATCGACTCACTGTTGTTGAATCCCTATTGCTGGACACGTGAGAAAAGTGTGAGTTACAGATGCTTTCTACCTCCTGGAGGCAGCCGCTCACACACTCTCTTCCTAGGTGCCCTATCGTGTTCCATGGCAAACTGCCAATATGGCTGCGATGTGGTCAAAGGACAGGTGCGGTGCCAGTGTCCTTCCCCTGGCCTGCAGCTCGCTCCTGATGGGAGGACCTGTGTGGGTGAGTGCACTAATGAAGCATCTGTCAGGAGATGCTGTGGGGTTGAGGAAGGCAGGCGAAGGCAGTTACGAAGGGCAGGAGGAAGCATGAGGCAGAGGGAACCATTCACAAGTGCGTAAACACTGCAAGAAACAGTACTGTGTTCAGGAAAATGGGAATTCAGCTTCTGCAGTCGAGAGGGAAGAGAGCAATGGAGCTGAGCAGGTCACCAAAGGCTTTGTCAAAACATGCATTCTGGGTGTATCGATCCCCAGAACACTGAGATGGCAGTTTAGATCGGGGCAGAGTTTGGACTTTCTAAACCTGGCTGAGCTGCAGACTAGTTAGTTGTGTAAACTTAGAAAAAGAACTGCTTTTTCTTTGAGCTTGGGTCTCCCTTTCTTTAAAATGTAAATAATGCCGCACAAAACCCCTGCAAGAGATGAATGAGATCATGTGTTCCAAGAGTTCCGAAAGCTCAGCAGTCTCCTGCCTGGAGCTATTCACTAATTAAGACCCATTTACTAAGTAGTTGCTTCATTCAAGACACTGTGCTAAGTGCTGGTTCCAGAGCAATGGGCAAAGCACATGAGGTTTTGGTCCTTAAGAAGTGGACAGAAAATAAGTAATACTCAGTAAAATGACTGGCCTTGCTAAGTGCTAGCAGAAGGTGGTAAGAGAAACAAAACTTGAAAGGGCCTGTCTTAAAAAATCACCCTTAGGGCATTCCTAAAGTTAGGCGGGGCCATTAGCTACATGCCAAGGGACCGGAGGCTAAGAGCATGGGCTACTACTCTTCCATGATTCCCAACACTCACAATGCAACTCACAACCATCTGTAACTCCAGTCCCAAGGGATCCAACTGCCTCTGTCCACCTTAAGCACAAGACATGCACAAGGTGCATATTTCTACATGCAGTTAAAGCAGTCACACATAGAAAATTTACAATAAAGGTAAAGAAAGGCCAGGGGACTGGAGGAGAGAAGATTGGCAGCCTAGACCCAGGACTTTCTGTCTCAGTCTAAAGCAGTTGATGCTGACTGCTAGACAGGTCCCAGCAATCTTTTAGAGGTCGAAATAAAAGAACATTGTGGTGGCTTAGGAGTTGTTGGAAGGTTTTAGCACACATGCTTCTAGTTCAAGCAACTAAGTAGATGGTGTCATATTTACTGCATCTGGTTGAGAGAAGAGAAGAATTCGGTTTAGGAGGAAGCCTGGAGGTGTTGATTTTTTTTTTCTTTTTTGTCTTGGGGCTGTTCCGATGTGGAGTGTGTTGCAGGGGTAGGCGGGGATCCCAGTTACAACGAGCTCCCATCTCTGCTCTCCCTAAGATTCAATTAACTTGTGTTTCTAGATATTGATGAATGTGCGACCGGAAGAGTCTCCTGCCCTCGATTTAGGCAGTGCGTCAACACGTTTGGGAGCTACATCTGCAAGTGTCACGCTGGTTTCGACCTCATGTACATTGGAGGCAAATATCAGTGTCATGGTAAGGAAACTGTCCCATCCCTGTGTATTCTTTCTTCCTATAGCATTGAGGGGTCTCCAGCTGTAGTCATAGCTAAGTCCAGGGACAAGGGAGGGAGAGAGGCATTGAATGAGCAATGTCACCTTAACCCACTAGTCATTCTGGAGTCATGGGTACTTGTCTGTTCCCTGCCATTTTCCGGGGACCTCTGTAAGGCTGTGTGCTTTATCCCTTTACTGTTACCTCTGCCTGTCCTTCGACCCCTGCTGCAGACATCGACGAATGCTCCCTCGGACAGCACCAGTGCAGCAGCTCTGCGCGATGTTACAACATCCACGGGTCCTACAAGTGCCAGTGCAGACATGGGTACGAGGGAGACGGACTGCACTGTGTGTGTGAGTAACGCCCCTCCCCCTCTTCCTCGGGGAAACATGGGGAAACATAAATAAAGGCCGTCACCTAGGAAGATGAGGGACACAATTGGTTGCTGACTGAGTGACTTTTCATACCCACTAATATCAGCCTGGTCTTCTGTAAACAGGAAAATCAGTTGTTGGGTAGCTTAAAAAAAAAAAAAAAAAAACTTCTTTAAAAAGACTCTAATGCATTTTAATTTTAAAATCTTTAGAATTCTCTGAGTAATGTCTAGGAGTTTCTTTCTTTCGGCTAGAAAAAAAGATGGAGCCCTTCCCTGGGATCAGAGCGTGTTGCGTCTGAAAAAAGACAACCATTGTTGGCATTGCAGTGTGATAACTGGGCATCTTCTGCATGTTTCTCTTTTGGTTTGTGTATCTCCTAACTCTAGGGCTGAAAATAATTCTAATGTTTATCTTCTCTACATTTAAAACTGCTTTGCTTTTAAATTTTCCTAAGTTATCTTTGGAACCGAGGGTTACCAGATACACATGAAAAATGCATGCTCTTAAAGATGAAAGTTTGACAAACCAAAGGCCATAATTTGCCACACGTTTCATGTAACACTAGATAATTTTTAAAAATTTCCTGAGTAAAATATTTACTGAAAAATCACAGGGCATAAAATCCTGTGGATTGAAGTGTTTTTGAAGCGTTGTGAAGCCATCTGGAGGCTGTCATTCCGGGCAGATTAAATATTGATTTTTTTTTTTTTTGGTAAGGATTATCAATGGGAAATATTCTACAGATAGTTATTTTAACTTCAGAAAAATGTCTCTTTAGAAGCAAATGTAAATTGACAAATGTGAAGAAAAGCCAAGTATAACACTAATTTTTTTAAAACATAAATTAAATACATTTAAACTATAGGAGGAAAGTCTCTGCCTCGTTTGTAGGTTTGTGAGCACGGTTACCTAACACACAGGCAGGAGGGCACACAGCACAGACTGCCTTCCTCAGAAAGTGTGATCTTTCCATATTTTGGGAAAATACTGATTTCTGTTGCTACTGCTTTATAAATATTGAAACATTTTTTGTGCGTCAAATAATACATATTCATTACAGCAACAGCAATATATTTTTGCATGTATCCTAACACACACATATTTGTTATTCAGGAAATAATGTGACTCCTTATAGAGAAGATGGGAACTGTGGAAAATAGGGCTCAGTCACCATGAGGTGTTTCTGTGCACGTGTTTTCATGGCACTTTCCTGTGGCAATTGTTAGAGAGAAATATTTTTACACTAATTTACATTTTTGAAATTTTTTTTTTCAGATATCCCTAAAGTCATGATCGAACCTTCCGGCCCAGTTCGTGTGCCAGAGAGAAATGGTACAGTCTTAAAGGGTGACGGAGGCCAAGCTAATAGGATTCCTGATGCTGGAAGTACTAGGTGGCCCCTGAAGACGCCATATATCCCTCCTGTCATTACCAACAGGCCTACTTCCAAGCCAACAACAAGACCTACACCAAACCCAACACCACAGCCCACTCCACCACCCCCACCACCCCTCCCAACAGAGCTCAAAACAACCCCACTCCCACCAACCCCAGAAAGGCCATCCACCAGACCCACCACTGTAGCACCTGTTACCAGTACCGCCACACGAGTAATTACGGTTGACAACAGGATACAGACGGATCCTCAGAAACCCAGAGGAGATGTGTTCAGTAAGTCACAGAAAGTATTATCTTTTTAAAGCTGTACGTATCGTATTTTAGGTGGATGAGTGTTTTGCCCTCATGGATGTGATGTATACTCTGTCCATGCTCACATAGGCCATTGGGTTTCCCAGAAGTAGAATTGCAGTTGGTTTTAAGCCACCACGTGTGTGTGCTGGGAGTCAAACCTGGGTCCTTTGCAAGAGCAACAGCTGCTACTGGCCACCAAGCCATCTGTCCAGCTTCAATTATTATCTTTCAAATGACTCTTTAAGATGGCGCTCAACCCCAGGCAATCTTTTTAGTAAAACCAACTGCTAACAAGAGTTGCTGTTTGAGGCCCATTCATGGTGACTGACGCATGGTGTTAGAAAGCTGTGTGAAGAGTCAGTGTGACCGGGCAAGGAGGAATGGATGTGCACAGATGGGGAGGAATCTTACAGACCTCAGGTAGCAAAGCACAGGTCGGTCCAACGTGGGGGTTCTCACATGATAATGTTCAAATGTGGGAACCGTGCTAATGATGTTTAACTTGTAACCTAACTGTCTGCTCATTCAGGGGAAAATCTGAGCATCCTCTGGGGGTTGGGGGTTTGGATAGAGTGTGTTAGATATTGGGCTTACAAAGACTGGGGTACTGTGTCAGTGAATGGTATTTTTGTAGCCTGTTAAAGGAGTGGACTGGAGGAGTCAGGTTTGCGACTTTATGGATTCCTGAGTGAAGCTGGATCGAAGGGATGAAGGAGGAGAGGCGTTCTAGCTAAAGGAGGCAGAGAAGAGAGGGCCAGCAGCAGGAAGCAGTGTAGACTGCCAGCTGCAGGGTTACATCAGGGTCATGGGCTGAGCATCTCCCCTCAGACTGGCCTGGCTGTTCACTGCTGTAGCATGAAGATAGGGTCATATTTAAGATTCCTTGCCCTTCACAGTTACGGAGCAGAGGGTAAAACCCTCAGCGGGACCCTCAAGTGTGAAGGAAAAGGCCCTTCTCTCAATCCCACACTAAGACTGTCTCGTCTGAGTCTGCTCACTTACCGAGTTTCAGTCCACCTGTTAGCTTACCGTGTTGTAACATATGCCTCCCCTTTTATCTTTGTTCATCACCAATTTACTCTATGCTTTGTTCCTGTGACGGAGCCAAAGTGCAGACTTAAATTCAATGTCCCTGTTTATGTTTTTTGACATAAATAGAATACTGATGCTTGTAATCCTTTACAGTGTATGTGTGTACACATGTGTGTGCAGGCATATATCCACTCGAGTGTGTGTGCACTATGAAAACCCCGGGACAACATTGGGTGTTTTTTCTTAGGTCCAGTCAACTATTTTTGTCTTGTGAGACAGTGTCTCTTATTGGTGTGGAACTGCCCAGTAGGCCTGGCCTGCTGGCTGTCGAGGTACAGGGACCATCTCTGTCTGATCTCCAGTGTGGTGGTTATAACAGTGTACATTCTCAGGTCTACCTCTGTATTTTTATCCTGACTTCTAGATTTCCAGGTTCAACTTAAACACTGTACTGACTGAACCGTGTCCCCAGCCCCCTGTAACAGTTGTCATTCTTCTCAAGAGAACACTTAAGCTGTTTTGGGTTTTTGTTGGTTTTTTGTTGTTGTTGTTGTTTTGTTTTGTTTTTTGTTCATTTGTTTTTGCCTACATAAGATTATCAGATTTTTGTTTATGGTTGTTGTCCATTTAAAGGGAGATTGAGATTCATTTTATTGTGGTTGTACATATTTTAGGAAATCTTAATGAGTTTTTGGATGGTAGCTCTCAAAATAGACATTTCATATGTGCATATCTATTCTTAATTGATTTTTAAATAATTTTTTCCTGTGTTACCCCTTTGTATTTTCCTATTTTTTAGTGATCATAGTATAATGTGATGTTTTACTCACGTCTCAGCCAAGTATGATATGCACATTATTTTGCTGCCTTTATTGGTCATGAAAAGTTGGCAGCATAAATATGGCGTTGGAGGTCCCTAGAGGTATGACTCTGTGGTGGGGTGGGGCATAGCTCCAGTGAGTGTGCAGAGTGCTGGCAGTGTGATCCTGCCCTGGAAGATCACCTTGGTCCTGGGCCAAGGCTGTCATGTGCAACACGTATCCTTACCAGGAGCAAGTCGACTCTCTCTTCATCTTCAGCAATGACTACTCTTCAATTTGGTTCATGCATGGGAGAAGATTCTGGAGAATTTTTGTTTTTTGTGGTTATTATATATATTCTGAAAAGTGAAAAGCTACCAAGCTTTTTAGTCATAAAAATTATGTATTCACTGTGAAAAAAATGTTAGCACAGTTTTAGTTCAACTACACTTTTAAATCTTAAGAAAGACTATATGTGAGACATCACTGTTTCTTGCTACAAACTTTTGCCCTCTAGACCAAGTCTTCTCTCTCCTGGTTTATAGATCCAAAATCTACCATACATCCATAATGTAGATGATTGTGAAATCCTATGTTTTCCACATTTTTGGAAACATAGTCAGGCACTGGTGCTGTAGGTCACACAATGAAGGATTCTGTCCACCGTGAAATGTATTGATGTTAACAAAACTGCGATGTTATCCATTTAGAACAGTTACCTCAAAGCACACGTCTGTTTCCTAGCTCTTTAAGTTAGTTAAAATGAAATTTACTTTATAATTTTATCATATGAAGGTTTTTCTGTTTTAAAAGTTTGTTTGTTTATTTTTATGCAAGAAAGGCTTTGGAAACAACATAGACTTGCTCAGAGTACCATCAGCACCAACCTTTTGTCCCTTTGCTACTGCTACAAGACAAAAGGATACAGAATTGCAAACTTCTATTTTAAACATCAAATCAGTGGTTTTTGTGATAATCGCCATGTTCTCTGGCTATTTTAATTTGGGGTCTAGAAGCATTACTAACGTTACATTACTTAAGTATCCAAGAGCCTTCTTACATCACCTGGCCTTCTGAGGATGCTCAAGTCACACCCATCAAACCCAACGTTCCGTCCCATAACCCAGCTCAGAACCGAGACATTCTTATGTTTAACCTAAATTTATGAAATCACAATGTTTTTGTAGACTCAGTGTAATGGACTGGGTTTTTGTTTTAAGATTTACTTCCCAAGTACTTCAAGAAATACTCCAGAAAAGGAATCACCTCTTTCTAGTTTGACTTTGTTTCGTATTACAGCTATATTCAGCTTGTTGATTCTGAAAGCCTTCCCAATGACCCATTATTTTAGATTACACTTTAACTTTTACCTCATATAGGGCAACATAGCCATTGGCAATAAACATGCTGGAATCAATAAACATGATGGAAAATTCTATATCTACTGTGCTTTTAAATTTTAAGCCTGGTGCTGAGACTTAGTTTAAATTGTAGAAAAGAAATATGAAGCTAGGCTGAAGCACTTGGGATGGATTCCTTCTGGGACTTTTTACAAGACACTGACTGGGGAAGCTTGGTTTTGCTTCATATCTCTGGAATTTATGAGTTTGCAACTTTGCTCAGATGCTCTGTTTACTGCCTCGACAGGTAATTCTTTTCCCAGGTCTTCTTTTCCACCAAGTGGGTTTAAGGTCAGAGGGATTCAAGTAAGAAGTGTATGGATAATGGTTACTATACCTATTTACTTTAACCGTAATGGGACAAATAAACATATTAAAAAGTCACCTTTCGTGCAGGATATGAAATATGGAGCACCTGTTTCAAAATAAGAATTGTCTAAGGCACTGATAATCTGCCTTCGTAATGCTGCGGCCCTTTGATACAGTTCCTTGTGTTATGGTGACTCCAAGCATACATTTTCATTTCTGCTTCATAACTGTAGTTTTGCTGCTGTTATGAATCATGATTCTAATGTTTGTGGAGATGGGATTGTCAAAGGGGTTGCAACCCATAGGCTGAGAACCAAACCTAAGGAATCTTAAAGATTTGCTTTGTTAATGGGACTAGAAAGCTAACCGGATGCATTTTCAGAGCTAATTGCAAACTAGCTGATAGGCTGGTTTGAACTGTACTAATGTCCCTGACAAAGTGTGACATTGTCCTTCTTCCATCGCTGGGACAAAGCAGTGTGTTTCTCTAAGTGTGTTTCATGGGCCGTTAGCTACCTGAAACGTTATGCAGGTTCTGAGGTCAAATCCATTAAGAAATACTGAGCTTAGCTACGCCAACTAGCTGTGTTAGCTGTCAGGCTCCTCAAGACTTTAGTTTGCTAATGTCACTGTAAGTCTCTAGGAGAAGCCTCACACAGGATGTAACATCTTCAGATAGATTTAACCATGGATTCTTTAACTTGGTGAATTAGAATTCTCTGCAACCAGTCTTGGCTGAACTAGGCAGTATGTAGACCACTCACCACAGTAACCAAGAGTCCTGACTAAGTAGCTTGCACTGAATGCCATGCTGAGACTAGTGAGGCTGTTCTTAGTCCGGTGGAGAGAATCATGTAGTGAGCAGACAAGAGCAGAAAAACAGATTTAAGTGATAGTGTGCCTATCTGGATACAGGGGGTCACTAGAGAACTTGGACTAAACACAAAAGCAAGACCCTTCTGTCCACGATGGTAGAAAGCTAAGAGCTATGTAAGCACAAAGATGATAACGGTCTTAGTAGAAGAAGTTACAGGAGATTGCATCCTGATATAATAGTCAAATGAATGAAAAAAGACATCAATTTTAAAGTTACTTTGAAAAATAATCCATTATATATATATATATATATATATATATATATATATATATATATATATATAAAGTTTTACCACAATTGGATATAAAATACATGACTCCATATGCTTGGATGTGTATGAAAGTCGGGAAGAAAGAAATTCCAAAGCAATAACCATGGATATATGATATTTCTGGTGCTTTGAGTGATTTCCATTGCCTTTTTGTTATCCCTCCGCAGTGATTTTTAAACTCTCCATAGTTGTCATTAAGGACAACCATGATTTACTGCGATGATGACTCTTAAGGAGAGGGTAATAGACCCCACTCTCCCCAAGGAAGAGTGAAGAATGGGGTTGTAGTTTTTCAGACAGTACCCTAGGGAGCTCTGGTTTTTAATCACGCCAGTTTCATTTGAAACATTTCTAGTTTTTCAAAATCCATTATGGGTTTCATTAACTTCTAACTCCTCAAAAATGTCTTTAAAATAGAATGTGCCATAACTGGCCAATTTCAGCCAAAAGACTGAGATTACTAAAAGGAATATAGTATCACTTGGGCCAGCAGACGTATTTTTCCCCAAAAAAGTGTTTTCAGAATTCAGGTTGAACTAGAATAAGCTAAGGGACTTACTTACTCAAGGTTCCTCTAGAGAGTATACACCCAAACACACTGTCTCGAGTCTTCAGTGGATGTTTAGATTATATTCGAGTCTTAGTAAAATGAAGACACTAATTCAATGGGGCTCGGATAGGGTCTCAGACTGCTCCCCCCACCCCACCCCACCCCCCGCACACTCACGGGAAATGCTGTTGATATGTTTGCAGGCCAGATTGTGTGGCAGGGTTCTCTAAGCCCCAGTGACAACCCCTATCCAGCAGAACCACATCGTGCATAAATACAGAACTAGCCAGCTGTAGGATGTTCACAATACAATGATTACAAAATAGACATCGACTGTCCGTGCCATATAAAACAAAGGGAAAGGTGTTAGAAATTCAAGACTACAGAATATGACGTAATTATCGTCTGCCGAGGTCTTTTACAAGTGGCCATGTCTGAGAACCAGTCTTGTTGCTGGCGCTGTTATAGAACAGGCAAATGGGTTGAACACGCAAGTAGCAAACAGAAAATGGAACATCCCTTCCTTCCTCCTGACCGCTGCGCCGCGCCGAGCCATGCTGTCTTTCAGGTTTTTGTTTTGTTTTTCTATTATTTTTCTTCTACAGATATTGTAGTTCGTAGATCCCAGCATTTTGAGCCATGGACATATTTTAGTCTCTCTTCTCACCTGGGTGCCGACTGAGTAAATGATTGTTTCGGCAGAGGGGTGAGAAGGTTCGGGGACCGCAAGACCTGCAGAGGCCCCAGAACGACGCAAAGGTCTCCCCAAGATTAAATCTTTGCCAGTTCTTTAGCGAAGTGAGTTGCCGCCGCTAACAGGTCAGGGTCTGGTGCACTGGATTCTGCAAGTTCTTAAGATGTTTTCGATTTGTATTTTAATAGAATTCTGTGGCAAGTGAAAGAAAATAAACGGCTCTTTTCAGAAAGTCCAAATTGAGTTCTTAGTGAACGAAGAGACCTAGGTTGGAAATCAGAAAATTTTAAAGCTCTGTGCGCATTTGCTTATAGAGTTATAATTTAAAAGACTGTGTTGGGGGCACATTGCCAAACTGTTCCATCTGCTTCTGCAGCTGAGTACTGAGGTATTTGTAGCATGCACTTCACTGGGCAGTGTTAGGAGTTAGATGAGAAGGTCCGTGCAAAACACGTGTCACAGCGATTATCACGCAAGAACATTAGCCATTTCTAAGACCTCTGATGCTGCGTTCATTTGTACGGTGATAACAGCCTTCCCTAATAATTCATAAGAGAAGCCTTACATTCTACTGATGACCAGTTCTTGGATGCTTTTTGTTACAGTTCACTAC
Organism: Micromys minutus; assembly: GCF_963924665.1. Taxonomy (NCBI): domain Eukaryota; kingdom Metazoa; phylum Chordata; class Mammalia; order Rodentia; family Muridae; genus Micromys; species Micromys minutus. The sequence continues at coordinate 65,147,766 of NC_137973.1, read as the reverse complement.
AGTTTTAATGCTATTTTTGGCCAACGCTCTATTTTCAAAATGGATGGATTTCATTAATAGCTGTGAACAGAAAAAAATATTAAAATAGAGCCGAGCTACCTGGCACATACTTTGCTTACCAAACAACCGGAAAGCTGTGTTTGGATCAGGTAACACACACAAAGTTAAACATGTTAAAATAGAGACCACTCCCCGGCTTCGTCACTGTGGATCTGGTGAGAGTTGTCTCCCAGAGATGGCAATAAACGAAAGTTGTGATGAGGTGACAGACACAAAGCTCCCTTCCTCTGTTGACTGATGGTTTGAATGAGTGAGCCATGCCCGTCCTCTACTGTAGGCGGGCTCCATACTCGGGTGTGCTAGGCTCAGTTCAAGGAGCCCTACTGGGCCTTTTCTGACACCTGTGTGGTGTGCACACTGGCCCGGAGGAGCCTAGCCTTTATGGTTTGCTTTGGCTTAGAAGAGGGCAGGCGGACCAAGCCTGTGGGATATTCTCTTGATTCTTTTAGCCATGCTTAGTGGAGAACTAAGATTTAGAGTCGTCTTAGGAGCTCCCTGGGCAGTGCCTTTGAGTTACTGTGAAAGGCACAGCCTATGGGAGAGTTGGGGTCTGCTGCCATTATAGCCTGGTTGCTGAGCAGCTGGGCCTGTGTTCACCTCTCACCAGGGAGGTAAGTTTTGCCAGTTCTGTTCATTGCTCTCAGTCTGTCTTCCAACCTGCAGGTCCTCTCTATGGGATAAAGTGCTGGCAAACAAGATATTATTTCTGTAGGGGCTCAGCACCCAAGATTTGCCTGAGATACTTCTTAGATGGGAATAAGGAAATTACAGACTCATTTCTGATCGTTTTATGTTTTTCTCTTTGCTTCGCATATCCTACATTTGGAGCAGGAGGGAGAGGGACGAATCTTGCCCCATAAAGCCTTTACCATTCATTTCCATCCTTCACCCTGTTGCCTTTTAGAATATCTATGTGGGTCCCCCCCCCTAAAAAATAGAATAGGGTTAGAGAACATCCATATCTTTCTCTTCAGTGCAGCAAACCTCTAAACATAGAAAGAATTAAAGACAGGGTTATCTGTTATCTTCAACAACAAATGCCAGAATTGGCCTGGGCAGTGTCACAGGAACCACCTTAAAGAGGATGTGAAAATGAAAACCTGCCTTTGAGGAATAATGCTCACAGGTTTGCAAGCAGCTTGGCGGTGGGAGGTGTGTGTGGTTATTTACATCTTCCCTGTGTCGACTCTGAAGGTTTTACTGGGTAAAAACTGCAGCTGACTACTCGGGACCTCATATTTTTCAGTATGTGGCTGTGGTCCCAGCCCTGGAGAGATTATATAATAGAATTCACCAGGACAGCAGTTTGTGCGAGGATGAATTCTCTTCACAGCTGCTTTCCCCCGTGGGTACCAGGACTCTGTAGCCATTGTGAGAGTCCTGTGTCCTGAGCCCGCTGCAACATACTTACGCCCCTCAGTCTTCACCTTTAGGCTTAGTGCCCTCTATACCGCACAGCTGTCGTTTGGGATTAGTACTATCTGTATCCCATGGTCTCCACATCTGCATTTAGTACCTTCTTTCTTTTAGTTATGCAGAAGGTTGTTAGAAACAACAAGCAAGATCTATCTATCTATCTATCTATCCATCCATCTCTACCTATTTATCACCAACAACCAAGACTGCTCTATTTATCCACCCATCCATCCTTCCATCCATCCATCCATCATCCATCCATCCATCCATCCACCCACCCACCCACCCATCCACCCACCCTTCCATCCATCCATTCATCTATCCATCCACCCACCTACCCACCCACCCACCCATCCACCCACCCACCCACCCATCCATCCATCCATCCATCCATCCATCCTCCCATCCATCTATCCATCCATCCATCATCCATCCTCCCATCCATCCATCCATCCATCCATCCATCCATCCATCCATCATCCATTTTGAGGCTGGGCTTCACTCTGTAGCCCAAAACTCCCTATATATTTAAATTCATACTTATCTGCTTGCCTCTGCCTCCCAAACGTTGGGCTTAACACCATCTACCACCACACTACAAGAGTGTTTTTATTGGTGCAATATTGAATAATGTCAGAAAAAGAAGTTGGACAATGCTGTAAGCATGTGAGCGTTCTTTAGAGTAAGTCAGAAATGCTCTCTGCTCCCACTGTCTCTACGCTGCAGCAGAATGATCATTTTACCAGGCAAACTTCCTTAACCACCCCTGTGAAACCCTTTAGAGTGTTCAATTCCTACCAAGATAAAACCGAACCTTTCAACGAGGCTTCAAACAGTCATTGCACGGCTGCAGTGTCACTTGGAGCGTTTCTTCTTGATCTCTGCCTCTCCCCCAAGCTCTTCAGCTGACTGGGGGTCCCAAGCCCTTCGATCATGAAACTCTTCCTTAGATCTTAGTACAAACGTCAATTCTCAGAGAATCTCAGCATCTCCCCTTCCTGGGTGAGCTTTGCCAGGATTTCCCTGTCATACACACACTTGAGCCCATCTCCTCCTTTTCCATTAAAACCCCCATTATGTCATCTTCGCCTCAGGAATGTAGGTCGGATGAAGGTGGGAGAATATGTTTGTTGCTTTACGGTGCTTAGCCCGGTGCCCTGCATCTCATGGACACTCTGCATTTTGATGGATGCCCAGTGAGTGGGGGACTTTGAAGGAAAGAGGATGAATAGGCAGGAACATTGTTGACATCTTTCATTCTCTACAATCTTTATGATTACACCATTCTAGTTCTAAGAAGGTATCAAATGTGTTTCTGCTGATTGTGTATCTGAATTGAGTACTAACCAAAATACCAAGCAAGGGAGAGTAGTGAAAAACACGCATCTACCACAACTAGTCTGCTCTCAGATATTTTAATTAGTATTTTCTACATTCATTAAAATTGCTCCTGTGAATCAAAGGAAGCATTTGAATTTCACAGACATTTCAGTTTTATAACCTATTTTATATCAGACTTCAAGCCTATTCAGAGTCCTTTGATCACGATATAAACATCAACTATGTAGCGATGGCCTTAAAAACACCTCCTTTTTCAGATTATTTAGAATTTGTTCATACCAAAACTTTTTTTAACACATCAAAATACAAAATTATAAAAGGCTAAAGGAATCAGCAAAGATAAAAATGACTTAATTTTCAGAGTTCAGACCACCACATTGGTAATGTATTCCTTCTGACCCTACCTCCTTGTCTTTAAAGAACATTCTTGACATGTTGTTGAGACACTACTCAAGTTTCCCTGCTGATTTCAGATGATACATTCATAAACCATTACACTTGTCAGGCCCTCTGTTGACACTTCAATGTGATATTCTTAGTGAGTCACACCGATGCGGTGAGGAAGGTCAGTAACCTGGCCGGGGTCAGAGTAGAACACACAACACTCGCTGTAAGCGAAGGTGGGGCCAGGCACATCTCAATCCTTTGGGATCATCGCTGTTAATTAGATAACTGTTGGCATTGTCTGAAGTCTTACTGAGCCACCTGAGGCTTTGCTAGTGCTCTTTTGCAAATGCTTCATCTTGTTCCTTTCTCTTTATCCATGTCCCATGGTGCTCTCTCTACCACAGTGTGCCCTAAGCATCATTTTCATCACCCCAGCTTTGTGCTTTTTGCCTGGAAAGTTCTGCCTCTTTCCCTTTCAGTTTACAGAGTTCTGTCCAGAGGAAACCTGATGATCTTCCATGATAAAACAGCCTCACGTGTCAGAGCACTTGGACACATCATGAGACAGACTATTGCCATTGGACAGGTCTTTATGGAGGTGGAGTGGGGAGCTGCCAAAATGCCCTCAGACAATCCACTGCAGGGGTTGAGCTTTTCCATTTATGTTACTAAAGAGGAGAACAGACACACAATTTTGTCCTAATGTTTTTATAACTATGTCATGAGAAGCACATTTACCTAAAATGTTGTAGGTAATAAGGAAGGTGTTCTCTACAAGTCTGAAAATGAGAAAAGGAAAGATGTCCTTAGATGTAAGGCTGTCAGTCATCTAGCAGCCCCAGCAACCAGTGAGCAGCCCATCTACTTGGCTCATCCCTTGGATTCTGTTATCCCTGTCACTGTGTGTGTGTGTGTGTGTGTATGTATGTGTGTGTGTGTGTGTCTGTGTGTGTCTGTGTGTGTCTTTGTGTGTGTCTGTGTGTGTGTGTGTGTGTGTGTGTGTGTGTGTGGTGCTATAAAATGGAAAGTCACTCCCGTTTTGACTTTTGAAACAAAATCGGGGAAACAGTCCAGATGTAGTGAGCTAAAAACAGTTGCACATAGTAGAAGATTGTCATTTTTTAAAGTTCTAGCTAACAATAATAACATAACTAAAGGAAAAAATCTACTTGAATATCATCAGTTTTATGGTAGTCTATGCCCTTTATTCCTTGTCTTATAAAAATAAAGTATTAATTAGATTTCTGGCAAAGAGAAGGGAGTAAGGATTCCCTGGCTTCTGGTCAAGAATTCCTCTCCCCATCACAGCTTTCCTGAGCCGTTCTCTGCTCTCTACCCCTGCTGTTTCTTTAGGCACTTTTTTTCTTTCCTGCCCCTTCAAAGCTTCCAATGTCCATTGCTCTCCATGTTTGATGTCAGTGTCTGCCATTAGACTTCAAGTTTCACAGGATCTGGGTCCTTGTTGGTCTTGTGCACTTCTCTTGCTGTCTCCCTGGTACCCACCGTGGGGCTTGGCATTGGGTTAGAATCAAATATACATCGAATCAATGCATAAACAAGGGTTTAAATGAATCAGTCCTCTTGAAGTGCATTCTTAAGCTCTAACCCACTGGTGACATTGGTGAAGGTTGTTGACAGAGAACATGGGTTTCTGACAGAATCTTTGCAGTTGCTCAGTGATCACCAGGCCAAGCCCTGGAAATGTCATTTGAGTTGGATGTGATTGATGCCATCAAGGACCTCAGGGGACTAGCAGAGAGGTGTGTGTGTGTGTGTGTGTGTGTGTGTGTGTGTGTGTGTGTAGCTGCAGCTCCTTGCAAATGCATCAGGTGGAAATATAAAAAAAGGGACTATTGGTGACAAGTAGAGAAGAATTTAATTCTGCCAAGAGTAGGGAGTTTTCAGAGCTTTCTCTCAGATTATTCCGGGCCTGAAAGGGATGCTTGTTCCTGTTAATTAGTAGGGAAAGAGGACCAGTGTCAGGAGTGTGGGAATGAATGACATGCTTGGGCAGGGTTGTGCGTTTTGTTGTGTGGATGGTTGGTGCTCACCAGGAAACCTCCTGTATTTGATCTTACAGGAGTTGGGGGACCTGCTGAGGTCTGGAAGGCTGTGGAGATAGGTGTGGACCAGTGTACAGAAATGTGCACAGTGTCTTTGAGGGAATTAGGTGCTTTGAGACAACACAGAAAGTATTTACTAGTGCGTCTTTCAGGGAGATGAACTTTACAATTTTTGCTTAAAATTAGGAGTTGTTTCATAGCATGTTTTCCAAATGAATACTTGTTCTCCCCTGCCATGTTTGTGTGTGTGTTATATGTATGTGCATACATGTGAGTATATGTGTATGTATATAAAAAACACAGGTCAACATGGGTGTCTTCTTGTTACTGCCCACTTCCTTTTGGATTATCCAGTTTTTTTTTTTTTTTTTTTTTTGGAAGCTCAAGGATAATTTTATTAGTGGCTGAGAGAGAAGCAACAGGGCAGGCAAACTGTACATCTCCACAGCCTCTGGGAAGAGGGCATTGAGGAGAAGAGAAAGCCAAGGCTTTTACATCCGCCATGGAGGGAGATCTGAAGGAAGAAAGAAGGGAAAGCTGCACCTTTGAGTGAAAACTCAACAGCAGCAGTCACAGCCAAAATGAGAGCAAACAAATATCTTTAGCACTAAAGACCTGCAAGCAATTGCCTTCCCATCGTTTTCTGAGTCGCTCACCAGAGAAGCTCTGTCTGGCTAGGCAGACTGGCCAAATAATTTCAGGGATCCTCCTGTCATTGCCCCCACAGCACTGAACTTGTGGGTGTGTTCCCCTGCCTCAGCTTGTTACATGGGGCTAGGGATCCAAACTCGGAACTCTAACATATCCAGCAGGTACTTTACCAAACAAGCCATCGCCCTGGCCTATTAACTTGTTCTGGCTTAGAATTTTAAGAACTTTTGAAAATTATGGATTTTTTTCATTTATATCCAAGCAAATGTTACAGAATAAATCTCTGCACAGCAAGTTGTATCACTCTTCATATAAAATGAAATGAAGTGATAGGCTTTCTCCTTGCTTTTGCTAAAGATGTGGTATCACTGCAAGTTCTATTTAAAAAAAAAAAAAAAAAAAAGCCAACCATCGGCTTCTCTCTTGCAGTTCCAAGACAGCCTTCAAATGACGTGTTTGAAATATTTGAAATCGAAAGAGGAGTCAGCGCGGACGAGGAAGCCAAGGATGACCCAGGTAGAAGCTGTTACGTGTCAATCCTGACCCCCAGCCCAGTAAAAGAACTTAAAATTGTTTTTTTCAGCTGGGATAAAAAAATAATGGCTTTCATTAGTCTGAGGAAGTACCATATAGATCACCTGTCACATCTAGGGAAGTTAGCCGATTCTTTTGTGGTATTCTACAACATAGTTGGTTAAGTCACTTGAGCAAAAAATAATTATGAGTCATCATTTAAAAAAAAAATCCAAGCACTGTTTGAATTGTGAGATGGAAGTCATATTTTAACAGTGACAACCCAAAGGGGTCATGAGGTGGGAGCGCCCTTGGTTCTGTTTTCTCAGCTGAGCATCTGTTCCAGTCGTGCTGGCAAAAGATTTGCTGGCAAAAGATGCACATCATTTCCTTTTACGCTCAGGGCAAGGTGTTCTGTTAGGATGTTGGGTTTGGATAGGAGAAAACTCCTGCTATATAGATACCTACTGTTTGTATTCGCCGGCTGTGGTTTGTTGAGATTGTCATCCTGTCTCTCTGTCCACCTCCTTGTAGGTATTCTCATCCACAGCTGTAATTTTGACCATGGACTTTGTGGATGGATCAGAGAAAAGGATAGCGACTTGCACTGGGAGCCAACCAGGGACCCAGCAGGTAAAATCACATAATATAACACCTCCGGGCTCAGTTTGATCCTTTTGACCATTAAAACATTGTCCCTGCTGTGTATATTCCATCTTCTTTAAAAGAGGAGATTCACTAGCTATCTAGTAGACTCATAGCATGGGACATGGGTGGTTAATCGGGATGCTAGGTGACTTGCCTCAAAAAGCTTGGTAAATAGCACTTAGACTTGTCCTAGCATCATGATTTTCCAAATCCTTGTTGTGCCCAATTCCTCTGTGTGAAAGCAGCAACACAGAGGCCTGTCCCTCATGCCAACAGTTCCCATGGAATTTGGTCAGTTATGCGTCTCGGTTTGTGGAGGAAGATCTGAGCTGTAGATGATGGAGAAATTGAAACTACAGTGTGAAAATTACACAGCCCAGTGGCCCCCTGGAAACAACTTACTCTAAACCAGACCCCAAAGGAAAGAGTCCTTGCTACTGCCCTGCTTCCAAGAGATGCTTATTACAAAGCTAAGCTTATACTTAGCTCTTGGAAAATCAGTGGACCTGTAACTTGTTAATGCTTACTAATGTAAGCACTCAGGGCTCATGTAGTATTTTGCCTCCTTTCAAGAAGTAAACCTCCACACTGGACTCTTCCTTCCCTTTGGAATTAAATGGCTTTGAGTGAAGCCAACTCAATGGAAGGGTGATAAATCTGGGTTGTTTTTCTCCTTTGGTTCTGACTCTAGCTTCTAAGAATAACACACACACATGGTATAAAGGGAAAGTACTATCTTATGAGCATCTAAAGCCTAGTTTTATCATGCCACCGTGTCTTTAGAACGCAACACAGAAAGCTAGTTTGTGAGCACTTACAATGTAATGCAACAGTGGAGCAGGTGAGTGGGGCTTTGTGGCACACAGGTTTGAGGGATGGCAGTTGGCTCCCCAAGGATCCCAATAGTGCTTAGTGTGTCCTTCATCTGTGTATAGTGTCAACAAGGCTTCAGATAATTAGAAATTTCATTCGAGCTTCTAAAATTGAATTAAATATAACTGAAAAAACATTGAATTAAAATTGAAAGATAGGTAAGAATAAATATTTGAGGTGAACTGTTAAAATGTAAATTTTTCAATAAATTGATATAGTTTTTAAGATTTGTTATTATAACTTGGTAGTAGTGCACACCTTTAATCCCAGCACTCGGCAGGCAGAAGCAGGTGGATCTCTGAGTTTAAGTCCAGCATGGTCTACAGAGTGAGGTCCTAAATAGCCAGGGCCACACAGGGGAACTTGATTCAAAACACACACTCACACACATACATACACTCACACATACTCAGACATACACACACACACAAACAGACACATACAGGTTCTGTTTTCATTATAAAAAGTGATATAATACCACATAACTTTTAATTGTATTCACTATGTCTTCTCATACTCATATAGGGTAAGCTCCAGGCATAAAAATGTCACCGTCACAAGTGTCTATAAATAACAAAGACTCAAATAGCAGATGCTAATAGTTGGTATAATACCAGCAAAGTCTTCACCTCATTAATTTTATCTAATCCTCATCCCCATCCAGTGAATCAGGTGATACTTTCTTTATCTTACAAGAGAAGCACTGATCCCCTGAGGCAAATGTAAGCCTCCACAGGCCACAAAGCTAGGGTAAAGAAGTGTAATACATTGTAGAGTCAGCTCAGTGCTTGGAGCACTAGTACCTGTGGGCCTGTACCTGATGTGAGTCGGACTGCTGACTTGTAGTAATGTGCAACAGAAAGGTCTTCTGCAAGCTTGGGTGAGGAGCTTGTCAGTAAAGTTCATCGCCATAATGAGTAACTCTTGAGTCAGGTGCAGCATGAAGAGTAAGGTACAGTATGAAGGCACACACATTCACGCTAAGTTTAAATGAATTCATTGGTTTTGTGGAAACAGGCTGGTTGTCATAGTCCTTGTAAAACAAACTAAATTGATTTTTAGAACACTTTTTTAGGACTGTGTACTACTTTGCAGCACCTTTCACTATTACCATACTTGCAGACATTTCAGGTTGTGGGTCAAATTCTTCTTGTCCTCTAGTAGGAGATAGATGAAATGTGAAGCAATGGGGGGATGTCTTAAGTGGTCATTGGACTGTGTTAAAGCAGAGCAATAGAAAGACTGTGGCAGCATCTTAGCTGGGCTAACACGTGAGCATAGATCTGCCTCCTAGAGGTTATTTCTCTAGTTTTTACATATTTTTTAAATGTGGATTAAATGGATAGGGAATTAAATATGAAAGAAAACTTGACATCATTGTGACTCAGAGTAGAGAGAAAGTGATTGTGTGTGGTAACAGAACTGTCACCCAAGAAGTTAGGTTAATAGGCTATATCCAAGGATAAACTCTGGTGGTAAGTATGACTCAAGCTCTAGAAACCAACCACAACTGTGGAAAGATGCAAGAAAGCCCTAAGGGAGAAGGATACAAATGTTTAGTACATAAGGAAGGTATGAGTGAATCTCATGACAGCTGTTTCAAAAAGATAGACTATACTGATAGGTATGGTCTTTTTCCACAATGTACTATATGCTATGGTGAAGTGATTGGTCCCCTTCTGGGGAGCCTTTGTCATCTGAGACTTAGCTGCACATCATTCAGAAGAGAGTGACCTGGATGGTGAGGTGTATCTTCCTTTACCTATGAAAAGTGGTGAAGGCCAGAATGTTTAATCTGGAGAAGAAACAATAGACTGTACTGTAACAATTGACCCAAGGTTGACCAGTTGTTCTTTGTGATTCAAATGGGCATAAGAAGTAGGACCAGTGCCAGAAAACAATGAAGATGGATATAAACTCTCAAAGAGAACTTTCAGTAGAGCTACAAGAAAGAACAGGCTGGTGGGAGAAGAGCCTTCTGCTGGAGATGTTTGGAGGGTTGGCCTCTGGTAAGATGTTGTTAAAGGACTAAAGCTTCGCCTGAGATGAGATGACCTCTTAATCCAGCTGTAAGGGTCTGTGGTCATGCAGAAAATGTGCCCTGTAACTCCAAGGGAATTGGCAAACAAGTTTTTAGATTGGATAAAAGGATAGAAGACCAAAGATGGCGGAGAGTTGGAGGATGGACAAATGAACAGCAGCTCACGTTAGCATGCCCTTCATAATCGGCCTCGGAGTGTGCTGGGGAATTCCGACCACACACCTCTGACCTCTACCTGTGTGCCTGCTCCTCCCAACAATTAGTCACCCAGTCAACAAAATTAAAGAAAACTGAAACTCAAGTCTGTGAGGCTGTAGGAGGGAAAAAGTGAAGCAACCTTATTCATCACTGTTACAATGTTAGAGTTGTGAATATGTTGTGAAAAGGGGTGTTGGAATCTCAGGCACCTTGGTTTGTTGGGTGTGCTGTCTGCATGCAGTGTCTAGAAAATGGCATTAGCATACATTCCATAGGGCTTAAGATAATCCCTGCTTTCTTAAGCCTTGTAAGCTCACTATAATAATCACCTTAGCTTCAACCACAGAAACACTTAACATGCACATAAAGTTTTTGGCCCTGTATTTGGTGGTGTCAATATGTAAGGAAAAGGAGCCAAGACAAGGAAGGAGAAAGCCAATGCTTTTTGTTTTTATTGACTTGGGTACATGAGTCAGCAAATTTCTGGCAGGTTTTGTTTGTTTGTTTGCTTGGTTGGTTGGTTTTTGATGTATTTTTGGAACATCAGCCATTTATCCAACAAATGACTTTAATTTTTACCCACTCTATCCTAAGATGCTAGTGGGGAGGTTTGAGGTGAGGATGGGACTGACTAGCTTCAGCTTTTGCAGCCCGCAAGGAGCACTTAGCACAGAGCAAGGGTGCATCACAGTTACTCAAAGCCCTTTATGACCCAGGAGAATGCCAACAGGTACTTGGTAGAGAAAAACATACTTGAAGAAGAAGACATCTGGGGTCTCTGGCCATGTCTTATAGAAATAGAACTTAAGGTGATGGTGATGGTCTGTCTCTGAACTGAAAAGAAAATGGCTTCTCCCACAGCAGATATGGGAGCTCAGCATTTCAACCACATTCTTCCTGTGGACAGATGAGTGTTGAAACTCCTAACAGCCTGTGACAAAAACCTCCTGAAGGGATTGTCATCAGTACAAGCACTGACTTTCGAAACACAACTTTCTTTTGCAAAGCAGCAGCCCCCATTTTACTGGTGCTTAACATTTTTTTTTTTTTTTTACATTGCACTTCTCTCACAAAAGAGAGATGAAAAATCTATAGCTATTGGGGTCTGAGGTCGGGAAAGGTGAGTTGTCAAAAGTGGGGGGAGGCTTTTATTAACTTCTTATGTTCTCTTAGATATAACAAGACACATAGGCAAACAGAGATACAGTTATTAATTTGTGTGTATGTGTGTGTCTTTTAAGTAATAACTTCCAACTACAGTTGACACCCCAGGAACGTTCAGAAAATTTCTCCAGGCTACCCGTGTATCTTCCTAGGGTTGGCTGCACCCCTGTGTGAAAAGGATAGCGAACTCTTTTTAACTCATCCTTCTGTATATTAGGACTATGTTTTTACATGCAGGGAGGAGAGAATAAGCAGATACAATGCTGTGTGTTTTATTGCCCTGAGATTACTTATCTAGAAGTAAATTTTATCCAGGAAATGTGGGGTCATTTCTACTAATCCTGTGCGGGATGCCCGACAGCAGAGTTGGTGAGGATCAGAAGGTAGTGAATTATGTGCCTAGGGATGGCTGACCCTGTTCTAAGGAAACAGCCACTTTTGGGTACTAATCATGAAATCATGCTTCGTTGTCTTTGTTCTTTCTGGGCAAAGTAAGTGGGTGTTGTTTGTAAATACCATAGCATTTATAACGGTGTAGAAGTAAGCTGTGTTTTTCTCCATAAAGATCTGGGATTCTTTAACAGTGGATGTTACAGTGTGACGTTTATTAAAAATCTCCTGTCCATGCAGTTTATGCTAGAAAGAAGCCCTCCTTTCCCATTCCAGGTGGACAGTATCTCACAGTGTCTGCAGCCAAAGCCCCGGGGGGAAAAGCTGCTCGATTGGTGTTACCTCTCGGCCACCTCATGCATTCGGGGGACCTGTGCCTGTCCTTTAGGCATAAGGTGACTGGGCTGCACTCAGGCACACTGCAGGTGTTTGTGAGAAAACATGGTACCCACGGAGCAGCCCTGTGGGGAAGAAATGGTGGCCATGGCTGGAGGCAAACCCAGATCACCTTGAGAGGGGCTGACGTCAAAAGCGTAAGTAGATCCCCAAACAGAAGCTCTGCTTTCATAGGGGAGCCTGGCAAGAAGCCTTGCTCTGTACAATTCAGGTCCAATGTTTTGTTGCTTTTTCTCGAGGGCTCCATTCATTGCCTCTTCCTAAAATTCTTTTCTGCTTCTTCATTCTTCTTCACTGCAACCTTGGCCCCACCCCCTCACTTGATCGTGAAGCCCAACTGTTTTCAATGAGAGGAAATTAGTAATAGAAAATATAAGGAAAAAAAGGTCTTCAGGGTTGTGATTAACAGTGCCTGCATTTTCTTTACCTTTAATTTTCACCTTCCAGCCTTTGCTTGGACAAGGATAACCTCTATGGCAGCTGTAGCTCTTCTTCCTATTTTTAAGTGTTTCTTTGAAGTTCGTTTTCCCCTTTGGCCCAGAGATAAGAGTTAAACAGCTCCGGGTGGGAGCCCAGATGCAGAGTTAAACAGTGTTGTTCAGGTTGGTTATAGTGGAAGTATTCAATGGGATGTAAATTGTATTTAATTTTTAAATTTTATCTTAAATAATCTAGTTCTGGGAAGTGAGAAAATGATCTGTCACATTCCACCAAATATCATGGGCGAGTTTCAGAAAAGGTCATCTTGATTTAGACGCTTACACAACTTTGGCCTGAAGTGTCTGTGTACCTTTTGCCTTTGTTTCCTTACAATGCATCTCTTCAAGTCACAGTATGGAAGGGTTTGTCTGGTTGGAAGGGAGCAGGAATACCCCACAGAGGATAAAATATGAGAGAGTAAGGTCTCCAGAAGCTCGGGGTTACACGGCCAAAGCAACAGTATACTTCGATTGTGGCACAGGCTCTGTCACACAAAGTGAGGGGTGAGGAGAGATTATCAAGAGAAAACAAAGACAGACTGTGAGACCTGCACCCTGTAGTTCTTTAGCCCCTCATTTCTCAGATTTATGTCCCACTCTTCCTTCTTCCTTCTAAACCTTGGCGATCTTTGACCATCGTCCCCTTTGTAAGCATTCCTGCAGTAAAACAGTGTGCCGTGGGAATGTCAGTTTGAAGAGTAACTGGTTCTGGGTACTTCGAGCAGTCGGAGGGCATACTGAAAGACAGGGGGCCTGGGACGAGGCCGACCCTTGTGCTCCAGAGTTTCCGTTTGCCGTAGAGACCCAGTCTTCGGTTTGGGGGAGGGGTTGCCTTATCATGCTCCGTGAGTGAGCACTGGGAAAGGGGCAGAGGAGGCCTGACCAGTGTATGCGTTCTCTCCTTAGGTCATCTTCAAAGGTGAAAAAAGGCGTGGTCACGCAGGGGAGATTGGATTGGATGATGTGAGCTTGAAAAGAGGTCGCTGCTGAGAAGACCATTGGCAGTGCCCCGAGCTAGCAGTGAATTTGTCTCTTTCCCTCGATTCCCAGTGCTTGCCTTGCCTTCTCATCTCTCTCTTATCTGGCCTAGGGCAGGAGTGGGTCATGAGGAAGGCTGCTTGGTGACTCAGGTCTTGGTGGCCTGTTTTTGTGCAATCCCAGTGAACAGTGACACTCTTGGAGATACCGCCAGGCCCCTCTGGGGTGGTACCTTCTACCTGTGTCTTCCTTAGGAAGGCCTTTGGCATGTGTGACCCGTGTCATCCTTCATCCTAGTTACAGGGTGGGCCTGCTAGTCAATTATGGGAGATGTTTTCCTTCTGTGCAAATGGTATTCTGTGATCTGTCCAGTGTTGTGCCATGAATAATATTGACTCTGCTACAGGATGATGTACAGCGTGCTTGTACAGCTAGTGCATCCTTTTCACTTAAGTTACTTCTGGCCTGACCTCAACTCTGACTCTTACTGCCATACACTTTATAACGGAAGGGTGCACAGCATATTAAGATGCATTTATTCTTGTAAACTGTGTCTTTCTATTAAAGACATTTATATAGGGTGGGCATGGAATTTCTGGTTAGTAATACTGTGTTTGTGTAAATGTGCTATTAATATAAGTATTTACCTGTTCCTAATATTCATAGACTCTAGGTGCAAAGTCAAAGGCAGCTTATGATCCTCTGAGCTAAAAAAAAAAATACATGGTGACCTGTCATCTATGACCTTAAACTGGCAGTAAGAAAACTAGCAGTGGTGTGCAACAGAGGTGGTAGAAAGGTGGCTTTATTTCTATGTCCTTGAGACTGATCTGTGCAGAAGAAAGTAAACCATTAAGGGAAGAGAGGACCTGTAGTTAATAGATAAGACCCCTATTTCCAGCTTTTTTCATCGTTACAAACTGCCACCAGTGATCGTTGTAAAGATTCTGTGAGGGGAAGTGGAAGACTAGGTGAAAGCCCATGAGACAGGCATTTATAATGAGCTTTAAATTGGTAAGGTTTCCACAAGCGAAGCCCACAATGTTACGTGAGGCTGGGCTGGGAAGCAGGCCTGTGCACTGAGGTGACCCACGTGATGATGGAATGACACTCACGAAACAGACGAGAACAAGATGGGAATTTTAGTATCCACAGAGCCCTAACCGTGTCTCCTCCTTGTCAGACCTCTGTATTAAAAACACACAACTTTACTGAGTCAACTTTCTCCTTACGTTTCTCTCGTCTCTGATTAAATAATCAAAATATTTTCTGCTGTCTTTGCCAGGAGACACACAGATGATTACAGGGTTGGAAAAAAAGATCTATGGTGAAAAACTAAAGGAACTGGGAATGTTCCGCCTGGAGAAAAGAAGACTGAGGGGCAGACCATGGGGGCTCTTCCAGTCCTCGAAGGGTTGGCACCAAGAGCTTGGAGAGCATCTGTTCTCCACTTGGACTGAGAATGGAACCATAGGAGACAGGCTTAGGCTAGAATATGGGGGGAGCATCTCCTGGCAGGGACAGCTGCTAAACCCAATCCTTTACAAAAAAACAAGTGTGAATCATAGTCTCTCTCTATCCCCCCCCCCTCCCTCCCTCCCTTCCTCTCTCCCCCCTCAACTTCTATCTCCATCTCTATTTTATGTATTTAAGGTGCACTTACTTCAGGGTGAAGTGCAGGGTTATGGAATCTTGAAAACACTTTGGTCCTCACGGTAGTTCATAATAATGGCAATCTTCAGAACTAGACTAAGCAATTTGGACTGAGCTCTAAGTTTGGCTTTTTGCTCTCAACCTCCTGCTGGAAAGGGTTCAAAAGGAAATGTCAAGCTCATTAAAATGGTGTTCACTCAACAGCCAACCCAGCAGTATTAAAAGAACAAATCCCCAAATTATTTATTCCTGGAGAGGTCCTGTCACACAGGTGCTGTCATTTTAATGATGCTCTAATATGACAGTGCTAGTGGTTTATTCCTGGGTAAGGGTGATTCCCCATGGTTTGTTCAGTAGATGCTTAGACTTGCTTTTCAAAGAGACCCCAAGAAACATGACTCTGAGAGATTTTTGTGTGGTGCTTTGCCTCTGATTTGCATTGACAAGTTACCAAAGCTACTGAAGGTGTGTCAACCACAGCACCGTTAGGCCCCCGCCCCCTTCTGTGGCTCACTTTCTCACTAGGAGCTTTTCAAGTTCCACAAGCTGGTATTGCTTTCTGAACAGGTCCATCCAAGTGACTTTGCCGTTTAGCCCAATAGAGGCCGAGCGTGAGCTTCTGTCATAGAAGAACACCTAAGATGTTCTTAGATCCATTCTTCCAGGATTCATTTCCTGTTTGGTCATGTAACTGCACAGCTGAAGAAGAGAGGGGGAAGGAATTGCGAATTTCACTCTTGGGTGCCAATAAGACATTGCACTGATGGAGAAAGTTATCCAAAGTACTGTAGAACACCTCGTTCATTATTTAATGTTTTCTAAGGTGAAAACTGTTTGTGGTTTTCAAAATGGACAAATAAAAGCAATCTTTGTAAATAAAGACACTGTTAATACTGCCACTTGTCTCTTCCTTGCCTTTTGACTTCTGAGTTCTGTGACTGGGCTCCCGAGGTGACACACTGCTGTTTCAAAACTGTGCTCAAATTTTCCTTACCACCTGGATTAGTGCAAACACTGAAGTTTCTGGGTTAAAAATATGAAGCCCATTCATCACATGTCCAGACAGGAGAGAGATCAGGCCACTGGGACCCATGCTTGCCCCAGTAAATTAGTTACATTTTGTAATTTACTGAAAACATTGCTTTCTATGCCAGGACAGGCTATAGGTAAATACTTAGGTATATATTACACATTAACCTTTTATTAGTGATCTTGTTAATTTATAACACTACATTCCTCAGTCCCTTCCTGGTGGAAAGAAAAATAGCTGCAAAGAAAGAAGAAGATGAAAGCATACAGGAATAAAAGTCCTTGCACAGAATGAGGGAGAACACACTTGCCACTGCTCTAGAGAGATCACACGGGTGAAGTTCTTGTGAGCTCAAGGTATATACAGTCACAAGGAAAAGCTGCACATGGCAAAAACATGCTTTTCCATAGAGCCATATAAAGGATACTTTAAACGTTGAGGAACAGCAGCAAACAGTAATGAGTAATTGGACTTAAACATGCCTGCCACACCTGACAGGGACACGCAAACACACTCCAAGAAAACTTCCGTGTTTTGAAGAAACTGAGGTCAGGAGACTTGTTTTCTCACAAGCACTTAGAATTCTCCTCATACAACTTCATTCTTGGACCGTGTTCCAGCAATGGTGAATGTTTTCTTCCCCATACTCAGTTCTCTTTAACTGCTGGGACCCAAATCCTTTAATTCAGATCTGCTCTCCTACCTTGGGGATTCTTTGTAATTCGTTCAAGATCTGAGGAAATCCAGTTGAAGTCCTGCTGAGCTCTCAGAGGTTGGGGGAAGCAGATAGAAAGGAGATTGGGGTGTAGTGGTAACAGATATTTGAGTAATGTGTGTGACCCTGGGGGCCAGTGCTGAGCAGACTTCGCCATGAGGTGTTTCAGTCTAGAGATGGGAAGAGACATTTTTCAAAATCACAAAAGCAAAATTGTCATTCTGAAATATGTATTGAGGGTTCTGAGGCTGAGGGGACTAGAGGACCTTTTCGGAGCTTTCTGAGTGTCACCATGCCTGAGAATCCCCTGCAGGTATATTTAAACTCCCATTTCAGCCTGGCAGGGATGGGACTCGAGTTTATTTCTAATGCATTTCTAGGTGATGCCTGCACTGTTGATCCAGGGGCCACAGTGTGGGTGACAAGGCTTTGGTGACAGTGAACTGGGCAGGAACATCATTAGTGTTCAGTGTTAGATGGGCTGAAGGTCAGTGTTTGCAAGATCTACATTAATAAAACAGTAAGTCACTGTTATTAATAATATTTCTTTCTGGAAAAAAATATATATGCCTACCTGGTACAGAACATTACTTTGAACAGATAGCAGGAATTCATAACTAAAAAAAACATAGATATAAATGAACCAGGCAGGCAGCACAGATTTGTGGCATCAGTGTGGGGGAAGTGGGTTGTGCAGGTGGGAAGAACATGAGTTCAAGGCAGCTTAGAGTACATAATGAAGGACCCTGTCTCAAAAAACTAAAAGAATCGATATACACACACACCAGAAAGACAGAGACATACACACAGGAGGGGGCAGACAGAAAGGGAGAGATTCAGGAAGTGCACATTCTAAAGAGATGAACGATCTGGAAATAATATACAAGAGAGAGCCCTTAGCTGGTTTTTGTTTTGTTAAGAATTCCAGGATGCAGAAACCTGAAAGAAATTTGGAAATTCTAGCTCTAACTTGATTTATCTGGGGTCATTAAAAGATATAGTATGAGGCCACTTCAGTTTAAAGCTTGTAGGCTATGGCTCACTATTTCTCACGTCTAGATCACCCCCCTGCATTTCGGAGCTTCACCTTGTGCATTTTATTAACCTAAGGCTGTGGGTGCTACTGGCCCTCCAGGGGCATGTAAAAATGCTGGAGAACAGTTTTTGGTTGTCACATCTTTGGGCACTACTGGTGTCTAATGAACAGAGAGAGACCTGGTCTCTATTAATAACCTATAAAGCACAGGGTGGTTCTACACAGTAACAGATTATCAGGGTTCAAATAGCAATAGTGCCAAAGATGAAAAAAAACCTGATCTAAACAGGAAACTTTCAAAGTGCTATGGTTTGGATCTACACTGTTCCCCAATAGCTGGGGTGTTTGGGGCTTTGTCCAACTTGGTACTGTTGGTGATGGAGAAACTTTAAGGAGCAGGACCGGCAGAAGGTCTTATGTCATTCGGGGTGTTTCTTCAAGGGGGAGTGGTAGGAATCCCAGCCTTTCTTGTCTCCCTGCTTCTGGATCCCCTCTGCCATGAAGTGAGCAGCTCTGCCTACCTCTGGCTCCCTACCAGAGTCTCTAAGCAAACCCATTCCTGGAGGACCATAGACTGAAATGTGAGCCCAGATAAGTTTCCACTTTTTAAGTTGATTGTCTTAAATGCTTAAATCGACACGAGACATAGTTTCCTAACCAACATCAATACAGGAATGTGTTAGAAATGAAACTTCTCCACCTCCACATCGGGTCTACAGGGGGTGGAGCTTGAGGTGTGCCCAGCACCACTAAAGCAAGTTCTGTAGGTAAGCCTGGCACAGGTTAGCCCAAGGATCAGGTTTACTTACCATCTCTACTTCTACCACCCACAGAGGTGATTCCACATCTGTTGAGGGCCGAAGGCTGCGCCCTTACAAGATGGTGCTGGTTTCAGGTGCCATGAATCAGCTAAAGTGTGGTACACACTTTTGCACTGGGCACATGTGCAAAGAGTGGTGCGAGCCAAGTCACCGCCCATCTCGGCGCGTAACGATCAGACCACTAGTGGGCAGCCAATCACACAGTGACACGCCACCCTTGGGGGGTATAAATTAGGGTGCCTTATCCTGCCCGGTGTCTTCCTCTTCAACATACAATAAAGGTTGTTCGCAGAAGAATCCTGTTGTTGCACGCTTTTTCCTGCCAGCGGGAAGTGGGGCGCGCGACACACGTCGGCATACTCCTGACCCCAGTTCCTACTACAGACCTTAAATGTGCTTAAGAAACCTGGGTACCCTTCGTGGTCTCCATCCATACCTAGCAGGACCATGGTAGAATTTGGTAGTTGATATTTCTCACTTCATAATCCTTAAAGCTTCTCCTTCTCCCATGGCATCTATGAGCCAGTCTCTCACTGACCTATTCACTAACTAGGTTACTGTAGCCCCAATGTATTAGTTATGGCCAACTATTACTGGTCTATCCACAAGGCCCCACTTCCCTAATTCCATCTTTCTCTGAATGAAAATGTTTCTTTATTAATTTCATTGATCCTTAAAATCTGCCCATTTTCTATTTTTCTTATTTTTATCTCTTTGAGTCTTTGACAGTTCTAAAAGTGTTGCTTCCCCTGCTTGGAAATGCATAAGATTATGGATGACACTACTTTCAAGTTGGAGATAAAAGAGTGAACTCTTCCGTGATGGCTTAATACCGAAGCTATCACATTGGCACGGACCAGCTTTTCTGTTATCTTGGTTCTTGTGGAGTTGAAGTCACTGAGTCAGTTGAAGACCAGGATGGGTGTCTGAGAAAGGATGGGAAGCTTGGAATTTCACAACCATCAGGGAATGATGAATACTTTTGCCTCCTCAGTTACTATGCTCAGCAACACAAGCCCCACCTGCAAGGTGCAGCCCACCTAGGGCTGGTGGAAGCAAATTCCCATAATGAGGCTGCCCAGCTGATGTCTATATCCCTGAAGGTCTCATGAGTAATAGGGTATTTCTACAGAGCTCAGCTCTCTCCCACGTGGAAGTCCCCCAGGGAATAAGCACCACCATTTTTACCCAAGCCGGTGCATGTATCCCTGTGGTCAGCACCACCTGGGAACTTGTTAGTAGGTCCTCAAGCTCAGCCCAGACCTAGAGTCAGACCCTGGGGTGGAGCAGCATTTTGATTTTCACGGCCTATCCTACGCTGATGACCACCCCACCTAAAGCTAGAGGACCTCACGTTGGAGGTGGCCGCCGTGGATTACAAACAAAAGTGAACCCCATTCCTGCACTCAGTTTGTGGAGCATCTTCCCTAGCTAGCTCTGCACCTGGTGCTTCGCAGGCCCCGAAGGCTCAGTCCCGTGTTGGGGCCATCTCTGAATCAGGAGAACCTGGGTTGTCTCACATTTTGTGTAGGCTCTGAAAATGTATCGGTTGCTTTCCATAGTGTCTTATTTAGCCTGTAATCCAAGAACATAGAAACCGTTGCCTCCCACTTGAGATGGAGTGACTTGCTGAAGAACATGTGGATATAAGAGGCAGAGGGCCTCCTAGACCCCATGGGACAGTCTCACAAAGATCCACCAGGTGTTTCAGCAGTAAGTAGAAGGATGTTTATGGTGACAGGGTGTCTTTAGAGCTTTGGGTAGATTAATATTGGCGACGTCTATATTAATTAATACTCAGGAACATTACAATCCCCAACTTCATAGGGCTCCATGCTAACATCAGTGAGGGGTCTCAGAGCTCACAAATAAGGATTTAGGAGTTTTGTTACACAACGCCAGCAACTCCACTTTGAAAAACGAAAAAATTCAAGGAATGACTTGCGTTTATCTGTGTACCCAAGAAGATCAGACCCTATGCTTTTTCTGCATCTTTATGTGTGTTTTCAAGTGTTTGGTGGAGCAATTTGTAAATGTAAAAGGCTCATCTACATGTAAAGTGACAAAGATATAACATTATGTTAACGTTCCTCACAAAGCCAGTTCCTGGTGGTCAGAAGAGCAGCCAAGAGTTTCTGTTTTTGCTAGCATGCTCTTGGTTCTGTTTGACTCTAGCCTCATACCACGGGTCTGGAGGCGCAATCCTGGGGATTACAGAGGGTCTGGCTTTCATTTGCTGCTCTACTCAGCTGTAATGCTCAGGCACTGTGGCCAGCGACCACATTTGGCTACAGTTCAGGGCCTTTTATAAACTGTTCCTTCACCTTACACCTTTTTCCTCAGAGTTTGTGGTTAGTGCTTTGGTTAGACAGTGTGTGAAGGGGAGGCGGGGGAGGGGGGGACAGGGAATAGCTAGGAAGAACATTAACAAGACAACTAGGGATATCCAATTTAGACACTAGCTTCTCTGTCAAGAATGAAGTTTTGCCTCCATATACCCCAGCCCACTTCTCACGTGGCATCAGTCTTCAGCTCCAGACTTGTCCTGTTTGGATCACAGGCACATCAGAGGTCATTTCCTAGTTTACAAGTGCCTTTCAGTAATGGCTTATTTGACCTCACTTAAAAAATAATAAGAAAACTTCCTCATTTGACTGTAGTGTTTGAGTGTAGATATTTTTAAGGCCCTCATATCATAGACAGGATCATGATGTTAACCAAATCCACAATGGTCCAGTGGACACTAGGTACTAGTAACTAAGATCTATGTGTAGACCTGATTTTTCTCCTTCTTCCCGGTGGCAGCGTCAGCAGGGAAAGGCTGCAGAGCCCTGGGAATGTGTGGCAGAGGTGGAAAGAGGCCCGAGGGTCTAAATAGCCACATGTTTATACTCCGGAAATCTAGTAACTATCTTAGTGAATGCACAAAACCCATAAATACTCATTATGGAATGATGTATCACTCAGAAGGAAGGAAGAAGGAGAGACTCAGACCTCAGCCTGAAAACGTTGGCGGGAATATAGGTGTAAATGCATCTGAGGATTTTTCTCCTGTTGGTACCTATGATATCTTACCCCACAGGTAAAGGTCAGACATAAGTACACTTAGAGAATCAATCTCCTTGAAGTTGAGCCTTTGTCTACTATTTTATATTAATGACAGCGTAGCAATCTCTGAAAAGAGTACAGTATAAATGTGAAATCTTTTCTCAGGGACTTTGGCCTGTCTCTGGAGAGAAACCTTGTTGAGATTCCAGAAAGCTAATGATGCTCTGGGACATGGTTCACAACCCCTTTGTAATTGCTGGCCTCTTTTCTTTCCCCGTCTTGCTCCAGTGATCCAGAGAATTCCCTGGAGGCTCTGGGATGTAGCGCAGTAGGTCAGAGTCTTTGGGAAGCCAGACCTGAGCAGACAGATGGTTGTCCTTTAGAAACAGGAAGAGGGGTTGTCTAATGGCAATCTCTTTTTCTATCCAAAAGCATTTGATTACCCCTGCCGCATTCCCCACCACACAAGATAAAGAACAAGAAAACACAACGTTGTGCCCCGTTTGTTCAGTGATCCTCAGAGTGGGTTTAGCAAAGGGAGGTAATAGAGTGGGTTTCCTGGCTCAGGTTAAACTCACCCACACTATCCTGCATTATTCTCTAAGCTGTTCCTAGTTAACACATTATAACATGGAGGTTTAAAAGTCAATGTTTAGATGCCCTTGTTTGTAACAAAGCTTTGTTCTGGAAAGGATTACCTGTGAGGCTAGCCAGAGATGAGAAATCAGGTGCATTTGTGACTCCTGGAAAAAAAATCACTCATATTTATATCTCCAGTGCCAGGGCACCGTCCTCACAGACACAACACACACACTGAATTTGCTGGAAAATAGCTTTTTATTCCAACAAGTGGTTCAAGTTGCTGAATACCAGAAAACAAAACAAAACAAATAAAAACCCACAACACAGGATCAAATTCCAAGAGAATTCTTTACAAAACGTCAAGAAAATGTGCGAAAAACAAAATAGCGAAGACAAGGCAACGGTGGCCTTATTCTTAGACGTGGGTTGGTTTCTCGCTGACTGAGGAGGTTTGCAATGGGGGCTAGAGGGGCTTGGGAGGTAGGTGAGCCCTTCCTGAGGTGCTTCTGAATACTCTGCAGAAAGCACACCATTGGCATAAGTAAACCCACAGCCAGAAAGCTGGAGTGATACTTCAGCCTCCAAAGAACGTTCCAGGCACAGGTCTCAGCCTTCCCAATGCTGCAACCCTTTAACACAGCTCCTCATGTTGTGCTGACCCTCAACCACAAAATTATTCCATTGCAGTTTTACAGTTGTAATTTTGCTACTGTTATGATGTATAATGGATGCATGAACTCTATCAACCTTTGTAAATACTTCTCCTAGTGTTGGGGAAGAGCTGATCTATCCCCTCCACAGGGGTGTGAGAGAGCCGGGTCTCTGGAGACTCAGGCAATGACTCCCCTCACTCCTCTGCCTGCTACTGCATTGCTCTGTGAAAGCTTGACCCCAGAGAAGAGAGGAAATGAACCCTTTCTACTTCATCATATTAGCTGCTGCAATGGAAGAAAACTAATGCACTCTTTGAGTGTTGGTTGTTCAGAAGTCCATGATTTGTTTTAGGTGATGAGAACTGTCTAAGTTTTGTATTTCTGTCATGCCTCATTCATGTTTTTGGCAATATGGTATATGTATGTGTGTGTGTATGTCTGTCTGTCTGTCTCTGTCAGTCTGTGTGTGTCTGTGTCTGTCTGTGTGTATTTGAGTCAGTGTGCCATAGTCCACATGTAAAGGTTAGAGAGTAACTTGCTGGAATCTGTTCTCTTTCCATAAAGTGGTTTCTGGGGTTGAACTCGGGTCTTTAGGCTTTGGCAGAAGATGCCTCTACCTCATCCAACCCATGAATATCTTTTTGTTTGTTTATATTTTAGATAAGAGTCTCACTCTGTATCCCTGGCTGGCCTGGAACTCAGTATGTGGAGAAGTCTGGCCTTGAACTCATGGAGATACCCCAGACGTTGCCTCCTGAGTACTAGGTTTAAAGGCACATGCCACCACAACCATCATAAAATAAACACTCATTGGCATTTTGGGTTTGGCTTCTTTGAGACAAAGTCTCACTGTGAAACCTTGGCTGGTCTTCAACTCACTATGTAGAACAGGATGGAGTAGAACTCATAGAGATCTACCTGACTCTCTCCCAAGTCCTGGGGTTAAAGGTAGACAATATTTCCACAGTAGTCAGCTTCATACAACAAATATTTATTATCTTTAATTTTTCAGGGCATGTTGTAATTGGCTCCTCCATTTCAGGGTCCTTTTTTTTTTTTTCTTTGTAAGGTCTAACAAGGCCACCATTATGGGCACAGTCAGTGAAGTGGCCTCAGATATGACAGTTGTGTCAAGAACCTACTTGTAAGCTTGCAAGGCTGACAGGATTCAGTTCCTTGCTTTAACAGTATTCTCTTTGTCTGGCTGACAGCTGCCTTTACTCCAAGGCCCCTCAAATACCTGCTTGCTTCCTTAGTCGGCCAAAGCGGGAAAGATTCAGGGAAATGGGCATTAAATGTTACAGTATTGTCACAGACATATAACCCTCTGATTGTTCTTTTGATGGCCTGGTTTGGAACGGAAAGACTTTTCCAAGTTCTGCCTTGAACAAGCTCAAATCAAGAATCTTGGATTCACCATTCCCCTCAAGATCAGGAGACTTTGTGAATCTTGTGGATACAGTGAATTTTCAAAGGGCTCTGGTAATCCTGGGAGGAAAACTTCAAGATGCTGTTTCTACTTTGATATGCTAGCTTTCCCCTCACATTCAAAGGCAAATGTCTCTCATTCATGCTTTTATGAAATCACCAAGGAAGTGAGCTGCCATAAATGTTTCCTTAAATGGGTCACACTTGTATGCAAGGAGTAATGGGTTATTTTTATAAAAATTTTAAAGTCTCTGGGTATTTATAAAACTGCCGCTACTAGCAAATTCTGTCCCCTGTGGCCTGCGATTCTTCACCAGTGTCTTGTCAAGTTGATTCCATCTTGACTAATCCAGGAAGATTAGCCAGCTGTTCTAAACAAGTCCCTCTGTTTTGCTTCCAAGTTTATGTGACCTCAACATACACCCCTTGGGAGGACACAGCATTAAGTTGTGGCTTGACCCCAGCCTTCTGTTCACCTACTATAGAAACCCAGTGGCTTCCTGGGCATGAAGGAAATCCTCACATTGAAGGGAGTGGTTGGCAACTCCTGATGTGAGGTCAGTGGCTATTTTGTTCCCGGTAAAAGACTTCCCTTCAACCCAGCATTGCCACTTCTGAACTTCCCGGCATTCTCAGAGGAACTTAGAAGTCCCATATTGAATCCAGGGTCAATCTAGTTATATTTAAAACTCAAAAGTACATGGTTAATGAAGACACAGCTCTTGGTTTATATTCCATGAAGCTCTTTGCGGCTTTCATAAACAGTGTCAGTGAATTCTTTCAAAGTTACCATCTGAGCAGAGCTTCTAGGTTTTGAGTAATCATTTGTTGTTTAGAAACGTCAGCCTCTCTTACTTCCTCCTCTGAAGACTGAGTGTGTTTTGATTCTAGTGCATGAGTTTGTTCATTTAAAAAACCCGAGGAGACAGTGGGCACTTAGGTCTCCAGATTGTCCTTCACAATGTTTAATGTTTCCTGAAGCATGTTTGTGGTACTGTTGGGTACACATGTGTGTGAGTATGTGTGTGAGAGTGTGTGAGTGTGTATGTGTGTGTGTGAGAAAGTGTGTTTGTGTGAGTGTGCGTGTGAGTGTGTGTGTGTGTGTGTGTGTGTGTGTGTGTGTGTGTGAGAGAGAGAGAGAGAGAGAGAGAGAGAGAGAGAGAGAGACTGTGTGTGTGTGTGTGTGTGTGAGTGTGTGTGTTTGTGTAAGCCAGGGGGCAATCTCAGGTGCCTGGAACTCACCAAGTAGGATAAGATGGCTGGCCTGGGAACCTCAGTGGTCTGTCTGCCTTCTTCCTGGCACTTGGATTATTAGCATATGCCACCACCGTGTTTGGAAACATAGTCCTTCCTGCTATCCTTACATTCTCCCCAAATCTTCTCTTCCTAATCATTCTCTCCCTCTCCCTCTCCCTCTCCCTCTCCCTCTCCCTCTCTCTCTCCTCTCTCTCTCTCTCTCTCTCTCTCTCTCTCTCTCTCTCTCTCTCTCTCTGAAGCATTTTTTAAATCTTATCCCTTTTATTACAAGTAAGCTTATTTATTAAATAATTTATTTTTATTTTATGTTCATAGGTGTTTTGCTTGTATGTCTGTATTAAAGTTCTGGAATCCCTTGAAACATGAGTCACATACAGTTGTGAACATTCACATGACTGCTGGGAATTGAACCCTGATCCTCAGTGCTCTTAACCACTGAGCTA
Organism: Micromys minutus; assembly: GCF_963924665.1. Taxonomy (NCBI): domain Eukaryota; kingdom Metazoa; phylum Chordata; class Mammalia; order Rodentia; family Muridae; genus Micromys; species Micromys minutus. Next base: position 65,121,502 of record NC_137973.1, on the reverse strand, counting down.
TCTTTCCAGTCTTCCTAATCATTCTCACTTGCCTCTAGATTCTTTCTTTTCATATAAATCCTTACATGTGTAGAAATGGCAGTTTTTGGATGGGTTCAGATTAGTAATTCCTCTTGCCTGAATTACCATCAGTCAGTGAATTTAGCAAGTTCTATCTTTTCTAGGAAGTTGGCTACATTCCCTGCTTGCCTTCCCTCTACCCCTATAAGGGTAGAATGGTGAATGCTAACGTTTCTGCCACACTCATGGCCCTCGGTTTCTTGTTGAGAGAGACTGATGGTGCTTCTTCTCCCAAGCCTCCCTGAAGTCTCCACATGGTTCTGTTGTTTTCCAAACTCAGAGAAGAGGACAGTCTTGGTGTCTAGAACTGCCTAGCAGTTCCCGTCAAGAGTATCTCTGAGGAGGAAGACATTGTGGTCATAGATAGATGCAAGCAATATTCTTAAATCCCTGATGGAATTGATGTGTCAGACTCTGGTCTGGTCTTTTCCAGTTTATTCTTTAATAGAGGAAAGGAGGCACTTGCAATTCACTGAAATACCTGATCACCAATAGTGCTGTTCTACCTGGTTCTGCCATCTCCTGTCTCTCACAGGGGCCCTGGTGTCATGAAGTAGGAGTTTTGTAGCAGCACTGCTGATTTCAGAGGACCTGGTCAGGAAGGCAGACAAAAAGCCGGATGTCCTGTGAAAAGAGGGCACTCGGGATGTGGGCCACCCAGTCAAGATTAGTTCTTCCTGCTTCCAGCCAAATCGCAGAACCCCAGGCCAAAGGTGCTTTGGGCAGGAAGCCAGGCCTGAGCAGCCTACTAAAACCAGGGCTGATGCCTTCCCAGGGCACAGAACCTGGACTGAGGTTGACATTTTCCATGACTCACACTGATAGAAAGGGTCAGCTGGTAATGGCCGGAGAGAACCTGAGCTGACTCAGCTCTGCTGCTGTGGGCTCTGTGGAGGAGGCTCCACAGAGAAAACATCGCTGTGAATGAAATCAATCGTCACTCCTTTGACAAAAAGACTTCCTTGAGCGTTCTACGATGGAGCTCAGAGACTCCACTCAAGGGAAAGGAGAGGTTGTTTGATGAGGCGAGCAGTGTAGACAGTGAAGTCACAATGTGGCCTGACATCCCTACAGAGTCTGAAATACCCCGTGCCATCCAAAGCCAGCATTCATACAAGTGCCCACCAACCTCTTGTTTCACTCAGATGTGGGCTGGGTTCAGTACATGTCAGGTTTGGGGGCATACAAAGGGGTCAGTGAGCGAGTGTTCATTGTTCCTCCCAGGCAATGGGAGCCAGCATACTGAGCAGGATGTGCATCTTTGGAGGTTTCAGTGGTACCTCTACCAGCAATGGTAGAATCCATGGACATAGCAATGCCAGCAGCATAAGAGCTGTAAATGAATGGAATCTCCATTTTGGTTGTCTGCAAGTCCCGCCCCTTTTTGTGTAGGTCTGTATGCTGAAGGGGCCCTGTCTGGGAAGTTAAACTGCAGGGATTTAAACCTCTAGAGTTCCATCACGAATGTCCTAGTAGATTAGGAACTCAAGCATCCTCATCTTTGTAGCCCAGGGATTCCAAGCTATAGGACCCCGCCATTGATATTCCCTCTCTCTACTGTACTCTGCACGGTTTAATGCAGACCAGCCTGAGGTGTAATATGTTCTTAGCACTTAGCACAGAACTAGAGAGCCATTCCTCTTTTTAATATTGTGCTCATCGGAGGGAATTTAGATTGTCCAAAGTTGACACACGCATGTCATAAATACATGGGCATGGGTCCCTACATTTACATCCCAGTTTCAGACTCAAAGCTCATACATCTTCAAATGACAGGCACCAGGAGGCAAAGGTCAATTATACGATGGCTAGATCACTAGTCAATGGATATTATCCCCTAAGGCTAGACTGTGGATAAAAACATTAGCAGGACCATTCTACTATCACCCAACAAGTTACAGTCCAGTGAAGCTTTGGAGATTCTCCAGGGCCGGGGGCAGAATGTGAACAGAAAAAAGCATTATATGGCACATTTGTGGGAAAGAAGCATGTTTAGAGAATAGATACTGGGCAAAGACATTCACTGATGGTCATGAGACCATGACTGCTGACCTTTGAAGTCAGAGGACTTTGGAATAGCTACGAGTCAAAAGGCATGGGGAATCCAAACCCCCGTCTAGGTTTATGCGGCTCAGATTCCTAAAGAGCATAAACCTTTGGGATCTAAACTAGGTAAATTAGTAATTAACCAACAGGGCAAGGCATTTTTTTTTTTGAAAAGTTAGATTTTTGTGTGTGTGTGTGTGTGTGTGTAAACCTAGAAAGGATGTCATGGCGCAAAGCAAATGTCTCTACCACCTAATGAGAGTCAGAACAAAATAAGAAAACGAAGCTGGTACAGAAACTATGACTAATTATAACTTCTCGTAGAGAACTCACAATGAGTCAAGCTGCTGACCCATACTGTTCTTTTTAAACTTTCACCATAGGAAGGAAGATTATTTTCCTTATCTTTTACACAAGGAAACAGAAACCGCACCGGTTGGTAAAGTCGGGGGTCCATTCTTTCCAGCACAGCGCATGCTGGATGCTTTTTTATGCTATCCACTCCATAGTGGCTCTGAGCTGTGTTTGAACTCTGTGTGAAAGCACAGTGAACACTGGTGGGGGGGGGAGGCCTGAGGATAGGGAGTCTTAGGCTCTCTCAGGAGTCCTACCTGCTGGAGTTCTGCAATGGGACCATTGATGCTCATGAGACCATCCGCTGAATCTTAATGCGTCAACCCTACGTACCTTTAATTTTCTGTTTTAAAAGAGGGTATCACTTTCCAAACCAACATTTCTAGATAGAGTAATGAAGATGGCTCTAACAACTCAAGTCATCAGCCACTAGTCTAACGGGCCAGGAATAGAATGTTTTTCATTAAACTTTGCCCCCTGGGACAATACTATTGCCTTTCATTTTCTACGAGGAAAGAATTGCTCTGAAGTTGTGTTTAGGGGAGTGGGATTGTTTTACAAACAGAGGTCATATTCAACCCAGAAGCTCCACAGCCCTGGCAAACTAAAGGGATGTGTGTAGGTGGCAGGTTCACGCATAGCTGGGAGAAAAGCAGGCCAGGAGTCCAGGGAGACTTCTCCTGCTCATTGTTGGTAAGTTTCCTAACTGCTTTTGCTCGGCACAAAGGCTTCTGACTTTGACACTCTAGAAATCAGGGCTATTCATGAAGCAGGAAGCCTTCAGGTAGATACCATCAGCTTTCTCTTTCCAGTCCTGGATCATGGCCAACTAACCTCAGGGAACAGCCGAACCGTAAGGTCATGTGTAAGGGGAGTCAGCCATGTGTAAATGGACTGGCCTCTTGGTCTTTCCTGTATATTAGCAATAAGGATTGCTGTGATTAGTTTATAGAAAAGAAGAAATGGAGACCACAGAGGTTAAGGCATGTCATCTAAGCTCACTGAGTTAGTAAGGTGTGAGGCACCCGGATGTTAACAATGCCTATGGAGAATGAGAGGATGACTCCCACCTCAAGGCCTGCTGCAGTTACTACAGTCCTTGCTCTAGAGGCCTCATCTCACCTCTCAATAAGCCTCAGAGCAGATACTGCAGGTGTTCCACTATCATCTGCAAAAGGTCCTGGACGCAGGCATTGCTACATGACTGAACTGAAGGCTTCTGGATCAGGCAGTGACCTCCAAATTTGACTTTCCTCCGTTCCTCAGATCCAGCTTGCCTTTTGGTTCCCAGAATCTATCAGTTTTCTTAGAGCAGTGGTTTTTAACCCGCCAGTTGTGACCTCTCTAGGGGGTCATGTATCAGATCTCCTGCATATCAGGTATTTATGTTACAACTCATAACCGGAGCAAAATTAGACCTAGGAAACAGCCATGAAATAATATTATGGTTGGGAGTCAGTAAATGTGGGGAACTGTATTGAAAGGGCCGCAGCAGGTGGAAGGTTGGAAAGCACTGGGTAAAAGGGAAACACTGGTTGAGCAGCACAAGGCCTCCCCCTAAAATGAGCGCTTGCTTCGATCGGAGGCTAAGGCTCTGCCAAAAGTCATTGTTTGCTCTTGTGCAGTAGGTCATTGCCTACTGTCCAGGGAAAAACGTTGTTTGTGACCAAGTTTCACTTTTCTGTACTTGTTTCAGGGGCATTTGCCAGTTGCTTCTGGTCCATTTCCCTACCCTAGACGACAGAGGCCCGAGGCTAATCTGGCAAAACCCTTTTCCCAAGGGCGATTTGGGTGGAGCTGTCTCTACCTGGCTTGGCCCCTCAGAGCGCTCTCCTGGCGCTGACTACTGGCATAGATGTGAGCCATTACTCATGCTGCTTCAAGCCACCTTCTACCAAGTAGGGCACCTACCTTCTACTAAGAAAACACAGAGACTCCCCTTCTCTGGACTGTAGAGTGAAGGTGACTGATACCATGGTGGTGCCATCTTGAAGGGGAATATTGGAATCTGCTGAGGAGACAGAACTTTGTGATGTGAACACCAAGCCTCTCTTAGAGCCTTTCTTTCCTTTGCTTTGCCTCATAGCAACCAGTCTGAGTTCTGAGCCCATTTTTCTCCCCTGTAAGACTGAGCCTCAGCTTCTGTGCTGAATTCCTTTGCCACTTGCATATCTTCGAGCCCCCTGCTTTGCACACGCTAAGGCTCAGCTGCTGTGTTTTGAATGAATAACCCAAACACACTTTGCAAAATAAAAAAAAATAACATTTAATTAACTCAGTGCAGCTGTGAAATCAGCCTGTGTTGATATTGCTCATATAAATTCCCTCGGTGCACAAAATGTTTGCATGCCTAGGCACAGGAAAGTGCCTGCCAGCAGGAGGCTGGGATGCTGCAGTTTTCAAGTGCACACTGAGTGCTGCAGGTGGAGGCTTCGGGATTTAGGGAGACATTTGTTAACTGCACCATGTTGTCCCCAAATGGAACTCTTGTGGCCCTGCCAGCAAGCACTTCAAGGATCATTCAGAGAAGGCTTTAAGTGATTTTTAAAATTGGGTTTGTGGGTTCCTTTTTTCTTTTGGGGAGTTGTCTTATTAAAAGAAATATCCCTGAGAAATTCTTGAGATTTTCCATATAATTAGATGAGTTAAATGCTTAGAGTCGGTTACTGTTACGAATCTTGACATCTGATTTCACCGAACAGTGCAGCTTATGTGGAGTCTGTCACGGAGAAATGCAGGCTTTGTAGCCTTTTGTATAAATGGCTGAAATGTTGATGCCTTGAAAAATCTGTGTTGCCTAGAATAGAGCAGTGTTCCTGGGCCAGAACTTCTCTAAGAGGACAGTTGGTCTCCATAACTCCCCAGGTGTCCCCATCCTCATTAATCCTTGAGGCCATGAGGATTCCAGCTGTGACTCTGGTCATGCCTCGAAACCTTTGGAACTGGTAATCTATGGCCGTCACCGAGAAGCCCCCAAAGGCTACAGACGGCAACGGCTCTGACTTTAGCACCATGGTCTTTGGGCCGAGCACTGCTTCCTTCGTGTGTCCATCCATCAGGCAGTGTTCGCCGAGTCCAGGGATCAGCAGCAGTGTCTCCGTCATCACCAAATGTGCTGTGAAGATCCCGTTCTTTTCTACCTGGTAGGCGAACTGTTCACAGTGCTGTGGAAACTGGACATAGACTGGGTGGGAAGACAGTGAACAACCTTCCGTCCTCGGTACTACTCAACAGAGGAATAGTGAGGTTTCCCAGCGTATGTGCAGCACAAGCTAGATGAGTAGACATGTCTTCTTGCCTATACCATGACAGAAAATCCCATCACGAACAACAACCTGAAGTGCTGAGTGACTATCACAGATGCTCAGGCCAGAGTTCTCCATCCCCATCTTTCATCAGTTTTGCTTCACATGGTGTTTCATGCCTGTTCTGTGGAAGGACACCACTAAATGCCCATGGAGCGGGTAAGAACGACAGAGGGTAACACACAGTTTATGTTGTATATCACCAGTGCTGTTCTTCAGTGGTGACACAACATAACCCTACCTATGGAGTGATTTGTCTGCAGCATAAACCACGAGAAAAGGATGTCCAGTTCCGTTGTGGGTTTTTCCAAAGGTTTGGTTGATCGGTGATTTACTTGAGCTAAAGTTTCTGGAAGCAGGGGTGTAGATGGCGCTCACCTCAGAGAGCTCACCAGTTCACGGACGCTAACTGTGTGTGCACAAGTTATCAGCAGACCAAGCAGGTCTCAGTGAAGTGGAACAGTCCATGCTAAGATGACTTGACAGGGATATTGAGTTGAGATGGTAAGAGGGGTCAAATGCCACGGCTTTCACAGCTCTGGGGTTGCCCTGATTGGGGTGATGCTGACACAGAAATGCAAGACAAATAAACATACAGAAAATGAGCGATCAGGTGGCTGTGCGTTCTGATGGAGACATATCAGAAGACTAGGAATTGGATCACATTTATTATATACAGCTGTCTGAGGAGGATTAGCTGACTGGTAGAGGGCCTTTGTAGGGAACAGTCTCAGACCACAGTCAACATGGAGAAGAAAGCTGTGATTGATAATTTTTGCACACAGTATCAACATCTATAGCCTGGGAGATGCCTTTACAATCTCATGGATCTGAGGCATTGGGTCCTTGACATGGCTGTACTCATGTTATATATATACACATATACATATATACATGCATATACATATGCACACATACATACACATATACATATACACACATACACACGTACATACATGCATACATACACACATACTCAGGTCTCCACTCGTTCCCCAGACAAGGGAAATTTGCAAGATGAGAGACAGCAGCTGCTTTCAGAAGATGGATTTGGGGAAGCATGTGTGGAGGGTAGTGAAGGTTAACCCCTTCACTCTGCCTCCTCCACAGCAGAATGGAAGGGCTCTGGCCACCAGTGTATCCTCATAGCTTTTTACTGCTGTGGAAAATCACCACTCAGTGCAATCACAGCACCACAGCGCCCACTTAAGCCTCAGCTCCAGGAGCGTGTGCTCTGCACATTCCTTCTGCACAGCAGGACATCATCATCACTGGGAACATCACCTGGCACATCAGGGAGCTTGTAAATAAATAAACCCTTACATTCTTACATTCCACATCAATCCATCTGGCCCCTGACGAAAACGGATGGCTTGTACTGTAAGGTTAAACATTATCCAAGGGTGCCCAGTGAGCTTGCTCCCTGGAACTTCTACAGGAAAAGGACACCAGCCATGAACCTGGGCTGTGGACAGCCTGTGTCCCTGGAAGGACTCTTGGACCTGAAATGAGAAAGTTTGAGGAGAAAACAAAACAAAACAAAACAAAAAAAAAAAAAAAAAAAAAAAACCAAAAACCAAAAACTAAAAAACAAAAAAAACCCAAACGATGAAGATGACCCTGTGTCATAGCAGCCAGCTCACCCAGATAAAGTGGGGCTCAACCCCCCCCCCCCGTCTGCTGTGAACATGGGGAAAGAAGGGTCATAGAGGAATCCCTGTCTCCCTTTGCATTCTGGGTAACTGTTCCAAGAAGCAAGCCGGTTTTATTTAGGACACCTCATGGTTTGTCACATTGCCTCATGGATATCTGGGGGCAGGGGGATATGGCCTGTTCCCTTTCAAGATGAACAAAGCAAATGCTAAAAAGAAACAGACTTTAGTTAAAGTTGTGTAGTTGAAAGCGCACATCCCCATTCAGCCAGTGAGAATTAAGGGCAAATCTGAGAGCCTGTCTGTGTAGTTGTCAACAAAATACTGTTTAGCATGGTTACATGCTTCCCGTGCCTGGGCTTTCTGAAATGCCTCGTGGTGAGCCACGGAATGCAGTGGTGTATTTTACCTATGAGAAAATGGGTTGATAGCCATTGGTTAGATGGCGAAGCAGCTCCGTAGCTGAGAGCCTTAGAAACTTCTCAGTTGTGTGGGATAAAGGCTGTTTTTTAACCTTTCTATTTGTATTGGACTTTGGGAATGGGGTCTTCCAATTTTTCTGGTTTGAAATTTTGTGTTTGAAGAACCAAGAAAAACAAGAAAAAGACACTTGACCAAAAACAGTTGTTTATTTTTGCTAAAATGCTAATTATTCTCGCTGAGCTATCCCTAAATTTCGACCATTATCAATTTTTCATGCGAGAACTATTTCAAAATGCGAGCTCCAGGGAAATACCCCCAACCCACATCGCTGCGGCTTAGCAGCTCAGACTCTCTGGCACCCACGTCTGGAGTTCAGAGTGGCATCGAGCCAGAAATTAGGTTGGCACTCTGGAGGGAGGCAGGAGCTAGCCAGGACAGGTTGTTTCAGGTGAGACGGAGGAGGCTGAGGATTTTAGAAGGGGGCACAAGAAGGCAGGCCCAACAAAGGGAACTGACATTTTTCAGGGCCGGCTCCCTGTGCCCAGAGGGAGGAAACTGGATAGGCAGAAAGGTGGCTTCAACGGGTCTTGCAGTCTCCGTCACCCTCTGATCAGATCCGAGTATTACGCTGTGAACCGCAGCGATCGGGGCATGTAAAAACATCTTTTCTGGTTTCTGGTAACATTGGATTTGGGATTGGGGGCTGGAAGCTTTCAGAGCATATCGGGAAGAAACTAAACTCGGGTTGGGGGTAGAGATCACGGATGTGGGAGGTGTCAAGGTAGAGCTACAGCTCCATTCAGGGCCTAACCCTGAATTCACTGTGTACCCAGAACACCCCTCCTCCGGTCCCACAAAGGACTTGCTGATTTCGAAGCATGTTGAATCACGATCTTCCGTTGCTGGTAACAAAAGCATTCTGGGGAACCCACCCAGGATTAATGAGCTTACACGTGTGCCGGGCGCTGCGACTCTGTGCATATTACGTCATCCAGTCCTCACACAACCCCTGTCAGATGCCATTGTCCCACTTAAGGAGGCTCGGAGGCCAGGGAAGGTTCTGACTGCGGGCTGCTCCTTGGACCTTTCCAGTGATCACGTGTGATTGCTTGAATGATACATCTGTCTGGGAGTGATTTACAGACGACCAGAAAGAATCTGAGGATAGTGCTCATTATTCTGAAAGGCACCCCATTATCTGTTTATACTGGTCTCTGCAGAAGGCAAACTGTGAGCACAAAGGGAAAGAGCCACCAAAGCCCAGCTCCTGGGTCCAGACTCTGTGTAAGGAGTGAGCACCTTGCAGCGTGAAAGGGGGAATGGGGTCATGGGTGTTACAGAGCTAGTGCCGACTGAAGGAACTCCTAGCACAAAGCATGGTGGCCTTCTCTCGTAGGTGATAAAAGAAGGTTACCAATGGGCAGCACGTTGTGGCCCTTGTCCGTAGCCCCAGTGCGGAGTTGAGGCTGGCAAGCATTCCTATCCTGCCTTAATGTCGTACTTTCCCTTTAAAATGAGGGCATCTGTTCCCTTGTTCTTTATCTACGTATCATCTCTATCATCTGGCTATTCATACCTGTCTACCCTACATCTAACCTAATCTGACATCGGTTTGCTGAGGGAAAGCCGACTTATGCTCCCAAGTACACCAGAGTCTCCTTGGAAACTGCAGTCTGCTACACAAGCAGCAAAGACCCATGCAGGCCTTATCATGGGTTCTAAGATGGACGAGCCAGGGGATTCGGTAGAACCAACAGAATTACCCTCAGGGGGGACCCTGGGTGCAGGACAGGCACTGAAGACATTTCCAGGGTGAACCTTGGATGATGAGTGAAGTGAACCTGAGGGGGAGCCAATAGGGAGAAATAGAAATGGGGGAGCACTGGAGGTTCAAGTCAAGTGGCAGTTAAATCTGTTTGTGAATCGCTTGGTATCATGTCCCTAGTTGTGTGCACATGCTCAGTAAATGACAGAGTGGTCTTTACTTTAGACCATTTGAAATATAGAACTTGCTTGTTCAACTTCAGGGTGAGCGCTCTCTGTAAACTCTCATGTGGACTCCTCTACAGTTCAGTCTGTTGTTCCGGGTCCCAGCTCCTTTGTCTCCCTCACATTGTGGTTCTCTAGGAGAGGAGCTTCTGAGGTGCACACACGTCTCCCTGGCTTCCGCTATGCACATTTCAAGAGCCACGTCACACTGTGGTCATGTTCTTTGGCCCAGTGGTAGAAAGAGAAAGGCCAGAGGTCTCGCGTCCCTGCGGAAGGCCAGTGGCAGCTGCATGCTGCTTTTCCGGGAGAGCCAATGGAAGCTGGTGACTTCCTGAGCCTCAGAAAACATTCATGGAACCTTCCAGGGTCTTTTGACTTTTTAGGTGGTTGTGTTGTGAGGAAGTGGTCACAAGAATTTAAAGTCGAGTGTTCAGTCCACGGGTACCTTGCAGTCAGAGATGCGGGGTGCTGCATCATTGACCCTCCACATTGATGCTTCGTGTGCCCCTTGACATAGATCTAAGATCATTCAACACACTTTCCAACTGAACCTGATTCTCTGTAGTCAGTTCTGAGAACAGTGCTCTGAGAGAAACTTGACCAAGTGAAGTCCACACAGAAACTGTCATGCTGAGGTGCTGCAGCCCTACTAGGTTAAGCGAAGCCAATGGCCACTTGTAGTGATACAGCAGCATTGGTGGCATTGCTTGCTCTGCAGAACTGTGAGGGGGGACAGACAATTCGTACTGGGTTCCTGATCATGCTTGACTGGGAGGGCCTGGAGGCCCATTGAGCACACGGTGTGTTGGGTGTGGACCTGCAGAGAATCTACCAGGAGGTATGTATGGTTCAGTGGGATGAGCCTGATGGGGTTCGACAGTGTCCTGCAGATGTGTATCGTTTGTGGATGCAGATGAAGGCGGAGCCAATGGGATAAGCCTGACTGCATATAGGCTTGAGAAGCACGCAGAGCAGGTCTAAGTTTAGGACTGAGCAGTGGAGAGACCCCCATTGTTGATGATTTAGACGAGAAGACTATGGGAGGGGAGGGGGTTTATGGAAAGATCGGGACCTTCTTCTTGGATTTGGTAACTTGAGATGCCAACTAGGCTTCTAGGTAAGAAGACACAAAGAATCTGTAATATATCCAATTGGTGTTAAAAGAAGTCTGGCTGCCACCATAGGAAAGAAACATAATTACTTTTAATTCAGGAAGGATTCCCACCCTCTCTTAAACTAAGGGGTTGTGTGGAAACTATTCTTCATCACTAAGTGTTCTTTCTGTTCATTGTTCATTGACAAAAGCTGAAGTTTAAACACTAGGGCAGAGAACCAAATAGTTTAGGGTAGAAACATAGGACAGACAAGAACAAAGCCAAAGGAAGGCTGGCAAATGCTCAGGACTTAATGTAAATTAGGTGACAAAATTCTCAGAAGATGACTATTGTTGCCTGTAGTTGGGGGACAGAAAAGGGATTTACGAAGTGATCAGTGATATTCCAAACCTACTCAGGGGGCTGTGGTAGAGGAGGGGAAGCCATGCCTGTGTAACTCCAGAGCCCAGGTACCTTCTGTCAAACTGTAGGTTAAGGGTTAGCAACCATAGAAGCTTCTGGAATCAGAGTTCACTCCTTTATTTACAAAGTCAGACTTCGCATTCTAGGAACTAGTCCAGACTAGTTTCTGTAAAGTGAGGCCTGGGCGCTGTATCTGGAAATCCCCATCTCATTGGAGAACTATTCCATTAGTCCCAAAACAGAGGATGCCGTATCTTCAGCACTAGCTTCCTCGAGATCACAAATGAGCAAAATATGGTTCTGATTAATGAGGAACACATGAATAGGGAACCCAGCAAATTACCTCACATTAGCATCGTTAGTTCAGGCCAGAAAACCTTTCAGTTGAGGAGAACCACATTAGCCAACGTACACAGTGTCCCCAGATGAAGGACTCTGCTGCTCCGAGTCTGCACCCCTCTGCCCTGCACTCCTTTCCTGTAGGTAATGAAAACCACCATGATGTTGGGTCACCTTTCTGGGAGGCACCTACAGACAGTGTCAATGACCCTTCTGTTTGTTTCTCTTATCTTTTCTCCCAAGAAAAGTTCTCTCTTCCTCTTTCTCCCGGCCCAGCTGAGTGTGTATCCTTTCAAAAAAAAAAAAAAAAAAAAAAAAAAAAAATGCTGTTGGACGAGTTCAGAATCGAATGTCCGCAACACGGATATGGGGATAAGAGAGCTCATTCAAGGTGGAGTGGAAAATACTGCTTGGTCTGTTTATCGCACAGTACGAGGGAAGGAAGGAGAGACAAGCAAGATGGAGCAGTGTCACTCAGAGAGATGGGCAAGCCATGCCAACAGCGTTTCCTTTCCAGAACACCAAAGAAGCCTTTGTTACCTGCTCTGTGTTTTGGCCTAAACAGGAAACATCTGATCCTAGTTTAAAGGCTGGAGAACTGAAGCAGTCCGTCCCAAGGTGAAAGGACCTGAACGGCACACACATTTGCCAATGGGCTGGGTAGCCAGCTGTGCGAGCGGGTGGTGCGGGCTGCATCTGCCAGTCCCGTCTCTGCGTACCACGGTTCTTCGCTTTTGGTGCCGACCAAGGATCTTTTTTCTCTCTTCTGGCTCTGTTTGCCGAGTCCTCTCTCCAGCACCCCTCACCAGTGACTGAGAGGCAGACACCAGAGGGCTCCCTCTGTGAAAGGGCTACCTGGAACGAGCCCAACCTTCCAGGCTGCAGACCTGAGGGGTTGCGCTCAGAGCGGATCCTGACACTGGAAAATATTCTTGTCCATTGACTCTCCTCTCCTACCGCACAGGAAACCCAGCTACAAAAGATAGCAGCAAGACAAGGTTTTTATCTTACAGGACCTGGTGGCACAGAGCCATACTGGATGAGGAAGGGTAGGCACTGAGCCATTGACCAGAAATGTAGCATCCTTGGCTCACAAAGGGCTGATCTCTTGATGCCCTGGGGATGTGATACTTTCTAGAGGAACCTATGCCAATGAGTGCTTTCCTCCTAATTGTGCTAGTAGTGACTTAATACAAGACCATCTGAAGTAAATTTGGATGATGATGTTAATTTTAATAGAACCCTTCACATGTGATTTTTAGAGAAATATTTTTTTAAAAAATGCCCAGATTCCCAAGCAGCTTGAAGAGTAGTCACATGAGGTTTGACCTGTCACCCCAAGAGACAGATCCACGGAGGAGCAACTATTTAGTTGGGCACCAGCCACATCCAGCCCAGTTCAGCACAAAACCTCCATCCTGGAGGCCCTTGCAAGAGCCAGCCCCAACTCTTTGTTCAGAAGCTCAAGAGGGCAATTAGTATCTATGACTTGGGCTTAAGACCCTTTTAAGTTTCCAGTGGCTAAACAAGGCAGAAAGAAAATGGAGATGCCAGTGTTCAGAAATTACCAAATTCAAAGAGGGGGACCAGCCCAACTACAGGAAGGGTGGTCAGAAATGTGATCTCCTGTTGTGGTAGCGCAGAGAAATCCCAAACTGCAACACCACCATTTATGAGGTGGGTCTGGCTAAGTCTACCACATCTAGAAGCCTTAGAGTGGTTATTTTCCTGGGTCTGAAGCTGATGGGGTAATTGTGAAGGGAGGCTGTGGGTTTGAGTGATGCTTGGTCAGGAGGCTTTCATTGCCAGCCAGGAAACCCTTAGCGTAGCTCACTACAGTGCACCAAGGAGACCAAAAGAGTGTGTTCATGTGTGTGTGTGTGTGTGTGTGTGTGTGTGTAGGGGACTATAGCTTGCTTGCCTTTAAGTACAAGCCAAGAGACTTCTCTGTGGTATGGATATCACAGAATGTGAGGGCACTGACATTTCCTGTGCTAACCCCACACTAAGATGAACTTCCTTTCCTCCTGACTTCCTCGGACTAACAGGATTACACAAATGGCTGCGGCCTTCGTGTCTTCAGCTTCTGCACTGTTACCAGCAGGGGCAGGGAAGTCCAGTTCCATCGGTGCCTCATGAGGTTTGGCTACCTCCTGGGTGAGGTCTCAAGAACAGATCATCATTATTATTATTTAACGCAGTCCTTTTTAGGATTTCTGTGGGGAGGATGGACCTGAAAGCCATGTGAGTGTGGTTGCATTCTCTCTACCTCTGCCAGGCTCCAGTGGTCAGATGCCACAGGCCTGGCGTTTGCACGGGCCTAGCTCAGCAGCAGAGAGGGTGCGGGGAACTGCTGTGCCTGGACTCTCCCTGGAATGAAGCCGCATTACCCCCTCCATGCTGTCACTTTTGCCCCCACGCCTCAGTTACACTGCCAGATCATGAGCAGTCTGTGAGAACATGACCTTGTCTCTGCTGCTCTCTTTTCTGTGACATGCAGAGGATATTCTAGGCCAAGGTATCAGGTCAATTTCTAGACCACTGGCTATCAGACTATTACCTCGTACCATTATGTCAAACTTCCTCCTTTAGTAAATCTGAACAGAACTTAAGATTTTATACTTACAAACCTGTACTAGCTCTGGGAATCATAGTCTATGAAAGAGGATATAAAGCTAATTGTTTTCTAGCTAGAATTCTGTCATTTTTCATTTTTGGTGGTAAAAAGGTACATAAAATAGATAATCTGTTTTATTTGAAAAATGTGTAAAATCCAACATGAAGTGCCACAGCTTCAGATGGTCATCTGTGTACAAGTTCACTGAGGTGTGCAGACTTCGGGTCTCGGTGATTTTAGTATGTGAAGTTTTTTATTTGCAAATTATTTTTATAAGTCTATAATTCATAGCTCACCTGAAATCTGAGTTTAACTCAGGAGACTGCAGTTTTATTTGTTAAATTTGATATGGAGAACTGTGAGAGCCTTTGGTACAGCTGAACTGGAAATCTGAGCAGGAAATGACGCCAAGTGCCTTTGATGCCAGGTGGCTTGGCCTCTGCCCAAGAACAAGAGCTGGTGCAGCTTCCGGCAGTTACTGAGGAAGCAGAGCGTTCAAGGTTCCTACCTCACAGGATGAGGGACTCAGCCGGGAGAGGCGGTCTCCTTCACTTTGGAAAACACATGCCAGTCTTTTTTGTGACAACTGGGCAGTGTCATTGTCCTTTAATGGTCAGAAATGGCAGATAATGCGTTAGGTGTGGGCCAGTTTACACATCTCCACCCAACCTCATGTTCTGGGTTTCTCACCTGGATGTTCATATGTCATCTTGAGAGTACCGCCAGTTTAAGCATGTTCTTTCTACATGGGTCCTTATTGAAACATGGTTTTATTGTGACTGGGTACCTTTTAATTCTATCACCTTTACTGTCGGTAAGATAACGTGTACCTTTATTATCAATGTTGATGGGAACTGTCTGAATTTCCTTTTAGGAGAATCAGATACATGTTGCAAATTATTATAAGGTGTGGGAGATGCATCCGGTAGAGATAGAAATGCTGACTCGGTCTCACTGTTTTTCTTGGCTGGTCTAAAAACCATGAGTTCTGCTTGCTTCCTCTTCATTGGTCATACCAGTCAGGCTTAGGTCTACACTGGATGGAAAAATAAAGAGAGACAGATTCATGGCTTCTATAACACAAACCACCTTTCCCAGACCTCAGCTTCCATTCTGAGGATGCTTCATGACGAGACCTTGTTGGGAGAACTCGGGGTCCCGGCCAACAGCCTCAGATGAGTTCTCAGGTCCAGTGGAGGCTGTTTGAGACTCACTTTCCAGAGCCTTCTAGCATCCCATCTTCTACTATGAAAAGCCAAAGAGCCATCTGATCACACACACACACACACACACACACACACACACACACACACACAGTGTTAATTATTATGTTAGTTTGTTTCTTCCTCCTCCATCCACTACCATTTTTGCACAGGGGTCCACTATGCAGTGCAGAACATTCCATTCCACTCTACCTCCGCAGCATGTCAGGTGCTAAGAAAGAACAAGTCTCTCTTTCACAGCCTGCTTTCTAGTCAGCCCTCTTCCCTACCCCAAGCCAGGAAATCCAAAGCTTCCTCATTTCCTTCAAGCGGGCCTCAGCAACCCTCCTCCTCAAGTTACAGAGAAACCAGAGACTGGTATTTATTCCTTACCAGTGCATGCCACACCCCCATGCCACCTTGCTCAGAACCTGCCCCCATCTTTCTGCCATTGCCCAGGTCCTGGTTCCTGTCTTTCCTCTAATCCTGCTCCCTGAGCTTTGCTTTTCCTGCTACAAACATATGCAAATCTCATCGTTTCTACAAGCTAACAAACCATTATAACCTTCCTCACCCATACATTCTCTCTGTCACATCCAGTTCCTTTCTCTCAACCTTCATAATTACATCTCATCTCTAGACTGCCCCCCTCACTTCCAATTTACACCTTAATCCGTTGCAGCCTGGCTTCCATTCCACTGAATCCATCCATGCACATCAAAATCTGGGCATCTGGTGCTGTGCCAGTGCTAAGCACCAGGCTAAGCACCTAAGAGGCAAAGGGGCCGTGGCAGCCCCAGCACCCTTGTAACTTACAGTCTAGTTGGAGAGGCAATTTTTGAAACAAATTAATTTGGAGACAGATACACAGTTGGAAATGAAGCTGTTTTGAAGGAGAACCGAAAAGGGATGTTGATTCTTAAGTGTCCACAGACTAGGAGTCTCTGGGGTTGGGGGGGGGGGGGTTCTTTCTTCTATTTGCAGATCAGAGTAAAACTCATCATCCTAATTAAGTCTCCGTACAAGTCTCCCATCTGTTCTCTAACTCTTCAAGGACTTCAGTGGTACCCTCTCCGCTTGCCTTGGATTTCCTAGCCCATCATAGCATTTACACAGCAAATAAAGGAGGTGACCTCTGCAGGCTGAAACATGCATCTCACTGGCTGCTGCAGCTATGGCTTGTACTTTGATGGCAGGAGACTCCAGAAGCCACTCAGCCCAACCATGAGGGTACAGAGGATGACCAGTGTCACCTAATTCTTCCCTCTGTGACAGTGAAATCATTAAAGCAATATGGCAGAAGTGGACATCGATGTTCAGCCAGATTAAATTACATGCCTCAGGCCACAAAACCAGGCAAGGACAAGCCAAAGCCCCCATCTAATGGCTGGTGCATAGACTTTTCAACTACATGCTGCATTGGAGTCCCCTACCTGTGTGGAGTGTATAATCAGTCCTCTTCCCAACCATTGCAAGGCATAAACAATGTAGAAGGCCAGGCATGGCCAAGGGAGTCTTTAATCCTAGCACTGGGAGGCAGAAGCAGGCAGATCTTTTGGGGTTACAGGCCAGCATAGTTTATTTATCAAGTCCCAGGCATGCCAAGGCTGGGGGGAAGTAAAAGTAAGAAAGAAGTAAAAAAAAGAGAGAGGAAGGGGAAGAAGAAAAGAAAGAAAGAAAGAAAAAGAAAGAAAGAAAAAGAAAGAGAGAAAGAAAAAGAAAGAAAGAAAGAAAGAAAGAAAGAAAGGAAGGAAGGAAGGAAGGAATAACCCAGAAGTGCTCTTGGAGCAAATTCCATCAGTATGTAAGATATTTAGAAAATATCTGAAGTAACATTGTAGATATACAACTACCCTACTAGATTTAAATTCCAGTTATATTTAGTATAAGCACTTGTAGTGATACATATGTTTAAAGTAGTCTTTAAACTTGAAAGCTGGAGTGGAAAACTTGTTATCTTAAAACACTGTTTTGGATTTGGTGTTGGTTCTCGGTTAGGGTTCCTTCTAAGAAAGGAAACATTGTTACCATTGTAGGCTAAGCTCACAATTCTCAGATACAGTAACTGATTCATTACTAGCAGCAATACTGGAGTAGCAAGGGGAAAGACTTGTTGTGCTTAGTGGCAGGAAACCAATTTTCTAATCTTTGCATTAAGATGAAACTTTTGCTGAGGCTGAGGGTCCCAGAAGGCACCGCCCCCACTGCAGGGACGACTGTGGCACAGGAAACAGATGCAGGCAAAGGATGAAATGCCCTTTGAGACAGGGCAAGACAGAGGGCTGGCAATAGGCAGTCATTGAAAGAGATTTCAGCTGGCATCTCCATAAAAGGAGATGACTCAAAACAGGACTCAAAAAGAAGGTGGTGAGGGCGTGCAGCGCTCTTGCTCTTTGCAGTGGTAGGGTAGAATGTTTCCCGTGGAGTGCAGGAGCTGCAGCAGCTGGCCAGAGTCAGGATATCTGGCAAATAACCCTGGTGATGAGGTGCCATTTCCTAACTGTTCAGCAAGAATCAGACAGGATTACACAGTGCCCGCCCCACTCGTGTTTCTGTGCCCAGCAGTCTGGATTCAGGGCCAGCATTGGAAAGGAAGGGCCCAGTTTTCTTCTTTCTGGCTCGTCACGTGATGTGAGCCTGTGCCCTTCAGCTTCGGCTGGTTAACTTCTACTTTTAATGGGCGGAAAAAGACCTGAAGCATCGAGAAGTTATGAGATTTACTGGGCCTTTAAGGGTGAGCCAATAATTAGGTGAAAATCTCTCCTCTGGGAGGTTAGTTATACATAGCTCAAAACCAGCTCTTTCTCTCTTTATTTCTAGTGGGCTCCACAGTGTGCCTCCCACCGAGGTTCTCCCTTAGACTTCAAGCCAACCCTGCAAAGCAGGCATGAATCAACCCCATTCAACAGGTAAGAAAACCGAGGCTGACAGGACAGAGCAACTTGTTTGTCTGCCCGAGAATTGGTCTCATTAGGAGCAGCCTTGGCCCACAGCTTCTGTTTGTCTGTAAGTTTAAACACTATCCACATGGCTCACTAGCTTTTATCAGCGGCCCAGCCCTAACGCCAACCACATTCAAATAACTTCCCAAGGGTCAGGTTAGTCCGTGTTATCAACATGCAGTTAGCTCTGTCCCTTCTGACAAGTGCAGAGGTAGGCTTTATTTTGTTTTCTTAATAAGATTGCACTCCATAGTATTTTAACTTTACGCACAAAGTATTTAAATTTCGGTAAACCATTGGTTGTTTTATCTGTATCGGGATGTGTTCTACCCCTGTAGAATAGATACCGTTGTTTCTGGATTATGCATTCTTTGTACATAATTGATCCTCTGACTCCCTCCAATTCTAATTCACCCCTCCTCCCATTCTAACTTGCCCTCTCCCGATCCATCTCAAGTCCTTCCCCCGCCCCCAGTGTGCTCTGAGCCCTGAGCAGCCTGGCCTTCAGCAGGCGGAGATAAAGGCAGCTGCTTTTCATCTCTCACTGATTTCTCCAAGGGGAACCACAGAGCTGCTTTGAAGTTCAGGAGGGAGCTCCCGGGGCAGAGGGGCAGAGGCAGATAAAACTGAAGGAGTGGATTTAAAACAGAGTTAATCTCTGACATGGAGGTGTTGATGTTTATCAGGAAAAAAATAAAGAAGGCCAGATTTTTATTAGGGCGTCAGAGGCTGTAAAGAGAGCATGGTTTAAGTCTGGAAACTTGGGTTCGAGATGCTAGTGTTAGTTTGAAAGGCTCTTAGTTCAAGCCATCAGTTCAGCATGCACATTGCAGCAAGAAAGTGGATTAGAATCGCAGCTCCACGCAGGAAGCCTTGCCGTGGGCTTATGCTGCAGAGGATGACCAAGTACATGAGTTTCAAAGAGCAACATCTGGGGTGTCTATATTTATTGCTTAGAACTTATACCATTGGTCAGACAATTTGGCTTTACAGTGTGTCAGAACAGCTATCATATTTGCATAACTGTGTAAGCATATGTGAACAATATTTTTCCAATTAAGAAATGCTTTTTATGAGTTTGCACATGTACCAGGAGATGGATTGGATAAATGCCATCACCCACTGCTGGGCCATGAGGACCCCCTGAAAACTGCTCAGGAACAGTGAGGAGAGCACCACAGAGGCCAGCAGGGAAACCGAGATTCGGTGCAGGAGTTCCTTTCTCTCCAGGAGAGCTCCTCTGTCCCCCTTTCTGTCCTGGTGCATGAATTGTTCTGGTGAGAGTGGCAGTTTTCACTTTAGTCTAATCACATTGGGACCCTTATTTGCAAGGAAGGTGTTTGGTGGTTCAGTGCTGACTGAACTCCTGGAGGCCTGACTCTGCATGGAAGGTTGTAGTTTAAGAAGAGATGGTCTGCCCCCGTTCCAGAGGGCTTCCTGGTACTCAGTACCCTGAAATGGAAGCTCTTGAGAAAGTCCAGCCCTTCTCTCAGGCATGAAAACTAATCAAATGGCAGCCAACCGAACCTATGGATTAGGGTTCATCCCAATTCCAGCCTCACCCCCAGATATAGGTGAACAGAAGCCAAACATGCCCTTGAGGGGCCATGGCTTTAGGACAGTGAAGCCGAAATGGCACATGATCCCAGAGAGCATCACAAGTGTGAGGGTTTGGAGCCAAAGCAGGTCAGGAAGAGAGTCCCTTTTACATTTTTCTAGTTTCCTGCCCTGCCCCAATAATATATACTAGTTATATTTAACTTAGCCCGTTGTTCAGATCTTTAAAGCAGTCATTTTGTTTTAGGTGTTGATAAAGTATACACCCAGTATTACATGCTTATAAAAATCCACAATAAATGTTAGTGGCCTCCCGTTTCATTTTCCTTTTTCTAAAGGTTTAGCTAATAAGAGTGGATCAGTGAGCAAAGACAAGGGATGACAATTTGAGTTGAATTCCTGGGACCCAATTCACCTTCTGACCTCCACATGCCCATGGTGACATATTCGCTGCCAACCCATAATTTTAAAAGGGGCTAAATAATTATAACAATTAATATCTTTATTAATGTATTCATTTTATTTAGCTGAATTTGCCTGGCAATTAAATTTAATGTCATTTTTGATACTGTTTTACTTTATTAAGAGGAATAAATTTAAATCCATTTCAGAAAGTCATGTGCTTGATTATTTATAGAAAACAGCTTCTGCCTGGCTCTGGTTCTATCTTATGAGATGGCTTCAGTGTAGAGATTTGCTTACCAAGTCCCACTCACCAGTTTGAAATGTTGGAGTTGCTACTGTTGTAAAGGATTCAAATGAAAACAACAGGTCTAGGTTTGTAATGAGACAGACGGACTGACTTATCAAAACTACCCTCTTTCATTTCATTTACATACATGTGAGTTTTACAGGTAAACGTTATAAAATGCCCACTGATTTTGTAAAGTATTAACTACCAATCGGAGCTTCCCATTTTTTTTTTTCTTTGAAAGGTAATGGCAAACATCTTTATGGGCATTTCAATCTGAACTAGCTCTGTCCCTCAGTCATCTCAGATACAGTGGGGTTGCATGTGCTTGGAGTTCTAGTTCATGAACTTAATGGAAAACAGGGAGGGGCCTTGGGTATTTTCCTGGCCATGATGGAAGCACTCTTCTCATGCCTATGTGTGATTGACTGATTGGCAGAAACCAAGTGACTACTGGACATGATGCCATTTTGGCATAAAAACAAAACAGCCTTATTTTAAGCAGACAGACTACCAGTTAGGAGGACTATATACCACTGGGGCAGCTCAGTGTGGGATTCCAGCAGCTCAAAGTAGGACTGAAACTTTTGAACACATCTACAGTCTAATTTGGGTTTGAGTTTTCCTCCTCTCTCGGATTTACTATTTGTGGCATTTCTTCTGTGAAATGGGTGAATCCCTGGAAGAATTCAATGTTGATAGGGGTTTCACAGGATGGCCCCTTATCTGAGGCAAATGTAGGAAGACCTTCATGCAGGACCAATAAGGGCTAGAGAGGAACACGCCCAGGGGGAGAGCTTCCTGGTGTGTTAGAAAAGATGGAACAGGTTCACAGTAAGGAGATGAAATGTTCACACTGGGAAAAATACTTAGTAAGACTTCTCTAACTGGAACAATGATTGCACAAAATAATGTGATCATTGATTCTTCTAACTCTGCACAGGCCTTGCCCTGTCCTCATCTTCTTTACCCCACTCCTGGTCCTTTTCTCTTTTTCCCCTTTTACTTTCATGGTTTTCCTCCTAAACATTTCATATAAGGAAACAAAGCATGGTATTTGTTCACAGCTGGCTTATCTTGTCTAAATAACACAATGATCTCAATTTCCATCATTTTCCTGCAAACGATGACTTTTTTTTGTGTCTGACCATATATATATATCCTCATCTGTTAATGGGCACCTGTGGTTATTGTGAACAATTACACAATAAACACAAATATCCAGGTATTATATCCAGTTTTATAGGAAACAACTATCATTATAATAGCTGTTATATTATTATTATTATTATTATTATACTTTCTCATTATTATTTTGAGTGGCATAGTTGGACCACATGGCAGCTCTCTTTTACTCTGAGGGGGGAATATTCAGGCTGATTTTCATAGGGTGTGAGATGTACACTTTCCCTCCTTTTATGTCATACAAATAACAGATAATTCATGACTATAAAAATAAATCTTAAAAACAAACCCCCACTACCCATTCATGATGGTTTAAATGAGAAATGGACATAGGCTCACACACTTGAATGCTCTGTCCCTGCAGGGTGGCACTATTTGGGGAGATTTTGGAGACTTTAGCAGGTAGAGTATTGCTGAAGGAAGAATGTCTCATGGGTGGGAAATGTCTTTGAGAGTTCATAGCCTTGTCTCAGGTGCTGCTCATTGTCTGCTTGTGTTTGTGGTTAAAGTTAGGATCTCCCAACTTCTTGCACTGTTTCTCACCTTCCTCACCATGACGGACTCTCCCTCTGGAATCATAATCCAAAACGAACTCTTCCTTCGTAAGTTGCGTTTAGTCGTAGTGTTCTATCAAGACAACAGAAATGTAGCCAGTACAACACTAAAAGAAAGGGTTTGCTTCTTGATGTGCATCACTCTACAAATCATCCTTTGCCATCTGGCCTTGTGATAGTGCCATATTTCTTTCCAATCTTCAATGATTATAAATAGAGATCATGGTATGCATGCAATCTATATGGGTTTATTAAAGATCTAAAAATAATTTCAGAAGAAATATGCAATCTGACAAGTAACACATTATCATGATAGCTCATCTCTGAGCACAGAAACATCTTTTTAAGCCATCAAATAAGCCAAATTATGTCTATTTCTTCCATGATTAATAGATCCAGCAAGTAACCTCCCTCTCACCCGTCTCCTTTCATATCTGACTAGGAACTTTCCAATCCCTTGAACCTGGTCCATGGAAAAGATAGGAAAAAATGACTGAGGGCCAACTTTTTGTGTTGGACATAAAGGATTTTACTGCTGTCAGTTTTCTGGGCAATACTCTCTTGAAGTTGAAGCAAGAACCCCAGGAATCTCCTCTCAGATTGGCATATCAGTTACACTCCACACACAGGTTCTGTTCTACAAGTATGCACTTTAATTATGTACACGGGGGAGAGACATGGGCACTGTCTCTAAGGATATAACAAATGGTATCTCCATGTTCTCGAGTGGGGAGTCAGATCAGTTTCAGTGCTGCAATTCTGTAGCCATCACAGTATATAACACTGATACCGTCCCTAAGTTGACTAAATATATATAGTCTGGTATATGTGCTGGTGTTACTGGGTATCTCGCAATAAAAAGAGAAAACCCCAAATTTTGACAGCTGTGTATTTCTATGATGTAAATCCTTATGACATGGCTGCTTATAGACTACCAACGTGAGATCCCTACCAAAGGCACTTGGAAGAGATTGGCACAGGTATCTTTACCTACTAGTAACCAGTTCCTGCACAGTGTAGAACTTAAGTTTCTAAGTTTTTCTTCTTAAATGACGGAGAAGGTATAAAATTTACAACAGTTGTCAAAAAAGTACTCAAATTTAATGAAAAAAAAGGTTATTTTTGCATCATTTCCTTAGGATTTCATGTTGTGGTCACACTAATTTTCTATTTGTAAGGCTGGTAATCCATACTCTGTCTTTTAAAGAAAGCTGTATCCATATAGTAATATTTTATAATGGTAACTCCCCTTTGTCAGAAGCAAAATTTAGAATTTGACCTAATGCTTTAAATGCTTTTGTTGTAGTTCCAACAGCAGTTTTAAGCCAAGATAGGGCAGCAATTTTAACTCCACCATCCAGAGGATTAATGTGTATATCCTGGAAAGTTGGCAGCCAAGTGCCTGGTACCCGTCCATGTTGTTTGCTGACAACAGTGAACAGTAGAACAGAATTATTGAAATGCTGCAGACAGTGCCAGCTAAAAATATACTAACTGAAAGGGATGTGACATTAAGCAATTATTCCAGAAGGAGATGTTAGGTCTGATTGCCACAGTAGGAGTTATGCATGCCATGGTCTATTGACAGAACCCATAATTTGCTAAGGTTTAAGTTTAGTCTTCATGTGACAATTACCTATCATAAAGCTTTAGCAAGGAAAACAGGTAGGAACATAAAAATATTCTATTTTTTACACAGTTCATAATGTGCAAAACTTCTAATATATGACACAAATCTGCAGTTTTCATAATTGAGAGGTGGTGGGTGACCAAAAGCATATACTGTGCATGTCAACAGTAAGACAGGTAAGGGTGGTAACTCTTCTATACAAAACCCAATACTTGTGAAAGATTTTTGAGTTTCATATTGAACCCTCAAACAAAAATAAGTATTAAGTACCAACTTGTTTCTCCTCTTTACAATAGTATTTATCAAGAAAAATGGCAAGTTTGAGTAATGGTAGGTACATTTAGAGGAGCTATGGTATTGCTGCTCATGACAGACAGGAGGACAGAGCCAATCCCATGGTAGCAATGCAGAAGTCTTATCTTAGTGAGTTCCAGTGCAAAAGACAACTGCAGAAGCTTCTCCGGGCAAACACCCAGTACAAGTCTACAAAGTGGTGTCATTTTTGTTATTACATGGAAGAGGAAAAGAGATGGTCATACAGAGGTTTGTAACTGTATTGCCTGTTCTAAATCCATCAGTCTACAATGGGTTGATTTCTCTACTCTGAGAATCTCACTGTCAGTCTCCTCTGTAGCTTCTCTCTTTGGCAGACAATTCTAATTAGTGCATAGAACAGAATTTTATGAAGTTGTCACTTTAAAGTCTTTCAGGAGAATCAAGGCCATGCTTTGTGTCCATGTGTGCTACAACTCAGTTACTACATACTCTGCTGGTACCTGCAATGCCAGGGAAACTAGAGGTCTCCCTCCCTCTAGTTCTTTTTCCTTCCTTCCTTTCTTCTTTTCTTTATATAAAGTAGCATTTTTATTTATTTTGCATACTTTCAATTTCACAGCAAAATCAAACATCCTCACAATACACAATACCCAACTTCGCTATTTTGTGGGAGGGGTCTTATGACACAAGGACAGGATAGAAAAGATCCTCTACACTGAGCAGACCCAAGTGGGTCAGGGCTAATTAAGGCTGCTGCAGAAGCCACGGTGACACTATATAGAAGACGGAGGCTTCCAAGGGGTCACCAGCCTACTTTTCTATGCAAGAGTCATCCTTATCACCCTCAAGTAGGGGGAGGAACAGCAGCACTGGGATCTTCTGCTGTTACCCCATATTCATCAATGCCCAGGCCTAGTGTGATCATGAGGCAGATGCAGTTAGACTGGGTTTTGAGTTTCTCATGTGAGAAATCGAAAAAGAGCAGAACATTTTCAAACAGCAGCACCACCAGTTCCTGACAGCTTTGTCATTTTGGTCCACCTCAGTCTTCTAAGGGTCCCAACAATGGGATAATCAGGTTTTATCTCTAGGTCCTCTTTGTTCATTATGTAGCCCATTGTAGAGTTGTCTTGAAGTATGAGAACCTTCATGATCTGTTCCATGTTTTCTGTCCAGCCACATGTTCTTGTCAAAATGTAGTGGGGTGAAGACAGAATCCTATTAGACATTACCTTTTTAATCTTATTCAAGATCCCTTCATGAGCTTGCAGATTCTCAAAAGTTGTCTTGTTCTCTTCCATTTTCTTCTTCTCTTCCTCATTCCCTGGTACTTCTAGGCTCTCCTTAGTCATTGAGATCAGGCTTTTTCCATCCAATCCCTTGAGCTACTGCATGCAGCACTTGTCAGCGGGATCAGTTACATACACCATTTCAAAGCCCTGCTCCTGTACATGTTCTACAAAGACAGAGTTGGCCACCTGTTCTTTGCTGTCATCAGTGATATAGCAGATGGACTTCTGTGTCTCTTTCATGTGAGATACTCTGATGGGGAAGTCACCTCATCAGACTAAGAGATGTAATAGTGGGGGAGCTCAGAGAGGGACTGATGGTTAGTAGAATCTTCATGAACTCCAAGCTTTAAATTCTTCGATAATGCCTCATAAAAGTTCTCGAAGATTTGTTTTTTAACCAAACACACTTCACAGTGTTTTTGTGGATGACATTCAGGATCTTACTCTTCTGGAGTATATCTTGGGAGATATTCAGGGACAGTTCCTTGAAGTCAACCATGATATGCATAAAGTTGAGGTACTCAGAAATCAGCTCATCACAGATATCCATGATGAATAAATACACAATGAACATATAGTTTGATATTATTTTTTGTTCTCAAAAAGGTTAAAGGGAGCTCAGCAAGGAATGAAGAGCAATGCCCTGAACTCCAAATGACCTACAGAAAGTGGTTAACTACCTACTGGTCATCCTAATCATTGGTGAGGCTCTTAAAGAATTTGCCACATTTCTCTTGAGTGATTCATCAAGCGTTTCTTGACCAAATAGACATAGTCGTATTAAACTCTACCTGATCAGTGTTCTCCTTAATCTTCTTTATTCTTCTTATCTCTGCCACTACCATCCTCCTCGTCAGAACATCTTCAATCTTAGGCTTCTCCACATTATCCTTATTTTCTTCCTCCTTCTAACCTTTCTCTTCCTTTGTCTCATCATCACTGCTTTTCTTCTCTCGTTCCTTCTCCACATAGAGAGTGATGGAACAGCCTAAGGACTGTGAGTGTTTCTTTGTTGCTTCCTTGGTCCTCCTTTCCTCTAAATACTCTGGTCTTCTTTGAGGTGAAGGATCACTTTGGTAACCTCAGCCAATGGACTGACTATAGTCTGCACAAACTATGAAGGGTCTACCAGTAAAAGACGCCCAGCATCCTGCCCATCATCACTGTGCTCTGTGATCACACCGGCTTCACCACTAGGTAGGCTGAAAAGAATCAAATACTCAACTACCAATCATGGAGATGCTTGCACCAGCCTAAAGAGTCTCCATGAATGCCTTTGTGCCAGACTTTGTGATGGTTCCTAAGTTATGAATGAGGTCAGCCAGGGTCATACCAATGCCTGTGTCTACCAAAATCAGTGTGTGCTCCTAAGGATTGGGCATGATGTCAATTTTTAGCTTTAACCCTAACTTGAAAGGGTCTGTGAGGCTTTCAGAGTGAATTTTGTCTAAAGCATTAGAGATTAACTCCCAAAGAATTTCATTGTTTGAATAGAAAGTAATGATGATAAGGAGGGAGATGAGTTGAACAATTTCTGCCTGAAAGGCAAAGGTCTCCATTTCTTCCCTTTCCATGCACTTCCTCAGGCATCATGACAGGAAAGTTAAGTAGTAGTACAGAGCAGGGTAGACCTGACCTGCATCTGACTTGCATACCAAGTCAAGGCTGCACAGGGGCTACTCAGGAACTTGTTTTCATTTCTGACATGAGTATTTCTTTGTCAATCTTAAGTATTAGATATTTTATATATTAAAAATGCCATGCAATGTCTATGGTTTGGAAAATGAATAGGACTCATTTAACTCATCATGTTGGAGGTTATCTGTTCCAACTTACAGAATTATCAAAGAGCTAAGTCTAACTTCATACTTTTTGCTCCGTAAACTGAGATGCCAGTTTATTCATATGCCATTGGATTCGAGATAAGTTTAGAAGGAAGAAAAAAAAACTTACTATGGGATGCTTTTCCCCCCCTCCACATACATTTAAAAAACTCAAAGTGTCAGCTCAACCCTATACTGAGCATGTCTAATGAGCTGTGGTGCTGGAACTCATGGTCACTGACCTGAAAGTAGCTCTCATTTTAACATAGAGCTCAAATGTGAGCAGATAATAGCAAAATGATGTAATATATGCCTCTAGAAACATGAATAGAATATCTTGTCAGACTTGAGGCTATTAATAAAGCATGGATAAGCCAGAGAGGACTGAAGAGATGCTACTGTTGTCAGATCATGAAGAATAAATAAATGTGTATGTGTGTGTGTTGCTGATGATGGTGGTAAGAGGATTCTGCGTAGAACAGACAAATGGCTTTAATAGTGATAGAGTAGGGGTCAATATACTATGAATGACTCATATAAACCACAGGTTTACATTAAAAACAGTTGCTAAGGTCAACTTTATTGATATGATCTCCCACAGGGTAGCATGCTGTATTACTTTTCCTGTTTCTGGGGTAAAATACCATGACAGAAACAGCACAAGATAGGGAGTATTTTTGCTCACACTTTTAGGACACAGAATATCACAGAAAAAACAGTTGTGTTAACAGAAGCCTGAGCATGCTGGTCACATAACATCCTCAGTCAGGACAGAGGGAGATGAGTGATGGTGCTCAGTGTTCTTTTTCTACTTTATTCCATTCTGAACGCTAGCTACTGGAATAGGACCACTCATAGTTAGGGCAGGGTATCCCACATCAATCAACCCAATCTGGAAACTCCCCCACAGTCATGCTTGGAGGACAGTATCCTAGGTAAGAGTAGTCCCTGTCAGGTTGACAATATTAACCATCATAGACACCCTGAATATTATAGTTGAGAATATTAAATATTACTTAAAAATTCTATGTTAAAACATTTCCCCATCATTTAAAACAAGCTTAAATGTATTATGTTTTAGGAAAAATCACATGAAAGATCCTGATGGAGATGAACTGCAACTCTCTTCTTATAGTTTTCTTCACAATGTTCATGTCTTCATCCTCTCCCTCTGTCACTCTGCCCAGCCAAACCTGGGCCACCCATTCCCTTTCTCTGCCTCTCCAGTAAGAGAAAGGAAAGATCCAGAATAATTTTTGGAGTTGATTACCAGTGCTGTGTTTGTTAAACCACTAAAGGCTGAAGAAAACCAGGGGCACTGACAAGGTTCGTGTTGGTCAAAAATGGTGTTAGACAACAGTGGTTATTTTATAATAATTCCGCTTGTTTTCCTTTACACTCTATGTAAGGATCACAAAATGATAGTTATTGGCCACATTAGTATCTTACACAGTAGATAATTCAAAAGATATCTGGTGAATAGCTAAGTATAATTTAACTGACCTGGATATCTTCTTGTAAAAGTGAAGTTAGGTCCAGGCACAAATATGAAATCAAAGACCAAGTAGAGGTTATTGGAAAAATGGCTGCAAATGCATACAGTATTTTGGTTTTGGGTCATGAAAATGTTCTGGAGTTAAATACTAGCATTAATTACAGCACAATGTTATGAATATAACAAATCACTGAATCACCTAGAATAAAAAGGTGAATTTTACAGTTTGCAAAGTATATTTTTACATAGATGCAAGCTGAGGAGATGGCTCAGTGGGTAGAATACTTGCCTTTCAAGCATGAAAACCTGAGTTCAGATGCCCAGAACCCAACTAAGAAGTTGGGCATGGTGGTGAGGTGTGTAATCCTAGCACTGAAGGTTGAATACAACAGGACCTCCGGAGCTTGCTGGCTTACTGGTAAGGTAATTAACATTCTATCTACAGCCCAAAACAAAATTACCAAAAAAGGTTGGAGAATGAGTAGCTGACACCATGTGTATGGGCACCTGCACCCACATGTCTGTACTCACAGAATTAAAAACAGCAAATAAAGACAACAGTAGCAGAATGAAACCATGGTCCAGAAGCTTGATATTCTTGTAGAAATGTTCAGACTAGACAGTCTTTACACTGATAAACAATAAGAGGGTTTGAAGACGGAACAGTTTTGAAACAACATTGAAAATAGTCAAAGGACGTATTTCAGTAATTATGATACATTGCCATTAAAGAAATCTGAAAAAAAATGTTCCTCTTACAAATGCCTTAGTTTTTCTGATTTCATATTGAGGTCTCATACAATTGTGGATTTTTAGATTCAGTAGAGCTCTGGACCTAATTTTTGAAATACCAGGACGGAGGCTGTGGCTCTCAGTACGTGTTTTCTTCTTCTACTCACACTGTAGACAGGCTTTCAGAGCTGGGGAGGCAGCTTCCCTCATTCCCTGCGTGCCCCATGTGCATCCAGGCTGGCCACTGTCTGGCAGTGGAGGACTGTGCTTTGCAGGGGAGGGAAATGCCTCTTCCTTACGTTCCTGTCCATGTTCCTTCCTTACTTCCTCCTATTTCTGACTTCTGTCTGTCTGCCTTTCCTTTCATTTCTTTTCTTCTAGATTGCAGATATAATGATGGAAACTGAGGAGCTGTTTTTTTAATTGAAAATAATTGTTCATTCAATATATTCTGATCACGGTTTCCTCTATCTTATTGTCTCCCAGATCTTTGCCACCCTTCTAACTCCATGCTTTCTTTTTCATTTAAAAAAACAAACCAGAATAAAACAAACAAAAATAGCACAAAGATATTCACAGATATACACATACACACAAATGAAACCAATAAAAACACAAAATCAGAAACAATACCACATAAGAAAAAATAAAGGTAAAAAAGTGCCCAAAGCAGGCAAGCAATTTAGATAAGAAAAATTTAAAAATATAATTGAGTTTATATTGTTGGCCATCTACTGCTGGGCATGGGGCCTGACTTTAAGTGTGCTTTGTATCCTCTGTGAGATTCCTTTGGAGACACTCATTTTTCTTTGAGAGCGGTCAGCATCTGGAGATAGCTTCTCAGTGAGGGACGGGCCTGCATCCATTTCCCTCTGAGCACTGGGAACCACCTGGCCTATGCATGCTGCCTCAGTCTAAGGAGCTCTTTGTACTGAAAAGAAGAACACTGTTCTGTGGTAAAGCAGTAGAAGGTATCAGCTCTGTACCGCTGTGCAGGTAAGGAAGTAGTCTCTGTCCATGAAGACTTGAGTGTGCTAGATCAGAAAAGCTGTTGAGTCATTCTCTGAATTGCCTGGTATGGGAAGTGGACAATTATGCTGTCAAATACGGCCAGTGCATGAAGTTTCACACACACACACACACACACACACACACACACACACACACACACACACACACACACACACCTTGTTTGTGAGTTACCAAATGCTGTATTTACTGTGACTAGCTTTCTGATTTCTGCCATCAAGAAGAGGTGGTGAAATATATCATATTTTCTACACACCTTTGTTAGGACAGTCTGCTCAGTGCAGTGGACAGCAGCTTTCTCAGTTTATCTTGGATTCTTGATAGTGCCAAATCTGTCCTGTCAACAGAATTCCTCTGGCTTTATGTGGCAGTGTGGAAACATTTCATGATCAGCTTTCACTATTAAGAAAATTCTTTCAGCAATACATGTATAATTAAGTCTCTTGCCTAGGTAGGTGACCATCTGAATCACGATTTACAAAAGTATCTCATGAGAAAACTTCGAGATAAGTGGTCTGGGTGTCCACTTGTGTCTCAGGGAGGTGGGCTGTGAGGGGTGATGGCAGTCTGTCTTGTCACCCATGCACTCCATCCTTCATATCTGAGGAGAGGGGACTGTGAGGAGGCCTGTTGGCCTGATCTTGTTAATGCCACCATCTAGAATGCAGACTCTTGGATATTTCATCTTCACAAGATGAGCTGCAAACTGCAAAGAAAGGACAGTGTTAGAGAGAGAGGGAGGGAGGTATTTTTATAGCAGTAGTTCACTGTCACCACCTTTGCATACCTCATTCATTTGCCTTTTAGTATAAATTAAATCACATATTTATTTCTATCAAAAAAGTTATGGGATAAACATGACTCTTTGTTCCACCATATCCACTGTGAACAATGTCAATGCAGTGTAAAGGTTGTAGGAGAATAAGCTCTTCCTAGTTGGTTAGCCTCTTTCCCAGAGACTTACTGCTATTTCTTTCCTTTGTTATTCCCTGACCTTCCATGATGGCTAAAGCTGTCCCAAGTCTCTTTTGAAGAAGTTTTTACTTTATGATGAAATAAAAATTATCACAACAATTCTGTGTAGGATGTCTTAGGGCTCCATTCCAGTTATAGCATGTTTTTGAAGCAACAAAATTTACATTTTGAGATCAGCTGGAAATACATAAGGACTCATGAAGAGATCTTCCGGATGCCTGGCACACAGGACTCCGTAAAAGCCATGTTGACGCAGACTTGTGCCAGACTTGGCCTCTCCAGGGCTCCTGACTGCCTTTCCTGTCCAAGGGCCTCAGTCCCAGAGACTGTTTTATTGACCTGGGGCTCAAAGATGTATACCTTAAAAGACATCTCTTCTTGGTGCATGAGTCCACAAAAACACCAAACAATAGATGTATAAAAAACCCCTCAAACCTCCCTAAATGAGTCTAAGGCAGGCAGTCCAGGGACAACTGTACAAAATAGTGTCTTAAGACAAAAAGATAAAGGTGTCAGTGTGTAGGCAGAGTATATTCTGCTGGACTACAGTTGCAGCATTCCTTACAGTGAAGAGAGGACAGATAAATGGATGTCAACATCACTGACCATGCCTCTTTCTCCATCACTCTCTGTAGGCCCACAAGAGTCAAGTGGTCATTTATAGTTCAGCTCCAGATGGAGGCGTCATTTATAAGCAATCGTGCATGTTGGAAGGTATCATACATGCAGGTCACAGTGAGCATCTTCTCCCCACCGTGCTGCCTCACTAATCTTTGAAGCCCAGATTCACCCACCTGAATGCACAGGCAGCACTGTCCCATACTATATGATTACTGACACAGCTGCATTTTCCATGGAGCAGTACAATTACCATGGCTGGAAATCCTGGATAACATAGCATTACCAAAAGGCCTTGTGGGTAAGCTCTCAGCTTTCAGCACTTAAGAATACTCTGGAAGTAAGAAAATGAGTAGAAGAGGACTATCAATCACTCTTGACTAATCTCTTAACTAATGCTGTAATGCTGAAAGACTTCTATTGTAGATAGAAGGAACACTGGGTTGCTGTAAAGCTGGAAATTGGGATGGCAAAATAGGCAGAGGGGCGATCTCCAAACATCAGGTTTCTGGTACGTGGGTGGTCTGAAAAGGGAAGCAGAATGGGAGCACCAGGAGATAGAGCAGTTCAGATTGCCTTGACAGGATGCAAGCTGCATTTTGGGAGGGGGAGGGGGAGAAAGAGGGAGAGGGAGAGAAACACTGTTGGATTTCCATATTTCCATGTAAGAAGACTTGGAGTTCTGCTCTGATTCTTTGTGGTTCCAATCATTCATGTTTAATTCTGGTCCTGTAGAGAACAGTGGCTACATCTCTCCATCTTTTACACTCTAGCCTGCTTTTCCATCTGCTCATTTACTTGTTCATTTCTTCATTACCCTGAGCATCTAGTCAGTACTCTGCACTGTTCTAGGCTTGGGTGTTTATGAATGGGGGAGATGGTAACTAAACAATCAAAGGAATGCAGTAGGGGATTACAAAGGTAGTGGTTTAGAGCATTTAAGAGTTTCTGAATTTAACAGGTGTTGGGGAAACTGTTATACCTCCCTTCCCACTCCATTATGCTTTCATTACTGACTCCTGAAGTGAGCAGGAATTCAAATTCGATGGTGAGAGTTGCTGTAGTATTTTGGTGATAGCTTGAGGTTAAAGAGGAAAGAAATGGCTTTGAAGATGCTGGGTGTGGCTCTCAGTGTATACAAACTCAAATCACCATGGAAATCTGTAGTGGGGCAGACCTTCAGCAGCATCTGCAAATGCTGGAGAGACTGAGCATAGGAGGAAAGGTCCAGAGACTGCAGACCACAGAACAACACAGCTGGACATATTGAGCAGTAAGTACCCTTGATGTAAGTTCAGGGTCCTCCAGTGGGCTGGGGATGATGTCAGCAGAACTATTTGGGGTTGTCAGTAAGTAGCAGTATCTAGGTCCATGCCAGACTAGTAATGAGTTCCAGAGGCTGAACTCTAACAGCAGTTGCTTGCTTAGAGCCTATTCTAGCTGATGCCAATGACAGCCAGTATTGAGAAGCCAATACTGAATAATGGGATCCATTGAGGTTTGTTAGTCTGAGACCCGAAACTCCAATACTTACAGTGCAGTCCTAGGTGGGAAGAATGGGGCTGTACAGCCAAGGTCTATAAGGAAAGTCAGATCCGGACAGTGCTGCGAGGTTTAGAGGCTTTGGACTGCACTTCTTGTGGGCAGTACACCCATTCGAAGAGGACGGAGGTCTTGCATTTTTATCCTAACTCTTGTCACTCGTAGGTATTGGTATGTGCTTCTAGAGCTTGGGAAGCACACTTCAAACCACATGCGCACATGGCAGGCTTTTGTAGGTGCCACTCCATTTTGCTTTCCTTCTTTATCTTGCATCTTAGCTTGGACTAAGAGATAGGTATGTTTGTCCAAAGGAAATCCAGTTCCATGGAGCAGGAAAATGAGTGAAATGGAATTTTTGAGTAGCCACAGAGTACTTGAGGTTAAATAAGGCCAGGACACGATAGATAAGCTGAGGACAGATAAGGTGTAAGAGAAACACGGAGTGGGACCCTGCAGAAAGCTAAACGGCACGGGAATGAGCAGAGCAAGCAAACAAAAAGAGCAGATTGAGGCGAGGAACAGATGGGGGCCAGTCTCATTCCAGCCACCGCAGCAGTACAACTAAGTTGCCTCATTTAACCTTTGGCTTTGAGTTTGACGTTTATACTGGAGATAAGACAACTAACACACTGCTCAAAACCAGAGTAGCCTTGTCTCATCTACTTGACCTGTCCCTTTCTGACTTCCCCAACAATGCTGCTCTGGATGGGCATGGAACTTAGTGAGGGATCTGGAGAGAACACTGTAATGGGCTGGGGTTATGTACTTATTTGAGTGGAGGCCGAATCTAGTCACCCTTCTGAGTCCCCTTGGCACTCTGGAATGCTAAAAATATGGCACTCATTCAGTATTGCAATATGAGATTACACTGCACTGGTAATGCACGTGAACTGTTTAGCCAATTTTGAAGAATTTGGCAAGATCCTAAGTCATATAAGTCTGAGATGAGAAAAAGATTTCTCTATGCCAACTGTAGTATCGCCTAGAGATAAATTTATAGCAATATGCTATGATCATGAATCCTGCCTATGAGCATGATGGAACTGAGAAGTGCCTCATTTAAACACATTTCTGGGCATGTCCTTGAGGGTACTTCCTCAGATGACTGAGAAGTGTAGGCTGGCCCTGAAAGTGCCCAGTAGTATCTCTCAGACTGAGGGTCCAGGAGTAACAGGGAAATGGATATTTCTTCTCTTTGCTCCCTGGGCACTATACTGAGAGTGGCTCTGCTCAGTCAATGCAGTATCATGATGGGCCCACTTTTGAACCTGAGCCCAGATAAGGAATTTACTCTTTTCCTCAAGTCTTCATCACAGCAACACCAATTTTAACCAGCACAATGTTGTCTTTCCTGGATCACTGAAGCCATTTCTAGAACAGTTCCTGAAGGTCTTGGTCAGTAGACCTAGACATCTCACAAACAATGAGAAGCATATGAGATCTGAGAAGGGTCAGAGCAAGATAGTGGAATGGCGTATCAAATATGGCGCTGGATCTATCAACGCATGGCCGGTGTAATTCTGAATGCCACCCTTTTGTCAAATCCTTACTACATTTCTCCGGTAACTGG
The DNA here is from genome assembly GCF_963924665.1 of Micromys minutus. Classification (NCBI taxonomy): domain Eukaryota; kingdom Metazoa; phylum Chordata; class Mammalia; order Rodentia; family Muridae; genus Micromys; species Micromys minutus. The sequence continues at coordinate 65,086,087 of NC_137973.1, read as the reverse complement.
GGTAAGTGTCTATCCCTGTTATTTTTATATTCATGTACTTCATTTTACTTACTGGAATTTACTTGTGCTTTATAAACTGTGAAGTGAGTTTTCACAGAAATGATACATAGTGACAACTAGGAAGTGGGCACTTCTTCTTCCTATGAAATCCACTCAGAGCTGAAAGCAGCAGCTGCAAAGCCAGGACGGGGAGGCCATGGTCCACTAGTCACATCATACCCTGCCACAGGCAGCTGTGGAACTTATGCTGCTGTAACAGAGTAACGCAGATGAGGTATGTTGTAATGAGATTACTTTTAAACAGTTCCGGAATAGGGGAAACTCAATACTCAGGAGCTACATCAGGTGAGAACCTCTTGTGCATCTTAACATGGCAGAAAGTCAAACTTCCCTTCTATCAGGAGCCTTCTGTCATGATAACCAACCCAAATACTAGTATACTTTCTCGTGACAGTAGTATGCTAGATATAATCTTTAAGGTTCTACATGTCATAATGATAGTAACAAGCTAATTTCAACATGAATTTTGGCAAGTATGTTCAAACCACAGTTAATAGAAAATTCTAATTCTTTTATCTAAAAAGGTGAGAGTTAATAAGAATACTCATTATATAACTTTATAGAGCACTATTCTCATAGTGTCTATGAGATTTGAAATCCTTAATATGGTATATATTAGGGTTACAACAAACTTTTAAATATTGTTTTTGGTTTTGAACAATCTACTTTTGGGACCAGAAAATCTGATAGTACTAGGAATCTGTCTTAAATAGTTTTTAACAGTTTGTATTACATTACATAGTCATAGTTACATGACTAACTATAGTGAATTATTTCTGCATTTTAACTTTCTGTTTTCTATAGCTGATACCTTAACTTTATTTCTTCTCATTGTTTCTCTTTTCCTTTTTATTAAGAAACATGTTCAACATATGAGAGAGACCAGAATGGTATAAAAACCCACAGCTCTGCTTGATGATCATAACTTACACTGAATTTATTTCATAATTGCTACCACATTATATTGTCAGCCTTTTATCTCTTTGATGAAAATTCTGGACACTGCACTATTTAACACATAAATTATTTAAAAATAGAAAAGACTTAAAATATATACAATGCCAGTAGTATTACACTTAAAACTATCAATGGCTAGGTTTGGAAGTTCACCCCTGGAGGGGGCAGCTGGACACTGTTACAGATTTGAGGCCAGCTTGGGCTACAGATAGGTTATGTTTAAAATAAAGACAGCCTCCCTATCAGTCTTCCTTAGATACAGCCATTTAACTCTTTGCTGTCTCTCCTGCTTCTATCCCTGCCTCTCACGATCTAACCCCAGACAATGTGAGCAAGCCTCTTTCAAGACTGCTTTCATTATTCTGGTCTACAGAATTTCTGGAATCAAACAATTTCCTTCCTTTTCCCTTCTTTACTTTTCTAAATAGAAGAATTTACATTTGCAACATATACAATTCAGATTTAAGAAACAGACAATGAGATATAAGGTAGTGTTTGGTAAACACCTGGAGGCATCCTTGATCTAGACCCACATCAGTGAGTCCAGTCGTTACTAGGTCATACACTCTTAATTGCCAAGCATAGGATAACTGTATTTCTCTCAGAGATAGCATACATGTATAAATTTTTTCATATTAAATATCACATTAAATACTACATATTAAAATATTTAAGTCCCACCAGTCTTCTCTGTAGAGTTAAATTTTAAAAAATAAATATGATAGCAAAGTTATTTGAAATAGTTCTTATTTCTAGGAAAATATACACTGGTCGTGTTAGAGAATAGCATTTCTGATAAAATTCCACCATCTAATAACAGCGTGTGTCAGGAGATCCGAGGAGTCTTCTGGTCTATTTCCCTTTGATCTGTACATTTGGAAGTGAATTTCAGCAATAATCATTTTTCATCATCTTTTTACACTAGACAGCTACAACAGTAAACCCACACTGTGTGCCAGCCCTGGTCCTATCACATGGTGTCAACTATGCATAGAATGTATATGATAAAAACTCAGATTCAAAACATTTAGGGCTGTGATGGATCACAGCCAAGTCCCAACCTCTGCAGGTCAGGGGAGAGGGCTCCCGTGCTTAGTTATTGTTCAGCTGCACACATTCTTGTGCCGAGGGGTAATTAAGGGGTGGGAGGGTGGGGTGGGCAGAATAACATACTGGGACAAGATAATTTTTCTTCTTAGCAGGGCATGCAAGTAAGTGCCCAGAGGATGACTTGGCATTTGTTATGAAAAATGGATATGAGCTGGCTTTAGAGCTGACCACACACTAAACAGAATATTTCTAGTAACATGGTAATTAAATGGTCAACGTCTAGACTAGTGGGTTAGGGTCTCCTTTACTACATTTCTATACAGATGATGATGACATGTTACTCCATAAAGCTTTGAGAATAGAAAAACTATGAGGATAGCTACAGGACAGTTTTCAGCTCACAGGACTATCAAAGTAAGCTAGTGCCCACCATTCACTGAATCAGAGTTATGTATGTAGAAGAGTTGTCACTGTTTTATATACAGTGTTCAAGCTGCAATATTTAAACCTTTTCTTCTCATATAACATAAATCCATAGACTGAAATCTTCAGTGACAAGAATGGCTTGGAACAAGTCAGGGAAAAGGCTGTCCCCAAAAGAGCAGGACAGCAGGACGGGATCACCTGAAACTGACAAAGAATGCTTCCCATTCTCTTATCTAGAGGTTTGAAAACAGTGATAAAGACATGTATTCCACTTTCTAAAAATATAAAAGACCATAGTGATGACATTATGAGGAAAGGCTTAGGGTAGGTGGTAGGAACCGAGGCTAGAACCCTTATAAATGAACTGTCTGTCTGCACAGCCCACTCATCCATTATCTCTTCCAACCCCACCCTAGAAAGTTTACACGGACTCATGTGCACTAGTCAAGAAGAATGCCACTAAGCTACCCCCCTAGCTTTGGTGCCATTATGGAACAGACTCTGAAGGGCTTCCTTACCTCTTTGCCATTGACGACACAGTGAAAAGATGACTATCTAAGAACTAGTAAGCTGGTCCTCAGTAGACACTGAATCCACAGGATCTTGGACTTTTCAGCTTTGGGAACTGTTAAATTTGGCAAGCCAAACCAGAACTGAGAAAGCAAATCAATCTCAATCTCTCTTTCTCTTTGTGTGTGTGTGTATGTGTGTGTGTGTGTGTGTGTGTGTGTGTGTGTGTGTGAGCACACGCCTCAAACTCACAAGAAATCTGCCTGCCTCTGCATATCAGTTCTGTGGTTAAAGGCATGTGCCCTCACCACCTGGTGAAAATCTCCATTTTTAAAGCCCTTCTACTCAATATTTTGTTATAATGGACTGAGTACAATCATCTGACTTTTCCTTGTTTACTAGTTTAGTTTCCAGTGTGAGCCTGGGAGACTGGAGGCCTAAAAATGAGGTAGACTAAAGTCTTATACAATAACCAACTTTATTCAGAGCATCAGACACTTTATACTCTGAAGGTCAAGAAAAGTCACCTGAGTAAAGTGTACAAGTACAAAGACAACCTGCACATAGCAAAGATGGTTTCCACAGAAGCATATGATTAATAGCTGAAGTAAACTCAGGCCTTTCCAGCTCCACATGTGAGGAGCTCTGAAACACTCCAAGAGCAATTCACCGTGTCCTGAAGTAACTGACGTCACAAGACTCATGCCTTATTTTCTTAAGAGTTTTCTCACAAGCATTCAAAATTCTCACATGGCTCCATCCTTGGACTGTGTTCAGACATTTTCTTAAAGTAGGATAATTTTGCTCATAGTTAAACAGTGATATTTTCCCTATGTTTCCATATTTTCTTAAGGACATATTGAGTTGAGTAGAATCAACATTGAGATTTAATCTTCTTCTGGACAGCTATCCAGCCTGAGACTCATTACCGTCTCTATAGTTACAGCATTATTCCCACAAGCTTCACAGTATTATACTAACTTGTCATCCTCACTAAGTGACAGTTTCTTTTAGGAAAGATGGATTCACTATTGGGCTTGTCAACAGATTTATAAGACTTTAGTTGAGAGTAGGGTAGGGTAAATAAATGGTGGGTACTGAAAAACAGATTTTCTTTTAGAAGTGTTTGCTTAGTGTCTAAATTTTTATAAAAAGGACATAAGACCTTCCTTTGAAAACCTTTGGTAGGTTACAACATGACTGTTAACTATCACTGAATAGGATCACACTAGTCTAGGACTAATTCAACACTTTGAGTTTTACAGGAGATATCTTTATGCTTTCTAAAACAGATTTTTATTGTGTGTGCCTTTGTGTGTGTGTGTGTACACGAATCAGGCTTTCCTTATGACAAGGGAATTGGGACTGCCATTGAGCAACTGAAAATGGCTTTTCCTGTGAGTTTTGAAATAGATCATTATCATTTCAATGACACAAGCGTGAGACTTCCCTGTGAATTTCATTTTAATAATATTATGCCTGAATTGACTTTAAAGATGGAGGTGGAGAGTGTGTGTGGAGGGGAAGAAGGCTTCCCTAAGAGACAAGCTGCTCTGGGTATGAGTACAGACAGATCCGTACAGGTAAACTTATCTATGAGTGACTCTGAAGAAACACAGTTTTGACAACTAGACAGTCGGCAGGAACAGTTGAGGACTTCTCTGAGCACACTTACCTCAGCTGTTTGCTTAGCCACATGCCCCACAATCACAATGACCTTCCCCTTGAAGCTGTGCAGCATGGTGGCGTACGGGCCCTGGCTGAGCTCTCCTTCGGCCGTGAAAGCTGCGCTGAACGGGATGTTGATGCTGCCTGCAATGTGACCTCGAAGAAAGCTGACAGGAAGGTTAAGGAAAACTGATTTTCCTTTTCATTTTTTTAGAGTCTTGAGCGTTTGAGAGAAACAGAGGCAACTCATTCCTAGAAGACAACACTGCAAGTTTCCATGTTCATCCCAGTGTTTTAGCTAAACAAAGTAAGATCCTCCAAGGAGGAAGAAAATTAAATTTCAAAATAAAGTGGAAGAGAAAGGAAGAGATGTGCTCATCAGTGGAAACTGGGAGCAACCCTGACCCAGTTAAGCCATGGTTCTCAACTGACTACAGCCTGTGTGCTATCAAGTTTACCAGCACATCTGGGCGTGGCTTAAAGTTCACTGTCTCAAGGCAAATTTGATACTGAAAAATATTTGCAAAGTAGATGCTAAGTCAAACTCCATTTAGAACTGTTAGACGTCAGCAGCTGGAAACTGTTCTGTTGCAGGTTAATGTGTCCAGCACACTCAGCTGATATATCCATTATTCCTGAGTTTATATCCTCCGGGAGCCATCTTATGCTCCTTATACCTCAGAATTCTGATGCTCTATTTGACTATCACTGTTAGTTAGGAAACAAAGACATCCATTAAGCAGAAGCTTAAACACATACACACACACACACACACACACACACACACACACACACTTTACCAAGTCATGAAAGAATAATCAGATGAATAAAAAATATAACTTTGGATATTAAAAAGATACAGTTACACACAGAAAGCTGTAAAAGAGATGTTTGAGCCACTGTGATATGAAGTTTGGAATGATGCGGGGAGCTCGCTGAGGAAGTGATGGCAAGGTTAAATCCTGAAGAATAAAAGCTAGGACAAAGACATGGAATGGAGTGTAGGGGGGATGAAAAATTGAGGCAGAGATTATGTAGTTCCAGTGGGGAAGGAGAACACAGGGGACTTTAAACATGAGATAAAAGGGAGGTGGGGGCTAGACTGTGCCCATGCTGCTGTGACAATGATCTTTATCCAGCTAGTAAAGGAAAACCCTAGTATTCTTAGCAGAAATGCAGCATACTGGATTTGCATTTGGGTGCTACTGTGGGGAAAAACACAGAGGAAACTGTGCAATGAGAAGTTTAGGTTATATTTCGCTCATTTTTAATAATCACCACTGACTACCACAAAAGGCTGTTTGTATGTTCAATAAAGCCTCCTCCCCAAACTTCCACATAAGGGACTTAAGAATAGTGATAATTTTCAAGGTTATGACCCAATCAAGTTCTATTTCCCCTCTGCACTTCTCACCACAGAAGGAAAAACATACACAATCAAACAATAGTTGCCAATGAGCTCAGTCTGCAGGCTTCCCAGCTCCTCCCTCAAGGAAGGAGGGCAGATCCTAGCCCCACTTTTTTAGAAGTAGCAAGCAGAATTTAATGCTAATATTAAAAGAAATAATCAAATACATTCTGAAAAAATGAAAGATAAAATTCACATTGGAATCTCAGTGGACTTGCTTAGATAATTGTAGAATGGGGAGACCATTTATAAACACAAGTAGAGGACCCTAAAACTTTAGGTGTGCGTCACCACTGCCTGGGTGCCCTTTGTTTCTAAAAACAATCATCCTATAGTCTCAATGGTAGTCTTCAGGAACAATGGGGTCTCTTAAAAATAAGAATGCTAGAAATACATAAAAATATTTAAGCAATTTTGTTTTCAGTGGACACCTTAAAAGTGATATTTATAATACCAACCAGGAGTCCAGTGCTCACTTCTCAGCAAGCCTGAAGCAGCTGCCAATAAGAACTTCTGTTTCTCAGCCAGGACTTCCAGACTGGGAACAGCTTTACTTTCAGTGGTTTGACAGCAGAAGTCAATAGAAATCTATCCTATCAAGTGCTGGGACAGACATGTTCACACAGCCCACCTGTTCCTTCTTTCCTGGTTGAACAGCCTCGGATACTGCCCTTGGTGAATGTGTGACCTTGGCCATGGTGTCTGTTAGGTAATCATGCCACAGCTGACAGAGAAGACAGCATGGAGGACAGAGCCAGGTACAAGAGGCAAACTTGGACCAACCTTATTTTCTTTCTCAAAAATGAAAGAAGATAGTGCTTAGATGTGTTAAGGTTTAGAACATAAAATCACATTTGAATGCTCATTATAGAATAGCAGAATACCATGTAACAGAAAACTAGAATCACCTACTGTAGAAGAAAAACTGCTCAAAATTAAAATCTGTGAATATATTGTTGTCTACATACAAATATTCAACATGATTACATAGAATCAAAGACACATCTGAATAATTTTTACATGTTGTTTAGAATGTACTTTCCAAGGAGACTTGTCTATACTGCCTTTTAATCACTAAAAGTATGCTACCAACTTGTTATTTGCAGAATTTTCTGTTAGTTATGCTTTATGGTTTTATTTTTTAAAAATGGGGATTAAATGTTAAAATGCTTGACAAAACATGATAAAAATAAGAATTTTGTAGAAGAGGAAAGTTCTGTCTAAACCCCAAATACTTACTTCAAGTCTTTCTTCTCATTATGCTTAGGGGACAAACACAAAGGAGCAGCCCTTAGTGCACAGCTCCCTTGTATAGTGCGGTCCTGGAAACCGTCTAAGGACACCCTCCCAGAGCACTGTCAAGGGGCAGAGGCTGAGTGAGTACAGATGTTTGGACACACTGCGGTGCTGGCGAACAGCAGAGGAGAAGGAGCCAGGCCTAGCTGCAGTCCTGCACTTACAGCAAGAAGTCTCTTTTGTCTTAGTTTGTTTGACAAGGAAGAAAACAATTTTGGTTACTTAAGGACCTTTGGTCCTCGGTAATTATGTTTTTTTTTGCTCACCACACAAATCCTTGTATGGTATCAGTAAGATGAAACAGAGCTTCTGGACACCATAAAGGAGATCAATCTATACTGTAAAGGAATGTACCTGAATATGTTTTGTAAAAACCTGCAGAGTCATTCAAAAATCACAAATACTGAGATACTGAGTATCTTAGTTTTTTGTTGCTATGGCAAAAATACCCTGAAAAACAAAAAGCCTGTGACCTTACTCTGTATAACAGCAAAGAAAATGTCATGTTTACACACTGTGGATCAGAGGAATCCCCATACTTCTAGCTTTACCTACACCATTAACCCCCATCTAGCCTCCCCCTACCACCACCATCATCATCACCATCACCACCATCACCATCATCACCACCACCATCACCACCACCACCATCACCACCACCACCACCACCACCACCACCACCACCATCATCACCATCATCATTACCACCACCACCACCACCACCACCATCATCACCATCACCACCACCATCATGACCACCATCATCACCGTCATGATCATTTTCTTTTGTTCTTTGCATACTGGGGAGAGAGCACTAGGCCTTTCTGTACAGCTCCCCCCTCCCTGTCCCCTGGGAGGCAGCAGCTTCCCTAGGAATACAGAGCTTAATGTTCTATTTCTTTAATAGAAATTCTCTCAGGAAGTCAACTCTAATCTCATTTCTGACCTTCATATAGTTCAGTGATGGCCCCTCATTTTACTGCAATGTCTTCAATGTGTCCCGGACCTCTCTGGATCTGACTGTTTATGGAGAGAGTATCCGCACTCTCAAACACTTTCTATATGTTTGCATTGCTCACCACAGCTACTTGTGACGTAAGTAGCCAGCATCTGAGTCAGGCGCCCATGCTTGCATTCCTATGACATCCTTGCATTTCTAGGTGTGACTCACAACACAGTGAGATGGCATAATTTATTTAAAAGTCTATTCTAAATATATGACTCTACGGCTCTGGTTTAACTCTGGATTCCTGTTGCCTAGCAAATGTCTTTGAACAGGGCCAACTGCTTTGGATCAGCAAATGGTATCAACTGCTCATGTAACTCTGACAACTATTAATCCAAGTAGTGGAGCTATTCCTCAGCAGTAGCTACTGAACACCCCACATTACAGAAGGTCCATTCAGACAGTAGATTCCAAATGACAGAAAACTTAATCTAGACAGACTGGATACAAACTTACTCGGGACCAACACAATCTTGTAGATCCTTTTTGTGACCAGCTTCCTCTGACCACAGGTCTCTACGGCACTTTGAAGATAATGTCAGAAGCACTTTCTTAGGGACGTGGTAGAAAGAACAGTCACTAAGTGAGGCTGGTGTAATAATGCAAACAGTGGGGTTGATTTTAAAATAAGTGTAAGCCTGCAGCTGGACTTCCTATTTTTCCTTTCCTCCTTTTTTTGTCTTTCTTTCCTCTTTTCTTCCCCTTTCCCAAGAGCTCTAAAGATAAAGCTGTAAAACTCAGCCTTCAAGTGCAGAAAATGAGATTAACATTCCTTCAAAGCTTTCCTGTTTACAGATAACATCGGTTGGACCCACATTTGCATGAGTAAGGCCACCTTTAATATGAACTCCAGGAAATTTGAAACTCCAAATATTTATAGCTACCAAACAACAGTTGTACTGAGTATTACCTTTGAAGCCATTAACATTACTCAAAGTTTATGGCACTACGCAAGAAATATTTTCTATTGCCTTTCTCCACAATTTCCATGATACGTTGAAGAAAGCTTTACCTAGAAACACTTCAAGCTTCTTAAAGAAACAGACAAAAGTAAAATATAACTACAGCTGTTTACTTCTCTGTTGCCTCTGGCAATGCTGGCGGGGCTTAGGAGCCCATTCTAAGTCTGGGGTGGGGCTTTACTGCCCAGTGTGTGCAGTCCCGCTGCAGCCCTCAGCTTTCTTTGTCTGTACTCTACTGCTGCTTTGACAAAGCACTTCTCTTTACCTGTAACCAAAGCAGACAATAGCTAAGTGACCACAGCAGCCAGAGAATCCCAGGCAGCTGCCCTAAGCAGTTGACTGCACAAAGTTCATTTGCTTAAGATTTAAAGTTCCACCTTCCTTTCACAAACAAGTGTCTCAATTATTTTACATAGGTTAGAAAAATGAGATTAAAATGTAAGTTGAGAAATCCATTATCCCTAAAACACAAATGAAGAAAGATTTCATCCATGGAGACATGAGACTTATGTTACCCTCTCACTGAATTGGTTTTAAAACAGCAAAAAGCAGACCTGGTGGGTCCCAGCACTACGGGGCGTGAGGGGGAAGGTAGTTTTAGTTTTGGGCCACTCTGCTACAGCAAGTCAGAGGCTAGCATGCACTCCAGAGACCTTGCTTCCAAAACAGAACAGAAGCATTGGGTGAAACAAGATGTGGAGAAACAGCAACATTTCAAAAATACTTTTCTTTAGAGAAGAAAATCATAGGATGTTCTTATTTCCCTGTTTTATGGTAAGGAAGAAATGGGATTATTTTAAAAGTACACTAACTATGATTGGTAGAGTGATACTAGACCTACAATAATTGTAAAGTTTTACCTCGAAGAGAACTGAGTCAGCATACCATAATACTTCGCAGGTCATTTCAATAGTTTTAAATTTTGTTTATTATTAAGATGTATTTATGTGTTTGGTATATTTATATATTGCATGCATGCCTGGTACCAAAGAGGTCAGAAATGTTATCAGATCTTAGACCATGGCTTTAAGTTTTAAACCATCACTACTGGGCTGCTGAAATGGTTCAGTGAGTAAACTGTGCCTGCTGCCAAGCTGATGACCCAAGTTTGATTCCCAGGACCCACATGGAAGAAAGCCAACTTTACATGTTGTCCTCTGACCTGCACATGCACACCGTGGTATGCACCATCCCCAATAAATACATATAAATATAACAACCAGGCAAACAGCACAAAGTCTAGCAGCTTGAGTTCCACTGGCTGACTATCAGCATTGTACAGTCATTATGTGGTCATTATATGGTTCTGGTTCTTTAGTCTCTTTAAGGTTAGTTCTTCATCAACCAAAGTGGCTGAAGACTCCACGTCTTAGGACCAGCACCACACTTGGGTAACTGTAAGTAGCAGCTATTATTAAAACTTGGCTCACTGAAATGTAATTATTCATAGTATCGCTTTAGCGTTCAACTATAGATAGTGGACATTTCAAGCCAGGTCGCTAAGCCTAGTTCCAAGTTCAGTCCAAGAACTTTGGGAAGATAGACCCGTTCCTACACAGGCAGCCCACTCTACTTATCAGAGGACACTGTTCAGACTCCCTCCTCTGTTTTCTCACTCTCTCTGCACATACCCTGCAGAAAATAAAGAGTGTGACCATGAAAAGCAACTAGAGAGAGCTGGAGACCTGGACTGAGCACTTCCATGCGATGAATGTTGTGAATTTCAAGTAATCAGTCAAAGGATCTGAGATGTGGTATTCACATAATATTCTATCTGCTTAAAAATAGAAATGTATGGGTGTTTTATCTATACATATGTATATGCATTATATTTTTAATAATAATAATAATAGTTTTTTAAATTAAGAGTAACATAATACAACACACTTTTTATTCTCTCTCTCTCTCTCTCTCTCTCTCTCTCTCTCTCTCTCTCTCTCTCTCTCTCTCTCTCTGTGTCTGTGCCTGTGGAGGTCAGATTTGATGTTGGGTATTTTCTATCATTCTATATCTTATTTTGGGGGAAGGTTCTTTGTTGAACTTGGGGTTCACTGATTTGGTTGGATGGACTGACTAGGGAGCTTCAGGGACCTTCTTGTCTCTGTAGCCTCAGTGCTGAGAGTGTAGACACAGGCACATGCCCCTACTCTCAGCTTTTTATCTGACTATGGATCCAAACTCAGAGCCTCAGGCTTGTGTATTAAGCACTGTACTAAGCTACATTACCAGCCTTTTTGATAATTTAAAAGACAATGATTTTAATTAAAGGCTTGGGCAAAATACAAAATAAAATATTAAAAGAATAAAGTGATTCCAAATTCTTGAAGTATCAGATCAGAACTTCTGACCAGTCAACTGGAACTTATTCCGACACACCCACTCCTTAAGGGCTCTCTGTAACCCAAAGCTTTAAACCCCAGGCACACTGTGTCTTTACTTTCTCTAAACTCAGGGTCCTATAATCCTATAGAGAAAATAAGAGGAACATTTTGAAGAAAGACTGGGTTGTGGACTGGGTGTGGTGATATACACCTTCCCTCCCAGGACTCAGGCAGAGGCAGGCAGGTCTCTGTGAGTCAAGGGCAGTCTGGTCTACAGAGTGAGTTTCAGGCTGGTCAGGGCTATAAAGTGAGAGCCTGTTTCCAAAAACAAGTTATATTTGAGTTATATTTGAAACTGTGGGCTTTTAAGTTGTACTGTAAGTAACCTAAGATTTTTCACATAGCTTTTGCAATTCTGGGAAAGCATGGTTTGAATTTCATTTAAAAAACTGAGACTAAAATATGCACATGAAATGCAGGTTTTGGCATGTAAAACTTCATTGGTTGGCTACCACTAGTTCTTTGCTTTTATACTTGGAACAAGACATAAATGTGAAAATTTAAAGTTATTAGAGTCTTCATTTATATTTCATATACTTAAAAAAAAATTCTGTGTAGGAACGAATTGCTCTGTTAAGAAAAAGTATAGGGCTGGAGAGATGGCTCCAAAGTTAGGAGCACTGGGCATTCTTTCAGTAGACTAGATTCAGCTCCCTGTACCTACATGGCAGCTTACAAGTGTCCATTACTCCAGTTCCATTTATATACTTTTGAGTAAATGCTCATACACGCAAAATGAAAATAAATATTTAAAAAGGCATGAGGGTTACAGACATAGATCAGTGGTAGAGAGCTTCTTGCTCTGGCTTTGGTCCACAGCATTGCTTTTTAAAAAAGACAAAACAAAAAGTTCAAGTGACCTCTAGTGCCACAATGAATGCACGCACACATGTGCACACCCTTCCCCCAATGTCTGGGTAGAGTTTGAAAAACATTTTTATGACTTTGAGTTGGTTCTCAATGTGCAAGGCCATGTTTGCATGCAGTTCCAGGGTTACTTAGCTATTCAAGTTCAAAGCCATCCCAGAAATGTTCAAGGCTTGCTCTATACACCCCATGTAAGGAAAGGAAGACACAGGAGTAGGGCACTGCCACCCTTTCAAACCACAGCCAAGGATACTCCTCACTGTTTCGGATGTCGACCACCAGAAGCTTTGGTTTACTGGACTTGGTTTTCTTGGTGGGGGTTTTGAAGTGGCCTGTTATTGTGAGCTCACACAAATCAATCAGGTCCTCTGCTGAAATCCGGGGTGATACTTCTGATTTCAGGTCACTTAAAGGGATGGATTCTCTTGACTGAAAAAGGAAAAGGTACAAGGAACAAAAATATTGGCAATTTTATAGAGACAAACTATAGGCAGTTTATATCTTCAGTATAGCCCAAGGAGAAGATGACTCTAGCTCAATTTGGGAAACTACAGTATAACTGTTCTTACTAAACAGACCTCAGACCGTCAAACTAGGGTTCATCTTCTCACCTGTTCTATGATACGGGGCTAATTGAGACCAATGATTTTAGTAGTCATTCTGTGTTGTTTAGTAGAGAGAAGTATTACTACCCTCCTATATCCCCACAGTAAGCAATGCGATAAACCTAACAGAAATTAACTGAAAATGAAACCTTCTGTGATGCAACTTCATCACTTAAGAGCTTTCAAAGGCTGGGAATGTGGCTCAGTGGAGAAGCCTTTGCTCCGTATGCACCAGGTCCTAGTCCGTATAACCAACCAACCAACCAACAACAACCAAACCACAAAGAGCTCTTAACATTTCCTTGATTGTCAGCACGGCAATTCAAGGAGGAAGTACGTATATGCTTAGTCACTATCAAAACTGAGTCTAACTGCTCTCTCATTTTCTGAGTTTCATTCTGTTATTCTACTCTGGACCTGCAATTTAATATTTCATATGAATGGCTCACCAGACAAATTTATTCTGAAAACAAAACCAATACTGTGTCTAATTGGAAGTTGATGTCGGCTTTCATCTCTGGGGTTACTCTGTCCTAAACTCTTTAGTGGCAAAAACACTCGTCCATTTACCTTGTTAATGTTCGACCAGAAATGAAAATGGCTAAGCTTCATAAGTTTCTCCACATCCTTTGTGTTAGACTGCAGTCTTGCAGGTGCTCCTCACCACACGTGTGGTACATCTTTGGTGATAAAATACAGAGCTTTGATTGACCCAGTCCCGCCTGCAGTCACTCATTTTGAAGGGAAGCATCATCTGCCTGAAGGACATTCCCTGGCTGATAAGGAAGAGCACTTTATAGGAGTGTCCTTTCTGAAGAAAGAGTATCCCGAGCTTCGTTCCCAACCAAATGTGCATGGGAGAGGTTTTTAGGAAAGAACATTGCTGTACAGTAGATTTTAAAGAAACTTTTTATTGCTTCTTTGTGAATTTCACATCATGGACCCCAATCCCACTCATCTCCCAGTCTCTCATATCTACCCTCTGCTCTTGCAACCTCCCCCCAAAACAAAACAAAGTGAAGCAAACAAACCCTAAATCTGGCTGTGAAAGCTGTGCATCTCATAGTATACCTTTTCCCCAAACAGCTTTACTTGCAAATGATCATTGCAATGAGTCACACTGGTCTGGTTCAAGACCTCTGGCTTCTGCTACACTATCAATACTGGATCCTCATTGGGACTCTTTTCAGATATCCTGTTACTGCCTTGTGTCATGGAGATCCTGTAGCTTTGGTTCTGGAGGACCAGCCCCTTCATGCACTCTATCAGTTCAACAATGGGGTAGATGTTGGGGTGGTCCAATTCAGGGCGCTGGATCGGGGTCTGAATTGTATCTGAGTTGGTCAGTCTGGTAGCTCTCCCACACTCATAAATTACATGGGGCCAGCTCTCCAGCATTGCCTAGGTGAGGGGCAGGGCCTGCTTTCTCCAAGTGCTGCTTCCTGTTTGGGGCAGGGGCAACTTTCCCTGCTGTATAGTTCTTCCGTTTTTTGTGACAAGGTTTCTCTGTGCCCTGGCTGTACTGGAGTTCATTCTGTAGACTATTCCTGAAATCCATGGAGATCTGCTTGCCTCTGCCTCCTGAGAGCTGCTCCTCCATGCCTGATAATATTTTATGAACAGTAGAGGAATCACAGAAAAAGTGTAACTTTCCAGCCTTCTCTGGATGTATGTAAAAAAGGATTGTAGTGTGATACATGTAGATTCACTTTAGGAGTTAAAATAAATGAAGGTATTTGGGCCAATTACACTAAGAAGAGAAGAGTAAAATTATTATAAAATACATATTTGAGTATGTTTTAAGTTTGCTTAGCAGTTTTATTATTTATTATAAACAGCTTCTTCTGCACACTGTCTACCTCACTACGCTAGCACTAAGTGTGTTGGCACTTTCCTCCTTTGACTGGTGCCTCTAGCTCATGGCCTTGGTTACAGATGATGCAGGGGGATTTGGAACAGCTACATCTAACTCAGGTTTTATCACAAGAAAGTTTTGACTTTAACTTTTCACAAACCTTCAGTGCACAGAATTATTTATTTGGTACTATTAGATTTGAACTCTCAACAATTGAAACTTATCTTTTTTCTCCTTTTTGACTTTGTGTGTATGTGCTTCTGGGTACATAAATGTGTGGGTGTACATCTGTATGTGGGCTCACGTTTGCTTGCAGGTGTGCATGTGTACATTTAGGAGAGAGGTCAACCTCAGATGTTACTCCTCGGGAGTCATTCCCTTGTTTTTTGAAACAGTTTCTGTCATTGGTTTGGAGACAATTGAGTATACAATACTGACTGGCTAGAGCTGAGCACACTACCATGTTTGGCTTTTTAACTTCATCCTGGGGACGAATTTAGGTCCTCGTGCCTACCTTGTTATGGGCGGGAGCATCCCATCAGCCTCTTCTCTACTTTGTAATATGTAACTGCCATGCTGCTCAGATTGACCTTGGACTTGTGACCCCCAGCTTCAGCCTCTAAGAGCTAAGATTAGAGTTGTTTATCACCATATCCAGGGTAGAGCAAGCTTAGAGAGTAAAAGTTCAAAATGTAAATCTATTTGATAATTTAAAAAAATCATATTGTTTTGTTTATCCGGAGTCAGAATTTAGTTGGCAGATTACTGATGAAAACCCTGTAGTAGTCTAGACCTTTGAAATGGCTACTGGCATGGATTTATAGTATCTCCCACCAAGTCCCAAGCATCTAAATATGAAAACTCATTTTGCTATTTGTAAGCACAGCATTTTGACACTGTGGGAGATGCCTGGGCTTTACTTCTAACACATCAGTTCTACCTTTAGGATCTATGCTGTGGAATGCACACATGCGCGCGCGCGCGCGCGCACACACACACACACACACACACACACACACACACACACACACACAATTCATCCTTCAATGCATACGCGCTCGAGTATGCACTAAAAAGCTTTCTATCCCCCACCCCCACCCCACTTTCAAGCTAGTATAAATGAAACAGGAATTTTTAGTGAGGAGCTTGTTTGAAATCCTACCCCCACCCTATTAAATTCCCCAATATCTAATCAGTGCCTGAGCCATTGACCCTGCTCTATGACTCACAGCACAAGTCTCATACTGTACTAGGAACTTTCTCAAAGGCTTTTGCATCTCATAACCTACCAGAAAGTTGAGGTGATGTAGCTCCTAAGGGAAACTGGGTGAATAAATCAAAAAGTAAAGGAAGAAAGGCAGATATATGAAATAAGACAGAAGGGGACAGGTCCAGGGAGCACATCATGATAAATACATCTTGGCCCTACAGTTTTAAAATGAGACTGGAAAAAGGAAGGACAAGTAAGGAAAAGGTAAATTCAGATTTACACATGTGAAACTCAGCCTCACAGAGTTCATCACACTGAAAATATTAAGAATACTAGAGATAGGAACAGAAATTTGTGAGATGTCACAGCTATAAGTAAATTCATAAGGAAAAACTAATTAAAAAAGAGATACTGCTGAGAAAACCTTATATTTTGTAGTATTCGAAGTAGAATTGAGATGTTTGTTAAAAAACTTTCAACAAGTTCTCATCTTTCTCCATGACATTACTCAGACGACTTAAAGTGTTCAGTATTTCACGTGCATGCGAAGGTACAGACAGAAATGATCATGTTTAAGCTTTAAGAGAAAAGACACTCTAAAACGTCACTCTAAACACCCCATCATCTACAAAGAAGTTTTCCATACATTTAAGACACTGTTTCTCCAGTAGCACTTTTAAAGTTTATCTTTCTCATTTTTAGAGGACTGGAGGTTCCTAAGATCCAGAAAGAGCATCCTCAACAGAGTCTGAGACAGCTGCTATGCTCTGGAGGCTGCGCGATGCATTTTTCACACAGGAGAGGTTTCGTTCCCCTAAACAGAGGAGACACCATGAAAGAAAGTGTGAAATGCAGAGAGGAGACACAGAATTCTTTTCAGTGATTGTTTTATGCTAAAAATTTCACAGATGTGCTCTATAAAAACTGAGTGCAGGCTAAATTTCCTCAAAGACAGTAATTTCCCCTTCGATTTACAGTACCAGCTTGGGGATATTTCAGTCTCTGGGCCTCAGTTTTGTGATGAATGATTGAAGAAGGAAGACTAAATGCCACTATTTATTTTAACTCTAGTGTTCGGTGGCTTGATTTTTGATAAGCAGCAGTGCCCATTCACACTCCTGTTCCCTTCCTTGGACAAAGTGAGGAGGTTCTTCAGTATTCTGCTGTTTGGGGTTTACTTATAAAGACTCAGTGGTAGTCACCGCAGGCCTCCTTGTAAGTAGGACACATACAGACAGATCCGAGAGAACTTAGCGCCAAACCAAGTACAAGTCATACTCCACCCAGTTAAAGCTGTTTCCGTGAGGATAGACGAGATGGAGGTGCTAGTAAGTGAGGAACGTGTCAGTGTGGGTGGGGTGAGGCACTGAGACAGGGGCAAGGGGACAGTGTGGGCAGGTGAGCGCTGCTTCTACTTGCTTACTTTTATAGACTCTTGGAAGTAATTTTCAAGTAAGAGCAGAACTTAATATGTGAAAAGCAGAACCCAAAAAGGACTAGGCTCCACTCAACCACTGGAGGTGGAGCATCTGACGTCCTGGAAGGGGCTACTTATTGCTGCTACTCTCCAGAGCACGGACATGGCCTGTTTCCTCTGCCAGCCTCAGATAGATCTTCAGAGCAAAGACTTGGGGCCAAGAATCAGAGCTATAGCTCTACCTCCAGCTCAGCCCTCCAAGGCACACTAGTTACTTGAGTTGGGCTTGTGAGCTCATCAGTCCTCTTTCTCACCCTTTCCTTGTATGCATTAGTACTTAGATACAACCTATTTGTTAAGCTGCTCCTTGCTACTCAGAATATTTTTTATCACCATGTAACCAAAGAGTATCAAATCAATGGCCCAAATAGTCTCTGATTAGCAGCTTTGGCACATGCTTGAGAAGAAAGTGTGCAGTTCTACATATTCGTTCTTATGGCCACACCAAGAACAAGTTATCAAGTGAGGTCAGTATTTTATTGTTTTATTATTACTATTAATTTCTGATGAAATATTTGCTCGCTAGTTTCTTGCCATATGGAAAGAAGGACCTTCACTTGAGAAAATGCTTCTGTGAGATTGGTCTCTAGGTGTGGGCATCTTCCTGACTAATGAAAGATGTGTGAGGGCTCATCCACTGTGGGTGGTAAGTACCCCTGAGTTGATGTCCTTGTTTGTATAAGACAGCAGATTGAATAAGCCATGGGGAACAAGCCAGTAAGCAGAGTCCTTTCATGGTCTGTACCTCAGTTCTTGTCTCCAGTGCTTGTGCTGACTCCCCTTGGTGATGGCTGTGGTCTTTATCACAGCAATGGAAAGTAAACTAGGACACAATGTTTGCTTCTTATCATGGCATCCAACCATTTATATCAAGTGAAAAGACTCAAAAGTTTCAGCAGAGGACACAGAACGCAAAGGAGGGAGCTCAGCTGCTCTTAATAACTAATTGCTTATTTGAATGCACTATAAACCAAGTCAGACAATTCTCATCAGAATTTGGGTACAGAAGCATCAAAGTCCACAACATATTTAACTGTATTTCTAACTTCTTTCAAACATGTGAAGACATTTTAATTTTAACGAGATCAGTAAGGCTGTTCATGTCACAGTCAAGCCTAAAACCAGAGACCATGAAGATATGCCTTGAATTTATAACATAACAATGCATATTATGGAATGGGGCTGACAAATCTGGAGGCTGCCTATCAATTAAGCTAAATTAGCTTTCATGTTTGATATTTTCTTATTGAAGATAAAAGAATCTCAGAAGTAATTTTATAATTCATTTAATCTCTGAATCACAAATTGAGAATAAACAAATATAATAATTTTAGAAGAAAAATAGACGAAGTGGAGACAGGATGGCAAACAGAGGTGCTTGGTGTGGAACAAAGGGAAATCTACTTTGAAGAGAGGGAGGCAAAACTGGAAACCAGCAAGGAAGCTGGGCAGCTCTACACAGACTGCATCAGAAAGGTAACCCAGGAAACAGCAACACAAATGGCAAGCTCAGCAGTCTCCCTGCTGGGGCCATC
Source organism: Micromys minutus (assembly GCF_963924665.1). Classification (NCBI taxonomy): domain Eukaryota; kingdom Metazoa; phylum Chordata; class Mammalia; order Rodentia; family Muridae; genus Micromys; species Micromys minutus. The sequence continues at coordinate 65,066,814 of NC_137973.1, read as the reverse complement.
CTCATGGTATGCATCTGACCAGTAGTACCAGCAGACTCCATAGTTTTAGAGCACTGAAATCCAGTCTGGGGAGATGGCTGGTTGGAGGGACTTCTCTGTTCCAAAGAAGGAATCTTCTACAATGGTACTACCCAATGTCACCTTGCCTGAACTGACTGGTAGCTTTTGCCAGTGGACCTCACTGGACTGAGGACAGCCATCTTGACATCCTGCAGTTTCAGCATAAGAGGATGCCTCTACTACATGTCCAAGTCCAACATGAGCTGGACCTGCAAGTATTAGGAAAGGTTTCTTTCATACTTCAAGACTAGCTCCTAATGCAAAAACTCAGCATCACCTACACCTGTTATGTCAGAGCTTGTAAAGACACAGCTCTACTCTAAAACTAGAGTAAATTGGCAACCAGAGGCCCAGTCAGTTCATAGCACCATCAGAATCCACTAAATGAGGAATGGGAAGCTTTCTGTCCTAGTCTACAGCCTGAAGATTAAGATTCCGACAGACTGGACTCGATTTTGTCTACTGGAATAATAATATCTGCAACAGATCTAGGACTGCATCAACAAATACCACAAGTCTCATTGTTGCTGATGTTTTCCCTGTGTGGCCTGGGGATATTTTCATCTGTATAGACAGCAGATACCATAGCTACAAGTCCCATCACCACTTACACTAACCCACACAGAATAGAAAAAATCTCCTCCACATCCCATAACTCAGACAGCATGAAGACCAATGCCACAAACTCAAATATTCCATGCTCTCTCCTCTACAGTAAACAGAATTGAGACCATTTGTGCTAATCTCTTGGAATCAACTATGGCTCGAATCTATATAAAACCAGCTAATAGTGCTATGAGACCAAGTACCAAATGGGGATTGCCCAATGGGACCTAAGGAACATATAGTTTGGGTTCTACAATGTTGAGACCATACTAGAACTCAGCATGACCTGTACTCATCCCAGAGGACAGAGAAAGTTCTACCCTATCCTCTAAGGATATGACTCTAAGGAGTGACTGCTGATGTAAGAGGCCCAGGTATCTCCTACATTTATCCTGAAGGTCCTGGAGAATGTCTTCACTTTCTACAGATCAGGAACTATGGTAGCTGTTATTAGAAACCACTCTTTTTGCACTGAGGGACCAAGGAACAGTTCTCTTCATATGCTGCATCACCAACTACAAACACAATCACAAGCCCTGGTTCTACCCAGGCTCAAATATGTATAGCCAATGGACATATCACTTTGCTTATGTCCTTTGAAAATTCATGACTGTTTTGGGATCTATTGCATTCTAGACATTGTAGATACCAAAGCTGAAGAAACTAAGAGATGCTGGTGAGCTGCCTATAACTAAACCCAATGCACTTACTGATTGATGGTCTGTCTACCCATGACAGATCCAGTATAAGCAAGACTTTTTCTACAAAAACCGTCAAGAGTAAGTAAACATCATACCAAATATGTAGACATTAATGTAAAGAAAAAGCATCAGAGGAAACAATGCCATTAATGAAAACAATTCTTGAAAATTCTGAGATTCTTGAAAAAAATTTAAGGCAATGATTTGAATTTAGAGACATGCAAAACAAACAAAAACATGAATGATTACAAAGAAATGAGAAAAACAATTCAACTTACAAGCAAGAAATTCACCAAAGAGACAGAACTTAAATAACAAACAAAAACCAAAGACCAATCTTGCAATTAAAACCCTAAATAAATAAAATAAAAATATAACAGCTTCCACAGAAGACCATAAGTGGAAGAGTTTATGACCTGGAGGACATGTCTGCTGAGTTCACCTCAGATGCAGCAGTAGTCAGATAGGAAAAGGAGGGAGAATTAGCAGGACAGAGAATATGAATTGAATGGAACACTACCAAATGGACAGCATTCACACTTCAGGAATTCCAGGATGAAACGGAAATGTACTGAGAACAACACTCACTGACTCCGCACATACCCAAAGGTGTATGGTGACTGTGTATAAAAATCCAAACGATCATCTGGAAGCAACCAACACGGAGCTTTGCCACAACACAAATTCCTTCTTTCTGTTTTCCTTCCATCACATGGAATGTGGTCCCATGTGTGACATCAGAAGGTAAGTGTAGGCATTGGTCCTTCCACCTTGTTTCAGACAGGGTCTCTTATTTTTCACTGTGTGCACCAGGCTAGCCAGGGGTTCTCCTGTCTCTGCCTCCTGTCACTCTGTGTATAAATCTTTTCCCAGCAACGATGGGACACGTTTTTTTTTTTTCCCACCCAACAGCAATAGGACACACATTTTCTCTCTCTTATCAATACATGGGACAATCTCTAGGGTAGATCATATGCTAATCCAAACATCCGGTGTGACGGTCAGTTTTAATTTTTACTTTGATTATATTAAGAAACATCTATGGGATTAGTAGAACACATCTCTGGCTATGCCTGTAAGGAAGAAATTCCACTGAAAGTTTGCTAATCTAGCAAACTGAAGGTACTAATCTAGTGTAGAGATTGGTTGATGATTCATAATATGATGACATTATTGGGATGTGGTAAGGTCAAGAGGCTGGGCCCAGTTAGAGGAAGGGGGGCATTGTCAACTTGTTAATGAGGACAATATGTTGCCCTGGCCTTTTGTTGTACAGCCCCTTCCCTTTCCTTTTATTCAGCCATGAGTAAACAGGTCCCTGGTATACACATCCACTGTCCTTATATTTTGCTCAAGCATATGGGTCAATAAATACTTCTACCCTTAAGAAGGTAGAAGAAGTCATTTTTGTCGAAATTTCATTGAGAAAACCTAATATATCAAGTATCTATCTATGTATCTATCTATCATCTATCTATCTATCTTTTAAACACATTTTTTCTCCCAAAAGACAGGGTTTCTTTTTGTGGCCCTGGCTGTACTGGAACTCACTCTGTAGACCGGGCTGCCTCGAACTCCCAGAAGATCTGCCTGTCTCTGCCTCCTGAGTGCTGGGATTAAAGGTATGTGCCACCACTCCCCAGCTAAGTCTTAATAAATTTTTAAAAACTGAAATTATGGAAAATTTTGGAGATGCCTCAGTGGTTAAGAGCATTGACTGCTCTTCCAGAGCTCCTGAGTTCAATTTCCAGGAACAACATGGTGACTCACAACCATCTGTAATGAGATCTGATGCCCTCTTCTGGTGTGTCTGCAGAGAACTAGAGTGTACTCATATAAATAAAATAAATATATCTTTCAAACAAAACCAAACCAACTGAAATCACATCATGTTCTCATGAAGGAAGAGAAGCCCAGATTGACCATAGTAGAAAGTATACACACAGATGAAAATTCAGTCACACACTCCTGAAGGACCAATGGCTAACTGAAGAAAGTAAAAAAGAAATACAAAATGCTATAAACAAATGGAAATGATCCCAACATATTAGAATCTATGAAGCCCGGGCAAAGAGGCACCTTACAGAGAAGCATGCAGTAAACTAAACGTTCTGCTGGATTAACAAGGAAGAGCAAGAAGACTCAAGGTGAGAGGTGAAAACAAGGGTTTTCACAGCACAGAAATGCAAAGGTCCATGAGCAACCCCTATGAGATATTAACAATGTGGAAAGCCTACAAGAAATGGATACATTTCTAAATATACACTATCAAATTGGAAATCCAAATATGCAAATAATGAACAGCAACACTGAAACAATAATTAAAATCCCCCATCTGAGAAGTCTCAAGAATATGAAAGTTGTGTTGCAGAATTAGACAAAATATTTAAATGACTTAGTCAAATTCCTCTTAAACCTCTTCTCTAACTGAAATGGGAAGAACTTGGCAGGGCTCTTCTTCTGGAGCCAGCACTTCAGTCTAAGAACCATACAAAGATCCCACACAAAGGAACACTAACATATACCCTGATGACTATAAATGCCAATGTTCTCTACAGATAGTAGCAAACCAAATTCAGCATCACATTAAAAAGACCAAAGACCAGGGTCTAGTGTGACTCATCCCAGGGCTGATGTAATGGTTCAAAAATAAAACAAATTGGCCAGTGTGACTGACTATCTCTCAGAATAGAGGAATTATCTCAACAGATACAGAAAGGGCAATCAATAAGATTTAACATTCCTTTATAATAAAATCTGTCACTGAGGCTTGGTGGTACACACCTTTAATCCAAACACTTAGGAGGCAGAGATAGGCATTTCACAAAGTTTGAGACCAGTCTGATCTACAAAGTGAAGTTTCAGGCCAACCAGGGGTACTTATTGAGACCTTGTCTAAAAAACCAAACAACGAAAGCACAACACTATCAAGAAATTAGGACAAAATGTCAAAACAGTAAAGGTTAAAAGAACACAAAATACTCCACATCTATTCCTGTTAAATCATAAAAAAATATCAAACATACTCACTGTTATTTTTCTTAAAATTTTAATTGTCTTTAAAAGCTCACTTACTGAAAGAAATATAGGTTATTTAAGTTATAAAGCATAGAGTTAATTTATTCATGTATGAAGATGACATGATGCCAAAACCTAAGATATATCACTCAATCCCAATTAGAAACACTGTAAGCAAAAAAGACAAAAATAGCAACTGATGATACAGATGTGGAGAAAGGATAGACATCATGGAATACCATATAGTATTTCTCAGAAAACTAAAATAGATGTGCCCTAGCAATAGTGATTTTACCACTGGGAACACATGCACAGGAGACAAATTCTGGTCACTAAAAAGATGAATGCATTCCCATGTCCACTGCAGTGCTATTCACATAGCTAGGATCTGGAGTCTATCTACGCTCTGAGCCGATGAGTCAGTAAAGAAAGTACATATGAACATGACAGAGCACAGTTCAGCCATGAAGCATGAACCTGCCCTTTAGAGTAATGCGGATAAAACTGGTTCCATTATGCTGAGAGAGAAAGTCAGACACAGAGAGTCAGAGACCACATGATGTCATTTCTGTAAACTTGTAGTCAGTGCCATGAGAAAAGGAATGAGACTGTGGTCACTGGAGACTTGGAAAGGCCTGGAAGAAAGTGAATCAAAAGAAGTTCTGTAAAGATACTAAACCACAGCTGGGGAGGAAGAATTAGTTCTGGGTTCTCTATTACATACACAGAAGGGTAAGTATAGGTTCAAACAATCAATGACACATTTCAACGTGACCAGAAGAGTATGAAATTCCAACATATGAAGATGATTAGTGTTTGAGGAAATGCTTATTACCCTGATTACATTACTATAAATTATATACATGTATTTAATTACTAAAATGCACTGCATAAACACATTACAAACACTGTCCCAATAAAAAGACCCCTCAATAAACTATTTTATATGCAGAAGTTTACCAAACAGAACAGAACTTCTAATTAAAATGATCAGTTATTATGTAAAGGTGAATTACTATAGTACTTAGATTAGATATAGTTAACTTTAAAACTGTTAAAACTAAAAATCTTCATATATCCCTTCTTCTGTAATGCAGCTTAACATGTGGTAATAGAGGTGTTGCTGTGTCTCTGTGTACCAGTAGATGGTAGAGAAGAGAGTGGCTATATCTATACTCATAGGTATTCTGACCTATGAACATCTGAATGATGAGTAGCCTAACATTCCCTGAAAAAAGAAAGCCTGAGATGAACACCAGTCAGGCACCTGGAGACCCAGACTGGGAGCTAGCCTGAGACAACCATCAGCCTAGCACAGCACAGGCCTGGAAGAGCCCTCAGGGTAGGGAACGAGGCAGAGACTAGAAGAACCCCTGCCTAGGACCATGGGCCCCTGGCAGAAGTAAGCCTGAGACAGCCTACCCTCAAATGGAGCCACTTGAACAGCAAGACGCCAGTCATAGATGAGCACCATGGGGTCCAGACAGGGAACTAGGCTGAGATGGCCAATGTTGGGCACTGTGCAGGCTTGGGGTTGGGGATAGACCATATCTAAGATTATCCCACCCGGTGTTATAATGCATCAGCAGGCACAACACTCCTGAGACCACTCCTGAGATCCCTCCAGGTCCTCAGAGACTCTGGGCACCACTAAAAGAAGTACGTAGCAGAGAAATGGAAGAGAAAGAGAACCAGAAGGATGTGGGCACAATGAAGGGAGTGAGAAACAGCTGATGTGAGTGGCTGTTGATGCCACTTGGGACCATGGTGGGGTTCTGGCTTATGCTGGCACTAGGGCCCATGTCTAGGTCAGTAGCCTACAGTAGCAGGGGTCTGTTACCATCCACGTGGATGTCCCTGGCCTCAGCTGCTGCCCAGGGATATTCTGATATCTGAGGGCTATGCAGAACTAGCCCTATTCTTTGCCTGGGCATCATGGGAAATCTGGTCCTGGGGCCATGAGAGCAAGAGATCTGCCTAGCCAGCGGCAGCACTGGGAGAGCAGACCTCTGTGGGAGTTGAGGGTGAACTGACCTCAGGGTGTGAGCATAGCAGAGGAGCTCAGCAACTTTTGCAGCAGCATAGGCAAGAGAGAGATGCCTTTCCTCACCCCTTGGCCCTTGCCACCTAAGGCAGCACAGTAGAGCTGGCCCTGGATGTGCAGGTTGAGGGTGGGCCAGACAAAGGGTCTGAGTGCAGGAGAGTCATCAGGCTGACCAGCTCAGGTACCTTCCAGGCCCAGACCCAGAACTTTTGCGTTGGCACACCTCATCATCTACCCCATCAATGAACTGCTGGAGTACATGAGGACACGGGTCCTACAGATCCCATGCTACAAGATCTCCATGATGCAGAGCAACAACAGAATATCTGCGGAGCCCCAGTGAGGATCCAGTACTGAGAGTGTAGCAGAAGCCAGAGACCTCGTTCTAGACCAATGACTCACACCAATGAACATCTGTAAGCAAATAAGTATGGACAAAGGGGTGTGCTGTGGGACACACTACAGCTTCCAGACCAAGATGTTTTCCTCTGTTGGGGGTTAGGTTGCAAGAGTGGAGAGCAGGGATGAGGGGAGGGGAAGATGAGTGGGGTTGATGTGCATGATGTGAAATTCACAACCAATAAAAAGTTAAAAGTGTAACAACAAGCAATCCAAGACAAGGGAATATCGCTAAAAGTTACAGGCAATCTTTCTGTGACAAAGTAAATCTTAAAGATACTATATTGTCTATAAAATGTAAACATGTAACTTGATACATATATCCCAGTAATATCTAAAACTTAATTTTTTTGCCAAATTGTGAGATGCTTAAGTGTGCTCATATTTTACTTATAGAAATAAAATCAGTGCTCAATTTTAAAAGTGGAGAGGAATTAATTGGTTAAAATACACAAGGTAGGACAAAAATCAGCAGATGCAGAAAAGCCATTTGACAAAGCCAACATCCCTTCATGATTAAGGTCCTAGAGAAACTAGGGATTATGTGAACACATTCAATGCAATAAAGGCCATCTATGACAAAACTGGGTTCTATAAAAGAGCAGTCTGAGCCAGCCATGGCGAGCAAGCTCTTGCCTCCAGTTACTGCCTTAAGTTCCTTTGATGATGGACTGTGATGTGGAACTGTGGAAAAATAGGCCCTTTCCTCCCAGATCCCAAACAAAAGATAAGCACCTTCACAGTATTGGCAGGAAACCAGATAGATACATGAGTGGAACAGACTACAGGACCAAGACAAGTCCACATAGCTATAGCCACCTAGTTTTTGACACAAAAGTGAAAAAGGTACACTGGAGCCTCTTCAACAAACTGTGCTGGGAAACTGAAAATGTACACAGAAATGCGAAGTTAAAACCAGGAACACTGAAATTCCTACAAATGGGGACGCATATCAATATGCAGGCTGGAGAGGTGACTTGGTGGATAAAGGTGGTTGCTGCCACACCCGGCTGCTGCTGGTACCTGGAACCCATATGGTGGAAGGTAATCATCTCCTGTAGTTGTCCTCTTATCTCAACATGTCCATGAGGTATATGTGTGCATACACACACACACAAGACAAACACATGCAGCGAAAGAGGCTTAAAGCTTTACAACAATTAACTTGAAAGAAACAAAAAGACATACTTTGTATTTTTTTCAAAGATTACATATGAAAATTTCCTATCTGTAAATTTATTTGTAGCGCAATTAGGATTTTTAATAGCTTCTTGGTATGGAAAAAGAAACACTAAAAGATGACATAATTGAAGAATAACAAAAATATGTGCATAAATCTGGTTTGTCATAAAGGGATATTTAGAATCAAAAGGAGCAATTTAGTTTGTCCAAGAAAATAAACATCTTCATAATAAACTAGCCATTTGATAAATAAAAAAGTTTAATAGTTTGTTAGCTCGACTTGATTGTCCCTTGGTACAAGTGCACGCTCGCAAACAAACATACAGATAACAATGTTAGCTAAACTTTATTCATCTGGGCTTGAAAGAACAGAAAACCCTGTTCCCTGGGATTTTCTCAGGTGTGAGAGCTGCACATAAAGCTCTGGTGTCGCTTTTCATTATGGCCCTGGTTTGTGTTAGTACAAGTATAAAACAGACTAATAACATCAACATTGAAACTTTATACCTACGTTTAATTGATTTTTGAACTCATGTCACTGAAAATTTTCATTGACTTATCTTATATGGATATCTTATATGAAGTACGGGGTGGGGAGCTGAATAAATGGGACACTTATGCCCTGCGATTTGAAAATCATTAAGCTTCCTGGATCCTGTATATAATGGTGTCTCTTGTTGCTATCCTGTCTGTAGAATTGTGCCAGAATCCATTTCCCTTTAAATGTCACAGAATGCCAGTGATTCATGAAATGACATCCCTGAACTTTGAGGTTGTGTAAGGAACATCTCTGTGCAAGACCCCAGATATTCATTAGCTAGCTGGAGTCAGGCTACTGTGCCCATCACTCTCCACGAAGAGAATGAATTCTGTAGACTTGCTGGTAGAAAAACATTGTTAGAAGATCTGTGTCAAATCAACACTGAATTAAATCAGGCTGCTCAGGAAAACTGTCACCACGGCAGCCTTCCCTGCAACTTCATGTGGGTATGCTAATCATGCTGTGAGAACTGCCTGCTGCCTGTGGAAAGCCCCTGTCTCACATCAGCTCAGCTGCCAGGCTGGACCAACCCTGCTTCAGATACTTTACCCTATATCATGCCAATTGTTACTTTTGCCAAAAAGAAAATAATTAATATATTTTTTTGTTTTCCATTAAGAACTCTATCATAACTCTTCTATCACCCTTTCTCCAACCCTCATGAACATAATGTATTCTATAATTGTCCTGATGCATGTTTTGTCTTACCATGGACTTTCTGTATTCATTTCACTGTGGGATTTACAGGACATGTCTGTATTCAGAAGATACTTGCATGAAGCGGGGAAGGGAGAGCTGCGTTTACAGTGTTACAGAGTTAGAGTGACCATACTGTGGCTTTATATCCCAGGCAGCAAGCACTTGGACATGTGACTACAAGTTCTCATTTCTACAAGATAATTTCGCAAAATGATATAAGTACATGTTTAAAGAGATAGTGAAAAATACCAAACATAATGTCTAAGTTTTAGATGGCTGCAGAGAAACAAGTAGATGTTTTTAAAAATGAGAAACATATGAAGGTACACCAGGAAAAGCAATAATGAACACGCACCCCTAATTTACAGTGCCATGACCTGAAAAATAAGGCATATTTTTAAGTTATTTGGTTACAATATTTACTTAAATGTCTCATTTCACAAAGTATTTGAGCTAACTTTTAGTTCAACTTATACTCTAATACATGCTTTATTTTTATCCTGTTCTGATACATTACTTCCATCTGCCAAAATAGTTTTCTGGTGTACTGAATTAAGTGATATCCCAAATCTGGAACTGATACTGGGAGAAAGGATGTTTATATAAAATGATAAAAATCTTGCTAACGCTAGACTCGAGGAGCTCCATTTTAAATAACAACTGGGCTCAGAAAATGAGGCTGTAAATGAGGTGTGACAGACACTGCAGGTTTTCTCCTCTTTGTGTTCCTGATTCCAAACTACTTCTCTTCATGTCCATGTATTTATCAAGGTACTTAGAACAGAAACAGTCCACATTAATGTGAAATGAATCAGGTACTAAGCATGTGATCAATAAATATCTGCTCAAAGAATAAATATTATCCAAAATTCACCTTAATGATGAGAAAGAGAAAAGAAAAAGAAATACTCCCCTCTTAGAATAAAAACAAAACCCTTTGGAACATGGTGGAATAGGAGCACCATCAGAAGTAGTGGATAACAATTTAGGAAATAAGGGGAACAAGAATAATTTACAGTCAGTAAGCTATACCTCCAGGTTCAGGCTCTACTGGAAACAAACTTCTGCTACAATCAGGCATGGACTTAATCACCAGACTGGTCTTGCTTGCTGCATTTTATTCCAAGAAAACTGGACTAAAAGACCTTTGCAAAAGCAGTGCTCGTATGGATTTGAAAGGATTTCCCAGCAACTACTGCCAGGGCCTCCTGTACAGGGAAACTCGGGAACTAAACACAAACATTAATCAATCAGTGTGCTTTGGGTATCATACAAGCCGGCCATTCCTGACCCTATGGGGCCTCAGTAACTACAGTGGGGCAGAATTTGCCTCAGTTGTTCATAGCCCACAGCCCACACAAAAGACCCAAGGAAACCCTACATGCAATGGGAGCTGGAAGCCCATGGAGAAGAACTCCCTTGAAAAGCATGTGGAGCACAGCCTAGACCAGGATCAGAGAGAAAAAACAAAACAAAACAAACAAACAAACAAAAAGCCCTAAAACTAGTGGATCCATGAAGAAACAAAACTGGCATTCAGGCCAGCGATTTCATATTCTTAACATCTCTGTCCAGCTCTCCTCCCCTACTACAGCTATTCTTCCTCTCCCTGAGAGTCCATTATCTTCTACCTCCACCCAACAACCTTTCTCTACAGATAAGTCTTGTCTATGCAGTACAGTAGGCACAGGAGGCCAACACTGTCCCCTACTCTTAGTGCCTTTCTAATGATTCCCTCTCTTCCTGTCCCTCCTTTCTCTCCTTTTTCCTTTATTCCTTTCTCTCTCTCTCACTTGTTCCTCTTACTATTTCCTGAAGCCCAGATGCTGACCTGTTTACAATATCTAGGCACATATCCTTACCTCTCTTTAAAAGTCTAATGCTAACCAAGGCTCCCACACATCTACCCACTTTTTCCTCTGTCTCAATCATTCCCATTCCCACAAATGTCTCTCCTCTACTTTCCTCTAACAACCCAACACTTCTCACTAGAGTCACAGTGATTGTCACGCTTCCCTTCCCTTTCTCTCATACTAATGCTTTAGCACAGGCAGCAGCAATGGAGCCCTTTACTCCCTAAACTAACCTGTACTTAGCAAGTGTCTGTTTCCAGTCACCCTCGACTGTTTAGTCATACTGGGTTAACTACTGGGTAGTGACTGTTGCTGTGAGAGCTACAGCGACAGACTGGAGTCAGCCTGGGGACTGGGATACCAGTCTACCAGATGAAAATGTCACCACAACCCTACTGTAACCCAACCTCTGTTTAACACTGCAAACATATCTGCTGAAAGGAGAGAGACATCCTGAATTTAAAGAACAAAAATAATAGCAAAAATCTTAAGCAATAACCTAACCCAGATCCCAGAGCAAAAGTACAAGGAACATGAAAAATCAACAAAACATATTTCCTCCAAAAGCTGTCAACTACAAACTACTGAACATTGATCAAAGTGATTTAGACAAAATTCCAGGTAAATTCAAAATAATGATTATAATTATAATATGACAGATCCAAGGTTCCAATATTTTCCAAGAGGATATAAACAGCTGGATAAAAGAATGAAGTCAATCTATGGTATGTTATAGTTTCCTATTGTAACTTAAAACAATAGAATATACTGTAGAAAAGAAAGGTCAAGCTACAGGTTAAGAAGAGCTCATCAGAATAACAGCAAACTTTCAATTCAAACCATAAAAGCAAAGGCTTAGACAGATGTAGTTCAGACTTTAAAAGATCACAATTGCATGCCCACTCTAATATACCTAGCTAAAGTGTCTTTTTTTTTTTTTTTTTTTTTCTTTTTTCTTCAGCACAGTATAGGAATTCATGACCATCAAGTTAGCTCTGCAGAGGGCACTGACTTGCAGTTCATAAGAAACATGAAACCTAGGTAGTATCCTGGATTTGGAAAAAGAATCTCATATATCATACATTCAACACCTAAGGTGCTACAGTCAGGGGCCATCTTGAGATGTGACCTAATGTCTGATTTTGAATTCCTCTAGGAATTATAAACTTACAAATATTTTTTTCTGTTGGAACACCACAGACATTACACTGTACTGACTTACAGGAAATTCATAGACACTTTTTGATCTCAACCTAGACAATGGATGAGCTGCACTATAGGTGATAACAAACCATTATAGAGAGGGAACAGAAGGTTTCACTGTGATTACAGTTCTCTGCTTCTTTCTTGTTGTCTTGGTCTTACCATGCTTGCTCTGCCATGCTACAATGGCACTTATAGACAAAGTGCAGAGGTAATCCTGCAGTTTCTATTGCCACCTGGTTTACAGGGCCCTGAACAACTCAAGCCCTAACCATTACCCTACAGCACCAAACACTGCTTCTAATGAAGGAAAACCCCTAGATCCAGTTGTCACTCCAACTTTGGGTGCTCATATCAGGCAAGACAAGAGCCTTGACAAGCAAGGAGTAACAGCATGGTTTCTGTTTGCCACCCCATCTGTACAACTATCATCTCTATACTTTGTCTAACATTCTACTGAAGTTATGACTCAGTATGAGCACCACAGCAGTACTGCTATGGGTTTTTATCAATGATATCTGGATCCAAGCCACTGCTAAACTGAAGGGAAAGTACTCTAGGATCCTCACCACTAATAGGGCTGCCAGTGTTAGAGGGCCTTGCTACACAGCTAGAACCAACAGCGCTTGATGAAGGGGTGGTTAGCTGATAGGGTCCACTATTCCCACTGTGTGAGTAAATACACAGTGAGTGCCTTGCAGCCGTGCCTATCAGCACTATATCTGCTTGAGCTCCTGTACACACTCATGTGGCTCATATGATAGTGGGTTTCTGATTCCATCTCAGTTTGCACTGTATGCGGAGTCATTAATCATAGCCCAAGGAGCCACAGGGAAACTACACTATGTTCCCAATTTCAAAATACAGCCATAATAGTAGTCAGTTTGATCCATCCGATAGAAAAAAACCTTATTGTAGGAGCACAGGAAATATGAAAACTCAAGGTACCATGCCTCTAAAGGCACACATCAAACTCTTTAGTAACCGATTTCACACAGGCACAGATGAAATACACCATAAAGAACATTTTAAATAGTCATTTACAAGCTGAATAAAATCCATGAGAAAAATAACCCATTAAATGAAATTAGAAAGATAATTAGGATATTAGTGAAAAATTTAGCAGAGACAGAATTTTGAAATTCTTAGAAATGAAGAGCTAAGTCACCTATATGTATGTATGTATGTATGTATGTATGTATGTATGTATGTATATGTATATGTACATCTATGTATATACACACATATATATTTATATAGAAATGTATATATTATCAAACCACAAAGATGAACAGTGAAGAATAAAATAAGAAATAAAAGAAAGAAAATCTCAAAAAAGAGATAACAGACAGGAGTGAGCCCTTACAGATCACTAGTAATGGATGAATGAAAACAAACAGTTCTTCAGTTAAAGAACTCAGAGTGGCCATTTTCCTTATACACCGAGGGGCTGAGAACTAGATGATACAGAGAACACTCAGCGTGGAGGACAGAGGCAAACACAAAGCACCTGCTGATTTGAGCATTCTAATTAAATGACGTTTAATGACTTTAGGTCAGTATTTTACTCTCGATACTTTAGCGAGAAGAAATCACATTATTTGTGTTTTTCCTTGCACTGTGCTATGAAGCCAACCACTTTATTTAAGAATATACAAGCAACTGTATGTGTTGATGTACACCTAGTATAATTGAAAAAAAATAGTGAAATCTTGAGAAGCTTTGACTTTAGAGTACTGTGTGAAATAAATTAACATATACACTTGAATTATCCAGGGCATAAAACATTTTACAGTAAATTTGCTAAAATAGCAGTTTGTAAGTTATACTGAATTAATTAGCTTGTTTCAACCATTAAACAGAAATAAAACACGTTAGACATTAGTTTAAAGGAAGAAAATGTTCTTTAAAGACTTCAAACTATAAAGTCCAGTGAGACAATTTTTCAATTGTTCAAATTATATAAAGTTTCTTGTGAGATTAAATTTTATACAATAGGGCTTATATTTCACTTTTAGAAGCTATTCCATCATGAAGTATAAAAATGTTTCAATGACTCTAATCAGCAATATAAAGCACTGCTTATACACTGAAGACTATTTGGTGTATGTTCTATTTTCCTTATGACAACATCAAGTAGTTACCATTATGAAGATGAAACAAAACTTATTTTTAAAAATCTTGGTTTACTACATGTGTTCCTAATCAGGTTATAGTGAAAAACAACAATAATTCTTGCTTATTCACAGACTGCATATAACTAAGTTATACTACTTATAAATGAATGAATATGTTGATCAAATTTGTCAAAGAGATTTGAGAAATCTAAAAGTTAACTATCATCTTTTTTCAAAAAGTTTCTTCTGGTAAAACAAAACAACCCGCCCATTTCAACCTCAGGGCTGTGAGAGTGTGGTTGGTTAATGCCTGCTGTGCAAGCGGGAGGAGCGTCCCATCATGTGCCTCTGAAGAGCTAGTGCTTGTGGTGCATTTGTAATCCGAGCACTGGCAATGCGGGTGGAGGAGGTCAGCTAGCTTGGGCTAAAACTGGCAAGCTCCAGCCCCACCAAAATATGGATCACCAAAACCAAGGTTGATCTCCAATCTCTGCATTCTCATCCCCCAGAAGAAAATCCATTTTATCACATTCATCAACATTTCATACCTTTACTTACTGCTCCCCCCATTAGAAAACTATGACCCAAATTCTCAAGCCTACTTTTTTTTTTTACTATTAAAGGAAAAACTGGATGGGAGAGATCTTGGCAGGACATGAAATAATTCTTTTGGCAATTCTTTAGTGGCTTAAAAGTCAGAATGGTATTAAAGCTAAAAAGTAAAGGTCAAAGTGAAATTTTAAACTGAAATTACTAGGGTAAAACTGCCAGGAAGATTCCTTCTTTAGAAGCAAACTCCAGCTCTCCCCACTGCCTGAACGCACAGTATTAGTGCAGCCGACATTGTGAAGTCAAGGGAACCCAAGAACACAGCCTGTGTCACACCAGTGACTCAGATTCAAAAGATTAGTGTCATAAAGCTCTGTACAATTCACAGTGTTGAAATTTTTGGCCTTTAGTTAAAAGCATGTAGAAAATTCCTGGTTTAAATTCTTGGTATATATCATACACTGAGTTGGACACTGCATATTACTTGATAAATGCCTTTGGTAAGTCTAAGTATTATGATGTGAAAATCTTGCCAACTTGCCTGGACTAAGAAATGCATAGTGAAGTAAGCTGCTTGGTGTGTTTGTGACTTTTCCAGAGATGAGCGACAAGAGCTTCTGATTAATGAATGAGTTAAACCATGGGTGGGCTCATGTGCTGGCGTTATTGAGATCTGGGAAGGACAACAGCAGGGCCAAGCTGGAGGAAGCAAGTCACTAGGGTTGTGTCTTACCTGACCTCTTTCACTACTTTTTTTTTTTTTTTTTTTTGCTTCCAGGCTCATCATATGAATTACTCTGTCCTACTACATGAGGACATATTACCCCCTGAGATAACAGACCAAGACCTCTGAAACTGTGAGTCAAAAATCAACTTTCAGTCTTTGAGTGTCTCTGTATTTTGTCACAAAAATATGGTCAGTAACACGTATTTGCACTTATAAATAGGGAAGTGCAGCTGTGGATTACTCAATGTTACATGGAAAAAAAAACAAGCAGGGTCAAACTTAAAGACAACTCTATGAAACAGAAAGCATGTTTCTACTGTAAAAGAATAAAGAGTTGGTCAAAAGCTCGGTATGGTTGTGTAGGAATTTAAATTCAGTACCTGAAGGCAGAGGCAGGAGGATCACTGTGAGTTACTCACTATGTGTCCAGGGCACATAATAAGTCCCTAACTCAACAACAACAGCAAAAGTGAAAACAACAGACTAGCAAGACTGCATGACATTCCATGAGTCGGAACTGGGACTGTCCCAATTTCGATGAATTTGCAGCGCAGATTTTTCTACCTACTTTCCTTTATATTAACATTTAAATTTGAACCTTAAAAATAGGAATGAGAACTAATTAAATAATAATTAAATAATAGAAATATTTTTATAGGGGCTGTAAAGATGGCTCAGTGGTTTGAAGAATGTGCTGCTCTTCCAGATGACTGGAGTTCAATTCTCAGCACCCACACAGTGGCTCACAGTCATCTATAATTCATGTTCCATGGGACCAGACACATTCTTCTGACCTCTGAGAGTATGAGACACATATGTGATACACAAACATACAAACAGATAAAACATTCATACATATAAAACTAAAAAATAACTTTTGAATTACACTAAATATTTACTTTATAGCCCAATAAATGGCAATTCTCCCCTTGGGAGGCCTACTTGACCTTTGGGAGACTAATGAAAGTATTTATCTCTTAGTGTAGGTTCCTCTTCTTATCTCTTGAGATCCCTTAGAAACTTAGCATAACCACGGAGCTGGTGCCTTTTCCTCACCCAGATCTCTGTTTGCTGTTAAGAAATACAAATTGGTTGCCAACAGAAATAGAAAAACATAGATGTATCCAGTATTTGGAACATAAAAAAACCCATAGAAAATGTTAAGTGGTAAAAAGGTAGATTCATGCAAAAAATATACAAACTACAAACAAATCTAATTATGAAAAATACTGTTTAACAAGTCAAAGTTTGAAATGTCTTATCATTAGACTGTTCTTTTACACTTTACTACCCTGTTAGTTTACCTTGCTATTACTAAAACAATGCATGCATATTAACTGAAATCCAATCTCATGAAAACAATTATGATAATATAAAATTAGGATCTCTGGAACATTGAAGTTTTAAGAGCTAGGTTGGACATATTTTGTAAATTTAATAAGAAGGCCAATATTGAAAACATAATGGGACAGTTTTCTCAACATTATTTCCTTGGTTCTTAACAAATAAGTTCCTATTATACCAACAACTCTTAACATTGTTGTATTTAAAAAAATAAAAGTCTTTGCTTCTGTGATCGCATATAACAAGTTGGTGTATTACTGGCTAGTGCACTAATGTTGGAGATAAAACATGTCACCAGAGGAACAGTGGGAAGTAACTCCACTGAGAGGACATGAGTGCCAGCAGTATGGACATGAATGATGGCCGGACACTCCAACAGTCCATCTCTCAGGACTCCTACCGAATCTGCTACTACGTACCAGGTCTGTCTTTGGAGGGTCTGTACACTCGGCCGGGAAGTAAGGCACTGAGCTCCGGACTGCACTGTTCTCAGATGCTGGCTTCAGAGGCTGAGCGTGCTGTCTGTATGTAGCACTTTTCGGAGTCCAGCAGAACAGATTGACTGACTCTCGTACACAGCGTTCAATGTCAATTTCTAGGTTAAAAATATCAAGAGACAAACATCTGTAGAATTTAGACTACATTGTTAATATAAATTTTCTTTAAATTTGTATGAGATGAAAACCAAGTAGAAAGGAACCCAACAAAAATAATGTAGATATTAATGTGCATATTAGTGATTGGAAAGGTAAGAGATATTTGGTTATTATTATTACATCATCATATCTGTACTTAAATATATAAATGTCATCTTTTGTGGGATTCATTTGACATTATGTATTCATGCACGTCTTTGTGTATTTTAATGTATCATTTAAATACCATAAAATGTGTTTCATTTAACAATCTGATATATGTACTGCAACAAATGTTTCCCCTCTGCAAGGTAAAATTGGGGCTTAGATGTAGGAATAGTTACACAAAAGACTCAGATATTGACTAACCACAGTTTGTAGTAAAATACACTAAACGTTGTACTGCTGTTTAGTATATATATGTATATATATAATTTATTCAGAGAAATATATAATTTATGTATATATAAATTATATATATGCATATATATAATTTATTCAGAGAAAGGTGATCAAAATACCAACCTAGGCATTTCCATCAGTTATAATTTCGTGAGTTAGCTGAGCTTTTATGTAGAGATGAAATGCAGGCAGAGGCAATGCATGTATGTGTGCACTGCTACCTCCAATCACTGTTTGTGACTGGACTATAGTCAACATTTCTGATGAAGAATTAACCATTTCTAGATGAGGAAGGTGGAGCACAGCAGTGAAGTCCCAGATGATGGAGATGTGACGCAGCACTGGCTAGTGCTGCCCTGTCTTCATTCTTAAAACCAGAACATGGAACTCTTCTCATTTTGCCCATAGTTCCATCATGTCGGTTCAGATAAGCAATAGATTAAAAACATAGATTTAAAAATCCAAAGGGATAAGTTTCTCAACTCTCTTTAAGGAGATGTGGAAACAGGAATGATCTAGATTTGGTGGATGCAGTGTGGTTACTGACTTGACTGGACAGAGACACTCTTAAATGACAAAGCGCACTCCTGACTGGAGCCTGCAGAAGGTGGCAGGCAGGGATGGAAGATTCTTTAATCCTCGCCCCTTCCTCTTGCTTTTTTTTTTTTTTTTTTTTTTTTTGCTAATTTTTCAACTGTGTGTTTCCTCCTACTGAAGGTCAACCTCCCCACAAAGGCCCAAAGGCAGCAGAGTCAAGTAACCACAGGCCCAAGGTTCCTAACACAAATCCTTGCTCTTTTTAAGCTGTGTGTCCCAAGGGTTTTACAGTATACAGACCGCTAACAAGTGCATGCTGCATGGATTTTAACTGTTTGCCATCACAGAGTGGAGAATCTTTGGAGAAGGGAAAACAGCATTCCTTGGGTCCCTACTGCCTGACATGGCTTTCTGTTGTATGCTCTTGTTCCATTTAGTTTTCACAATGATCCCAAAGTCAGATCATCCCCACTCCAGCCATCTCTGTTAGAAGAATGAACTAAGATACTGGGAAGCAAAGTGACTGTTGGGTGTGTTGCTTAGGTAGGATGTCTGAGCTACTAAGGGATCACATAGGTACCCTGACTCATTTAGGTTTGGAACAGAAACAGCAGTTCTGGAAATATCAGTCACTCATTTAGACATTACTTTATCTGCTCTTAATGATTTTTGCCAACTTTACAGATGGTTACTTCCAGCACATAGAGGTCAGATTTTAGATCTGCATCACACATGTTATTTCTGACGTACAATTATATAGAGTGTAACAAGAGTTGAATATAACTGAATTTATCTGAACATGATGCCAATATAGTGAAATGTGTTTTTAAAATTTTCTACAATTATCAATCCAAAAATAAAAACTACAAAAAAAAAATAAAAACTGAATTATCTCTACATGTTTACAAACAACTATGAACAAGTTATTTTAGAAAACTTTCAATTACAATAATTGAGATTAGATACTTCGTAGCTAAGGAGAAGAAATGATCAGTTATATAAATTTTGTATATTTAATACTAAGTCCCTGAAGAAAAAGAATTTCAGTCCATACATTTTCTATCTTCAGTCTCCAAATCAGTTTGACACATCTGTCACGCAGCAAAAGCTTCACATCAAGTCAGTGATCCAAATCAGCAGCATGGCTCCAGCCGCCACTTGGCAAAGGGAAATGCCAATCTCCGTCTGATTCCAGGGAGCTCTGCAGCTTTGCCTGGTGTGCAGTGAACCCTGAAAGGCTGCAGAGGACCTGCCCCATTCGATAGTGGCTGTCCTTGTCTCCAGTTACCTAACTTGTCCATCTCCAAATCGTCCCACAATTAAAACACAATGCAAGCATATTTTATAAACTATCAGTTGTGCAATCATTTTTATAGGCCAATCTCTAGTCCACAGTACTGGTATTTAATTTGTAAATAAAGCACGAGTCCTATGTTAAGGTCTCTCAGGTTTGAATCAAGACCAGAAGACTTTTTTTTTGCGTGACTGAGTGAAATAATTTTTCTAACTCTCACTTTCTTCATCCTCACTCATCAGTTTCATCTCTCAGAAAAACTGAAATATCTTTAATACAATAAACATACATCTAATGTTTCCTGCGAGCAAAGTCAGATTTAAAAAGCTGTCTCTTGAAGCCCTTGCTTCTTTTATCTGGATGGGAATGATGGCTGCTTAGGTCTACTGAATCCCTGATGTCTGAACATTCTTTCACTAGTATGCAAGAATTTTTTTTTTTTTTTTGGCTCCTTTATATTAAATCTTCTTTTGAACAGGAGATAAAAATATTCATTTTTTTGATTTACTTCATCTTGATAGGAGTCTCCTCACTTTCCAGAGCCCTCATAGAGGGCTCACAGACAACAACACACCTTTTATATTTTTATTTGTCCTGAGGTGGTTTTTCACTGACCATAGTGCCTCAGGGTTGGATCTTCTTCCTTCTGAGTTATGAAGGGATCTACCGCCTTTTCTAAGAAGTCAGGTCAAAGTTAAATTTGAGAAAATTGCATGATTTACTTCTTTTATGTGCTCTTAGGATCTTGGTACTTTCAAATTTCATAATCATATAGTAACAATATCTACTTAACAGAGAAGTGTTGTTTAAAAAAGTTTCGGTACAGGCTGAGCATCTGTGACCAGGAACAGATCTTGGGAACGTCTGTTCCCACCCGGAGGCGACTTCAGGACGCAGAGCGGAGCCTGGCCCAGCTGCCACCCGGAACCTGGGCTGCCGGGGAGTAGAGAGATCTCTGCGGAGTGCACACGGAAAGTGTACCAGAAACACAGACCAGATACAAGGGAAAGGCAAGAACATATCACTGACAACAAAATGGCAAGAGGAAAGAGAAAGAGTATATCCCAAGGAAACCAAGACAATCTAGCAACACCAGAACCCAGCTCTCCAATAGTAGCAAACATCGGAATTCCAAACACTCCTGAAAAAAAAAGACACAGACCTGAAATCATGCCTCAAGACGCTGATAGAGTTACTTAAACAAGAAAGGGAGGAAAAGCAAAAAGATTCAGAAGCTTTTAAAGAAGAAACAAGAAAAACACTCAAAGAACTCAAAGAACGAGAGGAAAACAGAACCAAAGAAATAAAGGAATGGAAGAGGAAAATTAAAACAGAAATTGACACAATAAAGAAAGCGCTAAAAGAGATAACCCTAGAGTCAGAACACCAAAAAAAAAAAAAAAAAAAAAAAAAAAAAAAAAAAAAAAAAAATCAGGAGTCACAGAAGCAAGCATTTCCAACAGATTACAAGAGATCGAGGAGAGAATCTCGGGGTCAGAAGACAACATTGCAAACATAGACAAAACAGCCAGAGAAGATGCAAAAAACAAAAAGCTCCTAACCCAAAATGTCCAGGAAATACAAGACACAATGAGAAGACCGAACCTAAGGATAATAGGAATAGAAGAGGGAGAAGAGTATCAACTAAGAGGCACAGTAAATATCTTCAACAAAATCATAGAAGAAAACTTCCCTACACTCAAGAATGAGATGACCACGAGCATAAAAGAAGCCTTCCGAACTCCAAATAGGTTGGACCAGAAAAGAAATACCTCCCGACACATAATAGTAAAAACATCAAGTGCCCAAAGTAAAGAAAGAATACTAAAAGCAGTAAGGGAAAAAGGTCAGGTAACATATAAAGGCAGACCAATCAGACTCACACCCGATTTCTCAACAGAGCCTATGAAAGCTAGAAGAGCCTGGACAGACATCATGCACTCCTTAAGAGAGCACAAGTGCCAGCCCAAGCTGCTATACCCAGCAAAACTATCAATCACCATCGATGGAGAGACAAAGATATTTCAAGACAAATCAAAATTCACACAATATCTGACCACAAACCCAGCACTACAACGAATTATAGGTGGAAAACCCAATACAAGGAGGGAAAATACAGCCTAGTAAAAACAAGAAAACTCCTAAACAAGAAAACTAAAAGAAGAAAAAAACACAGACACAACTCAACCCAAAAAAGCAAAAATGGCAGGAAACAGAAACAATTATTCCTTAATATCTATTAACATAAATGGTCTCAACTCCCCAATAAAGAGACATAGATTATCAGACTGGATACATAATCAAAATCCAGCCTTTTGCTGCATACAGGAAACTCATCTCAGAGACAGAGACAGACACTATCTCAGAGTAAAAGGGTGGGAAAAAAACTTCCAAGCAAACAGCTCCAAGAAGCAAGCTGGAGTGGCTATTCTAATATCGAATAAAGTAAATTTCCAACCAAAAGTTATCGAAAAAGATAAAGAAGGACACTTTTTACTCATTACCGGGGAAATCTGTCAGGAGGAACTCTCAATCCTTAACATATATGCTCCAAATAAAAAATCACCCACATTCATAAAAGAAACTCTACTAAAGCTCAAAAAATACATTTCACCCCACACAATAATAGTGGGAGACTTTAATACCCCATTCTCACCAATGGACTGATCAGGGAAACAGAAACTGAACAAGGACACTGCAAAACTAGCAGAGACTTTGAACCAACTAGAATTAATAGATATATACAGAACATACTATCCTAAAGTAAAAGAATACACCTTCTTCTCACCACCCCATGGCACCTTCTCGAAAATTTACCACATAATTGGACACAGAATGAGCCTTCATCGATATAAGAAGATTGAAATACTCCCATGCATCCTCTCAGATCACCATGGTCTTTAACAACAACAAAGACAACAAAATGCCCACATACACATGGAAACTAAACAACTCTTTGTTAAAGGATAGCAGGGTCAAAGAAGAAATAAAGAAAGAAATTAAGGACTTTCTAGAATTCAACGAAAACGATAACACAACATACCCAACCTATGGGATGCAATGAAAGCAGTATTGAGAGGAAAACTCATAGCCCTAAGTGCTTCCAAAAAGAAACTGGAGAGAGCTCACATCAGCAACCTGACAGCACAGCTAAAAGCCCTAGAACAAAAGGAAGCAGATATACCCAAAAAGAGTAGACGGCAAGAAATAATCAAAATTAGGGCAGAATAGACCAAATAGAAACAAAAAGAACCATTGAAAAAAATCAACAAAAGCAAGAGTTGGTTCTTTGAGAAAATCAACAAGATTGATAAACCCCTAGCCAGACTAACTAAAGGGCAAAGAGAGAGTATCCAAATTAACAAAATCAGAAAGGAAAGTGGTGACATAACAACTGAAACTAAGGAAATTCAAGAAATCATCAGATCCTACTACAAAAACTTATACTCCACAAAATTGGAAAATCTGGAGGAAATGGACGAATTCCTAGACAGATACTAGGTCCCAAAGTTTAACCAGTACCAAGTAAACCATCTAAATAACCCTACAACACCTAAAGAAATAGAAGAAGTCATCAAAAGCCTCCCAACCAAAAAAAGCCCAGGTCCAGACGGGTTCAGTGCAGAATTTTATCAGACATTTATTGGGGATATAACACCAATATTCGCCAAACTATTCCTAAAGATAGAATCAGATGGAATATTACCCAACTCATTTTTTGAGGCTACAATAACCCTCGTACCTAAGCCACACAAAGACCCTACAAGGAAAGAGAACTTCAGACCAATCTCACTTATGAACATTGATGCAAAAATACTCAACAAAATTCTTGCAAACCGAATCCAAGAACATATCAAACCCATCATTCATCATGACCAAGTAGGCTTCATCCCTGGGATGCAGAGATGGTTTAACATAAGGAAATCCATCAATGTAATCCACCATATAAACAAACTTAAAAACCAAAATCACATGGTCATCTCACTAGACACTGAGAAAGCATTCGACAAAATCCAACACCCCTTCATGTTAAAAGTCCTGGAAAGAACAGGAATCCAAGGCCCATATTTAAACATAATAAAAGCAATATACAGCAAACCAACAGCCAACATCAAACTTAATGGCAAGAAACTTGAAGCAATCCCACTAAAATCAGGGATTCGACAAGGCTGCCCACTCTCTCCCTACCTATTCAACATAGTACTGGAAGTCCTGGCTGGAGCAATTAGACAGCAAAAGGAGATCAAGGGGATACAAATCGGAAAGGAAGAGATAAAAACATCACTCTTTGCCGATGACATGATAGTGTACTTGAGTGACCCCAAAAATTCCACCAGAGAACTCCTACAGCTGATAAACAAGTTCAGCAAAGTGGCTGGATACAAAATTAACTCAAACAAATCAGTAGCCTTCCTATACTCAAAGGACAAACATGTGGAGAAAGAAATTAGGGAAAAGGTACCCTTCACAATCGTTACAAAAACTATGAAATACCTTGGTGTGACTCTAACTAAGGAAGTGAAGGACCTGTATGACAAGAACTTCAAACCTCTAAAGAAAGAAATTGAGGAGGATCTCAGAAAATGGAAAGATCTCCCATGCTCATGGATTGGAAAGATCAACATCTTAAAAATGGCCATCCTACCAAAAGCAATCTACAGATTCAATGCAATCCCCATCAAAATTCCAACCCAGTTCTTAATGGAATTGGAAAGATCAATGTGCAATTTCATATGGAATAACAAAAGACCTAGAATAGCAAAATCCATCCTCAACAACAAAAAAACATCTGCGGGAATCACTATCCCTGACCTCAAGCTATATTACAAGGCAATTGTGCTGAAAACTGCATGGTACTGGTACAGAAATAGGCAAGTGGATCAATGGAATAGAATAGAAGATCCAGAAATGAGCCCTCATGTATATGGTCACCTGATTTTTGACAAAGGAGCAGTAAACATTCAATGGAAAAAGGACAGCCTATTCAACAAATGGTGCTGGTCCAACTGGCACTCAACATGCAAAAGAATGAAAATAGACCCGTTCTTATCTCCTTGTACAAAGCTCAAGTGTAAGTGGATTAAAGATCTCCACATTAAACCAGATACACTGAAACTATTAGATGAGAAAGTAGGGAAAACCTTAGAACACATAGGCACAGGAGAAAATTTCCTGAACAAAACACCAATGGCTCAAGCTCTAAGGTCAAAGATTAACAAATGGGACTTAATGAGATTGCAAAGTTTCTGTAAGGCTAAGGACATCGTCAAGAAAACAAAACGGCAACCAACAGAATGGGAAAAGATCTTTACCAACACCACATCAGATAGAGGCCTAATATCCAAGGTGTACAAGGAACTCAAAAAGCTAGACACCAGAGAATCAAATAACCCTATTAAAAAATGAGGTACAGAGCTAAACAAATCATTTTCAGTTGAGGAACACCGAATGGCCGAGAAACATCTGAGGAAGTGCTCGACATCCTTAGCCATCAGGGGAATGCAAATCAAAACAACCCTAAGATTCCACCTCACACCAGTCAGATTGGCCAACATCCAAAACTCAGATGACAGCAGATGCTGGCGAGGCTGTGGAGAAAGAGGAACACTTCTCCACTGTTGGTGGGGTTGCAAGCTAATACAACCACTCTGGAAATCTGTCTGGTGATACCTCAGAAAATTGGATATAGTACTACCTGAAGACCCAGCTATTCCACTTCTGGGCATATACCCCAGAGACACTTTAATACACAACAAAGATATATGCACCACAATGTTCATAGCGGCTCTATTTATAATAGCCAGAAGCTGGAAGGAACCCAGATGTCCTTCAGAAGACGAATGGATACAAAAATTGTGGTACATATACACAATGGAATACCACTCAGCCACCAGAAACAATGACTTAACCAAATTCTTAAGAAAATGGCTGCATCTAGAGAAGATCATCCTGAGTGAGATAACCCAGTCACAAAAGAGCAGACATAATATGCAGTCACTGATAGTGGGATGCTAACCCCAGAGGCTTGCACTCCCCCAGAAACAACTCACAGACTCTATGAAGTCCAAGAAATAAAGAAAACAAAAAATATACATATATTCACAAAACAAGAAGACTTTGACTATTTCCATGTTGCGTTTTGTTTTGCATGTACTTTACGCTTATTGCAACTAGTAGGTTTTCAATGCATACTGTCAAGCCCTTGAAAAAAATCAAGTACTGACTAAAAAACATATTCACATGGTTTTATGTAAAATTTATTTTAATGTCTGAAAAAACAGTACTGACAAAAATGTATAATTTTAAGCAAAAAATGTTTAAAATCTGTACATTTATCTTTGTTTTGCAAAATAAAGTCGTTAAAAAAAAGATAAAAAAAGCCAAGCACTGACAAAAATGTATTTGTATACATTTAAGCAAAAAGGTTTAAATTTTTTTCCTTTTATCTTTGTTTTGTAAAATAAAGTTTAAAAAAAATAAAGAATATATAGTTTACAAACATAAAAAAAAAGTTTCAAAAGCATTAAGCTTTAAACTATTTTAAAGTTGTAGAGAATTCCTCCATTGCCAAGATTTTCTGTTCCCAACATGACGGTGAGGAAAGGAGCATTGATGATGTGTAAGTCTGGATGTAAGTCTAAACACTATTTCTCCATGCGGATAGAAGAAGGTTACCCTACTGCCCATTTAGTGAGTCCTTACAGTATCCAAGAGGTATTAATAGTCTTCACAGAGATAATTAATGGCTCAGAAATTATGAAGTTTAGTCAAAATTTGGAGTGAGCTTCCTAGTGAGATCTAGAGAGCTATATATTCTTGGATGAAGTTTTAAAAATTTTAAACCAGACATACATTAATAAAGAATTAAAGCAGATTAAAAAAATAATGCCCACCAAATATTGACACTCTGTAATAAGGCCAAGCTCTTTGAAGGAAAATGACAAAAGCTAGATTATAATTTATATTTATCAACATCAACTATATAATTAACAATAATTTTTAAAGCAAAAATTTAACTTGGTTGTTGTAATAGAGAAACAAAAAGGAATGGAGCAATGATTATCTAGACATTGGACAAGAGATAAGTGTACGAACGTAATTGCAAATAGGTCAAGGGTTAAAAGGAGAATGTACTCAAGGCAAATTGATAGAAGTAAAAGAAGTGAAAAAGGAAGAGGAGGGAGGAAGAGCAGCAAACACAGAATCACGGTGAGAAGACTCACCGGGGCTTTTCTAGTGTTCCAAAGACAAGGGCGAACACGACCACAGTACACTGTGGGTTAGGACAAGTGCAGTTCATCTGCATCAGCAATGCTGCCAGTTATGGAAGGCAAGGGAAAGGATGAGGTGTATAGTAGTCTTAGGTTTGTCACAACTCTGTATAAACAGCAGTCAGACACTACAGACCTAAAAAGGATCTAACTCAAAAGGTGAAAGGGAAGCCAGTAAGGTATTAAGATAATCCAAACCTTATCAGCTAACCGTTTTGTGTTTGCTGGCCACACTTTTATTCATGTGTACATTCTCAGTTCAGGTACTACACTTTATCTGGGGTCCTTTCACTAGCAGAGACCTTTTTAGGGCATGTCTGAGGTCACCTATGTAGAAGAATGAAGACTTCCTTCCACTCTGACCCAGCGCTTTTCCATTCTAGGTGAAGATGGATCCTATTCCTAGGTGAGATGGACCTTTGTCTAGTTTCCTGTCTTACTGATGCTGTTTCAGCAATAATTAAAGGTTGACTAGTATTTTTGGTTCGTGCTGTTGCCATAATCACAATTTCAACTCCAGCTCCTCAGTTCACCTGAGTTCATCTCATTAAAACCAAAACCAAAACAAACAACTCAGGAAATAAAAGGCCCAACCATTAAAGCTCTTGTAGGTTGACAGAATGAGATAAAGCCACTATCTTCAAAGGGAGAATCTGGTATCTATTAGAAAGTACAAGGAAAGAATTTTGTGGGCTGATAAGACTATTCCGTATCTTCACTGGGGTGAGATTTACATATATGCTGGAAAATGCTGCAATGTATTGAATTAGATAATTTAAATCTACACATTTCCTGAAAATATGCCTAAATAGAAGAAATAAAAAAATTCTTACATATTTTCCTTTAAGGTTTCTTTATGTCTGAAATTTATAGCTACTGGATTTAGAACTGCCTATCAACTGTTAACTGCACAAACCTTCAGATTTTTTAAATCTTATTTTGTGTAAGAAAATGTTTTCCCCACATGTATGTATGTGTATCATATATATATATATACCTTTTGCCAATGGAGGTCAGAAGCGAGTACTGAATTCCCTGGAACTGGAATTATAGATGGTTGAGAGCTACCAGGATGGTGCTGGGAGTAAAACCCAGGTCCTCAGCAAGCAGCAAGTACTGAGCTATCTCCCTGTTCTTAGAGCTTAATTTCTTATACTATAAAAATGTTCGGATATGGATGATTTTCAATATAATAATTAACTGTGTTAAGCAACTTTTTTATTTTTAAATTTTTATTTATTTTTTGAGAATTTCATGCAATATAATTGATCATATTCCTTTTCCTTCCCCAATTCTTCTAGATCCTACCCTAACTCCCAACCCACCAAATTCATGTTCTGTCTTAGAAAGCAACCAAGCCAAACCAAACCAAACCAAACCAAACCACAGGAGTACACAAAGTTCATTTGGTGTTGACCAGCTACTCCTGAGTATGAGGCCAGTCATTGAGTGTGGTTGGTATTAGACTTTGTGTCCCCGCCCCCTCCCTGAAGAAAACTGCTTCTCCTTTTCCCAGCAGCTATCAATTGCAAATAGCTTCTTGGTTGGGGCTTGACTCTGGTTCACTCCCCTTCTCCTTGCTGGGAGTTTGGCCAGAAACTGTGCAGATTTAGTCCATACTGTCACAGTCTCTGTACGTTCATCGGTGCAGTAGTACTTCAACAATTAACATTTTGAAATGTAAAATTTGTTTGTAAAAAGAAGATAAGATAAACTCGAAGTACTGAAGTCTTCTGATAGGAAAACATTCCAAAATTACTACAATGGAACTTGGAACTCCAGAAGACAGACTAGAAAAGAAAAGGGTTAACTTGCGAGCAGAGATCTTGACAAACAAAATAAACACTGCACACCATGAAGTGCCCCTTACACAGAAAGTTGCCTCAGCCCCTCAGATTGATAGCATCTTTATCACCATCTAATGTCTTTAGATCAGCAGTTCTCAACATGTGGGTGGCATGCCTCCTGGGTGTCAAATGGCTTTTTCACAGGGTCACCTAAGAACATCAGAAACCACATATATTTAAGTGATTCATAACAGCACCAAAGTTAGTTCTGAGGAAGCAACAAAAATAATTTTGTAGTTGGGTTCATCATAACTGTATTAAAGAGTTGCAGCTTTAGTTAGGTTGAGCACTGCTGCTTTAGATGAAAAATAATTAAAATTAGTAGTTATAATATGATATAGAGTCTAGGTCTTCCAAAGTCCCAGGACCTGCCAGGAGCCCAGCATTCCATCCTTAAAAAGTGTGTGTATGAATGGTAATGTGCAGTACAAGGTACATGAGCCCGGATGAGACACAGTATTAGAGAAAGCATTTAGGCACTCAGGACTTTACCATGAAATGTATTTTGGTAAAGAGCCCTTCAATAAAAACTCTTTTACTACATTTTTAATACACTCTCATCCCATTTCTTAGTGAACAGCATTTTGAAGGTGCCCACCTCTTTGTCTGTATTATAGCTTGAATGATTTTTTTTCCCTAAACTGCACATACATTTTGCTTTTTTTATCACTCTCAGATCATATGCAATTTGGTCCGTGTGCCAAATTCCTCAGCACATCAAGCAATGCCCCTAGCCACTGTCACCAGCATTCGTCACCACCACTACCACGGCACACGGACCTCAGCTCTCTCGTTTAGTCACCTTATTTGCCTCCTACCTGCAGGGAACTGTGCAGTGTTACATCTTGTGCTGTCTTCTAAGTTCCACGTTTTCCAACTATGTTTTACACAGCCGTGAGGCATCTTATTTACTTCTATGCCCCAAGTTCACAATACAATGCCTGCCAGAGAGGAAAGTTTGCTATGCATGTTTTAAATGAATACGCACAGGTATCTCAGACAGGGAGCAAGGTTTTCTTATGACCAATTTCCATGCTTTGGATACTTCCAGCTTGAAAACACTGCAACAAAGTGGGTGAGTTTTCTCAGTGCTAAGCATTCCTGGGTGTTTTCCAGACAGAACTCAACTCCAGCCTTGTCATTTTGTTCTACATGCAGAGTTTGTAGTACGCCTCTATTGGTTCTTAGCCTTGCTGACACTTGCTGATGCAAAAAGACCTCTGCATTATTTGTCCTCGTCAAACACACAGACCGTCTCTAAGCTGAACAACTTGAAGGGAGCAGCAAGCTTTCATGTTTTGGGAGGAGGAAGAACCACCTGACATTTAGAGTATATGCTCTTCTCAATGGAAGCTGTTGTATCCAAGCCTAACCAATTACAGGACATCTGCAGTCCAATCTTCAAACTATGCTAATCATTTTATCACTTAAAAATCTCTACTAGTTTCCAGCTATTTACACGCACGCACATGCACTCGCGAGCACGCACACACACACCTTAACTGACTAACTTTCCTATACCATAAGCATCACCAGTCTTTGCTTGTTTCCCATTGGCAGCCTGGGCTAATGCAGAGGAATCCACCCAATCACTTACCACTGCTACATTTCCAATCTTGTTGATTACCCAGAGCAATTCTTTGAGGGAAGTTGATTTCCCTAACTGAAAATATTACAGAACTAATGCAGTTAACAACACAATTACAATATATGTGATTAAGATAACTTGAAAGTGTCAGTCACTTTAAATAATTATTCATGAATGACTTATGACAAAAAGCAAGGAACAGAATTCAGCAACAAGACTAGTTATACACGAATACACATGTCATCAGGTATGTACACATTCTTTGTGGGAAATCTTCAGTATGTGTGGAATGAATGGATGGATAGGTACATAAATGCCACCTTGGCAATGTCTAAGCTGAAGGAAGGTATAATATTCTCAGGAATTTGACTCTAATTCACTCCCTTTGCAAATAGACTATGTACAATCATTGCTGGTACAGTTTCTAAAGCATGTATCATTCCCACTGCTTAGTGCCTGCAATGAAGAGATATTAAAAATGCAATAAACAATGCTGATCCATGGGCACTTAAGCTGTGTTTCTACTCTTAATGTATCTTTATCAGTGGTGGTGGAGTAGACCGTGCAAAGCAGCACATGCGGCTAAAGGGCCAGCCTCACACCTCAGAAGGAACAAAGAGGTAGCTGGGAAGACAGCTCCAGGATAGCTCCAGACATTCTCTCTTTAACACCTCATGGTGAATCAGGAATAAAGCGTGAGCTTTTGGGTTTTGTGGCAACTAGAACATACCTGATAAGCACTTCGTAGGCCATTGGAAATAAGTGACATGGCTTTCAATTCTCAGAGTAATTAAATAGTTTCCAATATTGAAACAAGAATCTGGCTGTAAGGACACTGACCCGCAAGCCCTCTACTCCCTCTCTGCCCTGGCTTTAAAGTGCTTTTGCTGAGCTCTGACTCAGCAGATCCACTGCATTCTGAGCCCGCATAGTGGGGATGTTATTTTCACTCTGTTGAGAACCACAGTTTAAAGAGAGTCCTTTCAATATTTTTTGTGCCAAATGTATGGAGATACAGAGGCTAAGTGAAGGGGCGAAATATAACAAACCTACAAGTGTTATTATTTTACTAAAAATACAAAATCATAGTCAGAAAATACATGTTTATACTTAAATTATAAAATGGTTTGGTCTTTAATTTCTTCCATGTAGTATTAGCAGCAAATGTGAGAGGTGTCAAAGTTAGTTTCTGATTTTTTAAAAAAGGTTCATTTTATTTTATGAGTGCTTTCCTGCACGTATGTCTGTGTGCCACCTGCATGCCTGGTGCCCACAGAAGTCAGAAGAGGGTGCCAGACTTCTTGAAACTGAAGACATTTGTGGAACTGTTTTCTACAAGAGCAACAAGTACTTTTAAAAGCTAAGCCTTCTTTCCACCCCCAGTTTCTCATTTAAAAAGTATTTTACAGCTAATTGGCTTTAATATGTAATAGATATATATATATATATCCATATATATATGGAGTGATTTGAAAGCCAAGACATATATAAACAGTTGACAATGAAACCAATTTCATTGGTAGGATGATGAAGAACATGTTAACAATAAAACTATCAGATACCTTCTGAACTGCTCATAAAATCTCACAGAGTTATAAAATAAATATTTCCACCATGGTGAAAGCCTTCTTATTAGACTTTTGAAAACTTTGGACTGAATCTAAGATGAATTATTACTTTGGTTCACTCTGTTTTCAATGTTATTACAAAACATTGACTAACCCTGACTTCATTCTTTTTTAGTTATAATGTATAGAAGTGTTTCTTTTCTTCACATGTATGTGTACCTGTATAAGCCTACCAGAGAAGACTGAACTTAGTGGTCGGGTCATCCTCTGCTGTGCCTCCGTGACTGACTGACTCAAGGTTTCCTGTCAAGGCCAGTGCTTGCCAATTCCAGCCAGTATGACTATCCAGCTTGCCCAGGGGTCCCCCCTGCCCACTTCCTGAGTACTAGAATTGGTTAGTAGTCTACATGGCTTTT
Source organism: Micromys minutus (assembly GCF_963924665.1). Lineage (NCBI taxonomy): Eukaryota > Metazoa > Chordata > Mammalia > Rodentia > Muridae > Micromys > Micromys minutus. Next base: position 65,034,213 of record NC_137973.1, on the reverse strand, counting down.
ACATAGGTTCACAGGAGCTGAATTCCAGTCCTTATTCTAGTGGGGCATGGGTTTTACATCTCCACAGTCCCCAGTTTTATGTTTTAAGAGTACTTCTTAGGTCAGTGTTATGAAAAATCTCCGGCTTCCTAGAGTTATGTAACATATGGTGGCCTTTAATTGGCTTTGTATTTTCCCAAATTATTTATTTTAGCTAAGGAATGATGCACTATAAGATTCTCAAAAATAATGAAGTAGTTATACCCTGTTGTCCCCTTAACAAGGCTGAATATAAACTGAGACTTCACAAAAAATGAATTTTCATGACATTTTATTTAGGTAGCCATATAATCATACCTCACACCCTGAAAAACCTCCTCAAATTAACTGCTTTTTCATTTATGCTTAACAACCTTTAAGCTCAAAATAACTTAATTTTCCATATAAGTATGCTTAACAATTTTTGTGCTCAAAATAATTTAATTGGCATCTACAACGTTTCCTTAAGGTAATGTGTAGTTTTTAGGATTGTGGTGGAGAAGGAACACAGAGAAAGGCTCCACAGTCAGCTTCTTTTATGCCCATTGCACAGCAATTCTCAGATATCTATAGCGATGCGCAGGATGCTAAGGTACGCACAACCGCCATGACACTGCAGCCGGAACACGTGAGCAGTTAGCAGATCCCAAGTTTTGGGTAGACCAGCAAGAGTTTTCTAGGCAGAGCTGGCACTGACCTTCGTGAGAATGAGCTGCTTTCCCTAGAGCATGGAGAAGCACCAGAGCTCCAAGGAGGATGCTCTGCTTTGCACAAGTTCAGGCAGTGGAACAAGAACTCTCGGTATCTTTAGAAATTAACCCCCCCCCCCCCCCAGCTCACAATGATACTTTTTTGTCTGTATTTTCTCTTTTCTTTTCTAGCTAGTGTCCTGTTGGTTCTAAGTACAAGACATTTACAAATTGTTTCCTTTTTCAGTGTTTTCTTTCTTCTATGGAGAAAGCTTTTCTCTTCTCATTTTATATCCCTCAGTTACTTAAAGTAACAAAGAGGTCACACATTAGCTGTCTGCTAGATGTTCATTATTCATAATGTTATACTTTAATGGTTTCAAATTAAGAAAATTAAAACTTGTACAATGTATAAAGAAACATGTAGTAGCTTTTTAAATGTTAGGGTATACTAAGTTGTTTTTCCTTTATGGTATGTAACAAGATAAAAATATGCTACTTGGCTAAAAATGACATCATCTTGCTATTATGAAACTTTTAGTAGCAATTCTATTGATAGTTAATATAATTGTACATTTTGGAATTTATTTCTGCTAGGCAATAACTTTGGAAGAAAACAATTAATAAATATTTAAAGCAATTAATAAGTAAAGAGTTATTTAACTTATTTTTGTTTACCTCATACCTGAATCAACTGTAATTAGCAATATCTAAATATAACCTACATATTTTTGATTGTAAGTACCACCAGCATTTATGCTAGAAAATGAACTTAAGAATCCAGTATGGGCCTGCATGAGTCTGACCGGTTTCATGGTTCCTGCCAATCATACTCTCTGTTCTGACAGGCGTACCATCAACTGTATACTCACACTCAGGGTCTATCTCACAGAATCACACACAAGCCAAGCACTTAGAATTTCCTAAGTGGGGAGCCTAAATAAAGGTTTAGTATTTCCTTACACTCATGTGAATAAAAAGTACCACCATTTTTTTTTTTATATTATTGTAGAGTTAAAAGGCCTTCTTCTATTTAAGCATTATTTGCTGAGGCTTAAAGTAAGTAGGAAACAGCTACTAACTATTCATTATTCAGATTGTTATATGTTCATGGTTTCAAATTGAGAAATTTTAACCTTGTATGATGAATAAATTAAATCCAAAGTAGACTTTTTAATGCTATGCTAAGTTGTTTCTCCTCTATAGTGTGTAACGAGATAAAAATACGCCACTTGACTATACTCTACAATAAAAATTATATATATGTACACATACACATATATGAAAATGCCATAATGAAACCCATTACTTTCTACTCTAATTTGAAAAAAACTTAACAAATGAAACATACATACATAGTACTTGATTTCTTATTGATTTTCCCCTATCTTCCTCTTATTCTTAACACTAATTTTTATTATTTTAAGAAGCATATGTAAGCATATATGTGCACAGGCGTGAATCCACAGTGCACTTGAGATCACAGGACAACTCATAGGTGTGTGCTCTCTCCTTCCATCATGCGGGTTCTAGAGGTAGATCTTGGGGTGTCAGGCTTATCAGGAAACACTTTTTGTGGCTGAGACATCTTCTGGTTTCCTTAAAGGTATATTTTATGTATTTACACTTAAAATTTCCAGGTTTAGCAAATACAAATGTAAGATATCCAGTCTCAACCAGTGACTAGGTGCACCATATTTACATAAAGATATTTATTTCATTATTTGAAATTCAAACTTAATGAGGCATACTAATTGTGACGTGTCAGCTTTTACTGGTGATTTATACCATAACAGCACGCTATATATAAATGAAAACTTGGATCAAGTTAGGAAACAGCTTAATAATACTTTTGATGTAAAAACATGTAAGAAAATAAGATTAAATCTCAATTAAAAAAAATGTGCCACAGGTCTACAAGACCTGGAAATCAAGAAGATGTGCCCTGTCCTTCTCTCTTTGCTACACCATACATCACCAAATTGCCTTGACATGTATGTAGTTCCAAATGCAAACAAAGGTTCCTCATTTTCTCATTCACATTAATTGTTCATTTCCATATTGGTTAAAAGGAAAATATGAAGACACAGTATTAAGGAGTTTTCCTAGCTCAGAAATTTCCTCTTAGTTTTTGGAACTTAGTTTTAGTCCCTAAATATTTCTATGGCTTTCTCATTTATAGACCATAGAAAATGTGATACTTAAGTGATTGTTTAAAAAATATGCTGTGAGGTTTGGTGCAATGGCTGCGTGGGAAGAGGCATTTGCTGCCAAGCCTCAAGCCTCAGTTCCATACTCAGGACCAACACAGTTCAAGGGAAGCCCAGACTCCTGCAACCACATATATACACACTTAAACACACGCACAAGCACACACTCATGCACACACGCTGACTGGGACCCCACACAGTAGCTGGAGAAAACTGACTATCAAGAGTGGTCCTCTAATCTTGACACGTATGCTGTACTCTGACAGAAGCACGTGTGCTCACACATGTTAAGAAAGTAAATAATAAATGAGGTGGTACCTTAATGATTCTGCCATACGACACTGAACAATTAGGAGAGCATGCACAGTTGATGAGTCAACACACACAAAAACCTTCATCTAGCCAGCTGTGTGCCAACACACAAGATACCACTGAGAACAGCAAGATGCTAAAACGTTTCTGGACACTTAAGCATATTGTTCTTTATATGCAATAATCCTGAGATAGAATGCCCTTAAAATAGCCATTAAAACTTTTACTGAAGGGAAGCTTCAAAATCTTTTATAATAAAACAAATGCCGTAACTAAGAATTCTCTAGTCGAATGTTTTTTCTTTTCAAGCAGTATTCAGAACCTCCCTTTAAACAGCAGTCTCCTTTAATATAATCACTATTTCTTTCTAAAATAATTTACATATTTATATCTGTTTCTCCTAATGTCTGAGTAACAGGAGAACTTCAGAGGAAGCTGAGTCCTATGATGCAAACTCCCCAACTTCTTTCTATAGGTTCTCTAGGAAGAGCGTTCCTGGCTCTAAAGTCTCCAGGCTTCACAGGTGCTCAGATATGCTGTGATATGTACATTAAGAATTTACTTGAAATACGTAAAGCAGTATTACTGTAGAAGACTTTATGCAAGAGAATAACAACACAACGAACAGCTCAGGTTACAGAAATGCACTCTGAAATTGTTGCCAGGTCGGTCTTTTTCAGATACACTCCTCGTGAAAGCCTCTTGTACATACCCTTCTCCCCTTAGTGACAAATGGATGCTGCAGCAGCTCGGCATCAAGGGGGCAAAGCAGAATCAAGCCTGACAGTCCTTATCACAAGACGAGTGTGACTTATGGGACTCTCTCTACCAACCCCAGTGGCCTGCATCCGGTTGTGGATAATGCAGTGAGATGCTCAGTATTTCCCTCAGCACCCTGCCACTATGTTTACATCATATGAGAAACATCCATATGAAATGGACCCATCAAAGACCAGGCTCCATTGTTTCTGCTTGTTCTGACACAGCATACATACAAGTCAACCAAGTGCTTCTTGGGCTTACTCGGGATATAAAATGGCACCACTTCATTAAGTACAAGACAAAGAAGTTAAGAACATGTCTGCATAATAATAAAGACTATGCTGAGTTTTCCCTGTGAGACGTAAAGCATTAGCAAAGGGTGATGTAAAGAATGGGAAAAGAGAGCTCTTGAGTAAGTGCTATACATCCTCTATATATTCAGAACATTAAGTGCTGCATGTACAGAGTATGGGCATATTTCCCTCTGTGAGTTTTATGTCGGCCGTGTTTTGAATACTATTTCAGTAGTCATGACAACAGTGTGAGCTTTGCTGTCATCACTTTACTGTCCATAATCAAAGGGAGTCAGGACAGGAACTCAAACGCTGGGAGAGACCAGAGGCAGGAGCTCATGCAGAGACCACGGAGGAGTGCTGCTTACCCCTTACTTCCATGTCTGTGCTTGGTAAGCCTGCTTCCTCATAGAACCCTGGACTACAAACCCAGAAGTGCCCCACCCAAAACCACTGATTAAGAAAATGCCCCACAGGCTTGCCTACAGCCTGGCCTTCTAGAGTTTCTCCATCGAGAATCTCGCCTCTCTGATACAGTGAGGCAGTGCACATGGCTGATGTGCTGTGATGTGCTCGTAACTACTCTCACTCTGCAGAGCATGCTTTTTCAGCAGCAGCATCACACAACAAGTTTCTCAATTCACACAAGTTGAGCATGGTAAAACTAGACTTGAACTCACGCATGCCTTAACTGCTAAGTCTGTGGGTGCTGCCCTCTATAAAAACTATCTTAAAGAAAGGAAAAATGTTTTTTTCGAGTCATAGAAAACAATAACCATGAAGGCTTAATTTTAAAGATAATTTCTCATTAGCTTTTTCTAACAACAATTCTTGTGATAGTTACCTCCAAGAATTTTTAGAAATAGCTAAGAGTAATAAAAATCACTGCATTTATAGTTAAGAAGGCAGCACATTATATTTGAATAAAAAAGCAAGAAGCATAATTTTAATAATAGTATTGATAACTTTTGTAATCTATATCACATCTGTCCTCTGCTGCTTTATCTGCACTGATTTAACACAATGGTCTATTGACAGGAAACATTGTCATTCTCAGAGTTACAGATGTGAAATAGAGACAGAGTTTAAACTGCTTCTCTAACATTACCATTACTTGGTTTGGTAAATCCTCAGTGGGATTTTACTGCATCATAATATATTTGGTGAGTTGAACTCAATGCTGATCTCAGGGGCCGAAGACAACATAGAAAACAGACAAAACAGTCAGTGAAGATGCAAAAACCAAAAAGCTCCTAACCCAAAATGTCCAGAAGATCCAGGACGCAATGAGAAGACCAAACCTAAAGGATAATAGGTGTAGAAGAGGGCGAAGAATATCAACTAAAACTCACAGTAAATATTTTCAACAAAATCATAGAAGAAAACTCCCCTACCCTTATCTACTACCCTTTGTAGGTAGACTAAAATATATTTTGTTTCAAATGTATTTAACACTTTTACCATCTAATACTGTGAGTTTCACTGTGTCTGTTTAGTTTCTGTTTCCATGATCCATCCATTGGTGAGAATGGTGTGTTAAAAATCACATATTATTGTGTGAGGTTCAGTGTGTGCTTTGAGCTTCAGTAATGTTTCTTTTACATATGTGTGTACCCTTACATTTGGAGCATAGATGTTTGTATGTATGTGTGTCTTTGTCTGCATGTACATTTTAGAACTACCCATGGCTACTTCCAAAGTTCTTCAAGCACAGTTAGAGAACTCATTATACTAAAAACATGAAATTCTTTAAATTTACTTAAGGAAAACACACCACCCAAGTGTAATATCATTAAAAACAAAACCTGGGTCACTTAAGAATAAAGTTTGTACCAAAACCTTCAATGCTTGTTTAGAATGGCCATGTATTTCCCATTAGCTTTTCTCTGTCAGGTAGTGAGCAAACAGTGGTGAGCAAGGATGATAGCATAGTGGGCCAGAGTGCCACCAGCAGAGGCTTCCTGGTTTCAAAGGTGAAAGAGCATTCCAACTACTTAGTTCTAACATACATACAGGCTATGACTCTGCCTTCAGAGATCTTTACAGACTGAGCTGTGTAAGCATTGGTCACTTATCTGCCTATCAGCCTTCAGCACAGATGTTTTCATCAGCATTTATGGGAACACTTACGCTTGGAAGGAAAGCAACCAAGTTTACTAGATTTGAAAATACATAATCAGCATTTCCATATACTTATTTTTATAACTGACAAAAAATTCTTTTAATCCTAATCAATCATCCTCTGCTTACTTTGACAAGCTGGGATGACAAGGAAACATCTGTGGGGCACAGAGTGCTTCTGAGTGTGTGAAACTGCCTTCTTTGTCTCTACTCAGATTTGATCCCCACACAGCCCCTTCCTACGAAAACCTCCTCACAAAACCTTGATTTCTTCACTATCTCCCAGAAAAAAAATTGACAATGTCCAGAACTATTATTGCTTAATGCAAAAAATAGCTTATTTAATTATATTTGATAAACTGGATGATATTCTAATTTGTAGAAAGTGAGAGAGAGTTTTAAATTAGTCCAATGTATTTTACATTTAAATACATTGAAAATAAATTTTGTTATTATTTTCCCTCAAAGAATGAAGACTTTAAAGAAAGATGGTATAGTAGGAGATATCCATAAAATGTAAACAAAGGTAGGTGGCAGATTCCTTATTTCTTTTAAAAGTGCTTAATAATTACATAGTCTCAAAAATCACTGGTCGCCTTCTAGCCTCCATCTGTACCCCAAAGTTAACCTGGTGGCACAGCTCTGCATAACCAAATCCCGCCTGGTACCGAAGTGAGGTGGTCTCCCAGGAGTACTGAAATACCTAATTGTAGGAAGAGCAGGTTCCAGTTAGTGACAGCAAGACTAACACCAGAAATGACTAGCTGGCAAGAGACAAGGGCAAGAACCTAAGCAACAGAATCCAAGGCTACTTGGCATCATCAGAACAGTTCTTCCACTACAGCAAGTCCTGCATACCCCAACACACAGGAAAAGCAAGAATCAGGTTTAAAATCACATCTCATGATGATGATAGAGGACTTTCAGAAGGACATGAATAACTAACTCCCTTAAATGAATACAGGACAACACAGGTAAACAGGTAGAAGCTCTTAAAGAGGAAACACAAAAATACCTTAAAGATTTAAAGAAAAACACAACCAAATAGGTAAAGGAATTGAGCAACACCACCCAGGATCTAAAAAGGACATAAAGAGACACAGACTAAAAGACAGCATACATAAACCAGACCCAGGGTGTTGCTGCATATATGAAACCTCAGTGAAAAGAGTAAAAGGCTGTAAAATTTTTTCCAGGCAAATGATCCCAAGAAACAAGCTGGAGCCAGCGAGAAAGCAGGGTGACTGCCATCAAGACTCAAGACCTGCCTGCAGAGCCCCCAGAGAAGTCTTGCAAGTGCTCTTCCGCCTGAGGCACAGGGAGCTTGCCACACACCCTACATGCTGTCCCAGGAGGGATTTCCTGGAGTACCAGAGGACAGATAGCATGGTGCACTCTGGGATCGGGTCCTTTCCGGCTCAGCAAGAGGGCAGGGTGACTGCCATCAAGACTCAGGACCTGCCTGCAGAAGGCTGAGCCCCCAGAGAAGCCTTGTAAGCGCTCTCCCACCTGAGCCCAGGGTAAGCCTGCCACGTATCCTCACTGGTTGTCCCGGGATGGAACACCTGGTGATCTCCTGAGCAGACAGGGTGGTGAACTGTGGGATCTGGTCTTTTCTGGCCTAGCTAGAGGGCCTAGGGCCAGGTGGCTGCCATCAAGTCTCAGGAACCACCCACAGATGGCTGAGACCCCAGAACAGCCTTGCAAGTAAGCGCTCTTCCACCTGAGCCCACAGGGAATTTGCCACACACCATTCAGGCAGTCCTAGGAGGGATAACCTGGAGCTCCAGGAAGACAGCATGCACTCTGGGATCCGGTCCTTTCCGACACAGCGAGAGGGCCAGGCAACTGCCATCTAGACTCAGGACCCACCTGCAGACAGCTGAACCCCAGAGAAATCTTGTAAGAGCTCTACCACCTGAGCCCACAGAGACAGAATGGAATCACTGCAATCAGAACTACCTGCAAAGAGACAAACACCCAGAAGCAATTTTCTTCCTGAGACTATGGGCCCTCAGACCCACACGAGAGTCAGGCTCTACTCAGAGACAACAAGATTACCTATAATCATAGACAACAAGATGGCAAGAGGAAAGTGAAAGAACCTAAGCAATGGAAAACAAGACAACTTGGCAACATAAAAACCCTGCTCTCCCACCACAGCAAGGAGTGGATTGCCAAACACACCAGAAAAACAAGACTTTTCATACATCATGATGATGATGGAGATCTTTGAGAGGTACATAAATAACTCCCTTAAACAATTACAGGAGAACTCAAAGAACTACAGGAAAACACAACCAAACAGATGAAGGAATTGAAAACAGAAATAGAAAAAATAAAGGAAACACAAAAAGAGAAAACCCTGGAGATAGAAAACCCAAAAAAAGAAATCAGGAGTCACAGATGCAAGCATCACCAACAGAAGACAAGAGATGAAAGAAAGGATCTCAGGGGCCGAAGACAACATAGAAAACAGACAAAACAGTCAGTGAAGATGCAAAAACCAAAAAGCTCCTAACCCAAAATGTCCAGAAGATCCAGGATGCAATGAGAAGACCAAACCTCAAGGATAATAGGTGTAGAAGAGGGCGAAGAATATCAACTAAAACTCACAGTAAATATTTTTAACAAAATTATAGAAGAAAACTCCCCTACCCTTAAGAACGAGATGACCATGAACATATAGGACACTTACAGAACTCCAAATAAATTGGACCAGAAAAAAAACTTATTCTGACACGTAATAGTCAAAACACCGAATATTCGAAATAAAGAAAGAATCCTAAAACCTGTAAGGGAAAAAGGACAAGTAACATATATAGGCAGACCAATCAGAATTACACCAGATTTCTCAACAGAGACTATGAAAGCTAGACGGTCCTGGACAGATGCATACAGATCTCAAGCGAACACAAATGCAAGCCCAGGTTACTATATCCAGAAAAACTACCAATCACCATAGATGGAGAAACCAATATATTCCAGGACAAAACCAAATTTACAGAATATCTGTTTACAAATCCAGCCCTACAAAGAATGATAGATGGAATAATCCAACACAAAGAAGGAAACTACACCCAAGAAAAAGCAAAAAACAAAACAAACAAACAAAAAAACAAAACAAAAAATCATGCAAGGAAACCAAAGAGAAGCAGAGAAACATAAGCGTCTTAGTTAGGGTTTTATTGCTGTGAACAGACACCATGACCAAGGCAAGTCTTATTAGAACAACATTTCATTGAGGCTGGCTTACAGGTTCAGAGGTTTAGTCCATTATCCTCAAGACAAGAGCATGGCAGCAACCAGTCAGGCATGGGGCAGGAGGAGCTGAGAGTTCTATATCTTCATCCAAGGGAAGCCAGGAACAAAGAATCCTCAGGCAACTAGGAGGAGTGTCTCCAAGCCCACCCCCAGAATGACACACTTCCTCTAACAAGGCCACACCCTGGGCCAAGCATATGCAAACCATCATAATAACTCTACTTCTAACAACAAAAATAACAGGAAACAACAATCACTATTCTATAATTTTTCTTAATATCAATGGACTCAATTCCGCAATAAAAAGCCTTAGACGATCAGACTGGATACAAAAACAGGATCCAGCATTTTGCTGTATACAGGAAACTCATCTCAGAGACAAAGACAGACACTACTTCAGAGTAAAAGGCTGGGAAAAACCCTTCCCAAAAAAATGGTCCCAGGAAACAAGCTAGAGTAGTTATTCTAATATTAAATAAAATAGATTTTCAACCAAAATTTATCAAAAAAGATAAGGAAGGGCACTTTTTACTCATCATAGGAAAAATCTATCAAGATAAACTCTCAATCTTGAACATCTATCTATGTTCCAAATATAAGCTAACCTACATTTATAAAAGAAATCCTACTAAAGCTCAAAGCATATATTATACCACACATAATAATAGTGGGAGATTTCAACACCTCACTTGCATCAATGGACAGATCATGGAGGCAGAAACTGAACAGTGATGCAGTGCAACTAGCAGAGGTTATGAACCAACTGGAATTAACAGACATCTATAGGACATTTCATCCAAAAAGAATACACCTTCTTCTCAGCACCTCATCGAACCTTCTCCAAAACTGACCATATAGTCAGTCACAAAACAGGCCTCAACAGATACAAGATCGATGGCATCAGTGAACCAGGACAAAACATGGAACCAGAAAATGTAAGAAAATGTAAAATATTTGTATTTAAAAAATGAAACAAGAAGCACTTAAGAAAAATTCAATGTTCTTAAGTCATCAGGGAAATTAAAATAAAAATGACTGAGATTCTTTCATATAGCAATTAGAATAGCCATGACCAAAAACTAAAGTGACAGCACATGCTGGTGAGGATGTGGAACAGTAGAACACTCCTCCATTGCTGGTGAGATGCAAACATATACAACAACTCTAGAAATCAATTTGGTAGTTTCCTAGAAAATTGGGGAAAGTTCTACTTCAAGACCCAGCTGTACCAAGTCCTTGGCATATACTCAAAAGATGTCCCACTATATACCACTGGGACACTTGCTCATCTATGTTTGTAGCAGCTTTATTCATAAAAGCCAGAAACTGAAGCATCTTAGATGTCCCTCAACTGAAGAATGGATAGAGAAAATGTGGTGCATCTATACAATGGAATAGTATTAAAAACAAGAACATCATGAAAATTTCAGGCAAATGGATGGAACTAGAAAATATCATCCTGAGTGCAGTAATCCAGTCCTAGAAAGACACACATGGTATACACTCAATGATAAGAGGACATTAGCCATGAAGTACAGGATAACTATGCTATAATTTACAGACCCAAAGAAACTAAGTAATAAGGACAGCCCAAGGGAGGATGCTTGAATTTCACTCAGAAGGGAAAAAAAAAAACAGTCATGGGGGTGGATGAAAAGAGGGAACTGGGTGGGAAAGGAGGGACAGGGATGATGATCAGATGTGGGTCGGAGGCAGGAGAGGTCTGGGAGTGAGAATGGAAATCACTGAGAGCAGGCATCTTTGGGACTAATTGGAGACCTGGAATGGAGGAGGCTACTAGAAACTATTTGGGTGACCTTAGCTGATTCCTACCAGTAGGGAAAACTGAACTGGCTACTTCCTATAGTCAAGTGGGTCTTCCAGTGGAGGAAGGGAAACACTAATCCATCCACAAAACCTTCAACCTGAAACCTGTCCTGCCTAAAGATTCAATAGAGGACTGGCCTAACTTGAGACCCATCCTACGTGAGAGTGCCAACCCTGACACTATTAATGATACTCTACCATGCTTGCAGACTGGAACCTAGCATAGCTGTCTCCTGAGAGGCATTTTCAGCAGCAGATGCAAACAGCTATAGAGAAACACAGCCAAACATCAGGCAAAGCTTGAGAAGTTTTGTAGAAGAGGAGATAGAATTGAACAAGCTAGAGAAGCAAGGACACCATAAGAAATCTTACAGAGTCAACTATTCTGGGATCACGGAGACTGAACCATCAACCAAAGAGCATGCAGGGGCTGGATCTAGGCTCCCAACACACACATTTATAGCAGATGTGCAGATTGGTCTTCATGTGGGCCCTCTAACAATTGGGGGTAGAAATTGTCTCTGTCTGTTGCCTGTCATTGGGTCCCCTTCCCCTAACTGGACTGCCTGGTTGAGCCTCACTGGGAGAGGATGTGATTAGTCCTGCTGGGAATAAATGTTTCAGGGAAGGATGTTACACAAGAAGGGCTTCCTCTTCTCTGAGGAGAAGGGGAGGGGATAATGGGGGGAGGGATTTGTAAGGGTAGAGCTGGGAGGAGAGGAGGAGAACTGTGATCAGGATGTAAAGTGAACGACTTAATAAATTCATGAAAAAGTTTATTTTTATTTGACATCTATGAGTGTTTGCCTTCATGTATGTGTATGTACCACATGTGTGTTTGTTGCCCATAGAGGCAGGAGGAGGGCAATGGATCCTTTAGAACTGGAGTTACTGATGGTTGTTAGCCACCATGTGAGTGCTGGGAACCAAACCTGGGTTTGCAAGAGCAGCAAGGACTTTTAAGGGATGAGTCTTCTTTTTAGTTCAAGTTTTATATCTTGAAAACATTTAGCTTCTTCCTTACTGTGTAGAGACATTCTATCTTAGGGAACCACATAAACCCTATCTTTCCAACATCAAGAATGAAACCATGGTTGTCTTCTGCATTTCTGCATTGAAATAGTCTTCCCAAGGTTTTCAAACTTCTTGTAAATATCTTAGTCGGCTTAGTCACTAGCTTATATTACATATTTCTCTAGAGTTTGGGTTATTTTCCTTTAAGGACAGTGTTTCCTCCTCTTAAACTTGTCAAGTTGTTACCAAGCAGCTGTGGCTAGAAGGGAGCAATGTTCCATGTGAATTACCATCCTTATATAAACATATTTTCAAACACCTTCCTGAGTAGCCTTTGTTTACTCTCTATCAGCTGAAGATAAATGGATGGGTCCTAAGCAAGATTAGTCCCAGAGCCATGGCTTTTTACCCTTCTGGTGGCAGCACTGTGATGGAAATAATCCACAGTGGCTCAGTATGACCTGTGTTAGCCTCTGCATTCCTAGGCTAGCAAAAGCACTGATTATTCTGACCATGAAAATAGGGTCCAAGCTGAATGATTTTCTCTCATGGCTAAAAGAGTCAAAATTGCATTTAGTGATTCCTTCACTTAGACGCATACCTGGTAAGTCGGAGAAAAGAAGGATGCATTCATTGAAGCCGTTAGCCAGAAGCCGGTTGCGCAGCTGCTGCAGGATTGCTACTCCAATGCAGAATGGGAAGGAGGAGTTTCCGAGCAATAACGTATCCCAGAGGTGGAAAATTTTGTGTAGTGGAAATACATCTGTAGGAAATTTTATAAAATATACTTAAACAAAATCCAAATTTGTCAAACACACTAACAGCTGCAACTATATATATTCAATGATTATCATTTCAAGGTCACGTTGTTATTTAAGAGTCAAGGAGTTAAACTGTGTTGACAAAATGCTTGACCATTAGGTTGTTTGTTTTTTTAAAGATTTGTGTGTATGTGTGTGTGTGTGTGTGTGTGTGTGTGTGTGTGTGTGTGTGTGTGTGTATGTGTGAACGTGCACCTATGGAGTATATGGCCTTCTGAAGCCTTAGTTACAGCTATCTGTGAGCCATCTAATACAGGTAATAGAAACCAAATTCTGGTTCTCTGCAAAAACTGCTCAGCCAAATCTCTAACCCAGATTTCATTAATTTGCAGCTTCCTAAAGTGCTTTAAATTTATATAATTGATCAAAGATTACATTTTAAAATCTCATTAATAATTGGTATATTTCACTCAGAACCTCCCCCAGACTTTTAAGTAACACTATCTATATGTTTATATCTGAAGATGAACTTTAGAACTGCTTTATGTACAATAAGATGCTATTTCTATTGTGCATCACACACAATTGCTTTACCAAATTTCTACCAAAAATCTATTAATTAAAATATATACCCAATATTCTCCCAATACTACTGTGACTACCTTTCTAGGTGGAAGCATGTAGATGATCTCAACAGTTACTGCAATTAAGCATGGCTGTCCATCTGCATATCCACAGCTGACTAAATCATTACATAGTCATATAAGATGATTGATTTCTAGAGGATTCCCAGGTTAGGAAATAAAACCATTAGTTAATAGAGAACACCTAGAAAGCAAGTCAATTTAGTTGAAAACTGTCCTCAAATGTTGATGTTAAATTCTCTTCTTGAGGAGAAGTCGTATGCCACATGCAAAGTAGATTTTAGTTTTCTGCAACATATTCTTAATATTTAAGGCCAGAACCCTTGAAATTTTTTGTCTATAAACTATATCATGCTCGAAATTTTATAGAGATTTACACTGCATTTACTTAACATTACAAATTTAAAATTCTGAGGAAGAATGAGGCTGCGCTTTTGCTATCACAAAGGGGATGGTACTTACGAGTAAACATGGTGAGAAACCAAGGGATGGCGTAGAGCTGTCAGCAGAACAGGAAGGAGCCCAGGGCACAAATGTGGAGAAAGTAAAAGGCACAATTAGGGTGCTCATCACCAAACTAAATGCTTTAAAAGTTCACTGTGTTGTTCTACTCCAGTGACTAGATCTGAAAGAATGCAGCTAATTAGTTATTATCACAATACATTTTATAGAGGGATATCTATCTTATAAATGTGGGTGATCCTTTTGCCAGGATTTACTCACAGTATATCCTCATTTTAGCAATGAGTATTCACCAAGACTATGGCCAAATCAAATGCAATAATGGTACATAAATTTTAAGTGTACCGTTTATAGATTGTAAAGATCCTTATGATAGTTCATCTTTTGTGTTAAACTAACAGATTACTAGGATGCTCAGATAAGTGAATAAACATTTCTTTGGGATGCATCTTTGAGCATGTTTTCAGGTGGAACTAACTTAAGAAAGTGTTAAGTAAAGTGGACTAGTTTGCATACAGCACCATCTAGCCCACTGAGGATCCAGAGTAGAAAGGGGAAGCAGAAGAAGCCTCCCTTTCTCTTCTCCCTATTTGTTTGAGTTGCAATATTCATTCCATCCCTGTTCTTGGACTAGGACTGTTAATGACAAGCCTTAAAATTAAAATAATTTCTGAGTGAACACAGGCTCCAGTTAAACAAAGACCTATACTACCAACTTAGATAAACACCCTTTCGGAACCCATCAATTATAAACTTATAAGGTGAGTAGCATACTGTCTTGGTATTGTATATAAGAGAGTATGTATTCTATACAAAGGCTAGTCAAGAACTAAAAGTAAAAATATATAGTTCATTAAAATATAAATATTATAGTAAAACAATGAACATTGATTTCCACATCACTTACTTAAGTGGAGAAGCAGGTAAAAAGGAAGCTCAGGATATTTAGCTTCAAAGTAATGAATGTGCATTGTACAAAATAATAAATCTAATTAAGTATAAGTTCCATATATTAATTTAAATAAAAATATGAGTCAAATTTTATCACATTATTTGACCTTTATCTTAAAGCTATAACATCAATTACATTACCTGTGATCATTTTGATGTGGGACAATTGATTGTCATTAAGACTATTTTATTAAAGCAACTATGTTTTGTATAATTTATTGTGAACATTTTCACTCATACACTCAACATAAATGTCTGGTACTAAATGCAAATGAACTAACATGTTACAGAGACTTACATGCTTTATAGTTATGTGCTAAACCCTCAGAAGTACTGGCTAGGGCATTAATGGCAAAGATGCAGAAACTTAGGGCCTTTTTGACCACAGTAGAAACCTTCTTGTGGGTAAATGTTCTTTTTTGGTTCTTTTCCTTTGTTTTTTTTTTTTTTTTCTTTTCTTTCTTTCACTCCCTTCCTCACCCACCTACCTCTTCTCTCCTTCCCTTCCTCCCTCCCTCCTTCAAACACTGAACACTTAGTACATGCCAAGACTGTTATCAGGCACAGAGGATGGGCAGTGACCAGTTCCACTGTGCATTGACAGCTTCTATGTTACCAATTCTCTCTGCTAATCTTTTGTACCACTCAGTAAAGCTAGACATTGTTGACCACTCCCACTGTATGTGAACACACTTTTCTTACTTGGCTCTAGACAACATACTGAGTTTTCTTCTAGCTTTTCTTACTGCTGTCTATCCATGTTTGCTGTTTGTTTGCTTTTGTTTTGTTCCTTCTTGAGTTTCTTTTCACCCTTTTGATGTTTAAATACAGGACTATTACACTTCAGTTCCCAGAAACTTCATTGTATTTTCTGTTTTTTAAATATACTTATTATAGTATAAAGACTGGTATATTTCAGTTCTAATCCAAGCCCTCTCTCATAAATTCCAATTTTACATCTAAAATGCCTATTTATATTTCAGTGCACATGTTAAACACTTTGTCTGTCTGTCTGCCTGCCTACAGTCAGTCTCTTTATCAATCAACTGCCTTTAGCTGACCTCTTGAGACTTCCTGCACACTCTGTACCTCCAAACATAGATCTCTACATGCAGTTAAGAGCAGCTTCTCCTTCCACTTGCTGAAACTCAAGTGTGCAGTTGTTCCTGACTCCCCTCTTCCTAAACATCATGTGTCTGTCATCAGCAGTCCTGCTCTTCTAACTTCAAAATCTTAATAAGTGAGCAGTGAAAATTTCTGCCTCTCCTGCTAAGTCCAGATTGAAGCCACCCCATCTCATGTCCACGTTTCCCATAGCTATGACTAATCTACAGCTCGTTATGTTACAGGGGTCACTATCCTATTCAAAAGCATCTTCTTTCTTTGTGGTGCCTGTAACACTCAAAACCCTCTCCCCTCCAGTTCCTGCCATGCGGCCTCACCATGCTCCATTCACGGTGGATATTCCTTCAACATCTCTGGCATATGCTTCTCACCCAGGCTGGAACTTGCTTGGTCCCTATTTCATTGTTGCAAGGAACTGATTCAAAATCCTCTTTTCTGAGAACTTCTCCTGGCAAACTCATTTAAAAATTCAACTCTATCTTCATTCACACACTTAACACATATGTCCAAATTCAGCTTGTTTTTATTTCTTATTACCAATATATACTGAAAATATCACATTGTCTTTTTTCATAGACTTTTTTTTCATGACATCTGCTTAATTATTTATTTATTGGGAAATGTGTAGTATTGTAAAAGATCTTTTATTTACTTGCCTTACTTTTAAAATAGTTTTATAAAAACTTATGTATGAGAATTTTTCAAGGATGAATGGTGTGCACCATGGGAGTCCCTGGAGGCCAGCGAGAGTCAGATCCCCTGGAACTGGATTACCCAGGGTTGTGAACACCATGTGAGTGCTGGGAAGAGAGCTTGGGAGCTCTGCAGGAGTTCTTAACTGCCAAGCCACCTCTCCAGCCCCATCACTTTTTATCATATATTTCCATAGAAATACGAGGAAAAATGCTTTTGTCTTTACCCATCTCCTTTAGTGTACCCCAGTGGGTAGCGTAAGATACAATATAGAATAGGCAGCAAATATCTGTTTAAACAATGAAAGAAACACACAATAGAGATAACAGACTATAGAACCAAAGGCTCCTGAGATTATGCCTCCTGAGAGGTCTTCAAAGCAGCATAAAGAATGAAAGAAGAACCTCATCCCAACGACTCTGTCCAGAAGAACATTTTCATATTAATAGCAGGAAGTACTAGAAACATCACCAACTCTAGCTCTACAGGCACATGCTTGATGACAGTTACTTCTAAAGGCTCATGAGTGAACTCAGAGGCGTGGAGGTACTATTACTAGCACTAGATACTTCTTACCAATAACATGAAGGTCAGATAAATGCAATAATAATATGTGAGGCACAATTCCTCTAGTCTTCCTACATCATTTTTTTTTTTTTTTTTTTCATTTTAAAAATCTCTCTTCTCTTTTTTTCTTTTCTTTTTCTCATTTGGGGTAAGGGGAAGCTTAGGCGTAGGGACTCCAAAGCCAAGAAAGCACCGCGTCATTCAAGTATATCCTCAGTCTTCTTCTAACCTTTCAGTTTTAGACAGAATCTCACTAAGTTGTCTAGGCCCAAAGCCCCCTGTAATAAAAGAAAGTCTTGAACTTTTGAATTGTTTGCATTAACCTCCCAAGTAGCTGGTGTGGTAAGACTTGCTGTATGAAGTCCAGGTTACGTCATATGCATTGCCTTAGATAATTCTCAAATATGAGTACACTTTTAAGAATATGGCCTCATATACATAAGAATATTGGAATAAGAAAATTTTGAACAGATTTTTATTTTTTAATGTTTCTAAGTGTTTAAATATTTAATATAAAAATACATATAGCCTCTGTTATTTTTCAGTTCCAAGTTAGATGGTAAAACCAATAAAAAGTTGTACATTTTCTGAGTTGTCTCCCAATTGCAAATGTCAGCTGTGGCTGTCAGCTTGGTAAATGCTGCCCCCTAGCAGCAGCAAGCAAGAACTGGGCACGGCTCGCCAGTGCTCTGCACTGTAGAGACCTGGAAAAATAGCAGCAGGTTGGCTCCTAAGGATTTTCCTACACTGTCAATCTTCTGAGAAATATAGTTTCTCCTTCTTAGAAATCACAGATATGGTACCTTTTATAAATCTGTATTTTTAAAAAATATTAACAATCTCATTAGAACTATGTTATGTTTATTTTAGCCACATAGAACTTATTTTTATCAACCTACTGGTTATATCAACTAACCAGTAAGTTATTTGTAATTGTGCTTAAAAACACAGAGTAACAAGGTAACACAGGAACAATGGGATTTCTTTGTAATTCTGAAATTGTGTTGGGAGCAGCAGAGCTGAGACTTAGATGTACCTGGACAGGAGCTTTCCTTGTGCCCCTACACACTGTGGAAGCAGTAGAAGACAGAAAAACATGTCAGGTTATTTTATAATGCGTACTGTAGTCTGTGAGGTCTGTCACACATGTATGACATGTAAACTCTCAAAGGAATAAGCATGGCATTCTGTGTCCCAGTCACTGTTCTCACTGGATAGATGTTTATGTTTATGGTGCAATGGCATGGGTAGATAAAACTGCAGAAATCATGACAACGGCCCCAAAGTATAATAGTTATGTCTGTAAGGGGTAAAATTATGAATCCTTTATAGTTCTTCCCTAATATTTTGTAATATGACTTAGGAGGCAGGAAACTATGCTCTGTAGTAAACTGTGAGGGGAGCTGGACAATCACTTGAGTTATGAGAACACAAGGAGCTTTCTTCAGGAGATACTGTTTTTACTTGATAGATAAATAATAATTTAAAGCTTGCATATTTGATCATTTTTTAAATGAGTAAACTATACCTGTTACTTTAAGAAACATCTTGAGCTGAGATGAAAGTTATTTTAATAAAAAAGGGGGGCTAGAAAGATAGGTTAACAATTAAGAGCATGTTGCCCTTCAGCACCTCAGCCACCTGTAACTTCAGTTCCAGGGCATCTAACAACTCTGGCCTCCACCCCCCCCCCCCATACCCTTCCACAGAGGAGCATAATCAAAAATAAATTTAAGGAATATTATAAGATAATTCCCATGACATACATACAACTGGTTTTGCCCTTGGTTGCTTTCCCACTTGAAACCAGAGCTTGCTGGTTGGGTTACTATAGGATGCCCAGTCTCTCCCTCCTACACTGAAATCACAGATCAGTCACTGTGCCCAGCTGGCAGTTAAGTGAGTGATATCTTTTTGGTTGCACACTAAAAGCTGTACCCTTTGAGTTACCTCCCTAACTGTCTAATGACTTGTTACATGAACAGTGATAACATGAAATCTAATTTTTTTTTGGAGTTTGTATAATACAATGTTTCATACTTGATAAATGTAAAAATCCAGTTAATCTGTATTTTGCAAATTATTGATTCATAACATTACAACATTATGCATGGGTGAAAAAGACATTAAAATGCAAGGCAGACTAATGGATTGCAATGGAACATATGATCAAAATTCACTGATACAGTTTCAGACTGTACATTCCAAGTAAGTTTAAAACACTTTGTAATCGAAACTATGAGTGGCAACAAACTGAACACAGAAGTAGTTATGAGAACCCTGCCAGCTTCATTTTGAGACAAAAACTATATAACAATAGTACTCTTCTGTTTTGGGAAAATGTTATTTTTTTAAAAATATGATTTTAGCTAACATTATTATTATTAAAATTTTACTGTTTGTTTTTGTGCATGCGTGTGTGTGTGTGTGTGTGTGTGTGTGTGTGTGTGTGTGTATGAGAAAGACATTGTCTTGCTATAGAGTCCAGGCTGGCCTTGATCATGCTTCCTGAGACCCCCCGAGAACTTGTGCCACCATGTATAGTTAGTTGTTATCAGTCTATACCTGCTGCAAAAGCTACGGATCAATAAAACACACACACAAAACTCCTGGGGGTCCTCATTAACTCTAAGAACATACAGTGATCCTAGGCCATGGATAGCTGTGAAAAACGACTTTCTCCCACTAACAGCATGAGGATATGTTACATCAGAAACATTACAGATCTGGGGATTCAACTGAAGATTTACTGAATAGCTGTTGTTAAATATTCAAATTACAAATGATTCTTTTAAATACAAAGTTATTAAACTATTTATTTTCTCCTTTCTGGTTAGAATAATAAACCTTTGGTTTATACGGTTTGGGCACTTCCCTATGAAATAGTGCTGAGGTCCTTGTATTCAAAGGTTAGGGAATCAGAGTCATTGCTCTAATCATGCCAGACAAGCATGCACCCTAAAGACTGCAGACCTTCCACAATGCGGATCTTACTTTGTGATGATCTAAATACAGAATTTCTCCTGCAACATATTTTGATATAAAATCAAAAGCCCAGTGTCAATAATTTCTTTGGACTAAAATCTAAGACTTCTTAAAGGCCAGAAACAAAAAACAAAGAAGAAATTAAAAAACAAGTAAATCTAAGTAGCACTTCTGTATTTTCTGTTTATATATAAACCCAGCCAAAGATGCAGCAAAAACTTTTAAGTGGAAGAAAATTAGGTAGTGTAAGTATCTTTTATCACCTGCAGTTATGTGAGGATGGCTAATCACTGTACCCGTGAATTTGTTAGTGTTATCTTCACCTCAGACAGTAGGGTCAAAAGGATACTGAAGAGAGCCAGGATCATTTCTCTTAATGGTCACCTGACAACTGTTTATAGGAGGCAAGCTGAATATTATTCTGTACACTTTAGAAGAAAATTGTTATCTTAAGAATGAGGAAGCACACTTTGCTATTCTCATTTTTAAGGTCCTGGTGTATTTCCAGAAGCAGAAATGCATAAGGAAAGAATGATAAAAATCGCCCTGGCCGAAACCTCTCCAAATATGCATTACTTACTCTATTTATATGTAAATCACATAACTGCCCCGACTTAGATAATCTAGGCATCACATCAGTGCACAATATCCCAAGCTACTTAAGCTTCAGAACTGCTTCGTGCCCAGAGTTCTGTGACCCAGAGCAAATGGAAGGGAGCCAGAAATCACAATCTCCCCTGCTCCAGGGGCCTGCATTTCAACATGGAGGATGGAGGATTAACGAAGGCTTGCTTTGATAGGATTAGTTCTTGAGTGGGAACTCAGTTTGGGATCTGATTATCACCGAACCCACTCTTTGTCTGAATGAATCCTAGATCACAGTGTTATTAGAGGCACAGTTACAACTCTCAAAGGTAGTTTTAAGGAACACTGAAGCAATAATCGGCAGAGACAGTGGAGACTTGTACACAGGCTGATTAAGTGCAACTAAGATGTGACCAAGTGTCAGGAGACCACACCCACTCCAGCCACTGCTACTCACTGTCAAAGGCGACAGGGGTATATTTGTTCTTTAAAAAAAGCAAATTTATTTATTTAAAAAATTAGATTATATACCTGTATTTCATTATTTTTTTTCTTTCCCTCCAACTTCCCTACTTGTACTCATTCCCTCTCCCATTCATGGCCTCTTCTTTAATTTTATTGCTACATATATGCTTATGAATGACATATAAACACCAAAGAGCTGAATTCATTCATTACTGCTATGCTTTCAGGGTTGACCAACAACGTACTGGATAACCAAGCAGGGCTCAGCAATGGGAAAGACTCATTTGTCTTCTCTCAGAGTCACTGATTTGCCTGTAGCTCTTGTTTCTAAAATCACCCAGTTAATCATTTAGTAAAAAGTTTCATTCGCCTACTTTCTATGGCAAGGGACCGTTGGAGATGGGACTTTTCTATGGATTAAGACACAGTCACTTTTACCCTCACTCTCTTTTCGCTGCCACATTCTCTGGAGTGACAAACCATTACCTAGATAGCACGAAAACAGATGTAGAACAAGTTTCCAGAAATGCATGGAGGAGCAAGATTAGAGGGTCACTATGAGTACCAGTGGTGAGTGTTAGGGGTGTCCAGAGTTTGCCCTGAATTGTACACTACTTCTATTGTATACTACATCTATCAATAAAGAAAGGAAGGAAGGAAGGAAGGAAGGAAGGAAGGAAGGAAGGAAGGAAGGAAGGGAGGATATCAAGCCAAAGTGAAAGCCCTTTAGAGAACAATTTAATAAAACTTTTTTCTAGTAAGCTGACCATGCCCCACATCTCAATGGATGTAGGCAGCACGAACTGGACTTGAGGAACTCAGAAATGAGAGCGGAAGTGACCAAAATTGCTCACACAAAGTTGGATGGTTAGAGAGACTGGAATCTGGTAGGAGATGGGAGAGAGGTAATATGATCAAAACACACTGCATGAAATTTCTGAAGGATTAATAAAAACCTATTTTGTAAACCCACTCTACAATGGGTTTTAAACAACAGTTAACAGTAAACATGCGAAGGAATATGAAACCTTTTCTGTGAGGACATGAAGGTAACTGCACACAAAACTCTGTACCTTTAGCAACTCGTGCAGACACCTATGACCAATAATGTAAAAACAGCATCTTTTATTGTCATTTCTGCATGACCTTACACTTCCAGCTCACACTCTGCAGTGCACCAGGCACTCTCAGGTCAGGGATGAAGCCAGTGCAGCAGGTATACTCACATCAGGGATGAATCCAATCTCGTTCAGGTGATTGCTCAGCTCTGGATCGTGGAAGGCAATCATCTGGGAGAACACAGTCAGGTACTCTGAAAGGATAACAACGCTGAAGACAACCGCAGTCTTCAACAATCTCAAAGCCTTAAGTAAGTGAACCACAGCTTACGATGGGTGAGAGTCAAACTGCTCCACAGAGCAATGTGCTCTAATATGTCATTTTCCATTCTGTTACGACTTGAATCACAGGGCTTAGTAGTAAACCCATACACTATAAACAACCCCACATCTTACTTCAGAGCTAGCTGTTATTTCTTGAGTGAAAAATTATATACAGGATAGCTGATATTTTTCAACCAAAGTGTAGAAATACATTTGGTCTAGTAACAGTGACTATGTCTCTCATTGACACAATGTGTAGAAGGTAGAACAGACTTATAAGTAAGGAACAGTAAAAGACAAACAGGCATAGGAGAGTAACTGTGCCTCAAATTGCTTTCTATATACAAATTTCAGAGTCTTTTCTAGCTGTAAATCTTTTCCTATATATAATTGTCTGACATATGTAGGAATATGTCAGAAAGTTAGGTAAATGGAGAGAATTGAAACCATCTTTTGATAGGACAGATAGCTTGGTGTGTAAAAAGGCTGCTGTTGCAAGCATGAGGAGCTGAGTTCAGATGCCAGCAAGCTGGGCATCTATAATTTAAAAAAGCAAGACAGGCTTCAGGGAGCTGGGGGTGTTGCTTGTTCAGTGAGAGACCCTGATAAAGTGGAGAGCGATTTAGATGGTACCTAACTTCACCTTCCGGTATTCACATGCATGTACATTGAGTACCTGCACAAACACTCTCGCTCTCGTACACACACACACACACACACACACACAGAGAGAGAGAGAGAGAGAGAGAGAGAGAGAGAGAGAGAGAGAGAGAGAGAGAGAGAGAGAGAGAGAGAGAGAGACAAACAGACAGACAGACAGACAGACAGAGAATAGAGGGTTAAAGTCCTGGAGAAGCCAGGACAGTTAAACACTCAGGCTTATCTCCTCAAAGGAAGGATGTGTTTACCTGTCTCTTCCTGAACACTGGGAAAGGCAGTTCACAGTCTGGTGATCCTTTGCTATCTGCAGGGCCAGGCTTCACCTGATGCCCAGAGTATTATGTTTGTTTATCCAAGACTTTTGCCCTAAATCTTGAGCGTTGCTTCTTGGTCCACAAGAGTGTCATTATGAGGTGTCACTGTACTTTACAACAGAGTAAGTAATTTCTGTTAGCTTAGGCCAGGCCAATCCTGACTCCCATAGGCACCGTTTACCTTATTCAAGCTCCTTAGGCTTGATCTTCACCGTAGTTTCTGAGTCAACAGAACCTATCTTTATGGAGGAACACATATCTGCTTTGTAAAAGAGTTTCAATGTAAACATGGCTTAAGTTCAAACTTTGTTGAACACATGGGACAGAGTTAATTGTCACCAGAAATCTTTTTTTTTTTCAAAATTGTGCTGTCAGACTTCTTTAAGCTTGTGATGGCTAGATGGCTATCTAAGTTGAGCTGAACTGAATTTCATTCTAGTCTTGGACTGTTTCACTGCAGGTTGAAGAGCTTGTAGGAACCCTCCCCAGTACACAGACACATACACACCCACACTCACATGCACACACTCATGCACACACATATATACACACATGCACACATATACATGCACACATATCCCTTTTGTTTATTCTAATTCTATTACAAGTCATAGGGTTCAATATGAAGAATATGTTCTCACTTTATCCACTGTTTCACCAGGTTACTATTTGTACCAATTCATTGATTACATACTAATGGACTTAAATAAGATTGTATGGTACCATGTGTTCTAAAATCAATAACTTTGTTATAACAAAACAAAAACAAAACAGAACCCTTAACCAAAATGAAAAGGCTGTGACCTCAGCAGTCTGTGAGGAGAGAGAAGAGGACTGTGGTATCTACAGCAGTCTGGGCTACAAGGTGCAACTAAACAAAGTATAGTAAGACAAATGGGCTCAGTTTCTTTTCTGAAATTAAAATCATAATAACAATAAAAATTAAAAACTTTCCTTTTGATAATCTAAATTTTCTCTAACAAAATAACTAATTTTTAAATGAATATTTAGTGAAATATCTCCAAAAATAATGTTTCCTTGCTTTATAAGTTTATGTAAGTATCTATGCTATTTCAAGAAATAGTAATAAAAAAGTAACTTATTACTTTTTTCAACTAATGCTATTCCTAATTATTCCTTGTATTTTATAATTAGTTGATTATAAATCCTATGTGTATGTTCAATAAGCAACATTGAGTCAAGCAAAGAAAATGTCAGTGCTGTACTCAATTCAATGACACAGCCAAGGCCCACCAATGACCTAACATGACATTGTTTACTTATTTGAGATAAAGAACAGGATGTTCAGTGAACACCTTTCTTGATTTTCTCTTCATTCAGTGTGATGCTACCATACTTTAGACCAGAATGTATAATTTCAATGAATTCAAGAGTTACGAATCAAGTTGAAATCCCTAGGTGACTTAGACATTTATCTTTTTTTAACTGCTTTCCCACCATTGCTTATGGTGTATCTATAATTTCAATTTACCTAGAAGCCAGCAGTATGTACCATGAACCACCACAAGTGATCAACTGTATATTGATAAGCTGTAGTCATTAACTTTCAACTTCCAAAAAGTATGTTTCAATTTAAAGCAGAAATTCATGCCTCAGGCAATTCTCCACAGCTATAATGGGGTTTCTTAAAAATCATTCCTACTTAAGTCCAATAAACTTAATATGTGGATTTACGCAGCTGATTAAGGATTACTACCAGTTAAAATGAAAACAAGCTATTTTGAAGGAGTCTATTCATTAGTTTAGTGATATTAAATATACTTCTTATAGCTTATAGTATATGCATATACAGTAGAACCCCACCCATACCCATATTTTCCTTGTGTTCTGCCTAACAATATTCTAGTATAACAGATTTAAACTAGAATGCGTATACTCACATAAACAGATATACTAATACACCACTTATTGTTATTGCATTTAAAGTAAGTTCATGTATGTAAATATAACTTAAAGGTGACAAAGTTTAGGCTATGGAAGTCAAACTTTCAAATGAAACTCAGAGTGAGCTCTTTATTCCAACGGGGACATGAAAGCAGATGTGTGAAAACTATATCATATTACACAGTCTCCTCTAATAGAATTCAAGTTCCTCTAAGTAACAAAAAGTCCAATTGTTGGGTATATGCCCAGAAGTGGAATAGCTGGGTCTTCAGGTAGTACTATATCCAATTTTCTGAGGTATCGCCAGACTGATTTCCAGAGTGGTTGTATTAGCTTGCAACCCCACCAACAGTGGAGAAGTGTTCCTCTTTCTCCGCAGCCTCGCCAGCATCTGCTGTCATCTGAGTTTTGGATCTTGGCCAATCTGACTGGTGTGAGGTGAAATCTCAGGGTTGTTTTGATTTGCATTTCCCTGATGGCTAAGGATGTTGAGCACTTCCTCAGATGTTTCTCGGCCATTCGGTGTTCCTCAACTGAAAACATTTTGTTTAGCTCTGTACCCCATTTTTTAATAGGGTTATTTGATTCTCTGGTGTCTAGCTTTTTGAGTTCCTTGTACACCTTGGATATTAGGCCTCTATCTGATGTGGTGTTGGTAAAGATCTTTTCCCATTCTGTTGGTTGCCGTTTTGTTTTCTTGACGATGTCCTTAGCCTTACAGAAACTTTGCAATCTCATTAAGTCCCATTTGTTAATCTTTGACCTTAGAGCTTGAGCCATTGGTGTTTTGTTCAGGAAATTTTCTCCTGTGCCTATGTGTTCTAAGGTTTTCCCTACTTTCTCATCTAATAGTTTCAGTGTACATGGTTTAATGTGGAGATCTTTGATCCACTTGCACTTGAGCTTTGTACAAGGAGATAAGAAAGGGTCTATTTTCATTCTTTTGCATGCTGAGTGCCAGTTGGACCAGCACCATTTGTTGAATAGGCTGTCCTTTTTCCATTGAATGTTTACTGCTCCTTTGTCAAAAATCAGGTGACCATATACATGAGGGCTCATTTCTGGATCTTCTATTCTATTCCATTGATCCACATGCCTATTTCTGTACTAGTACCATGCAGTTTTCAGCACAATTGCCTTGTAATATAGCTTGAGGTCAGGGATAGTGATTCCCGCAGATGTTTTTTTGTTGTTGAGGATGGATTTCGCTATTCTAGGTCTTTTGTTATTCCATATGAAATTGCACATTGATCTTTCCAATTCCATGAAGAACTGGGTTGGACCCTAGAGACACTTTAATACACAACAAAGATATATGCACCACAATGTTCATAGCGGCTCTATTTATAATAGCCAGAAGATGGAAAGAACCCAGATGATCGCATCAACAAGCAGAGAGGTGCTGCCAGAGTCATGTATGTCTCCAGCTCCAGCTGCCAGAGGCAGGAGAAGCCGCTTGAGTTACACACCAAGGTTCATGGTAGCCAGCCAGAGCCACACAAATCAGATACAAGGTGCGCCAACTCTGGGCATCCCAAAGAAGAAGACAGATGAAGCTATTTCCCACAATCACAGTGGCAACAAATGCTTGACCTCTTTACTAAAAGCCAAAGAGCAAGCACAGAGCTTTCTAAACTGATGAGAAGAGGGAGCTCAAGAGAAGAGAAAAATGATTTCTCAACATGTGCTAGAACTGGAGCTTGAAGCGGCACCTCACACATACTAAGCAAGCACCCTGTCACTCTCAGTCTGTCACTGTCACTCTGACACTATGTCAGTCACTCTGTCAGTCTGTCTGTCACTCTGTCACTCAGCCTGGGTTGACAGTTATATATGTGACTCTTCCTAGGTAAGCAAACAAGCTCATCTGGTAGCTCATTTCTATTCTACCAGAGAGAAAACATGTATTTTCTATACTGGAAAACATTTTCTAAACTGAAAAAAAGTCTTATATTTTTTTCCATTTAGCCTTATCTTTCCATGTGAATATACCTTGATCTTATAAAACAATTACATTGTTGCCAAATTTCCTTGGCTAGCATATGCATATACTATAAGCTATCAAGACTATTTTCTTTTTTTTCCTCCTTCAACTTTATTTAAAAAAAAAAGAGAGAGACATGTACAGATTTTTAAAGGCATTTTGGCCTAACACTATATGAATATATTTTGTAAGTACTTAATTCTTTTAGAAGTTTGATACTATGCATTGAAATCTACTAGATACCATAAGCATAAAGTACATGTAGAACAGAACGTAACATGGAAACAGTCAAAGTTTTCTTGGTGTGCATAGATTAAACATAATGATTTTTGAATACCAAAAATTGCCACAAGGCTATATTCTTAGCTCTTGGATTATTAATGACTTAAGGTCCAGGAGTACCACACTCTGAGAGGGTGCTATACACTCATTTTTTTTTTTTTCCTCAGGACTGAGGCTTTCACTATTTGGCCTTTGTTATTCTTGAGCTTCATAGGATCTGTGAGTTGTTTCTGGGGTATTTAGAGCTTTCTGGGACTAGTATCCAATTATCAGTGACTGCATATTATGTCTGTTCTTTTGTGACTGGGATACCTCACTCAGGATGATATTCTCTAGATGCACCCATTTTCCTAGGAATTTCATAAAGTCATTGTTTCTGATAGCTCAGTAGTACTCCATTGTGTAAATATACCACAATTTTTGTATCCATTCATCTACTGAAGGACATCTGGGTTCTTTCCAGCTTCTGGCTATTATAAATAAGGCTGCTATGAACATTGTGGTGCATGTGTCCTTATTGTATGTTGGAGCAAAGACTATTTTCAATATCACTAAAATTTAATTAATAGACTCCTTCAAAATAGCTTGTTTTCATTTTATCTGCTAGAGACAAATTCTAATTCTCAAAGTAACATGTCTGCATCTTAACTGAGAGCAGATATTAAATAGTCATCAGAAAAAGACCATAACTTTAAAATTATAAGGAAAAAGTCCTGATACTTCTTCCTGGGTTTTGGCGATGAACCATCCACATATGCTACTGGCTCAAACCAATCACCATAAAGACTGGAGTCTTTTGATAGAAATGTGTTCCTATATGAAGACAGGAAAAGGCATTTTCTTACCTTGTATTACATGGGAGTTGTCTTTCAAAAAGAAGTTATACAGATATTTGGGAATGAAAGCAGACATGCATGCATACGCCAAGGCTAAGAAAGAATAAAGCAAACCCACAATCAGTTAACAAAGTAATGAGCAGCTCTTCCTCACTCAGCACACACTCTGTGAGTCTACTATTAAATAACAACTATGACAGTGAATGCTGGAAACACAAAATCATAGGGAGAAAAGCTTCCAATATTTAACGGAGACACTGAAAGATAAACGTTCCACTAATTTCAATTTCAAATTGCTGTGGCAATCATTATCCCACAACAATAAATCTTAATTATCTGGCTCTTATTTTTTTAAACTTCTAAGCTCATTATTAACAAGGTGCAGGAGTCTCCTAATCCTTAATTACTGCTGCTACAAGCAAGATTCCTGGCCTTAGGAGTACTAGTTGTAACCTGTACTTTAAAATACAGGTCTTTCATTACTTCTGGATCTGTAACTAATAACTGCATATACTGGAGTAATCCCAGCAAAAACCAGATCAGACTAGTGCGCAAGCTTATCAGAAGAGAGCACTATAAAGTCATTCAAAAAGAAATCTAAAATTTTAAGATTATTGCATTTCTACTCAATTTCAAAAATTACTATTGCCTATGATATGACAATGGAAATTCAGAGGTAAGATGTCTATATAGTAAGGTAATATAGAATATTTATACTACGTGAGTGATGTAATTCAGAGTTCTAAATTTGAGGGTATCAAATCTAACAGGGTAGTTTAAAAATCTACTAATAAAAGGTCCTAAAACAGAGTGATGGGAACCAAAATCCTGCCATCAACAGAGACTGTCAGACAAAGACAAGCAGCAATGACACACATGTGCAACCCCATGACACTGGCACACGTGTGCGGGTCCATGAGAGCAAACCAGACCCAAGATCAACCTCATGGTTCACAGAGTGCTGCCTAAGTTCACAAGAGGCACGAAGAAGCCTCCATTAAACATGTTTCATAGAATATGTGTTGGATGTATAATAAGGGAGAAACCTAACCAATATTTATTGGTCTATAAGTTATTTAAAAAATATATTTAACAGTCATTTCTAGAAAAGTCAGAATCTTCTCCCGAAGATCATAAAAGTGGTCATCAAAGTGGGTAAAGTAATTCAGCAGAATTGGAACAATTCCCACCAAACTGTCAGGAATGGCCTCATGACAAGGAATACCCTTTAATATTCAACTAATTATTTTTACTCTCTAAAAGAAATGAGCACAATTTCACAATATTTTACAATATGTGCATGGTAAAATGGTACAATTTTAAGACAACACTTCTGGTTTGGGGCCTGATACTTAGGAATAACATGCACAGTGATTTCTCAGCGATAGAAAAGCTTACCTTCATTGTTGAAATTCAGATACAGGAATGGAGCACAGAGTGAGTCAAGACCTGATGCAGAGAAGTTGAAAGCAGAGAGGGAAATGAGTACATTCAGTAGAACTGGAGAGCCCTCTCCTTCCCCGGATTTCTCCAGTAGTTAAGCATCGTGCGCACATGGCCACAGATGTGTATCTGTCAGTGGCTGCGATGCAGAACCAATGGGGTCTGGCAGACCGTCAGTGTCCAAAACAAGGCAAAGAGCAGCACAGCAGAACCGAAACAAATATGTTGGAGGCTTCAGTTACAAACACAAGTCTGACCCAAACCACGTGTGAATCTGGTCATTATTTGGCCTCTTCGGGTATGTTTTCTCATGGAGGAGATGGATCTTTGTCATATAAACACTTTTCCTTCAGGATTATGAAATAAAGTACAAAACTACATTTATTTTATTGATGATAGTGCTCTTAATCTGTTACCATGCTTAAAGAACACACAAAATGAACCTATAATGAGTTAGGAGGAAATGTACTCTCAGGTGTGCTGGGTAAAAATAATCATACCTTCAAGAGTGGTCAGTAAGCAATACAAAACTCAAAAAGAAAATCCACTGCTCATACCAAAACACTCAAAAATAGGGTTAGACTGAATAGGGTTTTATTTATGAATGAGTGATCATAAAGATAATTAGAGACATTACTGATACTAGAAAGAAAAAGGAAACAAAGCATGGGAAACACAAAGGAAAAGTTAAACAAAGGGCTGAAGGAGCTGAGGGGGTTGCAACCCCATGGGAAGAACAACAATATCAACCAACCAGACCCCCCAGAGCTCCCAGGGGATTAAACCACCAACCAAAGAGCACCACCAATGCTGTTGACTTTTAAGTATGTAAAGTGATATTTTCAATGCGTTTAAACCAAGTTTGTTTAATAATTTATTTAAAGTTAACATCTTCAAAATGCACTGGA
This sequence comes from Micromys minutus, assembly GCF_963924665.1. Taxonomy (NCBI): domain Eukaryota; kingdom Metazoa; phylum Chordata; class Mammalia; order Rodentia; family Muridae; genus Micromys; species Micromys minutus. Next base: position 65,002,751 of record NC_137973.1, on the reverse strand, counting down.
ATTTTAGAGGTCCCCCCCCCAAAATGAAATTTTAGAGGTTCCCCCTCCCAAAAAATGAAAGGGAAAATGCTTAAAGAAAAGAATCCTAATCAGTGAAATGTTACCTTGCCAGTACACAAGGTCAGGATGAGAAACTACCCAAGCTTTCAGTACGCGCCGGAACTTTGCATGGCCTTCTGGTGATGACAACAGTTCGTCATACTGATGACAGCGAGGAATATCGACTTCAATCTGTAAGCAGCAGAGCAGGCAGGTGCAAATGAAACAGGTGATCCCACAGACTCCTAGCCCCTGCTTCCTCAATGCATAGAAGAGACTCCTTCAGAATATTTCACCTTTATAACCCATCAATAAAGTGTATGGGTTTTTAAATTAACCTTTGGAAACACACACACACACACACACACACACACACACACACACACACACACACAGTATAAGAGAAACTCTTTTCACACACTTTGGGCAGTGGCAGAATATTCCTAATGAAAGAAAGGTGTATTCTCAAACATTTAATGAATTGGGAGAATTTTCTTAAAACACCTTACTTGTCTATCTGTGGGAATTGGAGTGTCTTTATCAATGGCATCATACTTGGCATGAATAGCTCCCTGCAAAAGATAAAACAACACATAAATTCCTTATATCCTTAATAAAACTGGAAGTACATATTAAATTGCTGAGATCATAAGTATTTTAATTTTATAGCTTTTCTAAATTCAGAATACTTGCATAAAATTTACTTATATAATAATCTGATCTAAAAATACAAACATATTTTTTCAGCAATATATTTAATACTTAGAGCTTTTAGATTTGAAAATTTCGGATTAGTGGTGTTTTAAAGAAAAAAACCTATTTCTTAAAAAAAAACCTAATTTTAAAGACCTACCTAACTATGGATAGTTACATTTAAACTAAAATTTAGTCCACAATTTAGAAATTCTCTACATCTTTGACCATATCCAATGAAGATCCACTCTGGTGAGGTGGACTGTTGCCTGGTGTCTTGATACACACCTGTAACCCCAGCACTCATGGGAAAGAAGCAGGTAGATGTTGTGACAATACAGTGAGACCTTACCTCAACAAGAGACAACAACAAAAAACCCCCAAAAAACCAAAACCAAAACAAAACAGCCTAGCAACCAAAGAACCCCCTTGAATTATAGATCCCAAAAAGCAAATGACCTTACAGGTTACTTAGTTAGAGAGCATACCAAAATGTTTTCTATGCATTACTAACTCATAAATAAACACTTTCACAAAGAGGATATTTTAGAGAGAGATTTATCTTCTCAGAGTTTCTGTTAAAGCCAGTGAGACAAATAAAATAAACGTGCTCAGAAGAATGACGGCAGTACATTACTTTAAGTTTCGATCATGTTTTACAGGCTCACTCATGAAAAAGTTCTTTTTATGACTTACTGTAGTGGTAGAGAATGCCAAGACTTTAATAAAACTATTCACTGCATACATTTCTGGGATATCTTTTAATGACAGGTTTGAAAAACCTGACAATGTGAGTCTTCTGAACTGGAGTACAGTACAGTCCTATAGCACTAATTAATTAATTATTATCATGTGGTGAGGAGCAGCAGGTAAGCTTGTGAAGTAACCAAACACATTCAAAGAAATTTGTAGAACCTCATCAAGAGAACCAAGAATAGAGAAAACAATTGTGCCAACAAAGGTCTATAAAAGTTAGAAGTGAGGCCACACCACAGGACAGGCCCCACACTCAGCTGGCCAACACAAACGCACTCCATGCTGTTTATTTTAGTCTGTGTGGATTTGAGAGAGGGGGCAGGGAGGAAGGGAGGGAGGAAGGCAGGCGGGTAGGCAGACAAAGAACACACTCTCAATAATGTACAGGAAGTTGGGTGGGTAGGGAGGTAGAGAGGATCTGGGAGGAGATGGATAGAGTAGAAAAACAATATGAAGACGACACTGTATAAAATAATTTAAATAAAAAACATTAAAACCATTCAAAACAATTGAGGAAACTAAGATGGTGGCATTATATCTATGAGAGAACACAAGCAGACAGAATGAAAAGGAAACTGATAGGAAATGAAATGATATGGCAAGGACATGCCATCCTCATGACTTGTCACCAGACATCTCTGCAAACAGAAGCTTGGTGAGTAACTCTGGGACAGCGTGCTTTCCCTCACTGCTGCAGTCAGGTATAGAAGACAAAGGAGCTATTTCCGTGGGCACTAATATAATATAAAATATAAATATAAAGCACATCAATATAATTATATCATTATAATTATATTTTATATTCTATTTTCAACTTAAAGTTGCCAAATATTTTAATGTTTAGTGTATTTTAGTATATAGTTTTCTATTCATAGAAGAAACGTTGGATGTAAAGCTTTAGGGTTTTCCTGAGATAGGATTCACCCATACATTCCAAGCTGACCTTTAACTCATAATCCACTGCATCAGCCTCCCAAGCATTTGGGAGATAAATATGAATCCCTATACTGGTGGTTCTATATATTTTATATTCTTTCTATACACTACTTATCAACTTCCAGGCTTTTTGTTTTCCTACCTCAACTCCCAGAAGGGCAGCCCAGGTTAAGCCCCTCATAAGTGGAGGGATGTCAACTCTTGCTTCTTTCCAAATTTGATTTTTTTTGTATGGGTAAGCCTATGATAAGATAAAAATGGTCAAAAATTAAAATTATACCATGATATCAATAGCAATATAATAAAATAAAAATCAATATCCAGAAAAAGTTTAATGACACAGATACAAAGTCAACAGTATATTTCTGAACTATCAATGGATCCAATTATGATGGAAATTAAATTATTTTTTGAAACAAACAAAACTGGAAACAACTTACCAAAAACCTATGAGATACAATAAAATTAGCTCTATGAGGGAAATTCACACGAATCAGTTACCACATCAAACAAGCAAAACCATTTCTCAATGACAATCTAAAGTCACAGAAAAGAGAACATGCCAAACTCAAAGTTAGAAGTCAATGACACACATTAGTACAGGAATAAATGAGATACAGTCCACAAAAGAGTAAAAAAATGAAATAAAATGGCTTTAAAAATAAACAAAATTAATGAGCCCGTGGCTATACTTTAAAAGAAGAGAAAGCTCAGGAGGCTGGAGATGACTCAGTGGTAAAGATCTCTTTCTACTTTTTCTGAGGAGCAAAGTTTAGTTCCTAGCACTCACAAGTTGACTCACAACTGCCTATAACTCCAGTTCCAGGGGATCCAATACTCTCTTCTAACCTCTGTGGACACTACACACACATACATACATACACTCAGGTGCGTTCTCTCTCTCTCTCTCCCGCTATTTTTTCCTTCGTTTTCTCCCTCCCTCCCTCTCTCCCTTCCACACACACACTAAATAAAAATCAATTCATTCAAATAGAGAAAAGATTCAAATAAAAGCAGAGATGAAAAGAAACAGGTAGGACTGATAACAGAAACATAGACTGTCAGAGATTAAGAACAGCTATAATCAGTAACTTTGATCAATTGGAAGGAATGGGCCAAGTCCAAAGTGGGCAGCACATACACTTTCAAGACTGAATGATAAACAAATTTAAAATAGGTTATCAGGACTAATCCCAGAGTAAAAAGATTCCCATCTCAGTGTAAAGTCTAGACTAGACATTTGAATTTTACCAAACGCTTAGAGAAAGCTAGATACCAGTTCTCAAATTATTTTTAAATTCAAATAGAATTTTTTAAAAACACGCTCTAGAGCACAGCATTACCCTATACCAAACCCAGAGAAGAAAACTGTAGGTCAGCATCCCAATGAATATAAAGCACAAAGTTTTCACATAAACTATAAATGGAATAGCATAGCCCATGAAAAAAGTATAATCCAGTGGGATTCATCATATGATGGCTCCCTGCACACAAAGCAAAATGGGATATATAATATTAACACATTGAAGAACAATAATCATATTATCCTATCAATAAATACAAAAAAAATTAACAAGATCCACCACCATGTCCATGAAAAGAATATTTACTAACCAGATGGAAAAAATGTACCACAGTATATGAACAAGCCCACAGCTAACATCATTACACACTGCGAAAAGTCCATCCTCTCTTTTTATCCAGAATGTTACAGAATTCCTGGACAGAAATCAGGCAGGCAAAGATCTTAATAAAGGCCATTCACACTTTTTACAGAAACATTACCTATATATACAAACCCCTAAAGATTCTCCCAAAAATGTATTAGAACCAATGAACAAACTTAGTGAAGTTGTAGTATATGAAAACAATAGTCAGAAGGCAATTTTATTATATCAATAATGAAGTACCTGTTAAAGAAATCAAGAAAGAAACTCTATCTACAATACATATATTATTCAGAATTTATACATTTTATGTTATACTCATTTATAAAATAGTATCTAAATTCATAAAATAAATTTAATAAAAATATTTAATAAATTGGCTACTATGGCCGCTACTGAGGTACTGAGGCACACTGTGGACAGCAATATCAGTTCACACAGCTATTATGGGAAACAACATGGAATTTCCTCAAAAAATTACACAGACCTGTGTGACTGTATGAGTTACTTTGCTCATCACTGACAGGATACCTCACAGGGGCAACTTAAGAGAGGTGTTTGACTCATGGGCTGGGCAGTGCCGTCCGTCACAGTATCACAGTTATGTGGGACCAATACGGAAGCAAGGAGATTTGAGCCAGAATCAGGGATGAGCTATAAACATTAAAGTCTACTGCTAGGACTCATGTTCTCCAGCTTCACTGACCTCCTAGGGGGTCCTAAAACAGAGTTCTGGGTATGAATGTCGAGAAAATGGAATCATTATGTCCAGTGAACATCTGCAGTGACATATTTATTGAACTGCCACTATTCATAATATGCAACAAATAGAATTAACTTATGTCCATCAACGATGAGTAGCTAAAGGAAATGCAGTGTATACTGTAAATGAAATATCATTCAGCTCCCAAACACAAAATCCTGTAATGAAACATGAAGATTCTATGTTAAATCAAATAAGCCAAGTACAGAAAATACATATGGTTTCACACATACATGAATTCGAAGAAGAAAAACAATTAGAAAAGTGGTCTACAAGTTCCAAGTGACCGAGTGCAAAGTAGTTAGGAGAAGCTGGAAAGAAGAACAGTGACAGGACAGGAAAAGTTGCTCGATATGTGCAGTTAGGCCCGTGAAATAAACACTAGTGTCCGAGTGCACAGAAGAGTGGCTATCCATAATTTAATAATAGCACATTGTATCTTATGAGAAAGTCACAAAAATTAATAACTATTTGTCACAAATAAAGGGTAAATGCTTGAAGAATCAGATAAGCTTATTTTGACTTGAAAATTGTATTTTGAAAAAAAAATGGGTTAAATGGTACATTGGTACCTCATAAATAAGCACTGACATATAGCTCATATACCTCATAAATATAACTGACATATACAGGGTTGAAGGGCACCAGAGAAACTGATCATCAGGTTAATTCACTCACTGTGTTGGCTTGATCAATCTGAGTTTGATTCCAGGGTGTAAAAAGTCACCCACTGGTTCCCACATGTACATTCTGGCACAGGTGCCCATACATACATTGTACACACGTACACACACACAACCACCACCACTATCATCATTATAATAATCATGATAAATAAAATTTTAAAATAATAACTAAATGGAAAATAGTATCAAGGCAAGAAATAAAAAATGTCTCAATTTACTAGGTGTCATATTCTAGTCTAGGGACTGAAATATATATTGGTGATAGAGTAAAAGAGAGCTTAAATACATTTTTGAGATTAAAAACCACTGGGTCTGTTTTTTTTTTCTATATAAATAAACAGATAAATCCACCTCAACATTTCCAAAAGCTGTGTAATAAACTTAAAAACAAGAGCTTGTTCTACCTGTTCTTAATCAGGGCAGATTATAAGTGACCGAAAACCAGGGTTCTAATGTTATATGATCAAAGGATGAAAATCTCATAAAATTCTAGTATGAGCATAAGCTACTATAACATCTTGTATGTCTAGCACATATGACCTTCTATGAATCCATAATTTGTAAGAATTTCTAGAAGACAATTATTAGCATGCAGGATATTTTATGTCTTAGGTACATGATATACACTTTAAAATTGTTTTGCAAAATGTTTCCAATCTGAAAGGAGAAGCACAGTCTTCACAAGCCCATGCTGGTCTTGTTAATGATGTAGAAGAATATCCCACTGAAACTGTGTATTTTAATTCCTAGTAAAGATTAGTTTAATATAGTTGTTGACTAGTTATATTCATATTTTATACCCCATTTCTACCAAGATTGGTACCTTTTCCTATTGACTTTTATGCCTTCTTTAAAAATTGTGTTAATTCTTTGCCTGAGGTGATCTTTCACATATTTTCATTTTAAAAGTTAGGGAAATCTATCGGAAAAGATTATATGAATTAATTTACTCACAATTTCAAGCTATAAGAATTAACAGCATTAAGGAAAGACTCATATGAACCATCATTAACACTTGATATGTTCCTACCTTCAACAGCCTGTCAAAGAGGATAATTCTGTTTAGTTGGTACTCTGTATCCCTCTCTCTGATGATTAGAGGCAGGGAAGCAGCTGCAGACAACTCATTATTGCTGTTTGAATGTGGTAAATTTGATTGGCTGTAAAGGAACAACCAAAAGAAAAGTTTAGACAAAGCCAATATTAAAGCACAACTTCACAAATGCTCTATTTAAAACCTACACATTTCTAATAATCTAACAGAATCAGGGCAAGTGTCACGCGAAGGAGCATGTACTCACTCATCTTCAAGCAGTGGGTAAAATGCTTCTCCACCAACATCTTTTAATCTCTGCAAATTTAAAAACAAAATACTTATAAATCACTATGTTGGGTAGTAAGAGTAATATCTACTTAAAAAGAATAGTAATGTACAAATTATAAATTCACAACAGCACAAAGAAGTAAAAAATAGGAACTAAAGATTAGTTTTGTTCATGAATATTCAAACATACCATACTTCTGACAAGGGTTATGTATGAGCAAGGTTTTCCCTTTTCCCCTCTACATGCGGTGTTCCTAACATTTCTTCATATATAATACCAAATTACTAACATTAATACAAAAGTTAATGTATGAAAACTTTAGATTAAAGAATGATGACTAAAAAAGAGGTTATTTTTAACAGTCCTTTATTAAAGATTACTAAAAAGATATGATTTTCCATATATTCTTTAAAAACATTTGAATGAAATATAGCTGGTGAAGTGACAATTTCTCGAATACATTTTTAAAAGTTTTTAAATGACAACTTACTCAGAAGTACTGATGAACTATATGATCTTGTAATGCTGAGAACAGGCAAACACATAGCGGAAACAAACTCACAACTGCGCTGCTATCAGGCAACTCTAATTAGTAGTACACACTTTCAAACATCAGAATCTAACCAACTATTTAAATTTAATTATGTTTTTATTTAAACACTTCAAATGTTTCAAATCACTTAAACTTTGCTATATTTAGCAGATGGAGACACAAAGACTTCGTCAGTGAAGATGCAAAGATAATGCTGTGAGCAGTCCGGCAGTGTACAGGCTGAACTTACAGACTACACAGATATTTCCTGACAGCTCTTCCCATAACACACTACAGATGACCTCTCATGTATCACAAATGAAAGTGTCGTGTTATCTTTACATGAGGCATATTTAGTAAGCTTTCATCCTTACGTTTCTGAGCTGGCACAAAGACAATGTGACGGTAGTGTCATCTAAGAGTGAGCTTCTGTCTCGACCTTGTCCAAAACTTTCTCCATCTTCAAAGAGAAAACTGAGATTTAAAGAAAAAAGAAAAGAAATAGTTGTTATGATGGTCATAAATATATAATTTATTTCTTCTAAGAATGTTGTCACACTCGCATCTTCAAGAAGACATAAAATTCAGACAAAGCCCTTGGTTTGGTGTGGTGCACACTCCTCCACCTCAGAGCTGGAAGGTGGAGGCAGGAGTGTCGGGAGTTTGAGGACAGTCTGTTACACAGTGAGCTCAAGTCTCACATGGGCTCCATGAGGCCTTGGCTTGAAGAACAAGTTTTCAAAAACTGTAACTGCTCATTGAAGTTTCTCCAAACAAGGCTGACTATTACATATCTCTCGATTAGTGTGTAACTCTGGCATATGCTGTCCTGCTTAGCGTCGTCACTGACACTACTAGAGCAGTGCTTCTCAACTTCCGAGTTGTGACCCATCTGGGGCTAGAACAACCCTTTCTCCTAAGACCATCTGAAAACACAAACACTCAAATTTTGATTCATAAGAGTAGCAAAATTACAGTAGTGAAGTAGCAACAAAACAATTGTATAGCTGGGGTTCACCACAGTGTGAGGCACTGTATTAAAGGGTCACAGCTTTAGGAGGGTTGAGGGCCACTGCTTTAGAGAGATAACTCTGCAATTACAAATTCTACATCCAAAAGGTGTAGGTCTAACTGCTTCCATGTTCATGTAATTAGAATATCTACCAAAAGATAAGAAATTAAAAAAAATTTAACTGTTATTACCAAAGATTCTCTTTACTTACTTTGGAAGTGTGCAGATAGGTGGTTTGGTTCGAATAATTTCCTTGTTTATCAGCTCCTTCTCCAGGTCTCCTCCAGCCAAACACCAAAGGTAGTAAACTTCCTCAATAGATCTCTCTGCCAGGTAATCATTGTCTATATCTATTAATGGTAAAATTTCTGAAATGACTATGACCATTTTTGTCTGTCTGAGTAGCTGATAGTGGTAGCAGATGACATTCTAAGAAGAACAGGTTATCAGTTCTCTGTGTAAGGACTGTGTAAGGTGCTGCTCCACCTAACAGTGTGCCAGAGGAGACTGCCAATCCTATGGAAGAACCATAAGAACGGCAATGGAATGGAGGCAAACTACTTCCCACAAGACTGGAAACGCAGATAGGAGGATGTACAAAAGTCCCAAGAGCAGAAAAAAAAAATCTCAGGAACGGGAACTGTAATCGTAAAAGCAGAACTGTAACTGATGAACTGTCATAAGCTCAGTGCACACAAGTCTGAGAGTTTGAAGTCACAAGATGTGCAGTTATAGGGGACACTGACACATCAGTAAATTTTATCACTAGGATCCCAGCCAGTTCCTTCCTCACAGTAAATACTGGAGAAAACTGGCCTGCGCTTCAGGCAATGGGAGGAGCAAATAGAATAAATTTGGAATTTGGAATACCAGCAGAGGACTCCTTTCTTCCTTACAGGGCTTGTTACAGGAGACATTAGCTAGCACCTAACTGACCTGGGAGGAGGGGCCACCTTTTATGATGTTGGTGGCAAGGAGGGAGGACAGCATCCTGTGGTCCTATAAGTAGGTCACACAGTGCCTCTGGACTGTAATGGTCACATGTGCTTTCTGCCCACGGTGAAAGTGGAAGGTTGGGGTGCAGCTGAGTGAAGTGTCTGGGTGCCGGTGTGTCATGACTAGTGAATCTTGATTTTGTAATAGGAAGAATTCCTCCTAAAAGTGGCTTATGCCTAACAATAGTGAAGGGGCCAGAGCTTGTAAAAATTCTAGACTTACTTCACTCAGATAAGAAAAAGTGCTATTTCAGTAAAAGAAACTCACATTAAACAGATGTGCACAGTGATCCTACTAGTCAACTTTAGTCTCCAGCCTGCTTCCTATATCTAGAGAAGCTAGAAACAGTAAACCCTGGAAAATGTATTCCCCATGTTAGAGGTAGAGAGCAGGAATTCCTATACTCTACAAAAAGGAATATAGTAGGGAAACCCCACAAGTCAACAAAGCACTCCTTCCCCTGTGCTTCCCAGAACAGGACAGCACAGACTTCTGCTGATGATAGAACTTCAAGACCACTTAAAATAAACTTTATGAAATATTAGTGATTTATTCTAAATCTTGACTTATATTTGAAATACTGTAGAATCACCTTCTAATCCGTACAATTTCCACAAAAGCCCATGAATGTTACACCCACTACTGATGAATTCAAAAGTAAACAGGCTAGGGGCCTTCCTTTGGAAACAAAGCTCATTTATCACCTATGTTTTATTCATCTTTACCTTTACACAAGTCACTGATATCCTCAGGCAGAGTTAAATCAGCGCACCTCAGAGAAGAGGAAAACAGACTGGCAGGTTTGATAAAGGGGGTGTATAAAGGTGACACTTCACTGAACAGCTGGTCCTTCATTAACTCATCTGGGGTTGGCCTTGGGAAAGACAATTTAAAACACTGAGCATGGATAAAGTCATAAAAATTTTTTCTACAGAATATACCACCCTGAAGGTGGGAGTTCAGAGTCATAGATTCCCTCCTGCACAGAAAGAAACAAGGGGTCCCCAGCAGGGTGCAGCTGCTGAAACTAAAGGACCCAACGCTGAGTTACTCACTGTCTATATTTAATGTTCTAACAAAAATCATTTCATAAACATCTCAAATTCTACTTGTAATACTATTCCTTTGTTTATCCTATGGCTTGATAAAGTGTCTTTTCTAATAACAAATTATAATATATTCTTTTCTAGAATTACACTTAGGAAGCTTTGCTAGGTAATTAAAGTAACACCATGAAATGTCAAAAAAAAAATCCTTCTTGGTTTTTATCAGTAACTGCAAACTTAACCTCCTGCTAAACTCTCTATATCATACACAACACAATAAACTTTTGTTATTTCTCAAACATCATAAGAGCAAAGAGCACGGACACTCCTGCTCAGTGATTTTCTTCCTGAAGCAAGAAGATAAATTAGAAACTTTTTTGGTATATGCCAGTTTTCTGACCATGATTGGAATTCTTTCATTCACAAAAGGTTAACTTTAAATCACACTTATAATACTGGTATCAATTATGTACTGCAACACATGCAGCTATTGTCCCTTAGTCTGTCACTGTCATACCAAATACTAAATTGACTCTACATAGAAAGAATCCTGGGATAAGTGTAAAATCTTAAGGAGTCACCTCTTAGAAGGATGGAAGGTGAGGCACTTCTTCAAAATATTTATCACATTTTCAGGAAGCTCCTGGTGAATAAAGATAAATAATAGACAAATAATCAATTTTACAAATATATTTTACTAAAATATTTAAATCTCATGTAAGTTTTGATTTTAAGACATTTCTACTTGGACTTTATTTTAGTTTCTATTAATCTGTCACTCTCTAGGGAAAAATCAGCATTTGCAGAGAGATAAGGACAGCTTTCATAGCTTGCTATTGTAGCCTGACGTGAAAATGAACTTCCTGAAACAGACTGCTCTAGTTTGTTGGTGCCCCTTCCTACATCCAGGTCCTGAAACGTAAGACCAACTAGGGGCCATTAAGAGACAAACTGCCCAGTGAACCTGTACCTGCTACAATTATTCTACTAAAGAGACCTAGTACCATACTGCTCTCTAAATTCGCCTCTATCTTCCTAGGTTCTCAGATGTTATCAGAGATGTTTCTTTGTACAGCAAATGGTGGTTTAGGCAGAATTTCACAATGGTTAAAGTGTGGAAAGTGTGTGACTATGGAGTGTTCAGCCATATCTATGTCACACATCCTCTTCAAGGCTCAGAGACCATCATGGAACCGCGGGTGATATGTAGGGGAGGTACTGACAGCTAACAAAGGCTAGTGAAGGCAGAATCAGTTATTTGTAAGGGTTTGGCTCCTGGTAAATAGAACAGGGTTCAGTGGGTAACCACACCAAGGAGTATATAGGTCACACTGGACTTAATGGGTTATTAAATGTGGGGTGAATTTGGAGGGGTGGGAGATGGGGTTGGTATGAGAGGAGCTTGAAAAAAGAATTGGAATGAATATGACTAAGACATTGTACAAAGGTTGCAAAAATTTATAAAAATAAAAGCAAGCAAAAAAAAAAAAAAAAAAAAAAAAAAAAGAGGTGTCCCGTGAGAGGTGATGGGATCTCATGAGCCTTCATCTAGGGAATGGGATCTTGTCAACACACTTCCTATACCCACTGCATCCTCCACCAGCTTGCTTCTCTGCTGTGAGTGTCCCTCCGCATCAGATACCTGAGTCTGTGGTATGACAGACACTTTACCATGACACTTCCAGACTCTAAAGCTGTGAAATGATTAATTTTGTTCTTTAAAAATGACCCAGTCTCATATAGTGTGTTGGAACAGCACACATGTACAACAAACCTTGATAATGTCCAGACACCCATGTTCCTCAGCCAGAACTATTGTAGTATCGTCTACACAGCCTAAGAGAAAAGGAAAGCCACATGAGTAAACACTGATTTTTAATCTATCACAATACCTGGGGAAAATACAATGACAAAAATTTCCAAATATCATATAATATAGTTTTGGTCTCTAAGCTACTAAGGCTTTTTTTTTTTATCTGAAGAATTAACAGTCCTTACATGTTTGACAAGAGCACAGAGGCTTACCCACTCAGTTCAGTTGAGCATAGGTACTAAATTATAGCAACTTATGAAGGATATAAAAAAATTCAAGGATGTTTTAAAGGTATTGTGTTTTTTCATAGTTACAAGAATAATTTATTTTTATTACATGAGATCAGGGGAATGACCCTACGTATCTCTGGAGATATGAATTTAAAATTCAGTCTTTAGGCCTCACTTAACAGTGCCTCAAATTCCTTGACAGCTGCAGTGTCTAGTCTTTATAAGAAATTAATGAATCAGATAACAGTTTATGCGACTTAGTTAAGCTTCATTGCCTCCTTCCCATAGGTTTCATCCTTAGTGAACTGTTACTGAAATTCTAATGTGTCACTGCTTCATATAAAATGGTTCTATCAGTCTCTCTCCTTCATTACCATGCATTTAATTTATCTCACTCTGAATTAGATTACACATTTGTTATTATACATTTAAGTTATAATACATATGTTCACAGACCACACAAAGCTCAAGAAGAAGGAAGACCAAAGTGCAGATGCTTCAGTCCTTCTCAGAACGGAAAAAAATATCCACAAGAGGAAACACAAAGACAAAGTTTGAAGCAGAGACTGAAGGAAAAGCCATCCAGAGACTGCCCCACCTGGGGATACATCCCATATATAGCCACCAAACCCAGACAATAGTGCTGATGCCAAGAAATGCATGCTAACAGGAGCCTGATATAGCTGTTTCCTGAGAGGCTCTCCCAGAGCCTGACAAATACAGAGGTGGATGCTCTCAGCCGGCTATTAAACTGAGAACATGGTCCCCAATGGAGGAGTTAGAGAAAGGACTGAAGCAGCTGAAGGGGTTTCTAACCCCATAAGAACAACAATAACAACAAACCAGAGATCCCAGGGACTGAACCATTATCCAAAGAGTACAAATGGACAGACCCATGGCTCCAGCTGCACATGTAGCAGAGGTGGCCTTGTTAGGCATCAATGGGAGGAGAAGCCCTTGGTCCTGCCACGTCTTGATGTCCCAGTGTAGGGGAATGTCAGGATGGGGAGGTGGGAAGGAGTGGGTGGGTGGAGGGCACCCTCATAGAAGCAGGGGGAGGGAGATAGTATTGGGGGTTTATGGAAGGGAAACTGGGAAAGGGGATAACATTTGAAATGTAAATAAAATACATCCTATAAAAACAACAAGAACAAAAACAATACATATACAAGTTTTAGAGAGAAATGAACACTCCTCCTAGATTGTTTTTCAAGTACAACTAATCCCATTATAAAGGTAGCTCAAGGTTTAGAAATGGTCTTGTAAATACAGTTTTGTATTCTGTTAGTTTGATTATAGAAAATAGTTTTCTGGGCTTAATCATGGAATTGAGACTTCTTTTCAAGAAGGCTCAAGTTCCTTCCTGAATAAAGAAAACTGCTGCATGTTTTAAAAGTCATTCTTCATGATATTATCTGATGCTTACCTCATGAACAGCCTAAAGACGGGCACTTCACTGTTTCAGAGAGCACCCGATTCACATGACTGCTGTTTCTATACATTGTATTATGATAGAAAGATAACCAAATGCACGAAACTTACCCAAAGTAAGCAAAAATTTTAGTCTTTCAGAAATATCCAAGCTCTGAAACAATTTTCTCCCCTAAGTAAAATGGGAAAATAAATCCTTATTAATATTTAGAATTTTCTCCCTGTCCCAAGTATCTTTTGTACCATAATTAGAGCTGGTTTTATTGTCTATTTATTGTCTATTATTTAGGTTTATTATCATATTTTATTGATTTTTAAAAGAACAGCTTGACCAGGAAGAGCTATTAACATTCTTAAAAGAATTGTGTAATATTTACGGCATCAACATCTAATGATTGTTAGGTCCAAATGTAATTCCAAGTACTGAGGACTTCTGAGAACCACACATTATTGATTTTTTCTAGATCACCGACAGCATTGTTTAGGAAAAGACAGAGATGCCCTGGAAGTCTACCATGAAATCCTTGTTTGTCTTGCTCAGGTAACCTGTCCTCTCTACCCATAACCACGCTTAGCAGTTCGTCCTCTCAAGCAACTTCAGACTGGCATTCCATGTCTTGCAGTAGTAGCTCAGTTTTTGTGTTGTCTTTGTTGCTTTTGGAGCTGGGGACTAAGCCCAGGACTCAGGTCACCTGTACTAGATCAGTACAATTGCTAGAACAGCACGGCATCACCATGTTCCACCCACAGCCCTTCCTATACCATTAACTCAGTGGCTGGCCTCAAACTCGGTTCTCCAAAGCCCAAAAAAGTTGGATTACAGGTAGTTTTAGATACACATTACATTCAGTTGTTTCCTTGTCGGTTTGCCTCTGGAACCCCTGAACATGGATTTGGAAGTCAAAATTTTCATCTCCAAATATCATGTGTTGAACAATTGTATGTGTAAAAATTGGATTATTCTATCACAAAATAAATTAATTTTGTTGAATAAATTTACTGGACCTTTAGTTGGGAGTTTTCACCTCTTCTACACTTATTATCCTTAGGTTTGGTCTCCTCATTATGTCCTGGATTTCCTTGATGTTTTGGGTTAAGAGCTTTTTGATTTTTGCATTTTCTCTGACTGTTTTGTTAAGGATTTTTATGGTTTCTTCTGCCCAAGATTATCTCTTCCATCTCTTGTAGTTTGTTGGTGATGCTTGTGTCTATGACTCCTGACCTCTCTCCTAGGTTTCCTATCTCCTTTCTTTGTGTTTTCTCTATTACTTCTATTTCCATTTTTAGATCCTGGATGGTTTTGTCAATTCCTTCAACTGTTTGCTTGTGTTTTCCTGTGTTTCTCTAAGGGCTTCTGCTTGTTTAGTTGTGTTATCCTGTATTTCATGCTCTTCTCAAGGCCCTTCATCATCAACATGAGGTATGATTTTAAGTCCAAATCTTGTTTTTCTGGTATGTTGGGATATCCACTACTTGCTGTAGTGGGATAGCAGGGTTCTGATGTTACCAGATTGTCTTGGTTTCTATTGCTTAGGTTCTTTTAGATTCTTCTACTTGACTCTTGCCATCTTGTTATCTTTGATGTTAGTTGATCTTGTCTCTAATTGGAGCTTGTCTCTCCTGTGCGTCTGTGGGCTTCAGAGAGAGATTGGTCCTGAGTGCTCAGCTCTCTACGGGCAGGTTATGAGTTCCAATGGTGATGGGCTCTAGCTCTGGGAACAGATGGAGGCCAGAAGGGTCCAGAACCAAGTAGTACTGTGATACCTATCCCCTGAGAAGTTCTTAGTGGTCTCTTCCCAGATAGTCAGTAGAGAGAAAGTGGGGCTCACCCATAGCCTCAGGAGGGAGAGTGCTCCTGAGTCTCCTTTGGGTATTCTGAGTTAAAATATTCTTAATATTTCAAGATCAAGATTACCAGAGATAGCAGTGGGAAAAAAACCAGTTGCTTTTTTCATGATTTTTAGGTTTCTCCATTTGTCAGAAGCACGGGGTAGCCTATTATGAAGCTCTCATCAGGCCCATACTTTATATAACCTAATACAACTCTCTCCATTTAGCAGGTAAAGTCTTCTGGAATATGGTTCCAATGTATATTTTTATGCAGCTGCTACTCGTCCGCTACAATACCCACAGATATAACGCTATAACTAAGTAAGAATATATGCCCTTCTGCACTGGACATTTGGACTAGCATTATTTTCTCAAAACTGTAATTTTAATGCTGTGCTTCTCACAGTTCTGCATATTCATTTCACTGGCATTCCTAAATGTTAATTTTGTAAATTAAGTAACTTAAAATTCAATTTTTTGGAATTATGTTTGAATTGGTCCATGCCTGCATTATTTACTACTAGGAAAAATAGGCACTGCCATTCCCACTGTGATTTTCACAGGAAAACATTCGTTTCTGCCAACTGTAGGTTTTAAGATTTTTTTTTTCTATAACAGCTATGAAGCTTGCCAAAGAACTTTAATACTGTAGCTTTCAGAAAGCTGATCAGGCACACATCTGCAGAACTCTTTGCTGGAGTATATCTTAGAGAGCTAGGCCGCTATGTGCTGCAGTTTTTCAGCTTTTAGAAATATAAACTTTAGAAGCCTGCTACACTGGCTGACAGCAACATGAAGTCATTATACATCGCCTTACCTTTGATAAGTACCTGTCAGTGTCACAGTATATTATTTACTATCTTCTAAGGGTCATTGTACAGTTTCCAGGTATTTTTACTTTTGTTCTTTTTATGTGTTCTTATTTTTCCCATTTAAAAGAAACTGTACTTCCAAAAGAAGGGCATTATTCTCTAATTTTGATACTTCCGTTATTCAGATGTTAGAACATCTGGCTACACCTTCCTTTCCTTTTAACTTTTAATATATAAAATCTCTTTAACCTTTTTTTTTTAATTATACAGTACATTTTTGTCAGTACTTTTTTCAGATTTTAAAATAATTTTTAAATAAAACTGTATGAATACATTTGTTATTTAGTACTCAATTTTTATAAAGGTTTGATAGTATGCATTGAAAACTTAATAGTTACAATGAGCATAAATTACATGTAAAACAAGATGTAACAAGAAAATACTCAAAGATTTCTTGTTGTATAAAGATTTTTTTGTTTTGTTTTGTATTGTTTTCTTTATTTCTTGGACTTCATACAGTCTGTGAGTTGTTTCTGGGGCAGTGCGAGCCTCTAGGGTTAGCATCCCATTATCAGTGATTGCATATTATGTCTGTTCTTTTGTGACTGGTTTATCTCACTCAGAATGATATTCTCTAGATGCAGCCACTTTCTTAAGAATTTGGTCAAGTCATTGTTTCTGGTGGCTGAGTAGTAAGTATTCCATTGTGTAAATGTACCACAATTTTTGTATCCATTCATCTTCTGAAGGACATCTGGGTTCTTTCCAGCTTCTGGCTATTATAAATAGAGCTGCTATGAACATTGTGGTGCATATATCTTTGTAGTGTACTAAGGTGTCTCTGGGGTATATGCCCAGAAGTGGAATAGCTGGGTCTTCAGGTAGTATTATGTCCAATTTTCTGAGGTATCGCCAGACTGATTTCCAGAGTGGTTGTATTAGTTTGCAACCCCACCAACAGTGGAGAAGTGTTCCTCTTTCTCCACAACCTTGCCAGCATCTGTTGTCATCTGAGTTTTGGATATTGGCCAATCTGACTGGTGTGAAGAGGAATCTCAGGGTTATTTTGATTTGCATTTCCCTGATGGCTAAGGATGTCGAGTACTTCCTCAGATATTTCTCAGCCATTCGATATTCCTCAACTGAGAACGTTTTGTTTAGCTCTGTACCCCATTTTTTAATAGGGTTATTTGATTCTCTGGTGTCTAGCTTTTTGAGTTCTTTGTATACCTTGGATATTAGGCCTCTATCTAATGTGGAGTTGGTAAAAATCTTTTCCCATTCTGTTGGCTGCCATTTTGTTTTCTTGACAATTTCCTTAGCCTTATAGAAACTTTGCAATCTCATTAAGTCCCATTTGTTAATCTTTGACCTTAGAGCTTGAGACATTGGTGTTTTGTTCAGAAAATTTTCTCCTGTGCCTATATGTTCTAAAGTTTTCCCTACTTTCTCATCTAATAGTTTCAGTGTATCTGGTTTAATGTGAAGATCTTTGATCCACTTACACTTGAGTTTTGTACAAGGAGATAAGAACGGGTCTATTTTCATTCTTCTGCATGCTGAGTGCCAGTTGGACCAGCACCATTTGTTGAATAGGCTGTCCTTTTTCCATTGAATGTTTACGGCTCCTTTGTCAAAAATCAGGTGACCATATATGTGAGGGCTCATTTCTGGATCTTCTATTCTATTCCAATGATCCACATGCCTATTTCTGTACCAGTACCATGCAGTTTTCAGCACAATTGCCTTGTAATATAGCTTGAGGTCAGGGATAGTGATTCCCTCAGATGTTTTCTTGTTGTTGAGGATAGATTTCGATATTCTAGGTCTTTTGTTGTTCCATATGAAATTGCACATTGATCTTTCCAATTCCATGAAGAACTGTGTTAGAATTTTGATGGGGATTGTGTTGAATCTGTACATTGCTTTTGGTAGAATGGCCATTTCTAAAATGTTGATCTTTCCAATCCATGAGCATAGGAGATCTTTTCATTTTATGAGATCCTCCTTAATTTCCTTCTTTAGAGGTTTGAAGTTCTTGTCATACAGGTCATTCACTTGCTTAGTTAGAGTCACACCAAGGTATTTCATAGTTTTTGTGACAATTGTGAAGGGTGCCTTTTCCCTAATTTCTTTCTCCACATGTTTGTCCTTTGAGTATAGGAAGGCTACTGATTTGTTTGAGTTGATTTTGTATCCAGCCACTTTGCTGAACTTGTTTATCAGCTGTAGGAGTTCTCTGGTAAAGTCTTTGGGGTCACTTAAGTACACTATCATGTCATCGGCAAAGAGTGATGTTTTTATCTCTTCCTTTCCGATTTGTATCCCCTTGATCTCCTTTTGCTGTCTAATTGCTCCAGCCAGGACTTCCAGTACTATGTTTAATAGGTAGGGGGAGAATGGGCAGCCTTGTTGAGTCCCTGATTTTAGTGCGATTGCTTCAAGTTTCCCACCGTTAAGTTTGATGTTGGCTGTTGGTTTGCTGTATATTGCTTTTATTATGTTTAAGTATGGACCTTGGATTCCTGTTCTTTCCAGGACTTTTAACATGAAGGGGTGTTGGATTTTGTCAAATGTTTTCTCACCATCTAGTGAGATGACCATGTGATTTTGTTCTTTAAGTTTGTTTATATGGTGGATTACGTTGATGGACTTCCTTATATTAAACCATCCCTGCATCCCAGGGATGAAGCCTACTTGGTCATGATGAATGATCGTTTTGATGTGTTCTTGGATTCGGTTTGCAAGGATTTTGTTGAGTATTTTTGCGTCAATGTTCATAAGTGAGATTGGTCTGAAGTTCTCTTTCCTTTTAGGGTCTTTGTGTAGTTTAGGTACGAGGGCTATTGTAGACTCAAAAAATGAGTTGGGTAGTATTCCATCTGATTCTATCTTTTGGAATAGTTTGGAGAGTATTGGTGTTATATCCGCAATAAATGTCTGATAAAATTCTGCACTGAACCCATCTGGACCTGGGCTTTTTTTGGTTGGGAGGCTTTTGATGACTTCTTCTATTTCTTTAGGTGTTATAGGGTTATTTAGATGATTTACTTGGTCCTGGTTTAACTTTGGGATCTTGTATCTGTGTAAGAATTCGTCCATTTCCTCCAGATTTTCCAATTTTGTGGAATATAAGTTTTTGTAGTAGGATCTGATGATTTCTTGAATTTCCTCAGTTTCAGTTGTTATGTCTCCACTTTCCTTTCTGATTTTGTTAATTTGTATACTCTCTCTTTATCCTCTAGTTAGTCTGGCTAGGGGTTTATCAATCTTGTTGATTTTCTCAAAGAACCAACTCTTGGTTTTTTTGATTTTTTCAATGGTTCTTTTTGTTTTTATTTGGTATATTTCTGCCCTAATTTTATTTCTTGTCATCTACTCTTCTTGGGTATATCTGCTTCCTTTAGTTCTAGGGCTTTCAGCTGTGCTGTCAGGTTGATGATGTAAGGTCTCTCCAGTTCTTTTTGGAAGCACTTAGGGCTATGAGTTTTCCTTTCAGTACTGCTTTCATTGCATCCCATAAGTTTGGGTATGTTGTGTTTTCGTTTTCGTTGAATTCTAGAAAGTCCTTAATTTCTTTCTTTATTTCTTCTTTGACCCTGCTATCGTTTAACAGAGCGTTGTTTAGTTTCCATGTGTACTTAGGCTTTTTGTTGTCTTTGTTGTTGTTAAAGACCAGCCGTAGACCAGGGTGATCTGAGAGGATGCATGGGAGTATTTCAATCTTCTTATATCGATGGAGGCTCGTTCTGTGTCCAATTATGTGGTCAATTTTCGAGAAGGTGCCATGGGGTGCTGAGAAGAAGGTGTATTCTTTTACTTTAGGATAATATGTTCTGTATGTATCTATTAATTCTAGTTGGTTCAAAGTCTCTGCTAGTTTTGCAGTGTCCTTGTTCAGTTTCTGTTTCCATGATCTGTCCATTGGTGAGAGTGGGGTATTAAAGTCTCCCACTATTATTGTGTGGGGTGAAATGCATTTTTTGAGCTTTAGTAGGGTTTCTTTTATGAATGTGGGTGATATTTTATTTGGAGCATATATGTTAAGGATTGAGAGTTCCTCCTGATAGATTTCCCCGGTAATGAGTAAAAAGTGTCCTTCCTTATATTTTTTGATAACTTTTGGTTGGAAATTTACTTTATTTGATATTAGAATAGCCACTCCAGCTTGCTTCTTGGGGCTGTTTGCTTGGAAGTTTTTTTCCCACCCTTTTACTCTGAGATAGTGTCTGTCTTTGTCTCTGAGATGAGTTTCCTGTATGCAGCAAAAGGCTGGGTTTTGTTTATGTATCCAGTCTGATAGCCTATGTCTTTTTATTGGGGAGTTGAGTCCATTTATGTTAATAGATATCAAGGAATAGTTGTTTCTGTTTCCTGCTATTATTGCTTTTGTGGGTTGAGTTGTGTCTGTGTCTTTTTCTTCTTTTGATTTTCTTGTTTAGGAGTTTTCTTGTTTTTACTAGGATGTATTTTCCCTCATTGTATTTGGTTTTCCACCTATAATTCGTTGTAGTGCTGGGTTTGTGTTCAGATATTGTGTAAATTTTGATTTGTCTTGAAATATCTTCATCTCTCCATCTATGGTGATTGATAGTTTTGCTGGATATAGCAGCTTGGGCTGGCACTTGTGCTCTCTTAGGGTCTGCATGATGTCTGTCCAGGCTCTTCTAGCTTTCATTGTCTCTGTTGAGAAATCGGGTGTGATTCTGATTGGCCTGCCTTTATATGTTACCTGACCTTTTTCCTTTACTGCTTTTAGTATTCTTTCTTTGCTTTGGGCACTTGGTGTTTTGACTATTATGTGTCGGGAGGTATTTCTTTTCTGGTCCAACCTATTTGGAGTTCTGAAGGCTTTTTTTATGCTCGTGGTCATCTCATTCTTGAGGGTAGGGAAGTTTTCTTCTACGATTTTGTTGAAGATATTTACTGTGCCTCTTAGTTGATACTCTTCTCCCTCTTCTATTCCTATTATCCTTAGGTTCGGTCTTCTCATTGTGTCTTGGATTTCCTGGACATTTTGGGTTAGGAACTTTTTGTTTTTTGCATCTTCTCTGGCTGTTTTGTCTATGTTTACAATGTTGTCTTCTGCCCCCGAGATTCTCTCTTCGATCTCTTGTAATCTATTGGATATGCTTGCTTCTGTGACTCCTGATTTCTTTTTTTGGTGTTCTGCCTCTAGGGTTATCTCTTTTAGTGTTTTCTTTATTGTGTCAATTTCCGTTTTAATTTCCCTCTTCCATTCCTTCATTTCTTTGGTTCTGTTTTCCTCTAGTTCTTTGAGTTCTTTGAGTGTTTTTCTTGTTTCCTCTTTAAAACCTTCTGAATCTTTTTGCTTTTCCTCCCGTTCTTGTTTAAGTATCTCTATCAGCATCTTGAGGTATGATTTCAGGTCTGCGTCTTCTTTTTTCTGGAGTGTTTGGAATTCCGATGTTTGCTGTTATGGGAGAGCTGGGTTCTGATGTTGCCAGGTTGTCTTGGTTCCCTTGGGATATACTCTTTCGCTTTCCTCTTGCCATTTTGTTGTTAGTGATATGTTCTCACCTTTCCCTTGTATCTGGTCTGTGTCCCTGGATCTCCACTGGTCCAGGTGGCAGATGGGCCTAGCCCTGTTCTATGCCTCAGAGTCGCCGGGTGGGAGCAGAGGTTCCAAAGTTCTGTTCCTGGTCCCCGATCAGGCAGGTCATTGGGTGCGCCCCGCGTGCGCACTCTGCAGAGATCTCTCAGCTCCCCGGCCGCCCAGATCTCCCACTTACCAGTCTCTCAACCTTAGGAGCTAGTGGTCCGCGTGGCAGATGGGCCGGGCTCTGCTCCGCTCCCTGAAGTCGCTGCCGGGTGGAAACAGAAGTTCCAAAGTTCTGTTCCTGGTCCCTGGATCAGGCAGGTCGGAGGGCGCGCTCCGTGTGCGCACTCCGCAGAGATCTCTTTGCTCCCTGGCCGCCCATATCTCCCACTCACCCATTTCTCAACCCCTAGGGGCTGGAGGTCTGTGTGGCAGATGGGCCGGGCTCTGTTCTGCACTCTGAAGTCGCCGCCGGGTGGAAACAGAAGTTCCAAAGTTCTGTTCCTGGTCCCAGTTTTTCAGCCCTCGGAGCTGGCGGTTCCAACTTTTAATATATGAAATCTCTTTAACCTTTTGTACAAATGCTTTTGGGAGGATTTCTAATGTTTATCCACTTTTAGTTTTTCCAGTTTCCTAGAATTCATTACATTCTTTGTTTTAATAATTGCATATATTTCATTCAAACTTTGTGTTTTCTTGATAGTGCATATAATTTCTTAATAAACTTATTTACCTTGTGTTTTAAAAAACGTGGTTTTATTTTAGTTTGAATTTTATATACCCTGCATTGGCTGTTTCTTTCTTATTGTGGGTATTAACTGTAAGTGGTTATTATGTGTTTTCAGCAACACCACAACACTCTTGCACACATGTCAGCGTGGGAACTTCTCATTGCAGCTCAACTACACGTTTAGTGGCAGAGACGATGCCTCCTAGCAGTTTGGTTTTGATACAGCTTTCCATTTAGTTAAAAAAAATTCCTACTACACAAAAAATACCATTTGCTAGTTGCCACTATGGTATCCACTTATAGCTTAATATTTCCCATAAAATTCTAGGTGTTGAGTTACTCAGAATATTTAAACTTATATGTAGCCTGTCACCCTTACATGGTGATGCCCAAACTCATGGACATAACCAATTGACATAAAACTCCTATATAAAAATTAAAGTTTCCGTGTATTGAATTCATCGAACTCTGTATCCTTCAAACTTTTTAGACTGTAATATAATTATGAGCTCTAATATAATGTCTATTTATAACTAGTCAATTTGTACAGCAAAGTACTTCATTACTATGCAAACTTTCTCTCTAAAAATCAAATTCTAATGATCACACAATTTATTTTATTAATTTAATATTTCTTATACATACCACACAGAGCTCAAATAAAATTATCCCAAGAGACCATACATCTGATTTAGGGCCGGAAGGCAATGGTTTTTCACTTGGTACATGATCAGTAGTTTTGAAAAGTCCTTGTGCAATTACCTCAGGTGCCAGATATGAGGGATACCTGTAACACATGTGAAAATAACAAATAATCACAATGAACCACAATGGTGACAGAGACAGCAGCGTTCTTGTAATTAATGCACGAAAGGTAAAAATCCCACACATGATTAAACACAGTAATTACTAGAGAGAATCTTGAACTGATCATTGAAATATAGGCCTTTATATCTAGGAATTGAAACTGCACACAGGGGTCTTAAACCATCTTAAAAACGCTGTGTCTGCAGCATGTTTGCTTTCTTGCCATACTGCCATTACAGCAGCCTCGGGGCTTCCTCCTTCCCCCTTACAGTCAGGCTTCTGTTAAGAGTGAACTGTTTTATCTGAACTTTGAAACAGATATTAATTTCAACAGTGTCATCTTTTGCTCTGCTGTTGCTGTGATAAACACTGGCCAAAAGCAAGTTGGGAAGGAAAAGCTTATGCCATTTTACAATTAAGCTCCACCACTGAGAGAAGCCAGAGAAGCTCAAGCCTAAACTGAGGGAGGGTTCATGTGTAATGCTGCTCACTGGTTTGCTCAGATTGCTTTGCTTTTTTTATAGCAAGACCACATACTCAGGGGTGGTGCCACCACAGAGAGCTGGGCTTTCGCATATCAATTGTTAATCAAGAAAATTACCTCCAGAATTGCCTACAGGCAATCTGGTGGAGGCGATCATCAATAACAGATCTCTCTTCTCAGCTGACTTTAGCTGTGTCAAGTAGATAAAAATCTAACCGGTACAAATGACCCCTAGTCAACATGACATTCAAATACATCACTATTAAACTGTAACTTTACCTTTCTTGTTTGTCTAAGATCTCATGTTAAAATACAATATAAAACACTATAATTTTAAAAGTTCTACAGTATTTCAAGTTTTGAACATTTGTAGGTACATAGTTTCAGGGCTGAACTGTTAGTGGATAACCATTTAGTGTGCTCTTTTTTGGGAAAGACTAGTTTGTCTTCCAGGATAGTTGTTTGTGGTCTTGGGTGTAGGGGTGAGATTTGCTGAGCTTGCCTCCTTCGTTTCAGCATTTCTTCTGGAGTTGTCCGTTCAAGCCATGTTTAGACAGCCTGTTGGTGAAACTTCATGGATGTTGCATATGGACAGAGTAGGCTATATTTATGTATTAAGAACATACACATTGTGCATACACAAACACACATACATATGTAGCAAAATTAAAGAGAGGTCATGATTTTGAAAAATATTGGGTTGGGGGCATATAAGAGAGTTTGGAGGGAGGAAAGGAAAGGGAAGTAATTGTAATCATACACTTTAAAAATTTTAAAACTTCAAACATTTTAAAAGTTCAGTATTTTAAAAAGACTGCATCCTTCCACCAACTCGTCCAACTGACAAACCTCTGCGACTGCCCCTCCAGGATGTCTACAAAATTGGCAGTATTGGAACTGTCCCCGTGGGCCGAGTGGAAACTGGTGTTCTCAAACCAGGCATGGTGGTTACCTTTGCTCCAGTCAATGTAACAACTGAAGTCAAGTCTGTTGAAATGCACCATGAAGCTTTGAGTGAAGCTCTTCCTGGGGACAATGTGGGCTTCAATGTAAAGAACGTGTCTGTCAAAGATGTTAGGCGTGGCAATGTTGCTGGTGACAGCAAAAATGACCCACCAATGGAAGCAGCTGGCTTCACTGCTCAGGTGATTATCCTGAACCATCCAGGCCAAATTAGTGCTGGCTGTGCTCCTGTCCTGGATTGTCACACAGCCCACATAGCATGCAAGTTTGCTGAGCTTAAAGAAAAGATAGATTGTTGTTCTGGTAAGAAGCTGGAAGATGGCCCCGAATTCTTGAAGTCTGGTGATGCTGCCATTGTTGGTATGGTCCCTGGCAAGCCCATGTGTGTTGAGAGCTTCTCTGACTATCCTCCACTGGGTCGTTTTGCTGTTTGTGACATGAGGTAGAAAGTTGCTGTGGGTGTCATCAAAGCTGTGGACAAGAAGGCTGCTGGAGCTGGCAAAGTCACCAAGTCTGCCCAGAAAGCTCAGAAGGCTAAATGAATATTACCCCTAATAACCTGCCACCCCAGTCTTAATCAGTGGTGGAATAATGGTCTCAGAACTGTTTGTCTCAATTGGCCATTTAAGTTTAATAGTAAAAGACTGGTTAATGATAACAATGCATCGCAAAACCTTCAGAAGGAAAGAATGTTTTGTGGACCATTTTTTTTTTGTGTGTGTGTGTGTGGCAGTTTTAAGTTATTAGTTTTCAAAATCAGTACTTTTTAATGGAAACAACTCGACCAAAAATCTGTCACAGAATTTTGAGACCCATTAAAACAAGCTTAATGAGAAAAAAAAATCAAGCATCATTTTAAGACTTGAGAATCTCTCAACTGTGGGTTTCCATAAAATAATAGTTAAGTTAAATGCTTATTCAAAGGGGGAGGAACCAGGAAAGAGTCATAATCAGATTCAAGCAAAACAGAATTCAACATTATAAATATCTAACTATCCAAGAATACTATGAACCTAGAGTGGAATTATTAGGCACAATACGTAGGCACTTTCTAGTTTAGTATCACATGTATATGTGTGTGGTTTTTCAAGTTTACACATGAGCACCATAATCTGGATTTTTTCCCCTTCATTTACATTATTTTACAACAATAACTCTAGGCAAAATACATGTACATACATGTGACATCCCCTCATACTATCATTGCCAGAGTTCATATTTATAAGTAAAATACAACTCATTCAAGTCTGGATATACACCTTGAACAAAACTAGTTTATTAAATTGTTAAATAATTATTCATCATGATGACATAAATACTACTAATACACACACACACACACACACACACACACACACACACACACACACACAATATTTGTCCTCAGATGATAATGCTGCTTTTCTAAGTGAATATGTGGAGTGTGTAGAAATGGCTAGAGTCTAATGAAAAAGTACATTTGTGGTCCACTCTTTGATCTGTGCTTTTTTATGATGGCCTTGCACACACCATGAAACTGCCCACAGGCCTGTGCTTTCTTCTTCAGTAGGAAGGAATGCAATGTCCTCCACATACCTGTGAATACTAATACATAAGGATGCTCTACCCACGTGGACCTGACACAGACCCAGTGCTGGACTTTCCTCATTGTCATCACTCTGCAACACTCAAAGGTAAACTATTGATTCCAACACATTATTCAAATCATAGTATAGTTAATGAAAAGTTATGCAAAACTACAATTAAATTGGCATGTCCAAAAATTTTGGACAGACACAAAGAAGTTACCTTTGCTCTAAATATTCTGGGTCCCCTTTAACCAGACAGAAATTCATAAAGAGCTTTAAACCAGTTCTTTAATGGGGGAGGGGGCATAATCTTTCAGTGACTTGCGTTTAAGTTTCTCATTTTAACACTCAACAGAAATTACTAGAACTTCACTTTGAACGTGGCTGGTCAGGTATTGCAAGTGGTTTTCATCATCTGCAGTTTAACAGGGCATTAAGCTACCGTCCAATCACAGTGAATGCCCACTCTCTAATTCTTTCCGATATTTAGAAGCAGATGGAAACACTTAAGTGCCTTAGTATCTGTCACTGGAGTCAGCCGTGCGCCTCTGATGGAAAGGCTCTTCCTGGCCTGGCTGTTTGATCACTTATTTTTATTTTTCCTGGCTAATGTTTCACACTTTGCTCTTTATACTTTCCAGTAAGACCCTTTGAAACTCAGACTTCAAAGCAAGCTGCCCTGAATGCTAAAACAAGACCCTGTCTACCAGAGTATGTAAAATTCAAAATAATTGATACACTTTAAGAAAACTCATTTCTATTTCACCAGAAACTAAGGAAACCTTAAATGTAATTTAAGAATCTTAAAGTAACTTTTGTTGTATTTTTAGTTTTCTTTCATAGATAACAGTCTTTCATAGTAACAGTCACATCTACCACCGCTCTTTACAACAAATGGTAATGGTCATTCAAGGCAGAAGCTTGAGCATAACTAAGAACCTTGATGAAAATTTAAAAAGTGTTAACTATTAGAATAACGTCTTTATGTTGTGAATAAAATTGTATCTTACCACTGAATTTATGTGGAATGTTAAGACTATGAATTTGCATAACGTAATAAATAGGCCATTTGTACAGAAAGTTCATCCATTTGAGAGTGAGTTGGTTGAGGACAACAACTACTGAAGTAGAGCAGAATGTGCTCAGCCAATGTTTCCTTACAGGCTAAAGTCTCCACAGCCTGGACCACACAGTGCGCTCAAGGTCCGCTCGGGACAATGGTACTAACAAAGGAGGCAGAAACAAAGAAGAAAACTAGAAGCTGGCATGATGGAGCGCGCCTTTAATTCCAGCACTCTGGAAGCAGAAACAGGTGGATCACAGTGAGTTTGAGGCCAGTCTATTCTACACAATGAATTCCATGGCAACCAAGGCTACAGAGAGAGAACCTATTTAAAAACTAAAAGAAAAAGAAAGAAAGAAAGAAACTACAATCTAAGTTTTTAGAATAAAGAGAAATATTTCAAAAATCTAAAAGATTTTAAGTAATATTCTACTTTAACATTGTCTTCATGCCTGCCTACCCAACTCCCAGTGCTAGCACGGTAGAACCGATTCTATGGGTGCCCAAGGAAAAACCACGTGAATACTATTCAAAACGCTGCAGGTGAGGGAGTGTGATGACCTGTTCTAGGTCAGGTAACAGCTCATTTTCATCACTGTTCTGAAGTGATGTTAAGAGAGGTCCTTACCTTGAAATGTAAGAGGAATGTTTCAGAGGATACAATACAATTATTGTATACAACAGTCTCTATCAGAAACATATATCTACATGTAGCATGAAATAAAGTTCCATTCATTTCACAGAGGGCAATGTAGATCTGGAATTTCACACCAGAAGCAATTAGTAAATAGACCTCTTTAAACATGCACTTCTATGGAGAATTTATCCCATTACCTCCAAAATCTACAATGAATTAACTTTAATTTAAAATGCTATTTAATCTTAGGTAACAAGGAATTAAATTAAAAAAAACATTAAGTTGAAAGTAAAACAAGCAGTTTTTTTTTTTAGTCTATAGATGAACACATAGTATCATTAAGAATATAGTCAGTTTTCTTACCATAAGTCAGTTAATTCTAAAGTGAAATGCAATTAATTAAAAACCATCATAAGGTAAACATGGGCAATGACTTGTGAGCCTTTGTGCCCATTATAGTAAAGATCAATTCAGGAACCTCTGAATCACTGGGAAAACACTCACTGCTTACTTGTCAGCAAAGTATTTAAAAATTAAGATGTAGTAAGTGAAGCAAAACTGTTTTCATGTCAAAAATAACTTACCAGGGACATATTATCAAAGTTCACCAAAGTTAAAATAGAATTAAAAGTAGAGATAAACAACCCTTACCCTATTGGGAAATCAACATCATCACCATGAGCTGTCATGTGATAAAGTCCAAATTTAGCCAGTTTAATATGACCCTACAATGAAAAGAGAAAGTCAGTATGAAATACCTTAATACATCAAAGAAAACTGTCATTTTATGTTTTATAAATAAGATAAATATTATGCAATCCAATATAATATGTTTTAAACATTTACTTTATGTGCATAATGCATGTCTGAGGGCATGCCACAGGGTACCCAAAGATACCAAAAGAGGGCATCACATTCCCTGGAACTATAGTTGGGTGCAAGTCATGAGCTGCCTGATGTGGATGCAGGAAAGCAGACTCAGGATCTACGGACAAGCCACAAGTGTCCTTAACCACAAAGCTATCTATCTCTCCAGGCATGTGGTGCATACAATGTTTTATCAAAATACTACTATTTAAGAATTTATAAACCAGGCTGGAGAGATGGCTCAGCAGTTAAGAGCACTGACTGCTCTTCCAGAGGTCCTGACTTCAATTCCCAGCAACCACATGGTGGCTCACAACCATCTGTAATGAGATTTGATGTCCTATTCAGGTGTGTCTGAGGACAGAGACAGTGTACTTATATGAAAGAAAGAAAGAAAGAAAGAAAGAAAGAAAGAAAGAAAGAAAGGAAGGAAGAAAGAAAGGAAGGAAGGAAGAAAGAGAGGGACGGAGGGAGGAAGGGAAGGAGGAAGGGAAAAAGAATGTATAAGCCACTGTGATTATACACAGAATCATCTGGCAGTGTTTAGTATGTCTTACATTCATTACATGTATATAGATACTTGTGGGTACGTGCATACATGTATACTAATATATATTAAGATGTCTAGTCAGGGCTGGAGCTGACCCAGTGTTGAAGAGCACTTGTTGCTCTTGCAGAGGACCCAGGTCCAGTTACCAGCATTCTCATGGCTGCAAACAACTGTCTAGAACTCAGTTCCACAAGACCTGATTCTCTCTCTTGGTCTCTGTGGGCATTAAGCTTGAAAATAGTGCATAAATAAATCTGCAGGCAAAAAAAACCTATAAAGTTTTACATTAAAAAAATAATTATTTTAAAAGAGTCAGATGACAACTTCCTTGCACACCTTTGTCACTCACATTATCAACACGACTTTTTCTTAACAAAGAAAAGAAAGGCAAAAGTTGACTATTCCTTGAATCTTTTGATGATAGTGTTTAATCGAAGTTTTGCAATGGACGTTTTTTCCAGGGGCTTGAAAAAGGTCATTAGCTGTGAAACTGTAATTCTCTTATATTTATGGTTGTGAGCCTAGCCTTTAACAGTTGAGTCATCTTTCCAGCCTGTGAAACAGTAATTCTTAGTGTGAAAATTTACAGGTTAAAAAAAAATCAAGATTTTCAAAAAATTGTTACATTTCTAGTTATCTCTTTATTGTTTAAGAATAACAGTAATAGTCATTAATGTGAGCTCAATAAAAAGGTAAGCGTAAGTTTTACGTCTCCTAAAATGTTCTGTTTTAGGCTAGGTTTTCTTTCTGTAAAGCTGATTTGGAGTGTGGTTTGTCTGCTCAGGAAGCCCTCAGCATTACAGACTGTACATCCTTGCTGGAGATGGCACTGATGCTTCCCATATGAACTAGACACCTACAAGAGCTGCTTTCTCCTTCGTGATTTTTAATCCCATACAGTAGCCACACTAAATTTTGAGATTCAGAAAATAGCTTTATAGAAATAATTGTCCCCAAATTACCCAGAAGCTATTTCTATATTAACAGGAAAATTAAATTATGATTATTCAACAAAACATGCCATTTTGCTATTCATTAGTGTAGGGGTTACTACATTATTAATTTCTGCAAGAGTCCGAATAGAAAAGAAGTCATCCCACAGAAAGGGCGCTAGGGGCGAGCAGAAGGGAATGAGATCTATGAGATGGGAAAGAAGAAGCAGTGAAGACATATAACAGCCTGGCTGTGCTCATACTGGCACTCCACATGAATGGCTGACAGTGCTGTCTTAAGTTGTAAGAACTGACAAGCAGGAACAAGCTGGGAGCCTCTCTATATATCCTTAGTGGTATCTGTCAGTAGCGGGAACCACTTTCATGCAACTTCACAAGTATTTTGAAAACACACAGTCCATGTCTGAATAATGGAGGACTTATGTAGTTTTCATTCTCAAGCGATATAAAAGTATCTATTATTAACTGAAAATTACCTTCCGATCCAACAGGATATTGTGAGGAGACAAGGCCCGGTGTACTATGCCATGCTTGTTCAAGTACTGCAAGCCCTCAAGTACCTCATATGCTATGCACAAAACTGTTGAATAACTAAAAAGAAAGCAGATGTCAAAGATCAGTTACCATGCAGATACAGAGTCTGTTTGAAGGAATGAAATAAAAGAATTCAGTGGTGCTTTACGGTACCTCTTCATTCAGAGAAAGTGGCACAGGCTCATCTCTAAAAAAAATCTACTTCTATGTATTTTGGATTTCTGAATTATAACAAAGCTGATGTAATATAGTTACAGTTTATGCTACAATAAAAGCCATCTTTGTTTTTCTAGGGAAAGGCTTGAATTTGGGTGATTTATAACAGAATAAGATACCCTTTGACACTGACAGGCTTGGTGTTTTAACAAATTATCAGTTATATTTTTTAAACATCTGAGACAAATCAATAAAGGCCATGTATTCTGTACAAACAAAAACAAAACAGTCCATGAAAATAAGATGTATTTTACATTATATAGACATCAATGATTTCCATACCAACTTGTAAATCATTCCAGTAATTCAGGCCTCATCAAACGCAAGTTTTAAATCTTACCCTATCCTCTCCAAGTCAAATCTTAGAGATGCCCATTTCCCTTTTGTTTGTTTGGTTTCTTTTTACAGATTTACTTATTTATTTTATGTATATGAGCACACTGTCACTGTCTTCAGACACACCAGAAGAGGGCATCAAATCCTTATTACAGATGGTTGTGAGCCACCTTGTGGTTGCTGGAAATTGAACTCA
The DNA here is from genome assembly GCF_963924665.1 of Micromys minutus. Taxonomy (NCBI): domain Eukaryota; kingdom Metazoa; phylum Chordata; class Mammalia; order Rodentia; family Muridae; genus Micromys; species Micromys minutus. Next base: position 64,970,720 of record NC_137973.1, on the reverse strand, counting down.
GGACCTCTGGAAAAGTAGTCAATGCTTTTAACTGCTGAGCCATCTCTCCAGCCTGAGTTTCTTTTATATTTGTGTGTGTGTGTGTGTGTGTGTGTACAAAGAAATCATTCAATTTAACCTTCCAAATATCAATGTTAATATTTTAATAGGATGCTGTTTTCCTAGCCATGTTTTATTTTTAAAAATTAGTATCTGAAAGCAATTTCCTGAGAGGTTCTGCCAGAGCCTTACTGATACAGATTAGGGTGCTTGCTGCCAACCATCAGACTGTGCACAGGGTCCCCAATGAAGGAGTTAGAGAAAGTACTGAAGGAGCGGAAGGGGTTTGCAACCTCATAAAAAACCAATATCAACCAGCCAGATCCCCCAGAGCTCCCAGAAAATAAACCACCAACCAAAGAGTAAACATGGGGGTGGGGGAGAAGAGACCTATGGCTCCACACACATATTTAGCAGAGGAAGTCACTGTCTGGCATCAATGGATGGAGAAGCTCTTGGTCCTGTGAAGGCTTGTTTTGTCCAGTGTAGGGGAATGCCAGGGTGTTGTGGTGGGAGTGGGTAGGTGGGAGGGGGAGCGAGGATGGGAGATGGGGTAATTGGGAAAGGGGATAACACTTGAAATCTAAATACAGAAAATATACAATAAAATCATATTTTAAAAGAAATATAAATACCAAGGCAATAGTAAAGATGAGATGAAACCACCATTTTTTGTGTTTTGTTTCGTTTGGTTTTGTTTGTCGGCTTTCTTTCTTTCTTTCTTTCTTTCTTTCTTTTTTTTTTTTTTTTTGAGACAGTGTTTTCCTGTGTAACAAACAGCCCTGGCTGTCCTGGAACTCACTTTGTAAACCAGGCTGGCCTTGAACTCAGTGAGATCTGTCTGCCTCAATCTTCTGAGTGCTGGGATTGAAGGCCAGCAACCAAATGGTGGTTCACAACCATCTAATGGGGATCCTTGTGATGTCCTCTTCTGGTGTGTTGGAAGAGAGCGAGCGACAAATGTACTTATTTGCATAAAATAATAAAAAGTTATAAACAGGACAAAAAGAAATCAAAAGGGAAAGCAGAAAGTAACTGCTGACGATTACTACACACCAGTTTTGTCACATGACAAGGAGCAGCCTTGGCTTGGAGAGGCTTCTGAGAGAGCGGTGAAAGAAACAAAGGATTCGAAGTCAAATCATGGGTCCAAGCTCAAGACAGCTTTCCCTCTGTGCTGCTTCAGACAGTTCTCCAAGCGGTTTCCTCTCGCTATTCTAAAACTTCTATCAACAGCTCATCTCTTGCAGATCATAAATGCACATTTGTTTGTTTGTTTGGTTTGGTTTTTTAAACATTGCAAAAGAATTCAGAGATCTGCCTGTGTCTGTTAAGCAGAGATCATAACAATCTGGGACCCTACCCTGAAATGACACCTGGGCCTAACTTTGCTCTGCTGAAGGCTGACCCTGAATTTAGGAATCTGCCTATCCCTTTAAGCCCATAATTAGCTGGGTGGGATTTCCTGTGACCATTCCTCCCTAAATGTCTTTATCACCTTCCTTAGTATCTTTCTGACCAGTGCCTCACAGTGCAACTGCTTCTGTTCCTCTAGATTCATGAAGCCCCTCATATAATTCATATTTCATCCTTATATTTTGCATAGTTGATATATTATGTATATATCTATGTGTATATATATATACATATATATACATATGTATATATAAAATATTTATATATGTATGTGACCATACTGTTGCTGTCTTCAGATATACCAGAAGAGAGCATTGATTGGATCTCAATATAGATAAATGGTTGTGAGCCACCACATGGTTGCTGGGAATTGAACCTCAGGACCTCTGAAGAGCCATCTCTCTAGCCCCTGAAATTATGCAATTTTGAACTCCTTTTTTTTTTTTTTTTTTTTTTTTTTTTTTTTTTTTTTTTTTTTTTTTGAGTTCTTTTCCACAGCCTTAGGAGCTGCAGCACTTACCATTTTGCTGAGACGTTACCCACATCTTCGCCTCCCAGACTTTCCTGTCTCTGATTATCATAGAGTCATTAACAGTAACATGGAGGATATTGAAAATGAATGTAAAATATGTACATTATTATACAAACAGGCCTAACGCCCACTGCAGCCATCGACACTCATGGTGGCCTATGCCCTGCTGGCCCTGTCCTAGGGGCAGGAGCCATTTCATTCCACCCCCACAAAGGCCATGACAGACTCCACAGTTAAATGTCAATGGTACTACTTAACCATTAAAAGACAACACTTGTCTGATCTGAGAAGAATTATGATTCAAGTATACTTGGCTGGAGAAAACACTAAAAAAGACATAGATTATAAGAAAAAGACTGACCAACAAATCAGTGGTTACCATAGACTTGGGGACTACTAAGGAACATAAGGAGAGCTTGAGGCTATTGGAATTGTTCTATATCTTAGTTTTGATATTGTTTATCACACTAATTTAACTATACATTTACAGGGTAAATGGTAAGCTATGAGAATTAAACCTCAATAAAATTTGATTTAAAATAGTAAGTGAAATATTTTCTTTAAAAAATTACTACTAAAACTTGACCCTCTTTCCTAAATTAAAGAACAAGAACGAGCAAGAGATTAGAAAGTCTTAGTATTCTCTTGTCACTGGGTTGACAACACTCCCCTCAAGCACCATGGACTAACAGACCCTCATGCCAGGCGTGAGAACCCTTCCACGCTGTTGGTGCCGGTAGTCCAAAGGACCCCCGAACAACGCAGGCTTGTTTCCCTTCACTACCTCAGCGGTTGAAGGGAAGCCCCTAGTGCTGAATAGCACAGATCACAGGACTTGGATCATTAGAACTGATCTAACATGAAAGTCTCCTTCCTGGGATCTAGCTTTCATACTACCAGAAAGTACCATGTCAGCTGCCAAAGGAGGGACACCACTAATAGTCCTATTCAGCCATGACATTCCTATAAACCATACTCACCAGCGCTGCAAGATCTATGTTCAACTCTGGATGGTAGTCAACATCAGTCTAAGTGGACTAGTGAGGATCTTAGAAGACAATCTACTACTTACACCTAGATAGACCAGCGGAATTCCTCAGCTGCATCCTGAAAGTTATCCTAGCACCAAGAGATAAGTGTGACTCTCACCCCACATAAAAAAAATCTTCTCTCTACTGCAAATGGAGACCATTACAGAAACTGGATAAAGTTCAGAGATGGATGGATTGTGGGAAACATTTCGCAGTGAATACGTTTATAGCACAGCTCCTGCATCTCGGGCTCAGGGAAGATTACTGAGGAGGGAGATGAAAAGACTCAGAATACCAGGAGGCTGCTGAAAGAAGGACTTAGAAAGGGCTGTGTGAACATGACCTGAACAATGACAGTATCAGCAGACATGCTAACAAGGAAGGGGGAGATCCCACAGGGTTCCACCCCTAGCATCTCAGAGATGAATGCCTTTATTACTTATCTATATAACACAGCCAGCCCTGAAATCATATATTCACACATAACAAAAGTGCACTCAGCCAGTTGGATTTACATACTAGTGCTTATATTTAATTAAATAATAATTTTAATAATAATTAAAAATAGGCTATCATTTTTAAAGTAGGGTGTAAGGGGGGCTGAAGGGAAGAAAGAAAAGTTAGAAAGTGATGTAAATATATTTTAACTAAAGTGCTCAAAAACTTAAGTGAAAAAAATTAATTTAAGCATCTCATTTGGTTCTATAAGTTAACTTTAGATCCTTTTTATTCTTGCTCTCTCTCTCTCTTCCCCACCCCCATACCTTCACTTTCTTCTCTCACACAACACACACACACACATACACACACACACACACACACACACACACACCCCTTTACAGATTCTTAAAAATTAATGCCATATTCAGCAGTGACACTAGAGGTCCTCAGCTGCATAATATTTCAACACAGACTTTCCTCTCATGAAATTGGAATCAAATGTTTACAATGACTGTTTTCATTAAACCAATTTTGAAACAGTTGAATACAGAAGACATGTTCTACTTTTTATAGTGTGCTTTTATGAATTGATGCAATATTAGATGTCAAAAATATATCCACGTTAAAATGAAAAAGTATATATATATTAAAATAAAATTTAAAAACTTCAGTTCATGAGGTTCTTGGCAACTGTTTGCAACTATAGGAGAATTACAGTTAATGGACTCAGTATCTTCAAACTAAATAAAACAGTAAATCAGACTTGTCTTTCTGCTCTTTCATAACACTTAAGGTTTAATTTTTAAAATCTATTTTATAACATTAAATAAAAGAAAACATTACTATTTAAAATACTTAAGGTAATGGTAAATGGTAATTTTGAAACTTTGTATGCTTGTTTTGTTTTGAGGTATTTTGGGGGAAGAGGGTGTTTTTGGACAGGGTTTCACTGCAAGGCCTGGAACCTTCCCTATAGACCAGGCTGAACTCAGAGGTCCATCTGCTTCTGCTTCTGTTTCTTCTGGGATTAAAGGCTGCACTACATTACTTCTTTTAAAGTTGTTTTTCTTAATATAGTCAATAAGTTTGATGGTGAAATCTTTTCTAAGTAATGTAATTATAAGAGCCAAAAGCATCTACTAGTTAATACATCACAGTTCACTTGATCATGTACAGTGAAGGCAGGAAATGGCTCAACAAGTAAAAGCACTTGTTCCCAAGCCTGACGGCCTGAGTTTATCTCTAGAACCTAAATGGTTGAAGGAGCGAACCAGCTCCAGCAAGTTGCTCGCTGACCTCTCCACTTGTGTGCTGTAGAACATGCATCCCCAGCTTCCCACAAACACACAGGGTAAGGATTTATCTAAACCACACAACTCCAAAGTCAAAATCTTGTAAATAACTAACATTAAGTATCACAGGTTGAGTCAGTAAATTTTAGTTCCTATGCTTTGGTTTGAAGACATATCTCCACATAGCCTTATGCACTTGAATCATTGGTTCCTGCAAATAGTCATGCTGTCTTGCAAGTAAAGTACTTTTTGGATATCATGTCTAGTTGGGACACACAAGACCACTGGGGCAGGGACTTAGATTTATAAGTTGACTGCATGACTTCCCAATTTACCAAGATGTAAGGAAGCACCCTCCAGCTTCCAATAACAAATCTTTCCCATCATGATGGATGATGTCCCCTGATCCATCAGGCAGAACAAATCCTTCCTCCCCCGAGTCACCTGTCCCAGACATTCTGTTAAAGCAAAAGACAGAAACTAATACAGAACATAGTGACAAGAACTTGAGTTTCTCTAATAATTCTCACCATGTGTTTCTAAGCCTTTTTTGTAGGAGGAATTTTTAAGTTTGGAGTTAGAGGCTAGAGAAGTCAGAGAATGCTCTATGGAAAACTTAACAGATGATTCTGATGGGACTGTGAAAGACTTGAATGCTGAGAGAGATGTGACCATAAGGTTCTGCTCATCAACCTTCAAAGGGAACAAGCATTTTATTGGAAATTAGCCTAAAGCAGTGGCTTCAACCTGTGGGTTGTGGCCCCTATTGGGGGTCAATCAACCCTTACACAGGGATCACCTAAGACAGTCAGAAAACACAGATATTTACATTATGTTTCATAACAGCTGAAAACTTACAGTATTAAAGAAAGTTCTGGGTATCAAGTAAAGTCAATTCAAGAGAGCACATGCGTGCTGCTGGTGGGAAGACCAGGGGGCACAGCAACCAAGTCTATTGGCTTCTGATTAATGTTACAAGAAAGCTTCAATGCTGGATGGAGCTATAGGTGTAATGCCTGTCCTGTTGTGCTTCAGTCTGGCTGTAGTCTAAGGCTTTCTTGTTATTTTCTTATCCTTTCTCCTTGGAACAGGTTTACTTACTCTGTGATAGTTTATGAAAATAAGTAACTTAGAAATATTTTTTGGATGGGGCTCACAGTCTGGAGTCTCAGAAGAGATTTTGTTTTAGCAGTAAAACAATATGTTTGTAATTGGAATAAATGCATTTTATATTAGGAGACAGGCATTAGTTTAAACACTTGGTAACCAGCTGGCATAGCTATTTTGTGGAGGCAGTAGGAATAAGTCCTGGAATAATGACTAATACATAATCCTACAATGCTCATGTAAACTGTAAGTTAGATACATTTTTGAAGCGATTCTTAGTTTCATTTTCTGATGTGGTGATAAAACACTCTGACATAAGCAACTCAAAGGAGGAGTTTTTCTGACACTCAATTGTAGATATAAGTCCATCACAGTAGGAAGTCACAGTGACAGAGCTTGAGAGAGCTGGCCATGTTACAACCATAACCAAAAGCAGAGATCAGCAAACTAATGAACAAGTGTTAGAACTAGTCCAGGTCCCTCAAACCAGGGACTGTTGTCACTCACAGGGAGTACGCCCTTTTACATTAATTATCAGAATTAAGATAAACCCTCACATACATTCTCAGAGTCCCTTGTCTCAGGTGATTTTAAATTCTGTTAACTTGACAAATAAACCACCAATTCCCTCAGCTATCTGCAATGTTTCCAGGAAAAGATTCTATCAGATTGCAAGAAATAGAGGCCAGGCAAGAGAACCAGAGGTCAGGGCTGCTGAGATAAATTTGGGAATCATTCATATAGAAGTGTTAACTAAAACCACACATGCTATTTCCTCAAATCAATGATCCGTGATATTTCGAAAGGTCACTGCATAAGCCAAAACACACACACTGTCAGAAACAAAGGAGGAAACAATTCTAGACTGTATAAATTCAACATGTTTTTTCACCTTATAAAAATCCTAATCCTTTCCATATACATTTTCCTTTGGTTAAATTTTCTTGGTATCAGCCTGAGGGAAAAGATTAATGGAGAGGAAACAGATAAATTATAGTTAGCTACTGTAAAATCTAAAAACAAAACACAAAACAAAACCAGAAAAAAGGGTATATTATGCCCAAATAATATTGCAAATACATAATCTGTTTGTCTTTAAAGAATGTCTCCTATACTCTCAAGATAAAAGGGTTCTTCAATATACAACTTTTCAATATTTAAATAGTCTATAAATTCAGGATCAGAGGACAGGGTGTTTTTATAATATGTTAATACATTTGGAAATTAAGATTTAATTTCTAAAAACTATGTAATATATGTGTACCTATAAGTAGTATGTTTACATGTGAACACAGGTGCTCAGGGTGTCCAGAGAAGGGTGACCCTGGAGCGAAACTTATAGGTAGTTGTGAGCCACACATCATGGGTACTGGAAACTGATCTTGCATCTTTCACAAAGGCAGGACCAGTTTCTAACCAGTGATGCACCTCTAAATCCCAGAGAAAATAGTTTCTAGAACTGAAAGAGAAAAAACTTCTTTGACTGCTGAACTCAGGTAATTAAGCTAAATTAAGAAACTCATTTTTCCTCAGATTTACATTTTGAAATAAAATTTAGACAAATGAACTATCAAAGAATATTTGTAGAAGTTATAAAAATAGATTCTCTGTGTCTAAGTTGTTTGGTTGGACATATTTTACAACTCGGCTTTTATTTTAAAATAACTGCAGCTGAATGCTGTAAATTTTGAATGATACTAACTGGAAATGAGAAAGAAACAATAGGAAATCAACTTTACATCCTGAACACTAGGTAGCTTTTCTCCACAACAAATAATTAATTTGCTAAGGTGAAAACACACACGGAAAACACGGTCTGGTTTGACAACAGGAGACTGGAGAATTGATTTGCTATGCTTGGAGAGTGTTCCAACTGTATCCTGCCCCACTCTGTAAATTTACAAGGTGATGAATGTAATAAACAGCAGCTAATGATCAGTGGTCAGATAATGTAATGATCGCAAGACACATGACCCACCTGATCCATTTCTCCTTCAAAGACTTCAGTGCCTTTGAAGAACAGCTAATACCATTTTGTTAACACCAATGTGAGCATTTTTATAAGTCAACAATTTTATAATTCGTATAATTCTTACTTGTAATTATAAATTTTATAAATCTGTACTTCCCAACTTTCCTGACATAAAATAATCAGCAAAGCAGTATTTTAATAAATCTCTGAGAAAAAAGAAAAATACTCATTCAGTAAGTATGGTTATTTTTGTCATTACTTTTCCTAAATAATTTATTATCATGGCATAAACACACTAAAATCTTTTATTCTGTCATAATAAGTCTTATAAAAAGGCATCTATGAAAACATTATTTCAAGTGCCATACGTAATAGTATAATGTTGAACAGTCTTCCCTAATATTTGAAGCCAATGAAACATGACCATCAATATTTACATTACGATAATACAAATACATACCGACAAAAGTAAAGTTTTGTAAAATTGGATCAAGATCAAGAAAAAAAAACTGTAATGACTTTTTCCAGAAAGGAATGTAAACATATTTTAGTTAATGATGACATGGTTGCTTAACTAGAAAATCTGCAAAGGAACTATTTGAACAATTTACTTTCTTTAGTAGGGCCATAGAAAGAAAGCCTTTATTGAGAAATATTCACTTATATTGTTTCATATGAGCAACAGAATGGAAAATAAAATACAATTTCATATATACCCAATATCAAAACAAAATATTAGGCCTGAATTTAACCACAGGAGTTGATAATGCTTGAATGGGTAATATCAGCCAAAACAGCCCATCCCATGCAAGGGCTGGGTAGCTCTCATGGCAACCCTGTCATTTTGGAGCTGGGAACGTGGGGATGAGAGAGCTAACAAAAGCAGCACTACCAAGAGGAAGACTAAAGAGACCCAGAGAGCTACTGAGGGCAGAGGCAACAGGGAGCAAAGGTGGCAGAGACAGAATACAGGGAAGGCTGTGAAGGACCACAAACAATAGTGTGTCCCAGCTGGCTGATAGAACGAACCAAGAGAGCAGCCAAGCCTTACTGGGCACTGGAGATATGAAACTGGCCTCTGACAGACACCAAGCATCCCTATACCCTAGGCCCAAGGGCTCTAACATTGTCCATGGAGGACCTTCAGAATCTAACATATGAAGCCCAGCCAGGAGCTCCACCTTCCTGCTGTTGCTTAGAGCTGGGGTTTTCCCTGTCTGCTAAGTAGCAAGCTGCTGGCAATCTGAACCCAGAACAAGACCCTGTAACCTGAGTACCCAAAACCAGTCTCTTCCGTACTTTGCTGCAGCACTCTAAGTAATTCCACTAAGAGAAGTATGAGGCTGTCCGCCTTGGTATTTGATGCTTCTTCCTTTGAAATAATTATTGACCTTGACTCAGATAGTTTGGAGTTTTCCTTGCATGACTCCCCCCCTTGCCACTATGCTGGAGGACTCCCCAGGTTCAGAGGGGTGCAGTAGAAAATTACAAAGACAATTTTGAGAAAATCCATGAAAAACTGTTTAATAGTAAACTTGCAATAAAAAGTTAGATAACACTATTCTGGCTAAGACAACATAAATTTATTGAGTCACTTAAATAACTGAATTGGACTTTCTCATTAAGTTCTACCAACTCAGGATTGCTAACTCTATCTCATCCTCAACATGGAATTACTTAACAAAGTTCACTGTTCACCTGGGACTATCACTGTACGTTGAGAAGCTACTATGGCCCCTCTCAGGAAAGTATTCCTGGCTAGTAGAATAAATTCTTAGAACTAAGTTGTCAAAGTTCTCATACACATTCACTGATGAATTTTCTCAAGTACTTTGTAGAACATTAACATTCTATGAACAATGTGTTCCTAAAGGAAAGACCTATATGGAACTTATAGGACATTAAAAAAAAAACCCAGAGCCCAGCATTTCCTAGGGAAATGCTTCTTTGTTTGCCCGTTTCTACATTTCATTTCTCTGTCACACACTCTGCAGTACCTCACAGGCTTCCTTTCTCGTAGAAGGTCTTCCAAACTGCGCTCACAGTGCTCTGCCACCACCACCAGTCTTTCTGCAGAAAACAAAGCAAATGCACTTTAATAACAAGAGCACACCTCTCTAAAGCTACTAACATACAGAACAATATCCTAAAGTACTGCTTGTTTTCACTATGTGCATGTGTGGCTAGTCTTCCTAACTTCTATCTGGCCCCTTCCTCTCAGTCTCTCCTGAATATCAGCACCCCATCTACCCAAACTGAAATGCTACCCATCTTCTACCCACAATTCATTAGTCCTCTGTTTTCTACTCATTTACTACTTAGTGCTGAGGAGAAAATGATCCTACATTTTATCTCAAGCCTGGAACTCTCTTGGATGGCAGGCATCTAGAGCCCACCTTTGGCTTCAGTACAGAACTCACTAGACAGTTGGCCTTGGAGTGCAGATGCCTTCCTGGAATGCACCAAGCCCTGCATTGAATCACCAGCACTTCATAAACCAGGGTGGTGACATGTGCAGGAATTCCAGCAATGAAAGGCTGAAAAGCAGAACTTTCAAGGTCACCCTTAAGGCTATAGCAAGTTAGAGGCCAACCTGGGATATACTAGATCCTATCTAAGCAAACAAACTAAAAATGTCACTTGCAACTCAAGAGACACCCACACACAGAGTCCAGCTACTTCTTCCCACCAACTGCTTCCATCCACCGCAATCTGGGCCTAAGCCAGCACTACTATCTCTTTAGGTTTCTACAGCGATCTCTTAACTAGTCTTTTCACATAATTAGGGTCCGCCTCCCAAATATTTTTACCTTAAAGCCCAAGTGAAAAGATAATAAACCCAAATAAGGAGTTCCTTTCCTAGTTTCTATTATATGTTTATTTAATCGACTTTTGAGTCTTTTCATCCTTTGTGGAATTACACTTGGGTTCCCATGTCTGAAATAATCTTCATCCAAACCTTTTGTGTTAATGTTTTTGGCTTTCGTTGTTTGTTCTGTTTTTAAGACAGGGTTTCTCTGCATATCCCTGGCTGCCCTGCAACTTGATCTGTAGAGGAGGCTGTCCTTAAATTTACAGCAATCAGCCTGCCTCTGCCTCCCAGGTGCTAGGATTACAGGCATGTGTAACCACTAACCAGCTCATCTTAATCTTTTTTTTTTTTAAAAGATTTTTAAAAATTTATTTTATGTATGTGAGTACACAGTTGCTGTCTTCAGACACACCAGAAGAGAGTATCAGATCCCATTACAGATGGTTGTGAGCCACCATGTGGTTGCTGGGATTTGAACTCAGGACCTCTGAAAGAGCAGTCAGTGCTTTTTTCTTTTTCAGGACACAGAAGCAAAAATTTATTAACAATCATGCAAATGCATAAATTATGTTTCATATAATTACACTCTCATTAAAGTGAAAATTATTTTATATGCTTTTCTATAGGGTTAATAAGAAGGTAAGTTTGTATTCAGTATCATACAGCTACTTTCTTAGCTTAAAATTTTTAGGAATTTAGAATGTCAGTTTTCTGTTTCATAATATCTCCGATGCTCATGGACTGGCAGGATTAATATAGTAAAAATGGCCATCTTGCCAAAAGCAATCTACAGATTCAATGCAATCCCCATCATAATTCCAACTCAATTTTTCATAGAGTTGGAAAGAGCAATTTGCAAATTCATTTGGAATAACAGAAACCCAGAATATCAAAAACTATTCTCAACAATAAAAGAACTTCAGGGGGAATCATGATCCCCAACCTCAAGCTGTATTACAGAAGAACAGTGCTTTTAACCATTGAAGCATCCATCTCTCCAGCCCCTCATCTTAATCTTAAAAAAACCTTTTATATTACATTTATTTAGTGGGGTGTGTGTTTGTATGAGCATGAGTGAGTGAGTGTGTGTGTGTGTGTGTGTGTGTGTGTGTCCATTCTCTCTCATGGCATTGTGTACATGTGGAAATCAGGAACTTGCAGGAATTAGTTTTTTCCTTTCATCCTGTGGGTCCTAAGAATCAAATTAAGGATGCCAGGCTTGGTGGCAAATGCTTTATCTGTTGAGCCAGCTTGACAGCCCTTTTTCAAAAGGGATATATTTTATGTTCTGTGTGTCACCGTTCATGTACAAATGTGTCTGTGTGAGCATGCCAGGTGTGTATTGGATGGTCAGAGAAGAAGTTGGGGAAATCAGTTCTCTCCTTCCATTAAGTGAGTTCCAGAGATCAAACTCAGCTTTGTCACCTTTTCCACTCAGCCATTTTCCCAGCCCCCTTCATTGCAGCTTTTTAATCTCCTGTTATGTAATATAGTCTTTAAAGCAGACTATTTTTCCAAGGCTCAAATGTTAACTTTTCTACTCATTAGCACATGACTTTGGGAAATGAAATTTACTAATCTCTCTCTGCCAGTTTCTTCTGAAGAGGAAAAAAAAAACGACAAAGCCCACATCACAGCAACGTGGTGAGGGTGAAATGAATTCACATATAAATGGAACAGAGAATAGCTTCTGGCACAGAGCCAGCACTATTAGCTGACTAGTATTCAGGCCTCAGTAAACATGACTTCCTCAAGGGATTTCTGGTTCCTCAGAATTGATTCACTACTCTTATTATATATTCTACACAGTACTTCTCCATTGAATCACTAACTTTAAAAATTGTGCATTCATTTTTACTTAGTGCCATCTTCTCTACTTAGAGAATATAATTTATGAAAGCAGAAATCATGTTGGTCTTGTTTGGAACTGCAATACTAATGTGTACAATTCACCTAAAACATATGGGCACACACTAAAATTATGTATGTTAAGGTGTGCCATGGCAAGACAGTGCAGTAGTTCCTCCATCCTGTATTCTTGATGAGGCCATTTCAGGTTTAACTAAAATTTGATTTCCTTGATGGAGAATACCATGGAAAATTACCCAGCTCTATTCTATGAACTTAATGTCAGGATGTCCTAGCTAACTTATCTCGGCTTTGCTTAAACTACCTGCTAGTGCGAACCTCCCCAGGTGGTTAGATGCTTATCATCAGTCTAATTGCTTGCTTATGTGAAGTACTGCCCCACCCACCTCCCACACACCCCCTCCCACTCTGAAGCTGCTGAGCTGAAGGCCAGGATGAGTATGGTTTTCTGAGGGCTACACCAAGGTCCTTGAATACCTCGGTATAGTCCCAGACAGTTGGAAGAGATTGGCTATAAACTATGTCTGAGTGGTCATTTCTGGTGGGCTCCCCTAAGAAAGCAAATTAATTAGAGTAAAAGCATAATGGAAACATTAGAATAACAATCATCAAACCAGATTTGTTGTGTTAAGAAGTAAATGCTTATGTTCTAACTAGATATAATGTCTTAGTAGTATTAAAATTCATATACAACAAAACATCAGAATTTATTAAAATATACATATTTCATTAATCAGCCACTTACAAGAGGTCTATAAGAGACCTGCATAGCATCTGGTAGGCTAAAACATTTCAGGTTCCTCTGTGATCACCTTCAGTATTTATTAAGGCTTCACGATTCTACAGATTAAACAGTTTTAGTAATGGCAGAACATAAGCATTTCTCCCAGAGCTAAAGGACTATATACTAAAGAAATATTTCCATTATGATTTTTTTTAAGAACTCAGAAGTACTAATTCCAAAATTCTGGATCTGTTTAAAAAACAATATGGCCACAAAGAATAAAATGTCTGGGAATCATAATGTGCCAAATAAAAATCAGCAATACAGTGGCATTGTTTATAAATAACAAACATGTAAGGCTCATTGAGTAAGAATGCATGCCCTCTTCCAGAGGGCCCAGGTTAGGTTCCAATCGCCCACACCCGGTGTTTCACAGCTGCGTAGCACTCCAGCTCCAGGGGGTCTGAAGGCAATGCACTAGCATGCACATAATCCCCCTGCTACACACATTATAAAACAAAAATATTAAAAATTAAAACCAACAGATGTGACATTATGGAATGTCTGAAAAGCATGAAATAATCTTTTTTTCTAACAAAATTTCTAACAAATTTCACATTGCACATCTATGTAGAACTGCATGTTTTCAGTCATTTCAAAGAAACTGAAGGTTCATCAGGGATGATAACAGAGAAGTTGAATAAAGAAAGGCAATAAAGGAGAGACTTGGGGTCCATAGGGACAGCTCTGAGAACAGAGATTGTTGTCCTGTTACCCTCATGAACTGAAACTCACAGAGTGTGAAAGACATAACTAACTTCTCAGTATTGTCCTGTGACCTTCCACACGCATGTCAGAACTGTGTGCATCCCAGTTCATAATGCATATGCACAGCCACAGGAAAATATAAATGTTCAAAACAAAAAATTTAATGTTTTAATATAAAGGCTACGAATTATGAATGTCTTGTAATATGGTCTGTTAGCAACATATAGTTCCTGCATCATTCCTGTTATTCACAGTAAAAACTAGCTCACCAGAGACTAGCTCATTACCTTTAAAATGTGATTTTTATGTAAATGTTTAAACAGTAACAGCAACAAAGAAGAACTGATTTACAAATACAGGTGGTAGTGGGATTCTGCAAGGGTCAGTTTTAAAAGTCAACTATAGTCTTCTGGTATTCAGACAAACACTAGTCTAGATAACACTGAAGAAATTGTATGGATGATTGGGTTTCTAACCAGGGCCCTTAAGAAAGTTTATCCTAAATAATCTAGGTGATCCTGATGTACAGGGTGATCCTAAGAGAGAACTGAGGGTTTCCTGAAAAAGCAGCAGCCAGAGCGCCTGCCTCCAAAGTCAGTGTCTCCTTGAAAACATGATCTGTGGTTTAGGCTGGGCTAGCAAGAATCATGAATTCCCATTTCTAGCATATAGTTAGTCAGTCAGTCAGTCTGTCTGTTGTCTCTGTCTCTTACTGTCTCTCTCTAGCATTTTTTTTTTTTTTTTTTGACAGTTTCTCTGTGTAGCCTTGTCTGTCCTAGAACTTGCTCTATATTCTGGGCTGGCCTTGAACTCAGAGATCACCTGCCTCTACCCCAAGGTGTGACCATCACTGCCCGGCTACTTGATCTCTTCACACACAGAGACCTACATGTTCACTTTTGTGATAAAACCCTGACCAGTGCATATACTTAGGTTGAAGTTTATAGGCTATAAGTACAGAATAAATAATACTATGTCCTTAATAATGTTACTTATTCAATACTTAAATTTCAAATTTTTGTAGTAAAATAAATTTTCCTTTATTTCATCTCAATGGTAATCACAGAAACATTTCTAAATATACAATACCAACAAAAAAGAGACACACTACCATTTTAAATCTTCACTCTACTCTGCTGTTATTTCAACTCAAAAGATTAATCTTGATAAAAGTCAGTATATTCAAGTATTACTGGTTCCATTTAAATATGTTTCCTTGGCTTTTAAAAATGAATCATGCTTAAAGCCCTGGTCTGACATCAAAGACCAGGGTAGTATATAAGCAATCCACTGCTGTGTGACACAAGGGATCCACTGCTGTGTGACACAAGGGACACTGCTGTGTGACATTCATATCAGAATGAGGTTCACAGGCGAGAATCTTCCCAAGGATTCTGTTTTGTGACAGCCAATTTCAGTGCTGACATGTGTTTAGAGGAAGTAAAACTGGAGTACCATGGGGTGGGGGTTAGGACTCATGAATTAACCTTCTGACCAAAGAAATGGAGGATCCAGTCAGACAAGGACCATGTGATAGGTTTCAAAGCTCCGAGGAGTTTTCAGGTATGGTGGGAAGAATCAAAAGTCACTTTAGGAAACAAGAATCAAGTTCTAGGAACTACCGAAGGGGTTAAGGGTCCAAGGAGAATGTCCTACCCAATATGGCCACCAGTCCTAGCTGGGTAGCTAATATACAACAGCAGCAGAGTTTGCTTGGAGTGGTCTGGGACTGAGAAATCTTGCCATTGCCAGGTCTTTCTTCAGATGCTACAATGTGCAAGGGAGTGTGAAAGATAACTAGAAAAGCTCGAACGAATTAGAATTAGAATATCTATTCATTGTTGGGTGGTGTAAAAATCTCTAAAATTCCGATAGATTTTCCAACATCAATACTACTGAAACCATTTAACACATACAGCAGCCCTGACTATAGGTCTCTTTATTATTGTATTTGTTGTATGGTGTAACAGTAGGTTCTGGTCAAATCACACACAAATTAACTAATTAAAAACACAGTTTAGGGTAGGTATTTTGATATCTTTTATGAAGAAAGGAAGCAGAATAAGATATATAATTAGCAATACTGATGGAGTTAACGTTTCTTCAGGTGGTCCACACATTTGTAGATTTCTAGAGGTCACAACAAAGATGTACTTCCCTGACCTTACACTGACAGGCATCTGCTGAAATGTGGAAAGTGCAGCCTCTGCAGAGTTCCCTGTGCTCTAATGCCCCGAGGGGAGGAGATGGAGTGCTAGCTGTTTACTCAAGACAAACATCCTTAGGTCAGAACCTAGACTTACTGTAAGTCTGTGCTGTGTCAAAGCCAGTGTTCTTACAATTCTGCCCTCCAAATACATTCCCCACAGAAACTCTTAGTCTTCACCAGAAAGATTAAGCCTGGTTAGATCATAGTAATTTTACTCATAATATTTGCTGAATCAGTAAATTAAAGACAACCTTATACTATAAAAAGGTCTAATAAAGCTCTAATAAACATATTGTGATGGTTTGTCTATGGTTGGCCCAGGGAGTAGCACTATTAGAAGGTGTGGCCCAGATTAAAGGTGGGTACCACTACACCTATATCTGGGACTTGTTTTGTTCCAGGCTGACCTTGAACTCAGATCTCCTTGACTTAGTGTCCTAGAATTAAAGGCATGTAGTACCTTGCCTGGGCCTAAGCTTTTCATAGCCCCTATGCCTCAAGATCTCCATGCCAAGATCCAGATCAGAAACTGTGTCTTCTAGCCTCAAGATCTGGATCACAGGTGAGCCCTTCAATTCTGGATTCTAATTCATTCCAGATATAGCAAGTTGATAACCAGAAATAGCTACTACACATGTATTTCAATATCTCTAGGTATATTTATATTACATACATATCTATACATGTGTACACACATATGCATGTGAGAATAAAACACCAATTACAACCATCTACTAGAACTGCTATTTTAACCACTATTTTCCTTAGTCTCTCAAGTTTTCTACAAGCACCTAAATATTCAACATACTAAGTATACAGTAGAGCTTTATAGTATTAAGGGTCCAAGCAGCCTGAATAATTTTGCTATGGCATTATTATATACTTACAGTGACTTCTAGAAGTATTTATCAAGTAACAATTCATTACTGTATGTCTTAGTATTCTATTGTTTTGTATATTCCTCTCTGGGACCATGTTATGCCTCAATGTCCTTATCTACAAAACAACACTGTAATTGTTCCTACCACACAGTAGTATGATGAAGATTTTTATGTGATATAAGTCAGTGATTCTCAACCAATGGGTTGTGACTTCTTTGGCAAATCTCTATAATCCAATAATATTTAAATTACATTTCATAACAGTAACAAAATTTCAGTTATGAAGTAGCAACAAAAATAATTTTATGGCTGAGGGTCACAGATTAGGATGGTTGAGAACCACTGCTATAGGTAAACAGACTACTGTTTGATTATTAATAAGAACTACCATTACAAAAGATTATCCTGCTCACAGCCAACAGAAAGCAAATATTCTCAGAGCAAACACTTTTTTTCAAAAAATGAACTATCCAATTCCAAGTATAGTTTAGTATACGTTTTCAGAAAAACGAAGAAAAAGTGAGTAGTTATGAAGGTCTTCACCATTAGTTAGAAACACATGAAACGTATTTTTATAAAAAAATGGCTGAATATCAGAAAGAATAAAGGTCTGACTCTCACATACTTTTATATCTCCACCAGCGTGGTCCGGTGCAGAGGAACTCAATGGCACCGAACACTGTTGTCAGAAGACACAGGCTTTTCAACTACTTTAGTTCTGAGGTGAAGCAACTGCAACAGTAAGAGAGCAACGACGCCCTTTCACTTCAAGTCACTCAGATTTACTTTGAAGCGTAAGAAGCAAGTTCATGTATCTTGAAGCAATGAACACAAAATACAAAAGAAAAAACATCTTACCATGCTTTCCCCTAGAGATATCCACATACTGGCACAGTCTGGGATGGGTGATCGTCTTAAGGATTTGAAAGCGACCTAAGATCTTGATGGAATTTGGTGTGAGAGGAAGGCCGTTGCTGCCACAAACATCGTGAGGAAGAGCTGAGGCAAAGAAGGTAAAGGCACCCATCTCAGCATCCTTCAAAGGAAACATGTTTGGAGGCTCAGGTCCTCTAAGAATATCTAGAAAGAGAGAATTTTAGGACAGAATGAGCTAACATTAATCTAGGACTTTCTCACTTTAAAATTAATAGTCAACTCTGATTAACAAAACAACTGTGCCACTCTGAGATCAAATTTTTTTTTAAAAAAATCAAAGTTTAAAAATGTTAAGACGATATATGAAAAAAAAAAAAAAAAAAAAAAAACCACCCAGGCACAAGTTTATATTGCAGCTCAAAATCAATTTCACACATTTTCAATCGGATAAAAAAGGGCAAAGTTAGAAGATTTTATCTTCAAATTCAATTGTGCCTGGACTGAGTAGGGGTGTGTTGTTGCTTTGCTGTGTTTGTGGTTCTGCAGGGCTCTCATCTATATGGCTGGCCTTGACTCACTGTCCTTGAGCTCCTAACCCCTCTTTCTTCACCTCCCAAGTACTTGCTCACACAGATGCACCACTGTGCATGGCCAGGCCTGACTTGTAAATCTAGAGGAAATCGGACACTATATTTTCATGTTAGTGAAGTTCCTCTCCTACCTAAAGCTTGACTAGCCTACTATCCTACTAGGTGAATGACTTTACGAAGTGACTATGGAGTGTGTACAAAAGAGTGACATCACGAAATCAGAAGCAAGTCTACAGAGTGTAGCAGGAAATGGTTAACATGGCCTTTTCAGATTCAAGGACTTCACCTTTGAGAACCCAGACAATGCTAAGTCAGAAGAAAGGTTAAAATTAGAATGGTGACGTGAAATACTGAGGTACTCAAAGAGTCAGTTTGCTCCAGTGTATATGGACAGACATTTATTTTCCAAATATAAAAGAAAAATAGATGAGGAAGGAAGGAAAAAGGGAAAGTGGGAAGGAGAAAGGAAGAACAAAGAGGAAGGAAAGCCAAATGAGTAAAATGAACCTAAATTTTAATAACCACCATAAACATTGGGAACAGAAGGAGGATGGGAGGGCAAGAGAGGACGGGGAAGGCTGGGGGAGGAAGCCCTCAATTCTGGAATTGTTAGTATCCTAGGTAAGTTATAGCTGCCCTAAAAGGAACATCTAGTCAACAAGACTCTCAAGTATGAAACACCAAACAGCCATGCCTTGTTCTTTGAGGTGCACATGTGAAAGCAAGTACTGGGCAGTGAAGGCCAGAGCAAGAGGAGTTCCAGGACAGTGAGTCAAGGCCAGTCTGGGATAGATGAGAACCCTCTACCAAAGCAGAACAAAACAAAACAATAGGTTCCTGAGGAAATAAACAGATGCCTTGTTAATCAAGGAATTACAAACTAAAGTCACACCAGAATTTATTGCTACAATACAGTAAAAATCAGTATCATATCATCATGTGATATTAAAAAAAATATCCACACCAAGCAATTCAAGATGCCATACAAGAAGTACCACCCCCACACCTAGTATAAGCACATTTCTCTAGGATATAATTTAATAGAACAGGGAGGATAAACAATGGAAGTAAAGAAACAATAAAATATATACAAGAGTTCCCAAAATACATGCTATTAGAATAACTGAAGCATTGCTTGCTTAACAAAAAAGTCATTAAATTCTAAGCAAATATGTTCAAGGAGAGGAGGAATGAAATGGGGGCTTCTAGGTTTGCCATAGAGAAGACTAAAGACTTGCTGAATCTTTTCTTCAAAGAGAACCTGAAGGGCAAAAAACAGAGTAAGAGAGTTTGAAAAGGAAAAAGGTTAAAAATATGTCTAAACATACAATCTACAAAATCAAGCACACGTGCCACTGGAGGGAAAGAAAGAACTTAGATTATCTTTGATATTACAAAAATGCTCATGGGAGGAGAAAATGTGATCTAGCACGCTGTGTGCGTCTGCACTGAGAAATAAGTATAAATCCCTACTACGGGACTAAAGAGAGGTTAAGAACACTGTCTCCTCTTCCAGAGGTCTTGAGTTCAAATCCTAGCACCCACATGATGGGTCACAACCATCTGTGATGAGATCTGGTGCCCTCTTCTGGCCTGTAGGAATATATGTAGGCAGAACTGTGTATATATGATAAAAAAAAAAATCTTTAAAAAAATCACATAAATCCTTACTACTGTGAACATTTGTTTTCAGCACATAGATTAAACAATACACTTGGGCACTAAATCCAACCTTGGGAATGTACTAATAAAAGTCCTGGTAAGAAAAAATGCAGGTGTCCCTAGACTACTTTGGGTGTTAGTGATTGCACTGTTTGCTAGATTTCATCAGCTAGTTAGTTATAGCTCTGTCTGTTTACAGATGCCACTTGCTTTCAAAGCTTAAAAAGCCAGGTACCCATAGCCACATGCATTCAATGGTTAACCAGGAGAAAAAGCCCACACTGCCTCAATCTGGTTTGGGCACCATTTTGACAATTGGAATAAATGTGTGCCTTTATAATAAAAAAGATACACCCACTAGTGCCACCACAGATATAGTTATGCCTGTCCTGTTTTTAAGAAAAGTTCTGATGCACACCATTCATATCCCATTCAAAATCCAGACCTCAGAGTTGCTCTACAAGAAGGCTTTAGAGCACAAGGCTCCTTCTCTGTTCATTGGTGGCCAAATAAGATCTCCTGCGGGCTTTCAGAACTAATGAACCTGCAAACTTGGTTTCTGCGGTGATAAACGGAGAGAGTCACTACTATTTTCATCTTAACAGAGGAGTCAAAACACACTCTCAAAAGTTCATGTGAAATTAGTTATGACCATTATTCCAGAATCGTGTAGATATTGTGGTCTAGCTTAAGTCAATATTAGAACTAGAATTTTAATTACTTATTCAACGAGTGGATCCAAAATTACAGAAAGTTATATCAAAATGCCAGCCTGAAGCCATAGAAAAGGTGAGACATAACTGCGACATTTTAATATTCAGTTTTTCCAATGATATATTGGATTTCCGGTTATAGATATTAATGACATACAACTGAAAACTCAAACAAGTGTTTATGATTCAAAAAGATAAAACCAAGAGCAAGTATACAAACTTCATTATCGCTCTGTCAGGTGTGCATGAAGCTCACAAACAGAAAATACACACGCACACGTGCTCACACTTGGTGACTAGATGAAAGCCAGGTAGGCAAGCAGTTGGCTTGCAAAGTTTATTCAGGAAATACTCGGAAACTTCTACGTTAAGTCCGACGTTTTTGTAGCTGCTAAACTATAAAGAACAACAAACATGGTCCACACCTTCAATGAACAAGACACAATATCAACCCTGAAAAAACTTGGAGATGAATGACTCAAGTGAGTCGGAAATGTCAAAAATAGAAAAGAAAAGAAAAAAAAAGAGGAGTGGGGAGACTGATTCTATCCGGAGTAAAATCGTATTTGCATTTCTAAGACTCTCGGTGAACTTGTGCTTCAGGGAGAAGGAAGTTTGGAGACAAACACAGCAGCAAGCAGAACCACTGGTTGGTTCTACCGGTTCCTGCACAGTGGCCTGGTCACTCGCTGCACCTGATTGCCTTCTAGGTCCCACAAGCCCCACCCACTACCACAAGGAACGCTACGGACACCAGAATACCTGCCTGAATCTGGGGGCGCAGAGATTAGGGGGATGAGCTCTTAAGCGCTGTAGTTGTGCCTGGCAGTGCTTAGTGGGCCGTGTTCTGCATTTCAGGCGCGTCTACAAGAGGCCGCCTATGGAAGGTGACAACCGGAGCGACACGCCTCCATTCGCGCGGGCGGACCAGATTCGCAGCTCAGAACCTGAGTGTGAGCGCGCTCCCCGCTCCAGTGACAGCGCCCAGCTTCCCCTCCCCCTCTGCCGCCTCGAGTCGGCCACTACTCATGACGTCATATCACGGAGACGCACCCCCGAGGGAAGGCCCCCAACTTCCGGCCGCCTGCCCTTGCCCAAACACACAGCAAAATGAAGCGAGTGAGAAAGAGGTGAAGGAAGAGTGGAGGGAGGGAGGGAGGAAATGGAAGATGAGAGAGCCGTGTGGCACAGGAAGAGAACGCGCGCAGGAAGCGGACGGCTGATGAGGAGTGAAACTGTGAAACGCTCAGGCATTTGTCAGGGACACCCTTCTGGGTCCTTTCTCCGGGCTGCGGACTGAGGGAGGCCCTTCCCACACCCGGCTGAGGCTGCTCAAGAGCTGCTGCTCACCACTTCCTGTGAGTGTCACGAGGAGGGTCTAAGGTAGATAGGTGGCGATCCAGAATTCCTCTTTCCTATCTCACCCGGGAAAAAGTACCTGACCTTCCTGGTTCTAGTGGGAAGCGCGGCCATAACCTCCACCCACGTGCAGTGAGAAACAGAAGGAGCTTGGCCCCTTTTGATTCAACTTAGTTTTGGAAATTGAATACATGGCCGAGGGAAAAAGCTTGCTACTCGAGGCCAGGGTTGAGTTCATTTAGCTTGTTTCCTTTTAAGTGAGAGCAAAGCATTTCCAGTGGTTGTTTGTACGTAAGGAGGAATTGAAAGAAATTCATTGATTCAGCAGATATTAGAAACACCAGCTATTACATACTCCCGGCAACATACTAGTTATTGGGTAAAGATCCATAGACAAAGTAGAAATGACAATCAACAGAACAGACAAAAATTTCAGCCATTGCTAGGATTTATTGAAGTATAGCATTCAAAGTAAGGTGAATATTCCATATTTTAATAATGATATATCTTATTTATGGTTTTCGGGTTGTGGTCCAGCTAGTCCATTGATGGTTATGTAGTGATACTTAATGGCCTGTATGCTGATGACAAATGACACATGACATAACCAAATTCTGTCAGTCTGTAAGTTCCATTTTTGTTTATGTCTAAGTGTTCCGAGAATCATTGAGATAGTAAGTAGAGGACAACAACAGAGTCACACCAAGCAGCCCACTGTGCTCTACGCATCTTGACCATAAAGACTGAATACCTTGTTTGTATGTTTAATGGCTAAAGGAGGACGTCTTAGAGAACATGCAGCTCGCTTCCTTCCTGTTTATACATCCTGTGCTACCATCAACTTCGCTTTGGCATTTGTGTTATCCCATCATATGTTGTAAACTTAGTATTTTGAAGGTTGATATTCTTGTGAAAAATGTCAACATTTTTGAACACTTGTAATGTAGGGTTGGTATTAAATAATCTTTTCAAACAATGAAGCAGCTGTGTTATTTGTTGACACTTCTCTGTATTATAAAGTCTTGCAGTTAGTGGTGTTAGTCCTTGAAAGTTGGTATCTCTACAATACTTTTATTTATCACTATTTGTTTTGTTTTAGCTGTAAATTGGTAGCAAATCAGGTAAATAAGAATATTTTATATTGCTAATAATTTTTAATCTTGGTTTTGAGTGTGTTTATCTTTCTCACACCCAGTTTAATGCAATGAGTTGATCTCTAATGTTCACCTATATGCATTTTACTGTACCTTAATAATACTTTTCCTTTAGATTTATTATAAAAATTTCCAAAAGCGTTACAAGGGTGATGTTAGGTCTCAGGTCGTCCATAATGATCTGAATCTGGACTGTAGAAGGCTTTCAGCATTTAGGTAAAAGCCAACTTTCCTCAGGAACTTGTGAAGGGTTCCCATCTGCCAAAAGGAGTCATTTCTGCAACCTCTGGCCGGAGAGAGATGTGGCTCTCTGTGTAGTTTATCAGCATATCAAGTGCATGCTGGCCTCCACCGGACAAAGTCCAACTAGCATCCTGCCTTTCCCTCTCCTCCGTATAATTCACTAAGACTTTAAGTTTCCCGGCCTTAAATCTCGTCAAATAGCATTTATTTTCTGCACTTAAGAACAAAATAGATTTTCTCTTTCAAACATCCAGGAATTTGTTTTCTTAACACTTCTGCCCTATTTGCTTTTCTTTATATTTCTTTTTCTGTGTGTATGTGTTGTATGTGCATCTGTGTGGGCTTGTGTGTGCATGTGGATGCTGGCCTGCTTCTTAAGGGTATCCTGTCTCTTTTAGAAATGGCAGCCATGCCTCCAATATATATGCATGGGTTATGTGACAAGCACTTTAACCACTGAGGCCCTGCTTGCTTGTCTGTTCTCTAAACAAAAGTATTTAAGGTATTGTTCAATTATAGGAGAAAATGTTGTTTCCTTAGGTTGCTCTCAGCATCCTGTAAAGTAAATGTTTTAATTTTACTTCCACAGTACGTTCATTGCTTTCATTTTTTTTATTTAGGATTTTCTGCAGATTCTGGGGAAAGATGGCAACTAATGATGCTGTTCTGAAGAGGCTGGAGCAGAAGGGTGCAGAGGCAGATCAGATCATTGAGTACCTCAAGCAGCAGGTTGCTCTTCTCAAGGAGAAAGCAGGTAAGGATGTTTAAACGTTTTAAAGAAGTATCGACAGGAAAATGTTTGATCATTTAAAAAAACTAGTGGCTTTTAGATTCCTTTAATTGTGAGTATAAAAGTATTCTAGATTATGATAGATTAGAATTGATCTATAGCAAGTGTCCTATTTGCATTCTGTTATGATAAAAGACCAAAAACAACTTGAAGAGGAAAGGGTTTATTTCAACTTATGATGGGAAGTCAAAACAGGAACCTGGAGGTGGGAACTGCAGAAGAGGCCATGGAGGAATGCTGGTTCCTGGCTTGCTCAATTGCCTTCTACAACTAGGAACACCTGCCCTGGGGAGCCATCACCCACAGTGTGTTAGGCTCTCCCGTAGTAATCATTAGTCAAGAAAATGCTGTACAGACTGGTCTGATAAGGTTTTTCTCAATTGAAACTCATTCTTTTTAAAAGACTCTTATCTTGTGTAAAGTTGACAAAAAACTAACCAGGGCAGTAAATCTATAATTAAAGAAAATAATATTTTAGAATTTATAAGAGAAGATTTATTTTCTTTTTAAATTTATTATTTTTAATAAATTATTATTAATTATTAAGAATTTTAATAAATTCTTAAATTTATTATTTAAGAATAGTTCTTATATTATTAGAGGTTAATAAATTAAATTAGGAAAATGTAATGAAATCAAGTAGTTGTTACTGTGCTGTTTTAAGGGCTAAGATGTATAATTTTCATATTCTTTGTTCTTTGAGGTTTTTGAGAAATTGCTGCAGTGTATATAAAACATCTAAATTAAAGATTGGATCTCATTGATTTATTTATTTTTCAATAGCCATTGTTGATACTACAATCAAAATTTTAGATTTACTCTAAGAATAAGGAATGTGACTTGGTGGTAGTCTCATATAGTGTGTTTGGGGCCTTCCGAGTGGTCCTGGTACTGAGAGCACAAAGGTGAATGAATGAGCCATGAGTGACCTGGAACACAGCGAACATTCCGTGGTACTGAGTTTTGCAGTGCATTGAATTTGTATATGTAGTAGCTAAGGTTCCAGTGAAAATGGTTTGCACTCAGCCGTACACAATGGCCTACTAGGAAGTCCTGCTGAACATCTGGAATCCTTGGCTCCTGCCTAATATATTCCAGAAACAACTTTATTGTGACTACCCAGAATAATCCCTTCTAGGGGATAGTTCCTCCTCTGCAAAGTCTTACTATGTGCTATATTGTTAATTAGGTCTTTATAGAACATAGGGAAATGATATTTCTGGGGACTGGGGAGATACCACAGATGGTACACTGCTTGTCATTCAAACATGAGGATTTGAGTTCTGTCACTAGCACACAGTCCCACTTTGTATTTTATAGATTTTCATCAAATTAATTGATTATAGACCAAATATATACATGATGGGGAGAGTGTATTCAGTAAATATATAGGTTGATTTTCTTATTTTTAATCTATAAATCACTATTATTTACATCTTCAGAGATTTAGGTTCTATGGGAGTCCTATACCCAGTGTCCCAAAAACTACCAATAGTTTGTTAGTAATATTAATAAAAAGTAAATTGTTCTAAAGCAGCTGGCCGAATATTGGTCCTGTTGTTAACACAGCTATAACGGTACTTCCTGTGCTTTTTTCTTATAATATTCAAACAAGACATTTGAGAAACACTTTTTAACTGAACTATCTTGATTCTAGTTTTGCAGGCAACTTTGAGAGAAGAAAAGAAACTCCGTGTTGAAAATGCTAAACTGAAGAAAGAAATAGAAGAGCTAAAGCAAGAGCTGATTCTGGCAGAAGTTCATAATGGAGGTGAGCAGAGAGTGTGGGGTGCTTGCTTTCTAGTGATCATCTTACTATTTACGTTTTCCCATTCATCTCGCTCCCCTCAAGTCATTCCTGCTGTGCATTCCCTATGTACAGGAAAGAGAACGGACACTTAGACAGGCAGCTGGTGTCATCTGAGGTCATGGCGAGTGGCAGAGCTGCTGAGCCTAAGCTCTTCCATTCTGCACTGCATTCTTTCTTGGACTTGACCTGCTCTGCTGTGCTCTTGAATCCCTACTCTTTGCAGAGCACGCGTGTCGAGTCATGTGCTTTGTATGAACTTGGAAGTCTTGCCACCCAGTGTGCTCACACCTGTGACCCAGGATCCAGAGGCTAATGCTGGATGATTACTATAAATTTGAGGCAATCCTGGGCTACATGTAATTTCCAACCCAGTCTGGGCTTCAGTTAAGCCCCATCAAAAAAACATAAGAAAAAAATTTGTCTTCAGCTATCTTTATTTTATACTCCAAGACAGTAAAACTCAGAGATACAAATTACTTGTTTAAAATATAATCAAAGAACGTTTGTTGCCCAAGCCACCCAAACAATTATCAGTTAACTACAAATCATAAATAAAGTTAAAATTTTATTAACCTGTTTAAAAAACGTCCTCTCTATTCTCTTGTTTGTGTTGGAGTTGGGAGGGCTGGATGTGTGCATATTTGCATGTGTGGCACGTGGTTTCCCATGAGTGTGGAGGCCTGAGATTCATATTGAGGTTACCTTTGGTTGCTTTACCACTCTATTTGGGGCAGTATTTCATCAAACTAAGAGCTTGCCGATGTGGCTAGTCTCCTGTATCTGCCTACCTAATCTAGAATTACAAGCAGTCCACACCCAGTTTTTGGCATTTATGTGGGTTCTGGGAATCCTAATGCCAGCCCTCATAGTTGCATGGCCAACACTTTAACCACTAAGGCATCTCACCAGCCCAGTGAAGCCTTTCCCAATAATCTGTCAACATACTATTTTGAGTATTGTATGAATTCTTGCCTTAGCTAAATAAAATAAGGGAGAAATTAGTGATGTATACATATAGCTCTCAGCTACATATTTTTTATCGGTGAAAAAAATTGAGACTGATGATTTTTCTAAGACTAGCAGAATTGGAATGCAACTGCAGAATTAAGCAGATAAAGTTTTAACAGTTTAAAACTGCTTTTCATTTCTGTCCATGCTAGAAAGTTCTCTAATCCGCTTTACAACCCCTTGTGAAGTGCCGTTTTTCCATGCTCACTGGTGAGATGCAATCTGTTTTTAATATAGTAAAGAATTGCTGAGGTACTTTAGCTCTGTAGGTGTTTCCTCCTCCCCCAAAAGAAAGGAGACACTTTGACTGGACAGAACTGATCTGAGCACAGCCCTGCAGAGGGCTGAAGAAGTTGTCAGATGCATAGAGCTAGAGTTCTGGGTGGTAGTGAGCTGTCTGGCCTGGGTACTAAGAACAGAACTCTGAAATAGCAGCTGGTGCTTTGAACTGCTGGGCCATTTCTAGTCCCATCTGTAAGCAGCAGGAGTTTGAAAAATACTGAAGATACAGTATGTCCATGATAAATGCTAGGTATTTTTGCTATCTGTAGTCTTACTTTAGTTACTAGTGAATAAATGGAAATCTAATCTTGTGACCTTGGTAATTGTTAAAATAGACTGAATTTTTGATAGATATTTATAGCCTTAGATAATGGACACTTGATAGTTGTATATATTAAACTTTTCTCTTAAAAAGTGCTAACATTTGTCATGTACAAACATACTGTTCCACTTTTTTGAGTTTAATAGGGGTAACACTGTTCATTTTCTGTGATTCAGTGAAGCAAATACCTGTTCCATCGAGTTCTTCACTAGAGACTAACTGTACTGTTTCTGAAAGTGTGATACAGTCTCCATCAGCAACAACCACCACCTCTTCTGGTACAAAAGAACAGATCAAAGGAGGGGGAGGAGAAGAAAAGAAGGTAAAAGAGAAGACTGAAAAGAAAGGTACTTTTCATCATTGATCTTGTTTGACTTTTGACTGTTTTATCTGGTAATAATACTTTCATGATGAATAGTAGTGTCAGAAAGTCCAAACATTAAAAGCTGAGATAAAGATTAGAATGCTCTCACTGGGATTGAGTCCTGAAGGATGTGTGGATGTTTACACCATTGAGAGAGTGAAGTGAGTTATGTTATACAGAGAGATGAGCATGATAAAAGCAACAGCAGGTGAGATGTGCGAGTCGCTTAGGCAATAGGACAGTGACATCCAGTCGAAGCAGAACGTCTGAACTGAGGCATGACAGTGTTAAGGAACTGGTACAAAACAACATGCCAAAAGGTCTCACATCTGCATATGCAGCCACTGAAACACTGCAGTCGGCCTACCTATTCCTTTCCTTCAGTCTTCATAGCTAGGTAACCAACGGATTCTGAAATTCTTGTCACCAACTATGTCTCAGCTTCAAGTGCGCTGTTGGTACATGAGAGGCCACATTTGTTCAAGTTCTCAAGTGTCTTTGTTTCACTGTTACCTGCTATTGAGGTAGCTTTTCAAGTAAGTATCTGACTTTATTCAAGAGATTTCTCTTTTTAAACTTGTTTTTATAATTCTTTCTTAAATATTCCTTCCACTTCTAATTACAGACATTAATAACTTTTTGGAAAATGCTAAATGTTTGCAGGCTTTATGAGTGGACATAAGTCATTTTAGCACCTAGTTCCTGTCAGTTCTTTTATATCATCAGACTTTGTTAGTGAAAGCCAGTCAGCATCGGAACACAAAATAATCCTGTCTTACAGATTTTGTCTGGTCTCTGTTCTGTCTCTAACTGTTAGCCTGACACTTTGACTACTCAACCTCGTCACTCTTAGAGGACAAGAACACAAAACGTAACTGGACTGTGCTCAGAACAGTTCTGTTCAGTGAAACGTCCTGTGAGGCAGTTATACACTATACATACATTGTCCAGTGAAACATGATTTTGAAATTTTTCTAATACATATCTGTTTATTATATAAATCTTTGCTAATCTTCAAGGGAGAGACTGAAATTGAACAGTCCATATTTTAGCAGCTCTGTCTCTTTTATGAACTGCCCTGTGTGATGATTGACTTCCTCTCACAGCCCCCTCTTCTTCCACCACACAGGATTAGCTTTAGTGCCTCTCTATGTCCTTGTGTATTTCATGTTAATTCATATGCACTATCTGTACCCACAGGTTAGCTTAGGAATTTGACATCAAAAGAGACTAACAGTGATGATAATAATAATGAAATGGAATGATCAAGGCAATATGTGCTTTTTCCCCCAAGATACAGTTTTTCAGAGAAATAGCTAAAATTGTGTAACGGTTTTAGGACTTGAGAATTTGGATTTTTATTCCTGTTCTCATTAGCACTGGTACCAGAGGCTTCTAGTATTTTTTGTTTGTTTATTTGTTTTACAATGCTTGCGTATTCTTAATCCCTAGGAGAGAAAAAGGAGAAGAAGCAGCAGTCTGCAGCAGCAAGTGCTGACTCTAAGCCTGTCGACGTATCGCGCCTGGATCTTCGAATTGGTTGTATCGTTACTGCCAAGAAACACCCCGATGCAGATTCATTGTATGTCGAAGAAGTCGATGTGGGAGAAGCAGCCCCACGAACAGTCGTCAGCGGGCTGGTGAATCATGTTCCTCTAGAACAGGTGCTGTCCCCTTAAAGAGACTGCTGCTCATGTGTGCCACTTCAGGGACTTGCTCGTGTGTTGCTTTAAATGTTATGGGAATTTCAGAATGATTGGTTGGGAGCAAGAAAGAGTTAAGATCAATTCTTTTTTTAAAATAAGGTATATAAAATCACTATGGAATTTAAAAGCTTGTAATATAAAATGAATCCAATAGGACAGAGATTTTTATCTGTTTGTGTTCATGTGTTAATGTATGTGAGCGTGGTGGTGTATGTTTTCAAAATGAACATGGGGGGTCACAGGATAATCTTGGAGAGCCCTTGCCTTCCACCTTTTCAAGGATAGTCTCTTGTTTACTTCTGTATGCACATAGAAGGGCAGTGCTAGAATGTTTGGGATATCTTTCATAGTGTTTAATTACTTAGAAATGGTGGTTTTCCACTCTGCACTGCTTTCCCGAAGCAGAACTGACGGCAGTTCTTATGTGTATTAAGTACCTGTGTGGTGAGGTGCAGGGTGCCAGCTATGGCTGCGACCTGTCATTACAGCACTGGTAGCAATCCTTCCAGCCCCTCACACTCACTCCTTTAAAACTCTAGTGCCTGGTTATGCAAACCAGGAAAGACTGTTTTGATTATTCCAGGAAAGAAATGTAATTGTGAGGAAAAAGCCATATTTTAAAGTTCCGCCATTTCCTACGCTCTCATAAGTTTTGCGGTCATCATGTATGTCTGAGAAAGCATAGCTAAAATTTCCATTATTCTGTATTCAGATGTTCATTATTATTTAGTAAAAACAGTGCTGGGCATTTAGAATATGTAAAGGAATTACAGTCTGTCCTGTGAGTGCCCTTGCATAACCATTTTAAGAACAGATTCATACTCTGATGCCACCCTTCAGAGTCCTGCTTCCTAAATGGCGCTTTTCTTCCGCTTTAAAGTCCCCATCGCAACATTTATTTCTCTTTCTTCACTTTTGAATACCACATTCTTGAAAAATTACAGGCTCACTCTAAATCTGTACTAGCAGTGGGAAGAATCAGGGCAGTGTTCAGTTTGCTCTTTCTAAATGTTGCCCATAGTGATTTAAGGGCAGTTGCTCCTCCTGATGCTTCTGAGCCTTGCAAAGGCTGCAGACTGAACATCAAGGTGGCTCAACCTCTCTGTTTATATTCACTCTTTGGCTGCTTTGTTCTTTTATCTTGGATAAATCTATACCACTCATTCATATTTCTAGATACAAGTATATATAGGGTACCAAGTGTCAACCAAGCGCTTTTCAATGCAAAAGACAGGGAAGCAAATTAAAATAGGTCAGTAGAGAGAAAGATGGGTTACATTGGAAGAGGAGGGGAAAGGAAAAAAATCTATTCATAAGAAATCTGCTTTTTAAAGTGAAATTTGCTTTTTTTATGAAGGTATCAAAATATCAACATATAAGTGAATTGATAGTATTAAATAGACATAAATACCAGGAAGAAATTAGGAAAGGCTGTATGCTGGATTAGGTTGAGATGATACTGCTACTTTATACAAAGCAGTCAGCTAAAAGTACTTTGTGGAGAAAGTGACATTTGAGTGAGGTGTTAGGATGTGAAGTAATCAAGTCATGTGTCCTCTTTTAGGCATCTGGGGCAGCCTGGTGCCAGTGAAACAGAGTAAAGAATGGGGAGTTACGGGAGAAAAGACAGGTGCTAGATGACAGGGTCAGTAGGGAACACTGTAGAGCTGGGATACCAGCAAGGTAAGTGCCATTGTTGGCATTTTGACCAAAGAAGTTATGAGCCTTATGCTTTGGAGGATTGTTCTTGAGTCTTTCTTGGAGGGTGGGTGCATAATAGATCAATGAAGGTTTCTCTGTTCTTAAAAAGTGATTAATTTGATGCATATCTATGCACCCCCACATCTACTTTCTTTTTTCTCTTTTTTCTGTTTTTAAGACAGGGTTCCTTTTGTTTTTTTCCCTCAAGCCAGGGTTTCTCCATGTACCTGTGCATGTCCTGCAACTCTGTAGACCAGGCTGGCCTCAAACTCAAGCGCCCTCATGCCTCTGTCTCAGTTGCTGGGGTTAAAGGTATGCAGCACAACAGCCAGGCTTGGATTCTCTCCTTTGACATCCGATTCATTTCTGTAACCTTAACAGTTTGAGTCGTAAAGAGTCCTAAAAAAAGAACCAGCTAATCTTGAACTTACACAGAAAAACTGCACATAAAGGTTTCTTCTGCTTTCAGGACTTAGAGATTTTCATAGTCATTGTGTAAAACTGTTTATATAAACATCTGTTTAAACCATGAGCTCAAGACAGGACTAGTAAGCATTCTGTAAGGTAGGAGCACTTGGCCTGTAAAGTTCTAGCACCATTTCTGTGTTTTCCTAAAGAAAATAAGCAGTTACCGTTAGATCCTGAAAAGACTGTATTACTTTATTTCATATACTCTTTTAAGTAGATTTGGTTTTTATAAATTGTTATAATGTGGTATTTTCAAGTCCTTGAAGGGAGGTATTATTCATAAAGGGCATGCAAGTCATGTTTTAATTGTAGAACGTAGAAATAAATTTGCATGTAATTTGTTTAGAGAGCCATCTTATATCCAGGTTATATCTTTTATACATCTGTAAGCTTCTGTTGCTTTGATTAAGCCTAGAGAGAATTTGCATAATTTATTTGTTGGGAGAAAAGTTAAGACATTTCAACTCTGGAAGATAAGGAACTTTCCTTAACTCTTTAACGAATTATAGAAGAACCCTAAATGTTAGTAGTGATATGCATGGTGCTTGAGGTAAAGTGCTAGTTTCTTTTTAAGAAAGCATGGGCTGGGG
The DNA here is from genome assembly GCF_963924665.1 of Micromys minutus. Taxonomy (NCBI): domain Eukaryota; kingdom Metazoa; phylum Chordata; class Mammalia; order Rodentia; family Muridae; genus Micromys; species Micromys minutus. Next base: position 64,937,989 of record NC_137973.1, on the reverse strand, counting down.
ATCTGGCTGAGAGGGGAGTACCAGCAAAGTCTGCACAATCTGTCAGTCTCCAGAGCAGCAGAAAGAAGAAGAAAGAAATCTTGCCTAGTATTAGAAATGGCCAGGTATGTAGGGGCAAAAAAGCTAATATAAATGTCTTTACTTGTATTAGTTCTGACCCTAACCTAAATAATTTACATACTTACTGTAGTTTTATCCTAGGACAACTCCTAAATTCAGTATGTTTTGGCTAGTTTTTTAATGAAACAAAAGATCAACTTTACACATTTCCAGTTGGTTGTAGTTGAAATTTTACATCGAGCTGGTTCACTCAGTTATTTATTCTTTCAATGAACACACTGGCTGCTCTATAGAAGACTGGTTCAGTTCCCAGTGCCCGCATGACTATCTATAACTCCAGTTTGCCCTCCACAGACACCAGGCCCATATGTGGTATACAGATGTGCTTGCAGGTAAATACCATATACTTTCAAAAAACCCAGAATATCTATATACTTTTCAGAGAAAAAGATTTCTACTGCTGTGCTTATGCCTTATCAATCTGAAAGATTGTCTTTTTATATTTATGCACGATATTAGTCTTAGTTTTGTTATCAAAACTATTTTAGATACACAGAGACAGTTATAGCCAAGAGCCATGCATTTGGTAAGTAGAGAGCAGGTGTGCCTGGAGTATTTTAGATGTGGTCATCCTAAATCTCTGCACATCCTTAGTCATCACTTTTGTTCTGCACAGATGCAAAATCGGATGGTGGTTTTACTTTGTAATCTGAAGCCTGCAAAAATGCGGGGGGTACTGTCTCAAGCAATGGTGATGTGTGCCAGTTCACCAGAGAAAGTGGAAATTCTGGCCCCTCCCAATGGGTCCGTTCCTGGAGACAGAATTACTTTTGATGCTTTCCCTGGTAAGTACTAATAATTGTTTAAGTGGTTTAGTAATAAACTTTTAAAGTGATGTTTGTAATGCTTATTAAAAGTTAAAACTTCTATATAGAGACCTGTATGTGTGTCCCAAGGCCTTTCATGGAATTGGCTTAAGATAGCACAGTGAGCATAAAGTCAAATGTTGCATGAAGTACTGCAGAGGTTCTGTCTCACGTAATACTCATTGGTACCTACAGAACACTACAGCATAGATGTGGGTCAGTTTAATGTGTTGTAAAGTCCCTTAAGCTGAAGATAACACAGAGGCAGTGATGGAGTAACGTTTCATATATATAGTTTGCTCTTTTGAGTATAATAATTCTGAGACAGCTGAAATCACAATTCAGGAGAAATAAGGAGGGTTTTTTGTTTTGTTTTATTACATTTGGAGATGATATCTCATCTATAAGCCAGGCCATTCTGCTTTCTCCTCCCAAGTGTTGGAATTTCAGGCATGGGTCACCATATCTATCTTGAAAAATAGGTCTTTGGAGCAGAATGCCTGCTAGATGTAGAAACTTTATGAAACAGGAGGCAGGTTAGCTCATCTCATCTCAATAGTAGCTGTCTGTAGGAAAGCAGGCCTCACGCCATAGCCATGGTCATCCTAGAGGATGAATTTGTGACATACAGTCAATGTCTGTACTTGAGAAGCACCCCTACCTTCACCCCCAGAAGGTTTTTTATTCCCTTGGTGGATCTCCATGGAGCGGAGGCATTGGGGTTTTTAAATGGTCAGACCTATGTCAACACACACTCACCCGGGACCTCTGCTCAGAGCTCCTGCACTCCCGTGTGTGTGTGTGTGTGTGTGTGTGTGTGTGTGTGTGTGTGTGTGTGTGTGTGTCTGTCTGTCTGTCTGTCTGTCTGTCTGTCTGTCGTTGAACTCGGTAGATTCGAAGCCATCATGACCTATGTGTTATGAGTTTGTTTTGTTTTTGAGAAAATCCTATTCTGAATGATGAAAGCATAATCAACACCCCCTTCAGTCCCACAATATTGGAGCATTTTCTAAACCTGCTACTTTGGAGTAAGCTGTCATATATTTATCTAATGTGACATCATTTAGGACTTCAATAAATTTGACTAAAACAACAAAGTAATTTTTTTTTTTTAACATTTAGAATCTGTTGAGAAAAAGAAAAGTAATTCTAATTAACCTTTCCATATTAATGTTAACCTTATTTATCATTGGAACACTAAAAATCAAACTGGGTGGAGTGTGTGTAAAATGCAGCTCCAGGGACCTGCCTAGGCTACAGACATGGTGGTTGGGTGTTTGTTTGTTTGCAGGTTCTATATTTATTTATTTTATTGCTTTGGTATCATAGAGTCAAATATTTAAGAGCAGAAGAAATTACTTTAACCACCCTTTTTATACATTTGAAAACTGGGCCCAGTGAAATTTAGTGGCTAGCAAAGGAATTCTTGCAGCTGTCTTATTATCATAAATTTTCATTTCCTTATCTGAAATTTCCTTATCTTAGTGTGTGCTAACTGCCCATAATGGATGTCTTGTTCTTGAATTCTCTGCTTTGATTTTCCTGTCTTCAAGTATGTGCTTCATGATTCTTAGTCTGGTATTTCTTCCTAATTCTCTTGTTCATGAAGCACTTAATATCCTGGAAAAGTTAATATTTATAAAGAGAAAACTAAACTTTAATATATGATATTATATATGTGGTTAGGCATATTCTAGGTGATGAAACTAGTACACTGTACACAAATAACTGGTCAGATTTGGTCTGAGTACTCACCTCATATATGCTTCCATACCAACTACTGCTTCTGTAACAGTAGATCTATAAGTAACAGCCACACACATTCAGCTGGCTTTGGAGTGTTTTGTCTTGTTTGGGTTTTTTCTTATTATGCCATGGCTTTATATCTTTGGGTTTTTTTAACATTGTAAAGAGGAAGGTATCCCCTGGAATGCCACCTTATACTTGGCATTATTTCCACTTAGGGAAATTTACATTTAAACTTTGAAACTCCAAGGTCATGCTTAAATGAGCCTTGGTAGTATTAAAAATTAATAATCAGAAAGTGTAGATTTAACATAGATTTGCTTATTTTGTATATGTGTGTGACTCTATGTATATGTGTACACCATATGCATGCAATTGGCTACAGAGGCCAGAAGAGGACAGGGCACCATCCCCTGGAACTAAAGTCACAGGCAGTTGTAAGCCACCAGCATGAGTACTGGAAATTGAAGTAGGACCCTCCATCCGAGCAGCAGTGCTCTTAAATGCTGTGCCTTCTCCAGCACTCCTTGTCCTAGTCGAGCCCCTTCCCACAGTGTTTGCTCTTACAGTGTAGCTCTCCTACAGTACGCAGGACCATTTTCTGTGTGCTCATCTTTGACATATATATATATTTAGCATGCTCAAAGGATTTGCAGTTTTTACTTTGAAGAACTTGTATTGTCAACATCATCTATTTTTTGATAGGTACGATGAAAAAGGAAAAGAAGGTTAGGAAAATGCTGTCCAGGAGATGATGCAACTAAAATGAGAGTACACTTCTCTGTAACACATTATATTTCTAGAAGACACTTGAAATGTGTTTCTTCTTTTTTTTATATATTTCAGTGGGTGTGTGCTTGTGTGTGTGCATGTGTTTTTGTGCAAGTACATGTGCACGTGTATACCAGGGGTGTGACTGTGGACATGAGAGAACTATGAGCAATCAATTCTCTCGTTCTGCCTTATGGCTCCTGAGATTTAAGCTTAGGTTGCCAGGTGTGAGTTTTCCTGATGATCAGTAATATGGCTCAAAGTTTATTTTCTTTCTCATTTCCAAGTAGTTTAACACCCCATTGAATAATGCATTATTGAGAGACATTTTTGTAAAGCTAAAGATTAACACCAAGATCAAGACTTTTTAACTGTTAAGGTCCAGTGTTCATATGTAAAAGGTAAGTTTTCAAAGGATAGGTATACCAAGATACTCAGGTTGGTTCTACAGTGTACCCATAGAGTGAATATCTGTCTCCATGAAATAGGTCACATGAACTCTTTTAATCTCCTGTGCATAAAAGTTATGTTTTGGGGGCAGGTGTTGTTGGCCAGGACTTTAATTCCAGCACTTGGGAGGCAGAAACAGCTGTTCTTTTTCTACATAGTAAGTTTCAGGCCAGCCAAGGCTATCTATATTTGTGAGACCCTGTCTTTAACAAAAAAAAAAAAAAAAAAAAAGTTGTGTTTACACTAGAACGTCATGTGTAAGAAGGAATGCAACACACCTGAGCTACAAAACCTAGTGCTAAGAACATTCTATCAGTTGCTGATTGCTTAGCCTTTATCATGATGCCATTATGCTGGTGCAAGATGCCTTGTGGGTGGAGGATTCTGATTGCTGAGGATAGTGGTTGGCGAAAGTTGAACTTTCTGTAACAGTCTAAAATTATGTGGTGGAGTTTGCCACATGGTAGTCATTCCTTATTCCATTGAAATTAGACACAAGCCTTTTCTAAACCTGCTTATGTTGCTCACTCCAGTGCACAAGTGTTCTTAGTGGCATCTAGAATAGTGAACACGGATAATTTCAGCTTTGCCCACACCCATCATAGCAGTCACTGCTTTGGTCAGCCTTGATTTTATAGCATTCATTTCTTAAATAATAAAGCCTGGAACTCAGAAGTAACTCTCTGACCTCTGGACTGCAGATTGGCTGCTATGTTAGGTATAACATTTCTTTGCTGTAGTTTCCAGGATTTTGAGATGCCCACTTCCTACAAGATTAACCATTTGAATAACTTAGAAACAAGAAAAGTTCTAGCCTCGAAGATCTAAAGGGAAGCAGTATTGCATTTTGTTGGTGGCTTTCCTCTTCTATTCGTCTCTTTACTGTCAAGTGGTCTGGAACTAGAAAGATCCCTTTCTTTGACTCTGGTCAGCTTTTCAATTTCACTTTCTTTGACAGCATGTTCTAGAAGACATCTGTCACTCATTAAGCTCTCCTTGTGTGTGTTATATACATAAGCAGTTTTGCTTTTTCTTCTTAGTTTTTTAGTCATTGAATGGTTAGTAAGAACAAACAGCAATAGGATAGCTCTGGTTCCCTCTCAGTAGGTAGAACTATTTGGTCTGTTACTTAACTTTAAACTGAGACCAGAGATACTTCAGTCCTTGTTTGTCTTCTGTTGATTGTAAAGTACACATTGTCAGTTACTGCAAGTAGAGCGATTAGGAGTGATAACCACTTATTTGAGGGCCATTTGTTTTCTTCATAAGCCACAGCACAGCTATCAGGAGGCCAGGGGCTAGCTGTCCCAGTAGAAATGGGCTCTGATGCCATATCTTCCTTCCTGCTGCCTGCTGCTGGTGTGACTGGGCAGTTTATCTCTCTCCCTCAGTCTCTCCATAGCTAACCTAAACACGTGTTCCTAGTGTTTAGAAAGTGCTGCTCTTGAGTCCTTACTGCTTCCTTCCTGTGTGCAGGGTGTGTCATGCACGTCATACACCCTGGCAGGTGTAAAGGTTCACCTATCTACATGGGCTCCCATCTTCCCAGATTTTCTTTACATGATGAAATGATTATCTTACAACTTTCTTGAATAATCTGGGGCGGGAAATGTAGGATGAACGCTCGTGTGCTTGCTTAGCAGTCATGAAGCCTCGGGTTCAGTCCCCAACACTGCAGAAATAATAAGAATGATGATAATTTGGGAAACATTATTAAGATGTATGGTCTGCAAAAATAGTGTTCCTAGGGAAATGATAGTAACAATTGTATCTTACCAATCAAGAGTACACACTGCTGGTGTGAAAATAAGGTTAAATGTAAGAATTCTGATTAAGGCTGATCAAGCACTGTAAGAACTCAGGAGAAGTCTGTTTCCAAAACAGGTGAGTGAATCTGAGTGTTATGTAACTTTGTGGTTTTCCTTGGAACAGGAGAGCCTGACAAGGAGCTGAACCCTAAGAAGAAGATCTGGGAGCAGATCCAGCCTGACCTGCACACCAACGATGAGTGTGTGGCCACATACAAAGGAGCTCCCTTTGAGGTGAAGGGGAAGGGAGTTTGCAGAGCCCAGACCATGGCCAATAGCGGAATTAAATAAGTGACGTGCTCTGTAATGAATGACATTGGTGAAACCTTGATAACAATAAAGAGGAGTGTTTATCACTTACAAATGAACTATATCTTGCTCATGTTTTTGTGGGGCTTTTGATTTCTTTGTTTGTTTTTTTTTTTAATCTTGTTTTAAGTCTTTTTTTTCCCCCCAGATACTTTGTCACAGCATCAGATAACTAATTAACAGGATTTAGAGCTCTAAGGTCACTGCTATGAGTGTGCCTGACCATGTGGTTTAGAACCCTTTGGAACTAGTTTGTTCAAGAGTTTAAAAGATATAGTTATGCCAGTTAGAGATAAGCTAAACTGAAAGGGGGAAAGTAAAAAGAAAGGGGGTTCTGCTGGGACCCTAGAAGACCATGAATGCTGATCAGAATGCGGACAGTAAAGACTTAAACAGGTTTCATACAGGAACAGAAACTTGTTTTGGACTAGAGTTGTCTTAAGTCAGTGAAGACACTTGGTACTTTTAACCATGATGAAAACGTTAACATCCAATCCATACCTTGAGATTCTGTGTAAGGCTGAGTTTAAAGGTCAGCACACCATAGATGTGGTCTGGGTAAAAGTGGCTACATTTATAGCAGAAACCATAACAGAGTTCAACTGCAAAAAGTAAGAAGATTTGGATAGTTTTCAGGTTAACCAGTAAAGACATTTGAGGCCATGGAGGGTGTTCTGAAGAGTTCCCAGCCATTAGAAGATGCTGAGAACTTTGTACTAGAAGGTGCCTTGAGGCCCAATTCTGGAGCTGCTCAGACCTTGTTGCAGGCAGAAATATATAAAAGCATTACTCTTTTGCAAGTGGTTTGAGAAAGGAGCCTGCTGTACAAAACCACCTGGGCCAATGGTTCTCAGTCTGGGTTATGATCCCTGTGGGGTTGAATTACTCTTTTGTGGGGGTCACATAGATTTCCTCCTTCTCAGATGTTTACATTGCAATTCTTAGCAGCAAAATTACAGTTACGAAGTTGCAACAAAAATATTTTTATGATTGGGGAGGGTCACCACATTAACTGTATTAAAGGGTTACACTATGAAGAAGATTGAGAACCACTGTTTATCCAGAATTTCTTTCCTATTAAGCACTCAAAGTACTTTGAGGCCAATGCAGCCATGCAAGAAGTCCTGGATAACTGATTCTGCTATCAGCAGATCTTTGCACTGTCCCCTTGATGCTAATTTTAAAGACAGAGAGTTGCAAGGGCTGTATGATTGCAGAGACTTCCACAGTGATTGTAAGAGAAAGCTTATGGGAAGAAGTACTTTGTAGCAGGGCCAAACTTGTACTGCACATATCCCCTATGGGGTAATGGAAGTGATAGACGTAGTGGAGACCTCAGGGTGTTAGAAGTGACAATTGTGGAATGTCCACTGAGGAAGCAGAGGCAGCTCACGAGAGCAAGCACGTGGGCTGCAGCTGGAGAGGTCATAAAGTTGAAGCCGCTTAAGCACAGAGCCATGTAATAGTGTATACAGCCATGTAATAAATGTATACCGGTATACATTTATACAGCCCATCACAGGTACCTCTGACAGAAGAACTTGTGAGGCGTGAACCCCTCCAGAATTGGGATGTTCGTATGACATTTACCTTTCGAACATGCTCTGTTTATTCACACAATCATTCCTTAAAAATATCATGCTATTGAAGTAGCTCATGTAAACAGCGATCTTACCAACTAGAGATGGACAGCAAATGTCTGCTGTGGCAGGCTGGAAAGGATGGCACTGTTGGACATTCCAGAATGTTCTTGAAGGCCATCAGTCAGTGGCTGGCACAACAGGCCAGCAAGTGTCTGAAAGGTCACAGGAACCAGAGCCAGTCTCAAAGTTACATCGGCAATAGTATTAACACAGAAGCTTGAGATGCTGTGTCTCAGCAAGACAGCATCCAGGGGCCACCTCTTAGGTTCTAGTTTTTGGTACGGTGGGCCTTAGCTTGGTGGTATGAGTGCTCACTGCTTAGGGTTGGTTTGTTAACATGAGGAGCCTGCTTTTAGCTTGGGTTATATGAGACTACTTTGAGGCTGCCTCCTCAACACATCTTGCAATCATTGTATTATTTCAAGTCACACCAAGTGGCTTCACTTGTATTTCTCACAGTACATGATGCTGGGCATGGTGCAAGAAAGATTTAATGTTTGTTCTATTGGGTTTGAGTCTTGCCTTGCTCATTTTCTTGCTTGCTCTTCTTCCCTTTTGGAATGAATATGCTTATTTTTGCCTTTCTCACCATGGAAAACACACATCTCACGCTTTAAGATGTACAGAGGCCATGAGTTGTCTTAAGTCAGTGAAGAAACTTGGTACTTTTAACCATGATGAAAATGTCAAGAATTTTATGGTCTTGGAGATGAACTGAATGTGTTGTTATAAGATGATCATAACCCTTTGGGAGCTAAGTATGGAATGTCATGGGTTGGGTCTGGATTATACCTTAAATATACAAATTTAAAGGCTCGATCCCTAATGCAGCATTGCTTAGAGGCTACGCTTTGAGGGAGTTACTATCCTGAGAATATTGACTAATCTGTTGGTGAGTTTATGTTAAATGAATCTTGGATATGGGTGATGGGTCTAGATGAAAGAATTTTACAGGGGGCATTCCTTTGAAAAGTGTATTTTGTACCTGGCACCTTGATAGCTCCCTCCCTTCCCACACATAGAAGCACATAAACATATATAAATATGTGATCCTTTGTGACTACCAAGAGGTTATTTAATATGCTCTGTCATGCTCACCTACCCATCTGTTGTACCTCATCACAAGAACACCAGAACTATTTGGATGTGAACTGAACGCCCTGAAACTGAGCCAAAATAAATCTTCCCTCCCCTCCTCAGTGAAGGCTTTCTCTGGGGATTTTAGGGTTACAGCTCTTTTAGATAATACTCAATGAAACAGCTCTCTTAGAGGATCTTCAGTGAAAGAACTGGTGTGCATACACTTCATTAGGGTGCACAAGAATTATATATGAGCATTAGAGAGTGGGAAGGAGTTTTCAGGGTGGATGTAAAATCATTGGCCTGAGTTTAAGATACTCCAATGCCTCATTTGTATGAAGAGGCATTCCAGGAATCCCAGGTAATTGTTGGGTGGGTTCTTATCCTGAAAGGAAGTTGAACGTGTAGGTTTGCTAAGTACTATGTGACATTTCTTGGGTAGAATATTAGGAGTCTGGTTCCCCAAATCAGTCAGAGAGGAGGAAACCCCTCTCAGAAATTAGAGTCTTCCATCTTGTGCCAAGCTCAGAGCTATCCATTCAAGGTAGATTTGACTTTAGCAAGGTACTACACAGAAGCTGGAAAGAACCCTGATGTCCTTCAGCAGAGGAATGGATATAGAAAATGTGGTACATTTACAATGAAGTACTACTCAGCTATTAAAAATGACTTCTTGAAATTCTTAGGCAAATGGATGGAAATGAAAAATATCCTGAGTGAGGTAACCCAATCACATAAGAGCACATATAGTATGTACTTACTGATAAGTGAATTTTAGCACAAAAGCTTGGAATACCCAAGATACAATCCACAAACCACATGAAGCTCAAGAAGTTGGAAGACCAAAGAGTGGATACTTCAGGCCTTAGAAGGGGGAGCAAAATAGTCACAGGAGGAAATACAAAGTGTGGAGCAGAGACTGAAGGAAAGGTCATCCAGAGACTGCCCCACCCAGGGATCCATCTCTTATACAGTCACCAAACCCAGGGAATATTGTGGATGCCAAGAAGTACATGCTGATAGGTGCCTGATATAGCTGTCTCTGAGAGGCTCTGCCAGAGCCTGGAGTCATGCTCTTAACCAACCATTGGACTGAGAATATGGTCACCAGTTGAAGAATTAGAAAAAGGATTGAAGGAGCTCAAGCGGCTTTCAGCCCCATAGGAGGAACAACAATATCAACCAACCAGAGCTCACAGAAAATAAACCACCAACCAAAGAGTACACATGAAGGGAGCCATGGCTCCAGCTGCAGATGTAGCAGAGGATGGCCTTATTGGGCATCAATGGGAGGAGAGGCCCTTGGCTCTCTGAAGCCTCCGTGCCCCAGTGTAGGGGAATGCTGGGCAGGGAGGTGGGAGGGACTGGATGTGTGGGTGGGGGAACACTCTCATAGAAGCAGGTAGAGGTGGGATGGGATGGGGGATTCCAGAGGGCAAACCAGTGAAGGGGATAACATTTGAAATGTAAGTAAAGACAATATTCAATTTTTAAAAATATATCTTTTTTTAAAAAATTATGTGTGTTTGTCTGTGTCTTTAAGTGTGTATATTCAGCTTCTGGTGACCATGGAGATTCCCTGGAACTGGAGTTAAAGGAGGCTGAAAGCTGTCTGACATGTGTTAGGAACTGCACTTTTCAAGAGCCTTATGAACTCTTAACATCTCTCCAGTTCTGCATACTTTTTAAAATGTTTCTTTCAATTAAACTGTAAAGAAGTATAGTGGAAAATTATAACAACAAAATACCCTTAAAATGGGGTCATGTAAGGACACATGTGAAACCCATTTACTGTAGTATTTACTATATTCTAACGAGATAAGTAAACATTGGGCACTCATTGTGAATAATTATTAGAAATTTCTCAATCAGCATTTTTTCTTTTTGCTGTGGGATTTGTCCTGGTTGGTTGTTGCTTTTTTTTAAATTTTTTGTTTTGTTTTGTTTTTTTTTTTTTTTTTGTTGCTCATTTGTTTGATTTTTGGTTTGTGTTTTTGTTGTTGTTGTTTTTTCTCTTGCCAACTTGACACAAGCTCCAGTTATCTGGAAAGAGTAACCTCAACTGAGAAAGTACCTCTTGGAGTAAGCAAAGTATGTGCCCTAATTTTGATTTGACAGGAGCTTACCATTGGGACTTTTAAGTGCATATTTGATAGAGACTGAACTTACTGAAGTATTTGAATTCTTAAAAGACTATGGTAACTTTAAGGTTATTTATGTTTTATACTGTGATATTAATATTAAAATGGGATCTTGGGGATAAAGAAGAAAGGAAGGGTATAGTGGTTTGGATGAGAATGCTTGGTTCCCAGTTAGTGGAAGTGTTTGGAGTGGGTTAGGAGGTGTGGCCTTGTTAGAGGAGGTGTGTCACTGGGGGTGGGCTTTAAGGTGTCAGAAGCCCATGCCAGACCCAGTGTTTCTAACTACTGCCTGCAGATTAGTATGTAAAGCTACTGCTCGAGTACCATGCCTAAATCTCTGAAACCATAAACAAGTCCACGATTAAATGTCTTTGTCATGGCATCTCTTCATGGCCATAGAACAGTAACCAAGACAGAAGTTGGTACCTGGAGTGGGGTTTTGTTGTGACAGGCTTGAGCATTCTGTCGTTTGTAGGAATATGGAAGACTCTGGGATGTTGGAGGAGAAAAGTCATTGAAAGCTTTAAGTGGGACTTAATGGGTCATCCTATTAGAAGTGTGGAAGGCTGTAGTGCTGATGGTGATTTGTAATCTGTAGGCTTAGCTCAAAAGGATTCAGAGGGGAACAATATTACTGTTAGCAGCTGGGCTCTAGACCATTCTTGTAATATTTGGACAAATAATCTAGCTGCATGTTGCCCATGTCTTAAGTATCTGTGTGGAACTAAATTAAAACAACTTTGATTAAGATTATTGGTGGAGTGATTTCAAGGCAGTCAATTATTGACTGTCATATGATTATTAGATCTTAAACAGATCCACCAAAGAGCAGGAGGGACAAATAGATATAGTGAACATACAGTTTGTGGAGAAAAGTAACACCAGGAAATGTAATATTGGAACCAAGTTCTGTTCTCAGAGGAAAAGGTTTAAAGAAAGGCCTGATTCAAAAAGGCATAAAATGAGTGGTGCCCTCAGGGTAAGAGCCCACCCAGTAAGCATCCAATTTATGAAAAACTTTAGCAGCAAAGGAAGCCATCAACAACAGAAAGTTTACGCAAATATGATTCAAGGAATAGGCCAGGTTCCAGCCCCAGCAAGCAGAAGTTGTCAGCTTTTGCTGGCTATGAAGTTCTCGCTGTAGAGATAAGAAGGATACAAGAACTGGGTAATGGAATCTCCCTCTAAGGTTACAGGAAGCTGCCAAGACCAGAAGTGTGTGGCCAGGAGTGGAGGCCAGGAAAGGCAATTGCATGAAGCTGTGAAGGTGAAGTCGGATTTACATTGGAGACCTTATGATGTTGGAGATCTTAGTGCCATGGGATGCCTGCCAAGGAGAGCTGCTAATGGGGTGTGTTGCAGTCAGCAAAGCAGTTTTTCCTCTGCTAGGTTACAGACTTGATTTGGGTCCAGTACTTTCTTACAGTGCTCTCTTTCCTCTGTTTTGGAATGGTAATGTGTGTTATTCTGTGCAATTGTTTACTGGAAGTATATGATATACTTCCTGATTTTGCTTTTACATGGGGCTACAGATAAGATATTGCCTTGTCTCAGAGGAGACTCTGTACTTTGAAACTGTCTTAAGACTATAAAGTGAGTATGGGAACTTCTGAAGTTAGAGAAAATGCTTTTTGCATTAACATATGGCTACAAGCCTATGGGTGCCTGGGAGTGTGTAGTAGGATGACTTGAAGGAAAATGACTGTCTTGGTACTCAGTGGAACTCTTTGGGAAGGGTTAGGAAGTGTGGCCTTGTTGGAGGTTTCAAAGGCCCATGCCAGAGCCAGTCTCTCCCTCTCCCCTCTCTGTACCTGCTGCCTGCTGATCCGAATATAATGCTCCAGCACCATGCCTGTCTCATTTCCACCATGATGATCATGGACTGGCAATCTGAACCTGTAAGAAGTATCTTTCTTTGTAAGTTGACTTGGTCATCATGTCTTTTGACAGCAATAGAACTGTATTTAGGACAAATGGTTATGGTTTAGTAGTAATGTATTAGTGTGTCAAGTTGACAAATAGTCAGTTACCCTCTTTGTTTTTAGGTCAACTTATCACACACCACAGTTATCTAGGAAGAGGAATCTGGATTGAGAAAATATCTATATGATTGCCTGCAGACAAATCTACAGGGCATTTCTGTAGTAATGACTGATGTGGAATTTCCAGCATGAGGAGGAAGCCAGTAGGCAACATTCTTTACTGGCCTCTGCTTCAGTTCCAGCTTCTGGGTTCTTGTGGGCCTGTTCCAAAGAAAGTTAAACTCTTTCTCCCTTAAATCTATATAAAAATAGGGGAAACATTAATTTTTCTCTCCCCAATTTGGTCACACTTAGTAATTTCTGTTTTCCAATTTCTTTTGGAATATGAGGAAAGTAAGGGAGTAAGTTATGACTCTAGGTGGCTAGTAAGAGAGTCGCTGGGTTCAAGACAGGTAGATGGTTAAGGTGGATAGATGACTTGTAATAAAAACAATGCCTTTGGGGTACAGCCAATCACAGATGAAACCTAGTTGATAACCCTAAATGTTTTAACAGTGAAACAGAAAAAAAAAAAAATCTCTATAGAGCTGCATTTTCAGGCACCAGCTTATTGGGACAGCATGTTTTTATCCGTTTGCTGTACTTTAGAGTTGTGAATTTTCTCCTGAATATGTCTTGGCAGTGATGACTTGTAGGAGTTAACTGCATCAGTATTTGGAACCTGAAACAATGAAATAATTATTGATTTGAAAGTAAGACATCTGGATTTTTTCAGAGTGTGAGTTAATTAGGGAGACTGTTTTTCACTCTAATGTATCCCCTTGTTTGTATTTTGTTCTTTCATTCCTAGCATCTACCCCACCCTCCTCCTGACAGGCTCTATTCCCAGTTTTCCAGATCTCATGGGAAGTGTTCTTTTATGCCTTCATCATCATCATTTACTATCTGGTGAGCCATTGTCATTGTCATTATCAACAAGAGCCAAATAACCCTGGGGCTCAGGAATTACAGAGAAAATAAATAATTCTCTTTGATGAGGGGTAACTAGTCTTCTTGCTCTCCCTTGCTATACAATGCCCACAAATTATCCAAAATATCAGTTAATGTTTGCTCATCTGCCTTCGGGGCCTTTCTGGCAAGGCCACTCTGGACAGAGTGTTACATTTGTTTTTGTAAATTGCCTCATTAGAATATTATACATCCCCATAGAGAAATGTTTTTGATATATACATCCCTTACAATTTTAGCCCTAAGATTACATATTTGGCTGATTCTGGTTCATTAAAACCCTCTCAGATTTTCACACCTGGGAAATTTGGAAAGAGCAGAAAGGAGTCATCCAAAATCAACACTATGCCTGAATTCCTCTTTTAAGAGGCCGATGGAAAATGCAAACAAAAGCCGCTTTCAATAAGTGAACAAAAGAATAATTATGGTTGAAATAACTTCTTTCTATAACCTTCATCTTTCATGTGAAAAGATAATATTGTTTCCTTAAATAGCATGTATATTAAAAACAGGAACATCCGAAGCTTATGAAAGGAAGCTTATTTTTTAAAACAAATTTGAACATAGCAATACTGTTATCAGCGCCTGGTTATCAGACTACCAGCTGCCTCTATCAAGCAAACCAGGAAGGAGAGAACAACTGCTGGAGGAGATACTTTTGTTCCAGCCCTAATTTGAGAAAATGGAATAGAGACCATATGCCCTGTAGAAAAGGAATCCCCATTTTGAAAGGGAAAGGTCGTTCAAGAAATCGTTATGTTACAATAGATGGGGAAATTCCTGTTTCATGTGCTCTGCTCTCTAGTCAGAATTCCTTAAAGGGCAGAGATGTCCTAATTCTTCTGTTTTCAGGCCCTTGTTCATTCTGCGTCCCTATCAGTAGACTAAAGGGTAAAGGAAGGCTGTCCCATCAGTGAGGGAGCAAGTATAAAGGATTAGTTTATAAATGAGTAATGGAGACTGGTGAGTCTTTGAGGGCTTTGGTTACTTCCTGGTTCTCTCTCAACTGAGGGAAATTATTACTTCATAATATGATCCCTCTCCTTTATAAATTCATTTTCAACTTTTCTGTAATCTTTAGTCTGTTCTTTTTTTGGCAAACAATAATTAAATCTTTATTTATTTTTTTATAAATTAAACAGCTTTATTTTAAAAAATAAAGATTAATGTACAGACTTTAAGCATTTTTGCATAAAAGTAAATGAATACATTTTTGTCAGTACTTGATTTTATTAAAGGTTTGATAGTATGCATTAAATCGTACTAGTTACAATGAGCATAAAGTACATGTAAAACAAGATATAACCTAGAAATAGTCAACATTTTCTTGGTGTGTAAAGATTAAGCATAATGGTTTTTCATTTTCTTTTTTTCTTTTTCTTTTTGGCCTTTGTTTTTTTCTTGAACTTCATATAGTCTGTGTTTCTAGGATGTTCAGAGATTTTTGGGAATAGTATCCAATTATCAGTGACTGCATATTGTGTCTGTTCTTTTGTGACTGGGTTACCTCACTCAGGATGTTATTCTCTAGCTGCATCCATTTTCTTAAGAATTTCATAAAGTCATTGTTTCTGATAGCTGAGTAGTACTCCATTGTGTAAATGTACCACAATTTTTGAATCCATTCATCTAGTGAAGGACATCTGGATTCTTTCCAGCTTCTGGCTATTATAAATAGGGCTGCTATGAACATTGTGGTGCATGTGACTTTGTTGTATGTTGGAGCTTCTCTGGGGTGTATGCCCAGAAGTGAAATAACTGAGTCTTCAGGTAGTACTATGTCCAATTTTCTGAGGAATCACCAACTGATTTCCAGAGTGGTTGTACCAGTTTACGACCCCACCAACAGCGGAGAAGAGTTCCTCTTTCTCCGCATCCTCACCAGCATCTGCTGTCATCTGAAATTTGATCATAGCCATTCTGGTTGGTGTGAAGTGGAATCTCAGGGTTGTTTTGATTTGCATTTCTCTGATGGCTAATGATGTCGAGCACTTGCTTAGATGCTTCTCAGCCATTCAGTATTCCTCAATTGAGGACTTTTTGTTTAGCTCTGTACCCCATATTTTAAATAGAGTTGTTTGTGTTTAACTTCTTGAGTTCTTTGTATACCTTGGATATTAGGCCTCTTTCTGATGTGGGGTTGGTAAAGCTCTTTTCCCAATGTCTTGGCTGCGGTTTTTTTTTTTTTTTTTTTTTTTTTTTTTTTCTTGACAGTGTCCTTAGCCTTACAGAAACTTTGCAATCTCATAAAGTCCCATTTGCTGATATTTAACCTTAGAGCATGAGCCATTGGTATTCTGTTAAGAAAATTTTCTCCTGTGCCTATATGTTCTAAGGTTTTCCCCTACTTTCTCTTCTAATAATTTCAGTGTACCTGGTTTAATGTGGAGATCTTTGATCACTTGCACTTGAGCTTTATACTAGGAGATAAGAAAGGGTCTATTTTCATTCTTCTGCATACTGAGTGCCAGTTGGACCAACACCATTTGTTGAAGAGGCTGTCCTTTTTCCATTGAATGTTTACAGCTCCTTTGTCAAAAATCAAGTGACCATACATGTGAGGGCTCATTTCTGGATCTTCTATTTTATTCCATTGATCCATGTGCCTATCTCTGTACCAGTACCATGTATATTTTAGTACAATTGCCTTGTAATATAGCTTGAGGTCAGGGATAGTGATTCCCTCAGATGTTTTCCTGTTGTTGACGATGGATTTCACTATTCTAGATCTTTTGTTATTCCAGATGAAACTGCACATTTCTCTTTCCATCTCTATGAAGAATTGGGTTGGAATTTTGATGGGGATTGCACTGAATGTGTAGATTGCTTTTGGTAAGATGGCCATTTTTGCAATGTTGATCCTTCCAATCCATGAGCATGGGAGATCTTTCCATTTTCTGAGATCTTCCTTGATTTCCTTCTTTAGAGATTTGAAGTTCTTGTCATACAGGTCCTTGACTTGCTTAGAGTCACACTCAGGTATTTCATAGTTTTTGTGACTCTTGTGAAGGGTATCTTTTCCCTAATTTCTTGCTCCATGTGTTTGTCCTTTGAATATAGGAAGGCTACTGATTAGTTTGAGTTAATATTATATCCAGCCACTTTGTTGACCTTGTTTATCAGCTGTAGAAGTTCTCGGGTGGAATTTTTTGGGTCACTTAAGTACACTATCATGTCATCTTCAAAAAGTGATGTTTTTACTTCTTCCTTTCCAATTTGTATCCCTTTGATTTCCTTTTGCTGTCTAATTGCTCAGGCCAGGACTTCCAGTACTATGTTGAATAGGTAGGCGGAGAGTGGGCAGCCTTGTGTAGTCCCTGATTTTAGTGGGATTGCTTCAAGTTTCTCACCATTAATTTTGATGTTGGCTATTGGTTTGCTGTATATTGCTTTTATTATGTTTAGGTATGGGCCTTGGATTCCTGTTCTTTCCACGACTTTTCAAATGAAGGGGTATTGAATTTTGAAATATGCTTTCTCAGGATCTAGTGAGATGACCATGTGTTTTTTTTTTTTTTTCCACTTTGGGTTTGTTTATATGGTGGACTACATTGATGGATTTCTGTATATTAAGTCATCCCTTCATCCCAGGGATGAAGCCTACTTGATCATGGTGAATGTTCGTTTTGATGTGTTCTTGGATTCGGTTTGCAAGGATTTTGTTGAGTATTTTTGCATCAATGTTCATAAGTGAGATTGTTCTGAAGTTCTCTTTTCTTGTAGGATCTTTGTGTGGTTTAGGAATGAGGGTTATCGTGGCCTCAATAAAATGAGTTAGGTAGTGTTCCATCTGACTCTATTTTGTGGAATAGTTTGGAGAGTATTGGTATCAGGTCATCAATAAATGTCTGATAGAATTCTGCATTGAACCCATTTGGACCTGGGCTTTTTTTTGGTTGGGAGTCTTTTGATGACTGCTTCTATTTCTTTAGGTGTTATGGGATTATTTCGATGGTTTACCTGGTCCTGGTTTAACTTTAGTATCTGGTCTCTATTTAGGAATTCATCCATTTCCTCCAGATTTTTCAGCTTTGTTGAGCATAGGCTTTTGTAGTAGGATCTGATGATTTCTTGAATTTCCTCAGTTTCAGTTGTTATGTCTCCACTTTCATTTCTGATTTTGTTAATTTGGATACTCTCTCTTTGTCCTCTAGTTAGTCTGGCTAAGGGTTTATCAATCTTGTTAATTTTCTCAAAGAACCAGCTCTTGGTTTTGTTGATTCTTTGTATGGTTCTTTATGTTTCTATTTGGTCAATTTCTGCTCTGAGTTTCATTATTTCTTGCCGTCTACTCCTCTTGGGTTTATCTTTTTCCTTTCGTTCTAGAGCTTTCAACTGTGCTGTCAAGTTTCTAGTGTATGCTCTCTCCAGTTTCTTTTTGGAAGCACTCAGAGCTATGAGTTTTCCTCTCAGTACTGCTTTCATTGAATCCCATAGGTTTGGGTATGTTGTGTTTTCGTTTTCAATAAATTTTACAAAATCCTTTCTTTTTTCTTCATTTCTCCTTTGACCATGCTATCATTTAATAGAGCATTGTTTAGTTTCCAAATGTATATGGGCTTTTTGTTGTCTTTGTTGTTATTAAAGACCAGCCTTAGTCCATGTTGATCTGATAGGATGTATGGGAGTCTTTCAATCTTCTTATATCTATTGAGGCTTTTTTGTGACCGAGTATATGGACAGTTTTGGAGAAGGTGCCATGAGGTGCTGAGAAGAAGGTCTATTCTTTTGTTTTATGATGAAGTTCTGTGCCTCTTAGTTGATATTCTTTGCCCTTTTCTATTCCTATTATCCTTAGGTTTGGTCTTCTCATTTTGTCCTATATCTCCTGGACATTTTGGGTTAGGAGCTTTTTGGCTTTTGCATCTTCTCTGACTGTTTTGTCTATGTTTGCTCCCCTGATCCAATGGGGAGGGCGTGTTTCCGCCTGCTTGGCCCAAACTTCTCTGTTCCCTGGCTACTCACAGCGCAGTCTCACCAGGCCTGCGTCTCTCGATTTCTGCTGTTCCTAGTGGCAGATGGCCTGAGCACCTGTTGTGCAGGCACAGGCCTGAAGGGTGGAAACTGATTCCCTATAGTAGAGTTCCTGCTCCCCTGAACCAATGGGGGGGTGCTTTCCGGGTGCTCGGTCCTGACCTCTCTGTGTCCCGGCTACTCGCAGCACAGTCTCACCAGGCCTGTGTCCCTCCTTTAGTCTGTTCTTTTACAACAATGCTTGAAAATCTTAGATTTTTCTTTTTCTTTGAAAACAAAATATGATGTATCTAAAAGATAGTCGACTGGTACAAGGAAGTAGTTCCTTAAGAAAAAAGACAGAGTATTTATAACATGCTCTGGACCTGGAGAGATGTTAAGAATTTGGGCTGCTGTACCAGAGGTCCTATGTTCAATATCCAGTACATACATGGCTGCTCACAAGTGTTTGTAACTGCAGTCCCAGAGGGTCCAAGACCCTCTTCTGACCTCTGAGGGCACTGCATGGGTGCTGTGCATGAACATACATGTAGGCAAATCATCCATACACATAGCATAAAAATTAAATCTCAAAACAAATGTTCAGAAAAGGAAACAACTGATCATTATTAAGGAAAGTCTCTAAAAGGAACCTTGCCTTCTACTGAACATTCTGCATAGATTCTTAACTACTTAGAACTTGAATGATATGCAGAGGTTGGAATATTGCAAGTCAAAGCCAAATTGGATCATCTTTTTCCCTCTTCAGAAACAATTTATTTTCCTCTTCAGTACCAGGCTTAACATCTTTGTGACCATTAGGTAAATCCTTTGAAATGTACAAATGGTCCTAGCTTTTAACCAACCAAAGGGCTAAGATTGTTGTCAGTAGCATCTGAGGCTCACAGAAGAGTTCTCCTGATTTGTTGTAACTTATCTGCCTAATGCCATCACTATGGTATCTGAAAGTGCCTTGAATAATGATGTTCTTCCTTCTGTTACCACAGACACATCATAAAACTGTTATCACCTTGGAACATAACATTTGGGGTATGAAGTCTGCTCCTGGGACAAGGTCACTCACATTAGGCTCCATAATAGAATATCTCTCAGGGATACACTTTGAGGTGGCAGTTGTGGGGTTTTTGCATCTACAGTAGATTTAAAAAGGGAAAAAGTAAAAGTAGGCATCGAGTCAGAAAAATGTTCATTGAGGTGTTATATCTAGAAGAATTAAATATTAGATCTATGGGGTTTGGGGATAATTACTAAGGTCCCCCAAAGAGCATATGCTAATGTGTCTCTGACCCCAGCTTTTCAGTAACAACATGGATACTATCCTAAGAGCTCAAAAACACCAAGTTTATTATCCTATGAACTTCAAAATGTTCAAAGAACTTTCCAGTCAGAAATTCCAGTCAGAAATTCATTGTCATCCAGATGAGGCTAGCATCTAGGTTAGACATCTGAAGAACACAAGCAAAGAGTGTAAACAAAGACTAATAGAAAAGGCAGCAGGACACTGAAGGACAGCTACCCAAATGCCATATAGTTTTCCCAGAGCTAATCCTGCTCACATAGGTCTCTTGAGAGTCACAATTACCTCCAAAATGGTGACGATCGTGGATAAATATAGGACCTGTCATCCATAAAGAGGTGTACACACTAGCACAGTAATAAGAGTTCGCTTCAGTGTCTTCTAAGAGTCAACCCCAATTCCCAGCAGACACATTACTTTCCTCTCTTCATTATGCTGATTATTATAAAGACCCAATACTGATATTGTGTAGTAGTGTGTAGTGATGTGTTCAAGGGTATACTTGGAATTTAATAGTGAGTATGCAAGAATGCAGGGTATATTAGGGGAAGCGTTTACTAGAGATATTGAGGAAGATGAAGAAAAGAGGAAATAGTGGTAAAGATTAGAGTTTCTAGTACTGGGGAGAAATCAAGAGTGGAGGACAAAAAACAGGAGTCAAGTGTGAAAAGTTTTATTTGAAAATGCATGCTGATAAATAATCTTTAAGATAACATAATTGATAAACGGTGAGAGGTCTTTGGCTTAAGTAGTATAAACTGGCTCTTGAACCAAATGGGACAGCCCCCACAAGGACGTCTTGAGTTGTCTAGCAAAACCCAGTTATATGGGGGAAGAGAACCATTCCTAAGGTATCTTCTGTGGGGAGGGTGATAGAAACAGAAAAGAAGAAGGAAGAGGTGAAGATATTCTTCAGGTCTTAGCTCTACAGTTGAAGGGCTTATCAGTGAGGTGTTTCTTGCTTGAATAAATAATTGTAACTTTGTTATCAAGCAATAGTAGAAAACATATGCAACTCCTATTCTGCACATGAATTCCAGTAGAACTTCCAAAAAGTTAAAGAGAAAAACAGGATAAATAGTAACATTATCAAACTAGGAAGAATAGAAGAAATGGCAGGAAAATGCAAGAAATAACAGGCACATTAAAAAGAAATAAAGCCAAATGAGGAGAAGCACCCATGTGCTTTAACAAAGGAGATGATTCAGTAACAATATCATTTGACAGAAAACATGTACATACCCAAACTACAAAATAAATGTAGGGTAGTCTTAGAAAAATCAACCTGATAGTATCAGGACATCATCTAAAAAAAAAAGAAAAAGAAGATGGAAAACTTCTAGGTATTCAGGAGTGTAGCAAACTGCAGAGCTGGAGAGATCCCTGAGCTTCTCACTCAGCACAGTGTAACTACTGTAAATTATGACACAGACTTTGTTCTCTATTAAAGCATCTCTGCATCACGCCTATGAAATGCATGCCTACCAGTCTGACCTTATGCCTACCCACACCCATCCATCTTTTGTTGCTTTAGCTTCGCCTTGACAAGATTGGACGTAGGGCCCTGTGCAAGCTGGGGTGCATTTCTAGCTTGTTTCTGATATCTTTAAAATTGACTTGAGAAATACAAAATTCCCAACACTTAAAAATGACGAATTTAAGAAGCCAAATCTTTATTATCCTGAATTGATCATTATGTATTATATAACAAACAACGAATCACCACAATACACTATAGAGATTACAAATATTATGTATCAATTCAGCATCTATTATAATTAAGTCTTTGTGGTGTTGACACCAACATGATAAAATGATGGGAGAGAATGAAGGCTGAGTCTCTGTCACTGTCCATCTGTAGCTGTTTACCTCACATGTCAGAAGTGGATGACTAACTTAATAAGTGTCATCTGTGCTAGGCTTCAGATAATAGTAGCCTTCTGAGAACTGATTTTGGAGGAAACCCATCAGTTACAATCCTGTTTCTAATGGAAATTACTACAGACTAGCACAGTATGAGAAATAAAACAAACCATAAATTAACTTTATGAAAACAGTTTGTGAATTAGTGGCTGTCTGGGAAGATTTGTATTTAATCCCATGTGAAAGGGATATGATGCTGCCTTTGTGATAGACATGGCTCTTGGTAACTACAATTGCTTTCTTTTCATTATCACAGTTCTATGAAAACCACCCTAAAGAGTTCTCTCAAGTGGCCAAACAATTTTGGTACTTGTAGCAGTGCAAACAAATTGGAGTCAGCACCTTGTAGTCATGACTACAGTCATAGGCAGTTCTGGTAACTATTACAAGGCTTTGCTGAAGAATTTGTTCTGAGTTTTCCTTAATATTTATAAACCAAATTGGGGCTAGCAGGTCTCTCTAAAGCAGAAAAGAAAGCTAACAGGAAGTCTCTGTCACATAACAATTTATTTACTCATTGCAGTAATTATGGAGAACATATATAAGTGTGCATTGTGTCCACAGTGTACAGGAGGAAACATACTCTGGCAAGGTCACACAATCTTACTTTTCTTGCATCAAGTAAAGAGTGATATAAATCTCTTTAAAAAGTTTATTCATTCACAAATATAGTTATGAGCTGATACATTAAAAGAAACTTTGTTTCATTTTCAAAAGGTACACATCCAAAGAAACCAGCTTCCAAATTGGGAAACAGCCTTGCCAACATCTCTGCAGCTATCCCACAGCATCTTTTTACTTTGCTGATGTCCAGCACTTCTTTGCACCAGAGGAGTTGGGTTGCATTAGCCTTTGTTTCTGACCTTTATAGAAACAGACTCATCGAGCACACTTTCTGTCTGGCTTCTTTCTCTTGCTGTTGTACTTAGGTAGTTGATTAGTTCAATTACAGGTGAGTGAGCTTGCTCATTCTTACTCTGTACATCTCAGGGCTAATATTTCACAATTTGAATATTATTCTATTAATGAACATTTAATTTTCAGTGTTCAACTATTATGAATGGTACCACCATGAGCATTCTTGTACATGCATGTTTCTAAATGCACAAATGTAAACTTTTCTGTTGGATAAACACTTATGAGCATAATTCTGATATCATAAAATCTTGAATCCTTGATGTTAGTTTTTATTTACAAATTTTTCCAAAATTACTCAGTGGCTGTATATGGAATTCTCATGCCCCATGTTCATGTGAAGAAAGGCAGATTTTAAAATTGGATTTCAGGCCCTGGTTAATACCAGTGTTCTGTTCTTTTCATTTAAACTTTATGTAAAATTAATAACTTGAAAATGATTTTCTTTTATAAATTCCACGATTCTTTCTAAGATTTTAATTCTTTGTTCATTACACGAGTTTTCTTTTTCATACAGGAAAATATATCTGTGCTGAACAGAATGTAGCAAAGTTAACAGTGTGTCAGAAGCCTCAAGCAAATATTCCTCTTCACTTAGCCCAGCCTGTTCGATTTTTTCTGCATGGGTAAAAAGAATAGCAGTGTAATTCTTCCAAGAATCTCCCAGAAGTTCCTGAAAGAAAGAGAAATTAAATGACTATTTGCCTTGGACCCTATTCTTCAAAAATGAGCAAAGCCATTACTAAAAACCAGTGTCATTAGCCAACAGAGCCATGTGTCATGATATTTCTGAAAGCTGATATCTGAAATGGGAAGCGACTGTGAGCTCAAGTGTTGTTAGCACATTGAGGAAGATGGATGGGGTTTCCGAACAACAACAAAAAGGCTGTGGTTCTCTCTTTTACTTTACTGTCATAATTGATATGCAAAGACTTAGTGCCACAGAGCATCTGGCTACAGTGAATGTGGTATGGCCAGCACTCCATGATCACTTATACTTTCTCCACAGTGAGATCCTGTTAGAACCACCCAATTCCTTTAATTGGTGGTACCATGAGGAAGGCTACGGAATCTTTTTATTTGTATTTTTTCATTTTTTGGATCTTATACTATCACCACTAAAATATCCACTAAGGGATTAAAATGACATAATCTGGCTATGCTTTATTGATTAACCAGATGACAAGTAACGGAAAAGCTAAGATCAAAATCTATTTGGTGAGTTGGAACAGCTACACAAGATTACTGTAATCCTTGTGTTCCTCTTGCCATATGCCTGGAGTCAAAGGCAATTTATCAAATCGAGTCTTCTAATGTGTTGAAGACGGTTGTCCCTTTGTTTAGTGATATGTGCAAGTTGGTTGTGCAATAAATTCTTCCTTGATGAGTGAAAATTAGCTGATAGAAAGCAGAAGCCATGGCATATGGCATATTGTTCATGCAATGCAAAAGGCATCTAGGAGTAACCATTTAACTCTCGATGTTTCCAGACTTATAAGAAATCATGACCAAATGACAGTAAAGTAACATTTTCTTCCTTCTGTGTGTGCCTATGGCTGAAATACTTACAAAGGTGTTGCTGGTCCATAACATGTTTTAAAATACAAAATGTCTATGCATGAATATAAGAGAGTTAGCAAGAACTTCTAGTAATCAGAAGCAAGCAAGCAAACATGAAGAGCTGGTGTCAGATATTAAGCTTTTTAGGAGGCCAGTCTCTTTTCATCTCCTACATCTTCCCTCCCCCCTCATTTCAGTTTGATTTGGTTTGGTTTGAGTCCTTTGAGGTAGATTCTTACTCTGTTCCCCAAGTTGACCTCAAACATATCAACCCTGCTTTTGCCTCCCTAGTGCTGGGTTAGACGCAGGCACCTGACATGCTTGACCATGCATAACTTTTTAATGCTCAACATGAGTCTTTACCATAATTATTCTTCTTGTTGTGGCATCAAAATTTACACATGAAGAGGTTGAATTATATTGTAGTCATGTTTTTTTATTGGAATAGTCTGTGAAGCTATGTTTCAATATATATAACAAATATATGGTTGTTATTTATTGTGTCAAGAGAAGAAAAGAGTGGGAGAGAAGGAATAAAGGTGGGGAAGAAAGAGTAGCATCGGAACAAGTATGTCAAATATGAAAAGACTCACGAGAACTCTGAGACATGGACTTTAAGTCAGAGATAGCAATGACCATGACTGCTAATTACAACCATGAAAGCAGCCAGACTCTCACCCAAGCCATTTATTTAGGCATAAGTTACTGAAAATTAGCCGTGATTTCTTTGAAGGTCCATTCTCTGTGTCTGCGTTATCACGAGAATGCTTCTTCAGGACATTGAGAATTTCCAACAATACCTGCTAAATATTTGGAATTTGATCCTCCTGATTGAGCCAAATAGCAGGCTCAGTTAAGCTAGGTTTTAGGGTTCAGTTCTGAATTTTATTTTCTGGGACAAAGGCCTGTACTTCTGGGTTCAACAGCTCACAGTGGTGGATTTCTCACAGACTGTCCTTTCCCTCTGCATTTGGGGCAAATCTCTGCAGAGCTGATTTCAGCTGTTTGTCCTTACCTATTTGGAATTTGTCTACTTACACCACAGAATCACAAGTTCCTCTGAAATGTCCCATTCTAAGAAAAAATTAAACTGTGTCTCTCCCCTAGTTCATATGCCAAGTCCTAATCACCCTGTTCCTTAGAACGTGATCTTAGTTGGAAAAAGTTTTATAAAGATGTGATTAACTTAAAGTCATTAGGTTTACTCCTGATCTAAATTGATTAATGTTTGTGTAAAACAGAAAATTTGAACAGAGACATAAATATAAGGAAATGGTGCGTGTCCTGAAATAGTCATGTGCAGCCAGGAGAAGGCTGGGCCACACCGTTTGCCCCCAGCTCTCAGAAGAAACAAACCTTTCCAATTCTGTGATTCCAGGCTTCTGACTTCAAGGGCCAAGAGACAATACATATTTATTATTTACTACCAAAGAATTAACATGGCCCTACAAGATGTCCTAGCGAATAAAAAGTACTGACACTTGAGCCTGTATGTCTGAGTAACAGAAAAGGCTCCTTAGGAGAAACAGTGTTCTCATCAAGTGTTCTGGCCTGGGTAGATACCTAATGTCCCAGCTCAGTTGTGCCAAGGAACTACCTCATGAGAGGTAGACATGCTAAAAAGATAGGTGCAATAATTTTTTCCTTTAATGAGATACTGTGCTTTTCTTTCCCAGAATCCCCCCAGAATCTTTCTATGTCTTTTGGAAAGTATGCTCTAACACTATGACTTTCCCCAGAATTTGGGGTTCTCTTACTTATTACTGATCCCTCCCTATCATATTGCTGTTTTCCCACCACATGTCTGACTTCCACACCTGCTTAAAGAGCAAAGGGTATATAGCTTTTTCCTTCTCTCATTGTTGCTCTCCTCCAAACAGCTGCTGAGATTTTCAGCTTTCCCACTCTGATTAATATTTTTAACCAATAAAATTGTCCTTGAGCTTTCATTTGAGCCCATTCTTAGATTATTTTTTGGAGATAAGAACCCCATAAAGGGGCCTGAATTTCCCCTGTTTCATCAGGCAACTACGGAATCCCCCAAATTCCAGTATCATCATGACCTAAATTAGGTTCTTAGAATCCACATGAAAGCCAATTCTAGTTGTCCTCTGACCTCCATACTTATGCTGTGGATACACACACACACACACACACACACACACACACACACACTGTACAATGATAGATAAGAAAGTTTTAAAAAGAAATAATGATGGAAGAGTAGAAATCATATGACATTGCAGTTTTATTTCCACCCAGATCCAGCTTCTGATCATATCTGATAGTTTCTCACTTTAGAGCCTCATCCTACCACTCCTGGGACACACTAATTGTCATACTAAAATATTTTTGTACAAGTTGGGAGAACTGGTGTTCTTAGCCCTTGAGCACCACCAAACCTACCATCCTGATAGCTCTCAGTAGACCATACTTGCTATTAAATATTTCTGAATAATAGTCCATTCTAAAATACTGTTTTGTATAGTATCTGTTGTGGTAAATAGTAAAAAGTGGCTTAACCTTTTATTCTATGCTTTGCTGGCTCCTGCGGGGCCATCTGGCACTACTGGGATCTCTAACTTGGTGCTTTATGCCATCTCTAAGTACTCCGACGCAGTTCACTCCCTTGCCCCTGCTGCTTCTGTCCCGGGTGGATATGGGGAACAGTGTTGCATTTACACACTGTTCTCCACAGCCCAGTACAAACATGACTCCCATCCATTAACTTATCAAACAGGTTTATATGCTAAATTTTTAATCCACAAACCTGCTACACAATAAGCTTACAACCAGTAGACAAAAATACAAACTGCCCATCCAGAAAAGATAAATTAGACTCATAGAAAACCTTAGAAATAATCATAACAAGCTCATCAAGCTAGAGATGCACCAAGAGACACATACACACCGGCTTCCATGTTGCCTCCCATATCTTCTCCTCCTCTGTTAATCTCTGCCTACCACCTCTTTTGCTCCTCCAGCCTCTTTTCTTGCTTACCTCTCCACTGTACAATCATGTATCACCTTAACATAAACCTACAAATATCACTTAGAACAATGCTTTTCTTACTAAGCTAATACTTTCAAAAGTAAGCAATGTAACTCTCTTAGTTCCTGGTTTTCTTGAACAACATGCTTCCCTGTTTTTTTTTTTTTTTTTTTTTTTTGCTTTTTTCTCCCTTTAGGTGTTTCTGATACTCCAAAGTTATCTCATTCAGGATAAATGTGTAGAAGCACTAAGTGCCCTACCACTCATGGGCCCATGTGTTCAGCCACTGGGAAGTTTTACAAACTGATAACTTTTTATGAAAGAATACTTACTTCTTAAACTATGAGAGAAATTGCACTTTTGAACTACTGCCCAAACCAGAAAAGAATGGCGGATTCACTTGATAATCTTTAGATTTGTCTTTGGCCAGGAAATAGTTGAATGTTTGAACATAGTGTCCATTGGTGATAGTCACCATATTAGTGGCCAAACATGTTCTCTGGGGACCCAGAGACTGAACAATCACAGCTGATCGATGTCTCAAAAGAAATTAAAGAGCAAACCAAGTAAAAGTAATTTATCTGGTGATAATAATTTAAATATAGTACTAAGCTGACAGGAAGTGCTACAACCACGGATTGTCTGGTTTCATGGTGCTAGTGGGTAGAAGGCCATCCCGTTCTTTTGGGACAGTGAGTTAGGATATAAACTTTGTTTTCCAGGAATTGTTCATTTTCTCAGGACCTCACCAGCCCTGCCCCATTTGTTTGTGGTTGATGAAATCATAGCATCTGGACCTTTTAGGGAGAAACTTTAGAAAAAAGCCAACAATTACATCAGCTGAGAAAAAAGTTATCAAGGAACAGGAAAATAATAAAGATCATCCGTGTGTGTGTGTGTGTGTGTGTGTGTGTGTGTGTGTGTGTGAGTGTGTGTGTGTGTGGTATCTCCTTACTCTCATTTCACTTAAATTACCAATTTTTTTCCAGAGTCAAAATTTAGTGATAATATTTTAAGTCAGATTTAGGGAATATTCAACATTAGAAAGCATCTATGCCAAATTGCCTCATTTTAAATATGAGAGTATTAAGGCCTTGTGGCTTAATTAAGTGGCTCAATTGGAAGTCACTTGACTGATTACTGCCAGGCTTGGGCCTTTAAGAAAGCTTCCCTCACTGCCAAAGCCTTGGCTAATATTAGTATAAAATGATAATCCCCATAGCTAGACACTTATGGTGCACTTATGATGCGACAGTGTCTCAAAGGATTTACTACTGCCAGGCTAATGCCAACATGCAAAAAGAAATGGATTAAGTAGCTACTTTCAACACATACTACTTCTAATGAAGTTCAGAGAAGTTCCTTGCCCAAGGTCATGATACAAACAAATAGCTAGGAAGGAGCCTGAATTCGGGTGTATATAACAGACACCATGTTCTTTATATATGTAAGAAGCCATACCTTGCTGTGGTTCACTTGAATGAGTGAGCATCTCAGTTCAGAAGAGAAGCAGTTAGTACACAGCTGCATGGCCATTCTCAGAGGCTCTCCTATAAGATAAGCTCAGTGCAAAGCGCATCAGATACACTAACACTAGTGTGTAGAAGTTTCTAATATCAATAAAATCAGCACCTTTTGTGACTGTGAATTGAAAACCAGAAAAGTCTAGGCTTGTCTTTGAATAAGTTCCAACTGCTAAATAGGTCCATGAGGTTTGTCAATTACATGCAGGATCATCACTGGTCTTTGTGAGCCTATTGTAATATGAGCACCTACTTACACTATCAACCGCTGAGTTATTGATTCTAAGGCAAAAATAATTTCTTAAGCCTGCTCCTTCACAGTAATTATACTTTCTGTGATTGATGTACAAAAAAATTTTAATTCTATTTATAGTTTCAGTTTCTAGAGCGACTTTCCCTCATGCAGACTCCTTATTGGAGGAATCTGTATTATGTCTTCTCTGATATATTTATGAATTTTCTTCTTAATGTTCACATAATATTTTCACCAAAACTCATGTGAGGCAATTCTTTCCCATTTTGGAGGATACAACTCACATCTCTAAATGATTATGGACCTAATATAAATAGGAAAATATCATTTGGAGGAATTGTCAGAGCTGGCAGCTTATGACTCCTCTGCAGAGTATTAAAGCATAAACCAGTTGACAACAGAAAAGCAAAGGAAAGATGAGACCAGTCCTTCCATGCCAGGACTCCTCCCTTACCGAGAAAGGAAAGGACAGTTACTACATTCTCCTTTTCAAGAAGGAAAAGAAATCCAGGATAAGCCTGGAACCCATGGACCTTAATAGTTCCATAGACATCTATGTTTGGTCCTGTCAAATATCAAGACACCTGGCATCTGTGCCTGATATGAGGGCACATATAACTGGCTGCCATGAGTAACCAAGGCACCTTCAGGAAGAATGTCATCAACCGTGTGCCTCAGAGGCCATTGTCAAAAAACAAGAGGCACTCCAAACAGGTCTGCAGGAACTTCCAGCACTTACGGGGATCTTCCGAGTATGAATAAGCTTTGTCTGCTGGTATTCAGGAAAAAAAAAGAGAATTATTCATTCTATTAAAAAAATCCTGAACAGGATCTGAATTTTGTTTCTGCTCATCTCACGTTGGTCTTCAATCCCTGAGAAACACAATGACCTAAGGAAGACAGCTATGGAGAAAGCTATGAAGAGAGCATCTCGAAAGACAAGAGCCAAGTATGAATTAAATTACATTGTAGGAAAACAGTAGATTATAATGTTCTGTATGCTGACATTACATTTCAAAATGTATAATATTGTAATCCTTTTGGGTTCAGCATAGTGCCCTACAGGGAAGCAGGATCACACCTATGGAGAGAGTCAAGATGGCTTCTGAGAAGTAGTTGTTGGTGAATTTATTGAATTTATGTGTAAAGCAGCCTTAGAGAACATTACATATGTTCTTAAAATTATCCTGATATTTGGGTACAGGTTTCCTGACACTTAATTTCTAAGAGAAGTGCTTTGAAATACAAGTGTTATAGTCTGGGGAGCTGCATGGTCTCCTGAGATTTCACATTGTATGTTAATCGAAACCATCTTGTTTACTTACTGTTGACAACATGACTTGACTGTTTAGGAGTTGCACGATGCAGTTTCTGCTCTTGTCACCCTAACTTTTCCACTGTTTTTTTGTAATCACACACATGGTTTCCCCTAAGATTTTGAAAACATGCACAACTCCTTAGAAACAAATCTTGTGTTTGTCATTTTGGGCCAATGTTTTGTCTTCACCAGTGACCGGGGAAGTTATCATCTAAACTCAGTGACTAGAGCAGCTTCTGCTGGTGAGGCCAAGCAGTTAAACTTGGGTGAACCCTGTCTAGAGAATCAAGAGCTTGACCAGAATGGAGCAGGTCAATTAATGATTTTTCAGGAAGTGAATGTCATAGTCTACATGGGCCCCTTAATACGATGTTTCTGGGCAGTATAAATATATACTTTCTTTATTCCTCCTAACTGTGGACATGCAAAGACCCTCCTCCCTTACCCAGACCCTTTTGGACAAGTTTATTCCAAGGCCTTGTCTATGACGATACCATCCTCAGGTGGGATGTTGCCAGCAGAACTGTATCTTTGTATTACCTGAATCAACTGGACTGAGTTAGACGCTTCCTGTCCAAAGAAAGGCACATCAGCTCTCTGCACCAGCAGAGCAAGATGGAGACCATCTTGTCTGAAGTGCTGCGCCAAGGCTTTCTTCACTTCCTCTTTTATACATCTTGTGCTCAGCTTGCTGTGTGGATATCCTGGAGTGTCCAATACCTGTATCTGCAGGCTTATCTCTTGTCCCCCTCGACGCATGAAGCCATGGAGGTAGCAACTTCGGCCCAGGCTGCAATCTTTGGTGACAGAGCCTGGAGCAAAGCTGCTGTAGAAGTCAGCACTTCCCAAAAGAATGTTCCCAGCAGAACTTTTTCCACTCTGAGTTCTGCCAAAGACAGCTAAATTAATGATCATCTTGTTGGTGTCCATCATAGCTGTGGGTAAATGGGGGTACCACAAAGAGAGTTAGGTATCTATACTTACCCAACATAAAGCCTCTGCCCTGGCCTGGGATATTTTGTGTACAGTTGTCCCTTAGTGACTATGGAGGATGACTTACTGCCCGAGAATTACCAAAACCTGTTCATACTCAACCTACTTACATAAAATGGTGTCCTATATAACTTACACACAGCAGCCTTGATAATACTCTAAACCAATGGTTCTCGACCTTCCTAATTCTGTAACCCATTATGGTGACTCTCAACCATACATTATTTTGTTGTTACTTCATAACTATCATTTGCTACTGTCATAACGTTTAATGTAAGTAACTGAATATTCTCAAAATATTGACTACATACTCAGTCACAAAGCAAGTCACAACAGACACAACTGTCTGCTGGCAACAGACAGTTGAAATAGCCTCATGCATCCTCTCAGACTACCGTGGATTAAAGCTTGATATTAACAAGAACATAAGGAACAGAAAGCCTGCAGATTCATATCAACTGAACAACTCACTACTGAATGACTGTAGGATCGAGGCAGAAATAAAGAAATTAATGTCATTCTAGAATTCAATGAAAATGAATGCATCACATACCCAAACTTAGCAGACACAATAAAAGCACCGATAAGAGGAGAGTTCAAAGCCCTATGAGCATTCAGAAAGAAATTGGAAAGATCTCATGTTAGCACCTTAAAAGCACACCTGAAAGCTCTAAAACAAAACAAAGCAAATATGCCCAATAGGAATAGATGACAGGAAATAATCAAACTGAGGGCTGACATCAGCAAAATAGAGAAAAAAAACTAATACAAAGAACCAATGAAACAGAGTTGGTTCTTCACGAGCCTTAACAAGATAGACAAATATTTATTCAAACTTACTAAAAGACACAGAGAGAATATCCAAATTAACAAAGTCAGAAATTAAATGGGGGCCATAACAACAGAAACTGAAGCAATTCAAAGAATCTTTAGGTCAAACTCCCAAAACCTGTATTCCACAAAATTGGAAAATCTAAAGGAAATGTACAATTGTCTCAATCAATATCAGAAAGAAGTCGTTAAAAGCTTCTCAACCAATAAAAACCTAGGGCTATCTGGTTTTAAACACAGAATTTTACCAGACTTTCAAAGAAGAGCTAATACAACACTCCCTAAACTATTCCACAAAATAGAAACAGAAGTAACATAGCAAACTCATTCTATGAAGCCAGGGTCACCCTGATATATAACCCTCACAAAGATTCAACAAAGAGAACTTCAGATCAATTCCCTCTATGAACATTGATGCAAAAGTACTCTGTTAGATACTTGCAAACCAAATCCAAGAACACGTGAGAAAAGTCACATGATCATCATATCAGATGATAAAAAATCATCTGGCAAAATCCAACACCCCTTCATGTTAAAAGTTTCAGAGAAATCAGGGTTACAGGGCACATGTTAAAAGTATTAGAGAAATCAGGGTTAGAGGGCACATATCTAAACACAATCAAAGCAATATACAGTAAGCCAACAGCCAGCATCAAACTAAATGGAGAGAAACTTAAAGCAATTCCACTAAAAACAGAGATAAGACAAGGATGCCCACTCTTCCCCGATCTATTCCATATAGTACTTGAAGTTCTAATTAGAGCAATAAGATAACCAAAGGAGATTAAGTAGATACAAATTGGAAAGGAAGAAGTCAACGTATCACTATTACAGATGATATGGCACTATACATAAGCGACCCCAAAAATTCTAGCAGAAAAGTCTTACATCTGACAAACAACTTTAGCAAAGTGGCTGGACACAAGATAACTAAAAGAAAATCAATAGCCCCCCACCCCCGTATACAAATGACCATCAGGCTGAGAAAGAAATTAGAGAAATAATACTCTTCACAATAGCTGCAAATAATATACACTGTCTTGGGGTCACTAACCAAGGGAGAGAAAGACCTGCATGATACAAACTTCAGGACTTTGGAGGAGATTAAAGAAGAGGTCAGAAGATGAAAACCCCTCCGGTGCTCACTCGTCATTTTCATGGTTTTATAAGCAGAGTTACCAGCAAACTGTGCTTGTGATTTATAATTCTGTTACACGGTTTGATGTAACCCAGGCTTCTCTTGTTATCAAAGGCTTTTCAGGCCCGGATTTCCAGGTCTTATCATGAACGTTTTCAAGAAACCACACATATATAGGTAGCAGCTCATTCGACTGTGCCATGGCATCAAGGTGCCGTTCGTTTCTGTTCAGTCCTGATCACATATGTAATATATTTTAAATCCACTTACCCCCTTAGATCCTGGACCCGTATTCTTACAGACTTTCTTGGAACCGGTAAAGTTTATTCTTTGAAATGAACTTTGGTCTCCTGACTGTGTGGTACAAGCCGGGGACTGATACTGCCTCATTTTGTCTAGTTAATCTGTCACCAGACATCCTCTTTATATGTGATTAGCTGTCTTCTAGTCAGAGCCTACAGATGTTATCTGACAGGAGTATCCTTTTCGTCAATACTTCCTGAAACCTGTATTTCCAGAATTAAATTCTAAGGGTGTTTCTAATAAGTAGCAAGGTACCCAGAACAAAAGTATGAAACATTCTTAGTGACAGTCACAACTCCTCCATTTCAATTGATAAGCCTTATATCACTTCATGAAAAATGCCGGTGAACATACATGTGTATATAATTATTTGCAGACTATTTAAGAGTAACAAATTCACAAATTGAAATTGTTCTAAGAAAATTCTCTAGGTTATTTCCATATATTTGAAATGTATCATCTTAACCTGTAAAAATCTCTTATGTGCTTGAGAATGTGAAATTTCATAAGCCACTGCTGATGACATATTTAAGGTGCACAGTGAACTGTAAGTTGCCATTGGATAGTTTTTTTAATTAGTTTTGTTTTGATATTAAAAAAAAAATTCCCCGATTTGTCTTCCTCCTTATGTTATTGTATAGCCCACACTTTCCCGAACTCATTCGTCAAGTGTGAGATCCTGAAGCGTCTTTGTAGTTTCAGTCTAGCCCGTTCTTACAGCTCCCAAGAAGTCTATCAAGTAGTGCTTCTGTGAAGCCATTCTGGAGACAGCGGGGACTTCCTCTTCCCATGCGGGTCTGACAAAGCAGATGCTAATGGGATCTATCTTTCATGAGCACTGGTTCTCTTGAATGAAGCAGAAATCCCCCAGGTGGCAGTAGCAGCGTGTTCCCTCAGAAGGAATTTTCAACCAGAATTTAAGTTGCTGCCTCGAAGTGTAAACTGACATCTAGTCATCTACAGCAACATGTATTCACTGTGGAGTGGATTTTTTTTTTTTTAAGACTAGGAACTAGCAGGCCTTAGTTTCTGTGTTCCTTCATGGAATGCAGCTAGCATTCACAGACCCTAAGTTTTAAATCCCTCACCTTTGATTTGCTTAATACAATACACACACACACACACACACACACACACACACACACACACACATTACATATATGTATTTACTGAATACATAATATATATATTTATATATGAAAATTGGATGTTTATAAAAGGAAGGGGACTGTTCCCAAGCATAGCTATAAATGTCAGTGGATCTGCAGATGTTTAGATTCATTGTCTAATGCTATATTAGATTTAAAACTATTTTATGGATTTATAGGAGGAAATGTGACAAATATTAAACAAATTAACTAACAATATTATTGTTTTTCTTGCCTTGAATCAAGGTAAAAGAACAACTTGAACAAGAACCTTTTCACTGACTTTACTAAATATGCTGTCATAGGACTAAAAATGCATTATATGGCTCCAGGATGCATGTTAAAAAGCAAAAATGAACTACTCCAAGTTAAAAGAAATTAAAGTGGATTCTGAAAAAATTAGAAAAAAAGTCACGAAGCAATGCCAGCCAGCTGGTGGCTGAAGGGGGAGAGCCACACAAACAGATTAACACTAGAAGGAGAAGGGCCTGGGGCTTCTTCCTGAGATAGGATTTCAGCATTACAGCCTGGAAGAATCTCCTAAACCAGAAGATGGAAAGACAACTTCAGAGCCAAAAGGGCTAATGTTCGACTTTTAGTCCTTTGCATCTGTGGGGTGAAAAGCTTCTTGTTTTCACAGTTTCTTTATGTGATGGTTTTCCATTTTTATTTTTGTTTTGTTTTTGATTTCATTTTACCTGGTAGAAATTAAAGAAAGGTTTCAGGTCTATCTGTGCATTATTAGCTTAGGATAAGGACCACACAAGTTAGAGATGGCAGTAGGGCATGTGACAACTAAGTCACAGATGGGAGGTCTCTGCTGTAAGAATGTT
Organism: Micromys minutus; assembly: GCF_963924665.1. NCBI lineage: Eukaryota > Metazoa > Chordata > Mammalia > Rodentia > Muridae > Micromys > Micromys minutus. The sequence continues at coordinate 64,902,124 of NC_137973.1, read as the reverse complement.
AGTTCCCAGGAACTTGCCGGTATCATTAAGAAAGTATCAGATTTTCAACAATCCAGGGAATCATATATTTGAGATGACAACCCCCTAGATGCTGATTGCTAGTTTTCAAATGTATATACATATATATTGTATATAGCAACAGTTCTCAACCTGTAGGTTGAGACCCCATAGGGGATTGAATGACTCTTTCACAAGGGTCATCTAAGACTATCAGAAAACACAGATATCTACATATAACTTGTAATAGTAGCAAACTTACAGTTGTAATGTAGCAACAAAAGTCATTTTATAGTTTGTGGTCACCACAATGTGAGAAATTGTATTAAAAGTTCACAGTGTTAGGAAGGTTGAGAACCTCTGGTATATAGTCAATTTTTACCCACATGCACATATGCTTCTGTCTCTGTGTGTTGATGTGTATTTGCATATATGAACAAAGCTTATAAATTGTCTATATAATCAATAAAATCCCACACCTTTATCAAATGAATTTTGGTATAAGCAGCTCTTGCCAGACAGCAATTTGATTAATGAATGTACTTACATTTTAATGAATTTTCATTTTCATTGGTTCACACTGAACCATTTGCTCTGATTATACTTATATTATGATTATAATAAATAAAACCCATACAGTGTAGGTAGCCAGGTTTTCTACGATGGCCTATACGCTAATGTTGGCCAGTACTACACAAATTTGAACTTCCCTTGGCTGACTAGAAGGTTGCGATTGATTGTGATTGGGATGACATGGTCCAGGTTGGTTTTAGAATAAGGAATCAGATCTCACTTTTATTGAGACACTGCTCAGAAGTACTAGGTAAATAGTCTTCACTTGAATATTGTTGGAGCAATGAAGAATGTTCAGGTTTGGACAGGACTATGGGAATGAAGCCTTCAGTCCAAACCACGTTAGTTTTGTATCTCGTAGCTTCTGGCATTCACATCCCCAAGTTGAACAGCCGGGATGTTTGGATTCAGTTCTGTTGTTACTTGTTTGCTCATCTGAACAGAATTTTGTATATCTTTTCAAACTCTATCTGTAGTGCACATTTTTCAAAGCACTAAATACAGGAGGAAAAAATTGCTAAGCTACAGGGAAGTAGAATTACTTTTGGATATTAATTTCTGGGGGGACCATGAGATTTTGGCTTCTTTGGGGATATTTCTTGTTTCTTACTGTGCCCTTCTTCCATTTACTCCCTCTCTTTAAGAAACTTTTGCAATGAGAGACATCCATGAAGGAAAAAGCCTTGGTCTTTGGACTGTGTGGAGGCAAAAGCAATTTGGCAATTACTTAATTCACACTGCTTTTAATATATAGCTGCATTCAATTTTATGATATTTAAAATTTATGAGCCTTATTAATGATCAGAGTTATTTATAGCATTACATATTTAAAATGTTTGTGGCATACACGTGTGTACGCATGTGTGTGCACATATTTACAAGAAGGCAACAAGTTCATGTTGCTCTCTACATTTTAGTTGAAAGGAAATCTCTGTCACGGAGCCTGGGGCTCAGCATTTCAGCTAGAATGTCTGGCTCCCAATGTGCCCCCACCACTGGGGCTGCAGGATCACACTACCACATCTTGCTTTTATGTGTATGCTGGGAACCTAATGAGGTCCTTCTGCTTACAGAGCAAGTGCTTTCCCCAGGAAACCATCTCTCCAGTCACTGCGGCATTCCATTCATCCTATATCTGTCCTGTTTTATGCTCAGGAATACACCACCCTCTTAAAAGAAATTAGGAAAAATTACCCTGTATGTGGAGCTTTGTGATAATTTATAATTTATACCTCATATCCTCAGAAGACTTATACAACTCCCAAGAAAGCAGCAGAACTGAACAGCATTCTAGAACTGATCCTTGGACAACTTTAAAATTCTACCACAGTAATTTGACCCTGCTTGCATACATTTCGGTGATTTGTGGTATACACCGATTTTTACCCACATCTTAATATTTTTTAATGTTCAATCACCTTTGTTTCTAGAACCAGTTCTCCACTTTTGTTCAGAAGTGACTAATGTGTTGAAGTTATGTTAATGTGCTGAGAGATTATTTTTACGTAATAAGAAATGCTTTCTTTGTGTTTAAACACAGTTAACTTTTGTACCTTTAAAGTTTGAAATGGATCTTTAGAAAAAAAAACATATATTAAATTTACAACCTGGTTCTTTTAGTGTATGTGTGTGTTTGTTTGTTTGTGTTCGTGTATGTGTGTGTGCATGTATGTGTATGTATATGTGTATGAGTGTGTGCAATTTATCTGTACATATAAAAGGAGTTTTTTTTTTGTTTTTCTTTCCTTAGAACTATTTTGAGGAACAGAAAAAGCAAAAGAAATCAAGGAATTACAGAGTTTTGTGAAGAGAAATTGTCCAAAAATATTTTAGCAATGACAATAATTTGCTTGGCTTCTGTTTGGTACCAATCTTGTAGATCTCAGAGTTTGTAATCACATAGGTCCCAACACACAACAATCCCAGCAATAATATTAATAATAGTAATAACAAGACTTTATGGGACAGTTACTATGAGGCAGGCTTTATAAACATATTTTAAACTTCAAATAATAAGTGTGCATTGTAGGCACAATTCTCATTCCAGATGAAGAATCTCTGGAAAAGAACTCCTTCCCAAGTTTCAGCCTAGTGGTAGAGAGGGATTCGGGATGTACCCCAAAACTATTATAAATGACTCTATTGTTAAAATCCATCCCCTACTGATTTGGTACTAAAGCTCTGTAATCACAGCCTACACAGTTCATCACATTCTGCTTGTCAGCCAAGACTCCACACAAATTAGTGAGTGTGATTTACAACTCAGAGGCAGAGCAGGCCAGAGAGTGGGTGGGAAGCTTTAAGGATGGGTTTCAGGCACTTGCTGCATGAGCTAAGCACAGAGACAAAGGCTAACGTCGATGCGTTGTGTGGTCTGTGAGGGATGAGGTCAGTATGCAACAACGAAGTGGTAGATTTTGAAAAGAGACATATGATATTTACATAATTCCTAAAAGGTGAAACGGAATAGGTCTGGATGAGAGCCACTATCTGTGCCAAACGTGATTATATGAAATTGAAGTCATTGCTTTACAATAATACTCTAAAATTGCCAGGCTAAAAAAGAAACCGTGGCCCATCATATTTGGGGGAATGCATCTGAAACATATTGTTGTTTCAGATGCAGTGGAAGAGTTGAATTTCACCATGTAGCCAGATGGGGAAGGCATACAGGATATTAGAAAATGGAATAAAGACCCTGTTCATACAACTTGATAGGAAGCTTAACTTGGCCAACTGAGCGGTGAGAAACAGATTACATATGTCAGGGAGTAACAGCTTCACGACCTATGGTGGTCCTTCATACGATGCTAATTTTATCTTGTAGTCCTTGGTTATACTATTTCTTTTTAAGGACTAAGTAAGATATTCTTCAGAGCTATTTCTAAATTCTGTGGTGTACACAAAATTTACATTAAAATCACAGAATAAAAAATGATGTTTAGAATGGTTATGTTAAATCAGTACATAGATGTATTTACATCCTGGCACCATAACTAAAGCATCAGGGCCACTATTCACAGCACACAATGTAACAGAATACATCTCTTTTTTGTTTTGCTTGTATGCCTTAAGAACAGTTAAATGCATCTCACTGTTACTCAAAGTGGATATATTCTTGAAATAATGTTATTTGAAAAGTAAAACAAGATCCAAATGTTTGTTACAGCTTATGTAAAAACTTCAGATAATTAAACAAGCTCTGGTGTTTCTTCACTCCCAGTGTATAGATGAACAATTAATGAATAACTATAAATCATGATGTTGAGTGGCTGCTGTGCTTTGGGAGTGCGATTTATTTTCTGGAAATCAGAATGAGGGATGGTGTAAACTATACAAGGTTCATTTGTAAATCTGTAATCCCAATCTTGTGAGTATTTCATACAATAAACATCTTTTTGAAAAAAAGAATTAATTAATTAATTAATCTAATTATATAATGTACACGAGTACAGTGTGGCTGTCTCCAGGCACACCAGAAGAGGGCATCAGATCCCATTACAGATGGTTGTGAGCCACCATGTCATTGCTGGGAATTGAGCTCAACACCTCTGGAAGAACAGCCAGTGCTCTTAACTGCTGAGCCATCTCTCCAGCCTCAAGATAAAAAAATCTTATGAAAACTAAAATGAAACACACTTGGGTTTAAATTCACTCTTATCACTCAGTGGGTAAAGTCTTCATTTCCTTGTTCCTTCAGCTTTTTACCATGAACAAGCAGAATCACTCACTTAAATAAATAAGTGGATATTTCTATATGGAGGCATAATAGGAACGTACATAGAAAATTAAAGAAACCAAGAGCACTTCCAAGCCTGTCTTACTTCTGTAGCTAAGGAGAAACAATGATTCACCCCACAGAGCTGCTGTAGATCAGGGCAGTGACCTGAAAATATGTTTTACAAAATCTCTCTGTGGTAGATGCAAGGGTTGGCTTTGGTTTTGTTTCCATCAAAGCTCATGATGAAGGCTGGTCCCAGCTTCACAGTGGCATGAGCAATCTGGGTGAAGAGACCTCCTCAGAGAAATGAGGCTTTTCTTGAGTGAGTTTTCATGCTTGTGGGATGGGATTAGTTATGGGCAAATGGTAAAGCAAAGCTGGCCTTCTTGCTTCTTCTCTGCAGGTGCCAGCTTGTGCCCCTTTCCTCTAAAAAGGATGAAAGCAAAGCTCTTCTTATCCTTACTATGGACTAAAGACTCATGAGCTAAAACAAAGTTTTCATTGTACATTAGCCAGACCTGGGTATCCTGTTATAGGAAAAGAACAGCAGCAATAGCGGCAGCAGGAGGAGGAGGAAGAGGAGGAGGGGGAGGAGGAGGAGGAGGAGGAGGAGGAGGAGGAGGGAAAAAATTGCAAGTTTAATACATAACTGTTAAATCCATCTTTACAATATCACACTTTAAACTCAATTTTTTTCTACTCTTAAGGTCATTCCAGCCTATTTATGCATGTGTCCTAAATTATGAGATCATCATAAAAATTGTAGTGGAGAGGAATAGAGAGAGGAAAAAAATGTTTATATTTTATATATTGAATTTATATATAATTTACATCTCTTATGATAACTTTCTTAAATGAAATACAGTTGTAAAGGTTATCATAATTTATTTAAAAAGTTTACAGATACTGGTTTAAAATTTCTCTGTAATACTGACTGCCTATATTGAATGGATATACTTTATTTTCTTTCTCTAAAGCAGATTCAGTAAAACTTTATAGGACTGGTCAAATAGCACATATACATGAATGGAGTGACTGATGTCAAACCAGTGGCATAATGCATAGAAAGCATATGTAAGAATTCACTTGGAAAAATTGTATTTTTACTCTAATTCCTTCATCATAATTTGCTACTTGTTGACCAGTATGCTTCCAAGAAACCTGGGCATATGCAGAAGTCTTCACAAGCTGTGTGTTTCTATAGGGCAGAACTCTGGCTCCTTAGTCCTAAATCTGATCTCTCTTGGCCACTTTCTGTGGTTTCCTAGGCTCTTTGCTCTGACCAAAGACAACTTCCTCTTCTTGCCCACTGGCTTTTATATTTTAGCAGCATATAAAGGCATATACATTTGCGATTAAAACTGAAAGTACAAAAATAAACTATAATTTTGTTCCAGGGTTTCCAGACAATTTTATTGGAATCTTAAAACAACAACAGCAACAGCAGCAGCAGCAGCAGCAACAACAACAACAACAACAAAATCCAAGTAAATCTTGGGGTGTCTTCGCATATACCTTTAATCTTAGCACTAGAGATAGAGGGAGTAGACATGGGTGAATTTGTAGACACTGTGGTCTACATAGTGAGTTACAGGCAAGGGCAGAAATCATAGTAAGACTTTATCTCAAAAACAAAAAACAAAACAAAGCAAAGCCAACTAACTAATCAACTAACCAACCAACCAACCAACCAAACAAACAAACCCCAACAAAAAGCCAAGCAAGCAAGCAAGCAAGCAAGCAAGCAAGCAACTAACCAGCCAACCAACCAACCAACCAACCAACTAACATCCAATCAGCAAACCAATCAGGTTGTAATTCTATCAGCAAAACTGACTGTATATTCATGTACACATGAATGCAAACAAACTTTGACTCTTATTTTATATCATACACAAAATTGACAAACATTGAATCATAGAACTAAATGGAGACACAAAACTATGTAACTACTTGAAGAAAATATGAGAATGCATTCTTACAACTTCTGCCTGGTCAATGGTATTTTGGATGAAATTACAAGCACATGAGTGATGAAGAAAATAATAAATCAGACATCATAAAGTTAAAAACATTTTGCTTCAAAATACATCATCAAGAAAGGAAGAGGTTAACTCACAGAGTGTGAGAAGACTTTGTAGCTCATACCTAATAACATAATTAAATCCAGAATACAGGAAGAATGGTTATAACTCAATGACAAAAATTTGATTAGAGCAATGGATGTGAACTGATACTTCCCAGAAATGAGATATAAACGATGGATAAGGACATGAATGATATTCAACATCATTGCACTATGTAAGTACAAATCAAATCCAAAACAGGTTACAAGTCAATCTCCCCAGAATGGAAATAAAAAGAAGCCGATAATAGCAAGTATTATTAGTGATACAGAGCTATTGAAACCATCCATATTGCTCATGCTGCTGAAGCCAGTTTGCTAGCAATTTTATGATTTCACAAACTTCTAAGTTCAAGATTACTGTATAATCTAGTAATCCACTCTTGATATATCTTCAATAAAGATGAAAGTATCTGCTTATGCAAACCATTCTACGTGAATATTTATAGCAGCATTACTCATTGCAGGCCCAAAGTAGAGACAGCCATTGATTAGGTTGATTAGTTAATTGATAAAGTGAGATGGTCTTTGGGATTTGGGTTATTTGTCAATAGCAAAAAATAGAACACTGATACTATATTACCACACAGATGAGTCTTGGAAACAGCATCCTGAAGCTGCCAGAAAGCTTCACATATTTGACTGTTTCATTTATATGAAATATCCAGAATAAGCTAATCCACAAAGAGAAAGGTTAGACATTTCCTGAAGCAGGGACAGGAAGGAACTAGTCAATGGGTATACGCCTTCTAGTAGAATAATAGAAGTATCCTAAACTCAGATAGAGAGAACGTTTGCACGACCATGGATGCACTAAAGTCTATGGAAATGTGCACTTAAAATGTCTGATTTTAAATTATCGATGAGCTCATCTTTCAATAAATCTGTTATTAATAAAGGGGACAAGCTTTAAGGGAAAGTATTTATTTTTCTTATTTGCTTCTAATACTCCACTGCAGTTACCTCTTCAGTGGAATCTTTCTCATCTGTTTCAGGCTTTTATCAACATTTTAATGATAATTTGTATGTTCAGCCACTATGTTTGGTCAAGACTTTTATAATTTCCTTTCTCAGTAGCATATGGTAGTTATTCACACACTGGCCTTTTGTGTCTGAGCTTAACATAGTTGAAAGTAGGGTTGGGAGCTAGAGGGGGTAGATGACACCAAAGATATTGTCTTCCAGACACAGCAGCATGGACATGGTTCAAATTCAGGAACACTGCGGGAACATGCACAGTGCCTGCATGCAAGTCAGACAGGATCCCAGCCCCCAGATGGAGAAGTGGATCCAAGCTCCCATCACCAGTCAAGAAGCTATCTCCAACCGGTTTCTGCCTGCAGAGGAGAAGTTGGTTTTCTCCAAAAAAATCTCACTGGGAATATTAACCAATGAAGAGAAGGCCCATGCCCAGCAGTTGATGGCCAGCACAGAGTGAATTCAATAGTATTTTTGTAGACACTTTGTCTCATATTGTTTTGTTTGTGCGTGTTTTTATCTTACTGGACTTCTGCATTATATTATGATTTTCAATTGTATACTCCCATAGGTTTTTGTGTATTCATATGTCTCTCTGTGTGTTCATGTTTTCTGTGCTTTCTCTTTATTTTTTGGTTTTTGCTTTGTTTTGTTTTGTTTAAATTCTGGTTTGTTTGCCTGACTGATTGTTTCTGATCGGGGAGGGGAGAGAAGAGAATGGAGTTAGGTGGATGGGGGTGGGGAAGTTCTGGGAGGAGCTAAGGGAGAAGAAACTGTGAGAATAATATGTTGTATAAAAAACTATTTTCAGTAAAAAATGCAAAACAATCAGGGTCAGTGTGTTATAATTTTTTTAACTTCCATTTTATTTTTCAAAACTATGTTCTGTACATGTCAAGGGAATTAAATATAATATTCCAACATATGCATATAGCAATGGGTTGAATTCATAACCCCTTAAAGTGATCAAATAAGTGCTTTCTATATCAATGAAAACATTTTAATTGTTTCCCATGATTCCTTCTCCCTTTTATCAAGCTATTAGTTAATACGTTGCCCTTGTGTCTGTGAATATACTTAGTGTTTAATATTGTCCTACATTAAATAACTTTTAATGTTCTTGTCACTATTGAACATTTATTGATATGGCTTTAGGGAATTCTATGAAACATAGTGTACATATGAGAAAGTATAATAATTTTTAAAGAGCATTAACTACTGATGGGAGACCTGTGTCTGTGAGATATTTGGCCTCATTCAACCTCTTGGGCTTTGGACTAATTTACACACCATTAGATCTTGACTTTTTTATTTATAAAATAGAAATAAAAATATATTGTGTGTGAATTATGATATAGCAGTTAACTTTGGTTAGTTTGACACAACAACTTTATATATTTCATAACTGCTATACAATATTCTATTATATAGTGTATAAATCCATACACATTTATGTATGATAATATTTTTTAAAATGCAAGAGTGTAGTTACAAACACACATATACATGCAAACATTAACTAACTATTCTGGTCATTTTGCAGTTCATTTAAAGGCTAGGAAATTTATCATTGCAATTTTATTTGATACACCAATGTTTTGTATATCTTTTCTTTATACCAGTTAACTTATAAATTGTGTTAACAATATTATTTACAATATTTTTTTCTGTTTTGGAATTTCCTTGGGAAAACTGAAGATTCAGCTGCTATTAGTATATCAGCTGTGTATGACAGAGAACAAAACAATGAGCTCTACATTTTCAATCTTGAAAGTAGCTCTTAGTCCTGTAGAAAATCAGTGCCCTTAGAACCAACTGATTCAAAATCAGAAATTGTGGGAGGAAAGCTGAACTAGAAAGGTTGGGAAAGAGGCTTGTGTGTTTATTAAGCATCTCTTACATAGCATGCACTAAGCTACTTTAAATTTAATCTTCACAATAACATTATTATTATTATCCTATCTACAAAACTATAACATTCTTACATTACTTGTCACAGTTTATTTAGTTAGAAAGCTTGTATTTGAACTCCTAGTTTACCCTTACCTTATTTTTTTTAAACGGGGTTATGTTAGAATGGCAGCAGATGTCACACATACATGAGGTGAATGACAAGTATTAACAAAGGACTCTCTATAGAAGCATAGGCAGGGGACTAAAGGAGCCTAAAAATGATGCTATGGTGCCATGGAGTTACCCAGAGTAGGAAGCAAAGCCACTGGACGTACAGAGGAGGAGGTACTTATTTGCTCTGAGAGTAGTCACTATAACTGACAGTGGTTTTCAACAGAAAAAAGTGAAGATAATTCTAATCCAAAATTCTCTTCAGTCATTTAAAAACCATGAGAGCCTCAAGCAGCCAACATCCAGCCAACATGAAGGTGCACAAATTACCCCAGTTAAGATATGCAGATCTTTGTAGTTCACTACCTCAGATGAATACAATAAAGGCTCATTAAATGCCCCCAAGGTTATGTGGGTTTTGTTACAGAGCCTTATTGTAGCAATAGATAACTAATATACCTCTTCCTCTCCTCCTCAAAATACATCTGACAGATGAAAAAAAAGCTGTAAATGCTTATTAAAACAGAACTTCTGCATGATAAAAGTGATTTTCTTGAATTGGACATCAGTGTAGTTTTTTGTCATAGTTTTAATTGAACATCAAATTTCTAGATATGGATATTCAGCAAATGCTTTCAGATGTGGAGCTGCAGTGTACTCTGGGGAAAACAAGGTTTAGAGATGAAATTTAGAAGCTGTCTTCATTAAAAGCAAAGCCAAAAACTAATTATAACAACATCTATTGAGTACATATCTCATGTCTGGCACAACATGGAACATTGGAATAGAATAGTAAACAACACAGACATGGTTTTTCTCCTCAGGCAAGACCTACAAAAATCACTACAAACCAAAAATAAAGAACTCCAAGTTGATGGCACAGAAGAAATGAGTGAATGGTTGAGCCACAGGGTCAATGGATGATACAGTATATACTCTGGGTTTGGTGGCTCGAGAAAGCCTTTTCAAACAAGAAAAATGAGTAAGAAGGCAAGTCATCCTGCAATAGAGATATGCCCCATATAAAGGTTCCAGGAGAGGCAAAGCTTGAGTGTGAAGAAGCCATAAATAGTAATTCTCTGTGGGAGGGTAAAGATGAAGGTGCGAAGGTAGATGGTACTCATACCATTGGGTGAACAAAGAAGAGTGGCTTTAGATTCTACGCCTAGTTTAGGGTTTTAAGCAGGAATATAGTAAGATACAACTTAGCAGTTACATTTCAGGGTTACGTTTGGTAGGGATATCGTGTACAATCTTGTGTGCAACCAGGGTTGGGAGAACACTAAAGTTGGTTTCTGCTAAATTACACTAAACCTGCTGTTTTCACCCACTGTGGTCACTAATAATGGGTGAGCAGATCCTGTATCTTTCTGATGGGGACTTCAGAAGGCAGTACTCAGTTTGTTCTATGTTTCTTATAAAGCAGTTAGGTTAACATTAACATTTAGTGGTATATTGGTACTCATTGAAACCGGGCCAGAGCTGTCTTTTATTGTCATTCTTGGTCCTCAGCAACTCAGCAACACTAAAAAATCATCACTCTGAGACACAGGCTTCACGCATAAAACCAATGTTCTCAACTAAAGCAAGTCATCCAGAGCTAAGTGAATAGTAGCCAAAATTATGAGTCTCAACTTTACACATTTTCAGAGACCTTTTCTCTTCAGATCCTGAAGAGTCTTCTGTCGTCCAATTGCTTCATTCACTTTCACACGCACCGTGCTTCTTGCTCTTGAAAAACAGCATCATTCTATCTGTTCCAGGACACACCCGCATCTGTCTTTCTGGAAACCATGTTCTGTGTGCCCTAATTTGAAGAACTCATTAAGAAGAAAAGAAACTGTAAGAACTGATTGTAGTCAACATTCTCATAATTTGTAAGGTCTTGGTTTCTAATCCCACTGAAGAAGAAAACTGTAGTCTCTGTTTCAAATTTGGATAATTGAATAGTGACTTATGTGCAAATTGACAGTGGTTGTCGGAAAGATTTCCATCGGGTGGATGATTAAAGCAGCAAGAATGGATTTTCTTCTAATTTAATCTCTCCTTTACATGCTTTGTCAATCACAGCAGCTTTCCTGGATTTCTTCTGAAATAGGTGGGAAAGCTTTTGTCAAACCTCTTCCATTGTTTTGTAAGTAAAGTAAGTTTTTGTTGTGGCAATAGTTTTAAGAAGTTTTTTTTTTTTTTTGACTTTGCATCATGTGTCATGATTAAAGTTCAGACGTGTTTATCATTGCTGATTTTTTTTTTTTTTTTTTGATGATACCTCTGCTTACGAAATTTGTTTCTGAGACAGTGTTTCATTATGCAGCTTGCACTGCTATCTTGGACTTGTGATCCTCCTGTCTCAGCCTCCCAAGTGGTGGGATTACAGGCAAATGCCCCCATGCCCAGCATAACAGAGCTGATGTAGACAATACCATAAGAACCCACTCAGAGTGAGGTACACCTAGACCTTAAATCAATAACTCAAGAGCTAAGATTATAGCCTTATGGCAATTTTTGGTATTTAAAAATCATTATGTCTAATCTATACACACCAAGAAAACTTTGACTATTTCCATGTTATATTTTTTTTACATGTACCTTATGCTTATGATAAGTAGTAAGATTTCAGTGCATACTATCAAACCTTTAAAAAATCAAGTATGGACAAAAATATGTTCATAAAGTTTTATGCCAAAATGCTTTAAAAAATCTGTACATGTATCTTTCTCTTTTTTAAAATAAAGTCGTAAGAAAAAAAGAAATCTGTATGTGTTGCTATTCAACACTTTTATACTTAAGAAATGAAGCTTGTGAATACACCATTAAATAATTGTTGTATTAGAAAAAAACAAAAAACACCCCACAAAAACCAAATTAAGTAAGTAATCAATGTTCTGTGGAATAAACTATATTCTAGTTTAAAAAACAACAGAAAGTGTTGTTAGTGTGTCCATCGGTTTGTTTGCGTTTGAGTCTTGAGCCAGTTATTCATTTTCTTCACTTCCATCTTATAACATGAGCCAGGAGTCTTAGATTCTAGCCTTGGAGTGGCTGCTCACAGGCTGTGTATGTTGAAGCAAATCACCTGCCTTTTCTGGGCTTTGGCTTTCCCCACTAGAGAACTTAAGAGCCAAAGACTAGATATTTCTAAGGTTATTTCAAGTTCAGAATTTAAGTTGCAATATTATGGGGAAGTGACCATCCCAGGCCAGACCCATGCATTACTGGAGTTTGGCAGGTGTTAGCTGTAGTAAATTGTGGAGTCTAATGAGCATTCATAGAGGAGAGCAACAGGATGAATAGTCCGACTCCCATCAGGAAACATGACCCTAAGTCTGAGCTGATACCAGTACCTAAGAATTTGATGAGGAAATGAAGCCACTTGTCTCTATGTTCAGAAATAAGAGAGGAGAAAGGAAGGGCCTATAACCATTTCTTGGGTTTTACTCCCTCTCTTTCCCATCCTCTTGGCCTCCTATTTCCTGCCCACAGCCCATCAGCATCCCACTGATGCAGGAGAAATGTCAGCTGCTGGGAGTTAGTGGCAAGGCTGGGGTTTTATAGATGACCTCACCTTGTTTTGAATTTCTGTTTTCCATCTGCTTTTGGCAAACATTGCTGCATTTTTAATAAGTCAATCCACTTTTTAATATAATTGATGAGCATTCCATTCTCTTTCCAGTTCAATACGGAGATTGTTTTGTATTGAGGAACAAGGATGGCTGGCTTCTTTCCCCGTAAGGTCCCACTGGTCCCTATTGCCATTCATAACAACGTTGTAATTTAGTTTCTCCTTTATCCCTACTAGGAGCATTTTCTGCGGACTGTTTCTATTGCTCCTCTCTCTCCTTCTCTCCCTCTCTCCCTCCTTTCAGCACCTTTCCCTCCCTCCTCTCCCTCATTCCTTTTCCCTCTCCCACTCCTCTCGGTGACTCAAGGAGAGCTGAATGCTGAATGCTTAGTTTTAGCTAATCTTGAGTTGCTACATTTATTTAGGGACTTTTGATTTCCCACCACTTTCTCCCCTGCAGCTTTAGAACTGTATCACATCCCCCTTTCCTTCCTACAGCCCCTTCCAGTTTTTCTTCTATCCCCTCAAATTAATAACCTCTTTTCCTATATTACTGTTACATATATACATATGTGTATGTATATGTACCCAAAAATACTTAATTACAACCTTAAAATGTATTCGTATACTTTTATGCAAAAATACTTAAAAATGTGTACATTTATCTTTGTTTTTTAAAATAAAGTTTTTCAATAAAAAAAAAGGCCTAGCTTTTCAAGCTAAAATGCACAAAGGTTATGTTGTGCTCCCATCTGTTGGATGTCTGTCTAGAAACACTGAGAAGTAAATCAGAGAGCAGCAAGAAGAGTTCCAGAATCTATAAAAACAGTAGAAAGGAAGGTAACTTGTTTCTCCTCTTTGACTAGTCCCATCTTCATACCCAGCAGGCATCCTCTTTCCCCTGTATCTTTACTGTCTGAGTCCTGCCCTTCACATCTGTGCTTGCTTTTACAAACCCTGCCTACAGGGCTTACATCCTCAAAGCCCCCGGCCTCAGGACTTCTAGTTTTTAAAACTACGACCTCGACAAGAAGCCAAGTTTTTCTCCTTCATCCCTGGTATGTGATCCAGAAGTGCAGGTTTATTTTCTGAATGTCCTTACTTTGTCCTGTACTTCTCACTGCCTGGACGCCTTCCTTGTCTTCTGTCCCTATGGTAAAACTTACGCTTCGGGTAACCTCTGCTGAAATCGTTTTGTTAAACTTTGCACCTTGCTGTAAGCCAGATTAAATGCCTTTAGTGAGTGCTTCCACGTAAAGCCAGGACATAGACCTCACGAGGTGCATAACTATGTTATTCTTTTGTCTTTGGGTTTCCCATCCAGCTTTCGCTCAATCATGAGCACTTTGAAATCAGAAGTATTGTACGTGGCAATATAATACACAAGGAATGGATGCTGGATGAGTGACTAGCACTATTATAGTGTAAAGTTACTTTATTTCTCAAAGTGCATCCAAGACTAAATTATGTTATATGTTAAAAGAATGTATGGTCGTGACCGTTCCTTAGACAATGTTTTCAGCGTAAGGAAATGTTTCTGCAGACAAGCATCCCTTGGTTTGATTGCTTTGTGTCTGAGCTTCATTGTCAATCTTGTCTTCATGGAGAAAAGTCAGTGAACATGCGCTGAGCAGCTTCGTGTTGTCCTTGAAAACTCAATGCTGATAGAAACAAACTTGTTTAGACACTCAAGGCTGAGGCCGAGAATTTCAAAGGTCCAGGGATAAAATGAACAGGGTGGACTTCCCGAGTTCTCAGGGATCTCCCGCTCCAAAGCAAACTGCTCTGCTACTCTGAGTGACAGTTACTGTGACATCACTAGGGTAGAAATAGAGTAGAAAACACTCCAAAAACAAACAGGCAAACAAACAAAAACTCCAAGAACAACAACAGAACAAACAACCCTATAAACAACCCTGCTTTCTCAGTTTTAATCAGTCTTCACAAAAGCTTAATTTCCACATGATTTTATTTTATTTTGATGATTTTTTTTTTACTCAATGTTGTATTTAAAGACAAAACATATGCTGGAGAAACAGAAAACAATTTTCTGTGCATGTTCCTACATTTTGTTTTTCTTGACTGTAATGTGAGCATATGAAACCATTTGGGAAAATGGAAAGGAGAAGAAGATACAAAGTCTGAGCCTATGCTTTTTGCTTCACAGAGTATTCTCGAATTTTTTTCCCTCCCTAATTAGGCTCAGATTTAAAACTAACAGAGCTTTTCACAAATAACAGCAATAGCATTGCAGACACACACACACATACACACACACACACACACACACACACACACACACAGAGAGAGAGAGAGAGAGAGAGAGAGAGAGAGAGAGAGAGAGAGAGAGAGAGAATAATTTACATGTTCTTGCCTTTTCTTTTGTTCCCTATTCATGTTTGTCTAAAGGGAATAAAAATAATGATATTGCAAATTTACGTTTTGCATAATATAAAGGTGACTTTTTTTAAACGACTTTATTTTACAAAACAAAGATAAATGTACAGATTTTAAACATTTTTTGCTTAAAATTATACTTTTTTTGTCAGTACTGTTTTTTCAGACATTAAAATAATTTTTCACATAAAACCATGTGAATATATTTTTTTTAGTCAGTATTTGATTTTTTTCAAGGGCCCGACAATATGCATTGAAAACCCAATAGTTACAATAAGCTTAAAGTACATGCAAAACAAAACGAAACATGGAAACAGTCAAAGTCTTCTTGTTTGTAAATATATGTATATATTTTTTTTGTTTTCTTTATTTCTTGGACTTCATACAGTCTGTGAGTTGTTTCTGGGGGAGTGCAAGCCTCTGGGGTTAGCATCCCACTATCAGTGACTGCATATTATGTCTGTTCTTTTGTGACTGGGTTATCTCACTCAGGATGATATTCTCTAGATGCAGCCATTTTCTTAAGAATTTGGTTAAGTCATTGTTTCTGGTGGCTGAGTAGTATTCCATTGTGTATATGTACCACAATTTTTGTATCCATTCATCTTCTGAAGGACATCTGGGTTCCTTCCAGCTTCTGGCTATTATAAATAGAGCTGCTATGAACATTGTGGTGCATATATCTCTGTTGTGTATTAAAGTGTCTCTGGGGTATATGCCCAGAAGTGGAATAGCTGGGTCTTCAGGTAGTACTATATCCAATTTTCTGAGGTATCGCCAGACAGATTTCCAGAGTGGTTGTATTAGCTTGCAACCCCACCAACAGTGGAGAAGTGTTCCTCTTTCTCTGCAGCCTCACCAGCATCTGCTGTCATCTGAGTTTTGGATCTTGGCCAATCTGACTGGTGTGAGGTGGAATCTTAGGGTTGTTTTGATTTGCATTTCCCTGATGGCTAAGGATGTCGAGCACTTCCTCAGATGTTTTTCGGCCATTTGGTGTTCCTCAACTGAAAACGTTTTGTTTAGCTCTGTACCCCATTTTTTAATAGGGTTATTTGATTCTCTGGTGTCTAGCTTTTTGAGTTCCTTGTACACCTTGGATATTAGGCCTCTATCTGATGTGGTGTTGGTAAAGATCTTTTCCCTTTCTGTTGGTTGCCGTTTTGTTTTCTTGACGATGTCTTTAGCCTTACAGAAACTTTGCAATCTCATTAAGTCCCATTTGTTAATCTTTTACCTTAGAGCTTGAGCCATTGGTGTTTTGTTCAGGAAATTTTCTCCTGTACCTATGTGTTCTAAGGTTTTCCCTACTTTCTCATCTAATAGTTTCAGTGTATCTGGTTTAATGTGGAGATCTTTGATCCACTTACACTTGAGCTTTGTACAAGGAGATAAGAACGGGTCTATTTTCATTCTTTTGCATGCTGAGTGCCAGTTGGACCAGCAATAAAGGTGACTTTTAACTCCACTTGTTGAGTTATTTTAAAGCAGCTTCCAGATTGTGTTTATCACACCCTCACAAGAAAACTAGCATAGTGTCGACTTTATTGTGGCCCAAGTGTTATTTTTGTTCAAATTCAAGAGGCTAACTAACCAGATGCTTCACAGGAGAATCTTCGCCAGTTAAATCTTTGAATTGATCTTCCTTCAAATGTAAACTGTGGCAATGGATGCATACAGCTTAACCATCTCACTCCTGCTTTGTGTGCAGTGAGTGATATGCCTGTAATGCTCACATCCAGCTTAGCCTCGCATCTTACTCATGTTTTATGTGTGCTGTGAGTGTTATTGTCACTGAGGACCATTTTCTAAGATGGGAATGGAGGCTACACCGCGGAACAGGTGCCATCATCTCATGAAAATGTTCCATCAAGTGGACACAGAGATGATGACTTCTCCATCACACCTTACAGAGTCAGAGTGAGATAAGCCCGGTCACTGGCCTGACCAAGATGACATGATAGACTCCAGTGTAAAACCTAACCCTCTGCCTGCTTCTCTGTTCTACACAATCATTTTGTGCTGGCTAGTTTTACATCAACTTGACACAAACTAGTGACCCAAAAAGAGGCAACCTCAATTTAGAAAATGCCTCCATGAGATTCAGCTGTACATCATTTTCTTAATTAGTGATTGATGGGGGAGGGCCCAAACCATTGCAGATGGTACTACCCATAGGCTTGTGGTCTTGGGTTCTATAATAAAGCAAGCTGAGCAAGCCATGAGGAACAAGGCAGTAAGCAGCATTCCCTATTGCTTCTGTTTTAGTTCCTGCCTCCAGGTTCCTTCACTGTTTGTGTTCCTGTCCTGACTTCTTTCAGTGGTGAGCAGTGATATGAAAGCTCAAGCCAAACCAACCTCTGTGCCCCCAGTTGCTTTGGTCATGGTGTTTCATCACAGAAATAGTACTACTAACAAGGATAGTAGGAATGTGACATTCTTGACCATGCTGTTTTCAAGAAGATTATGGAAGAAGTTTGGGACTTGGGGCTGGACAGGAAATGGGGTGTTGAGAGATCAGTGTGCTGTTCTGTAGGGGCTTGGAGAGCAGTGCAGACAGATGATAGAGGCCTGGCTTGTGAAGTTTCAGGGGGAAGTAAAAACTCTACTGGGTCTTTTGTGTGAAGAACCTAGTGTCTGGTGAGCTGGAGCTGAAGAATCAGTTGTGATTAATAAAAAACCAGAACCTCGAAAGTAATTCATTTGCTTAGCTGGGAAAATGGATGTTGGTCAGCTCTGGGTAAAGAGTCACTGTATTTAAGAACAGATTAGCTTCTTTGGGATGAAGTCTTTTGGGAAATGTTTCCTTAGGTCAGCACATAGTAGCTGTATTTCAGAAGTGGCCACGGCTTTGCCTCATACTGACAGCCAAACTTGGTAGTGTCAGAGTCACCCAGATGGTACTGGGTTTGAAGAATCAAATGGGTCATAGAGCAAAGCTGAGAATTAGCACTGAGTGGTAGTGGTGGAGTCCCAGAAGAGAGCCTAGAAAAGGCTATATGTAAAAGTGCAGCCCAATTGCAGCAAGGGATCCCAGAAGTTCTCAAGATTCTGGTACCCTTAGATGACTACCAAGAAGAGCAGGGATGGTGTGAAGCCAGTGGGAGCCTAGAAGACAGATGGTATGTGCTACAGAGGCAGACCTGGCGAAGAAACCCACGTTCCTGGGAAAAGTCCAAAAGATGGTAAGTGAATCCTAGGCAGTGGACATTTATTTATACTGTTGAAGTTTAGGTTTTCTCTGTTCAGAATCTGACTGTGCTCTCATTCTCCCCCCTTGAAGTGAAAAATTATTTATTTTTGAATTTATAGGAACCCACAGTTGAGATTCTTTAAATTTTATAAGATTGTGAATTTTAAAAGAGAGTGGTTATTTTGAAGAACCTGAATTTTAAAGTGTTTTTATTTTTAAAGACTGTGGGACTTTTAAAATTTGAAATGTTTACATTATAATATATAAATTAATGTTTAATATTAGGGAAGAATAAGAAAGAAAAGATTATGTGGCGCTTTGTGTGTCATGTTGATCCAAAGTCCTTTGTGATGGTAAATTTTATGTTCCCTTCATACAAGCTACAGATATTTGAAAGGAGGGAACCTTAACTGAGAAAATGCCTCCATGAAACTGTGCTGTAGGCAAGCTGTAGAGCATTTTTAAAATTTTGTGGTTGATGGAGGAGGGCTCAGCCCATCGTGGGTGGTACTTTCCCCAGGCTAGTGGTCATGGGTTCTATAGAAAACAGGCTGAGCAAACCATGAGGAACAAGCTAGTTAGCAGTACCCCTTCATGGCCTCTGCATCAGCTCCTGCCTCTAGGTTCATAGCCTGTTGAGTTCCTGTTCTGATTCCCTCAATGCTAGATACATATATGGAAGTATAAGCCAAATAAACCCTTTCCTCCCTAAATTGCTTTGGTCATCCTGTTTCCTCACAGCAATAGTGATTCTAAGATATCCTTTAAGATAGATGTGGGGTCATTAAACCTCTTCATCTGTTCTTTCCACTGTGGCCACACTGGTTAAAGCTTCCCCATTCCTTGTTGACTACTGCTGCTTTTCTTTGAGTAATAGATGTGTGGCAGGTGGCTGAGTCTGGTCCCCTGTGACCCCTGGAGTTGCTGCTTTCTCTCTATAACTTTAGTAGCAAATATAGTTATTGGGTTTTTCAGTTAAAATATTTTTTGTTTTGTTTTGAGACAGGCTCTTACTGTGTAATCTGAGATGGTTTGGAAGTATGTACTAGTTGACTTTGAACCTGTGACAAACTTCCTGTCTCAGCCCTCCATGTGCTGAGATCAAAGGCCCGAGTCACTGTGCCAAGCTAATTGGCTTTATTTGTTTTGGATTTCCTAGCTTCTTACAGATATTTTCATTTTGCTTCTGCACAATAATTTTCTTCATTTATGGCTCCCTTTAGTTCACTGAAACTTTCAAAGAGTTGTTCTAAAGCCTGTCTATTAGGTGTGCCATGTAGCCTTTCTTAGAGACTGGCTAATGATCTCTCCTTCATTGAATGACCCTGGTCTCATTTTCCTTTTTCATTGTAAGCACTATGATTTTTTCTTGTTAATAACCGGGCATTTGAATCTCTGGGTATTAAATTATCTTCCTTTCCACGACATCCTTGTGCCTCGCTTCTTATTGTTATGAGTTGTCTCTATACAATAAGGGGTGGGCATGAAATTTACACTTAAGGTCATGTAAGCCTTTAGTAAATCTGTAATTTTCCTCACTGAGCAAAGGTAGCAATTTTTTTTTTTTGCTTTATTTATAATAATGCTTCCAAAACTCTGGCCTTAATGTCTGCTTCCACAACATGTTTAGAAGAGAAAGGGAAGAAGGTGGGTTTTGAAAGCCCTTGTGCATCACTTGAGCTTGGGAGGAGAGAGTGATGCAGCTCGTGGGGGAAGCTGGTGTAGCTGTGGCTGCCTGCATTTCAATGAGAAGCAGCAGCAATGAGAGGTCGGAACACATGTCTCCGCCCTTGCACTACAGGGTCTTATTGCAATTCTGGCTTCCACAGCTGCCTGAGAGGTTTGCAGGGAACATATGCAAAGTCACCTGCCTCTGGGGGTGAGGAGGGAGTAGCTGCTCTGAGAAAAGCTAAAGTAACTCTGTCACAGTTTACTTTGAATCTCCTGCAAGTTTCTTCTTTATGGAGCATGTGAGCACATGTGTGTATATACACAAACACACACATCTGTGTGTTTTCATGTGTGTATGTGAATGTCAGAATACAATATTGAGTTTTATTCCTCAAGCCTTCCTCATCCTCATCCCTTCCTCCTCCTCCCAGGGCCAATGTCTTACTGACCTCATATTCACCTTGTAGAGTAAGCTGGCTATCCAGAAAACCCTGGATAAAAACCTATGCCTGCCCCCCAACACTGGGATTGCAAGCATGCTACCATGCCAGGCTTGTTTGTTTGTTTATATGTGGGCCCTGTGGCTTAAACTCAGGTCTCCATACTTGTAAGTTCAATGTTTTCTTAACTTAGCCATGTCTCCAGCTTACATATGGAAGTTTCAAGCTTTCAGTAGACTTGAGTCAAAAATAATTGTTTCCTTTTCTGGACCCTCTGCTAGAAAAGAAGAATCAAATTGTGAGTTGTATCATCTAGAAGGTAATGATGCATCATACATCTGTGAATAAAAATATCTTGTCCCTGTTCTATGATATTTAGTAGTGACTATGGTCTATCTGAGTCATTTATTTAAAAATATAAAAATAATTGTACTGGCTGGTTTTGTGTCAACTTGACACAAGCTGGAGTTATCACTGAGAAAGGAGCCTCAGTTGAGGAAATGCCTCCATGAGATCCAGCTTAAGGCGTTTTCTTAACTAGTGATCAGTGGGGGAGGTCCCAGCCCATTGTGGGTGGTGCCATCCCTGGGCTAGGTGGTCCTGGGTTCTATAAGAAAGCAGGGTGAGCAAGACAGAGGAAACAAGCCAGTAAGTAACATCCCTCCATGGCCTCTGCATCAGCTCCTGCTTCCTGACCTGCTTGGGTTCCAGTCCTGACTGTCTCTGGTGATGAACAGCAATATGGAAGTGTAAGCTAAATGAACTCTTTTCTTCCCAACTTACTTCTTGGTAATGATGTTTATGTAGGAATAGAAATTCTGACTAATACAATAATACGTATGTATTTCATAATAATATTTCTATATTACATTCAGGCAGCAATTTCCTTTTTTCCTACCCTACTAGTCACCTTTCCCTACCCCTCCATCTAATCCTCCATTTTCTTTCAGAAAAAGGCAGGCCTCCCATGGGTATCAGCCAAACAGAGCATATCAAGTTGCAATAAGATTAGGCTTTGGGAATCACAGAGAAAAAAGATTGTAGATCTGCAGTAATGTGTATGAGGAAGATAGCTAGAACCAGGGCTGTGGTAGAAACATATAATCCAAACACCCAGGAACCTAAGGCAGGAGTATTACTGTAAGTCTGAGAATGCGCTGTGCTACAAAGTGAGTTTCAGACTAGTAGGGACTTCATAGTGAGAAAACAAACAGACAAAGATGGATGGTTTGTGAGGAAGTTCCTTGTAAGGAAGAGCTGGCCTGCAGTGCTGAGCAGGGCACTCACAGTTCTTTCTTGGGTGAAGCACAACATGGTTAAGTACACCGGCATGTGCTGTCACCTGAGTTTTTGATCTTAGCCATTCTGACTGGGGTTAGGTGGAATCTCAGGGTTGTTTTGATTTGTATTTCCCTGGTGACTAGCGATATTGAGCATTTCTTTAGGTGCTTAGCCATTTGATGTTCCTCAGTTGAGAATTCTTTGTTTAGCTCTGTACCCCATTTTTAATAGGATTATTTGATTCTCTAGAGTCTAGCTTCTTGAGTTCTTTGTAAATATTGGATATTAGCCCTTTATCAGATGTAAGATTAGTAAAGACCCTTTCCCAATCTGTTGGCAGCCGTTTTGTCTTCTTAACAGTGTGCTCAGCCTTATAGAAGCTTTGCAATTTCATGAGGTCCCATTTGTTGATTCTTGATCTTAGAGCATAAGCCATTGGTGTTCTGCTCAGAAAAATTTCCCCTGTGCCTATGTGTTCTAAGCTCTTCCCCACTTTCTCTTCTAATAGTTTTAGTGTACCTGGTTTTATGTGGAGGTCTTTGATCTACTTGGACTTGAGCTTTGTACAAGGAGATAAGAAAGGATCGATTTGCAATCTTCTGTTTGCTGCCTGCCAGTTGAACCAGCACCATTTGTTGAAGGGGCTGTCCTTTTTCCATTAGATGTTTTTAGCTCCTTTGTCAAAGATCAAGTGATCATAGGTTTGTGGGTTCGTTTCTCGGTCTTCAACTCTGTTCCATTGATCCACCTGCCTATCTCTGTACCAATACCATGCAGTTTTTTAAAATCACAATTGCTTTGTAATATAGCTTGTGATCAGGGATGATGATTCCCCCAGAAGTGTTTTTATTCTTGCGAATAGATTTCGCTATTCTAGGTTTTTTTTTCCTTTCTTTTTTTTTTTTTGTGATTCTGGATGAATTTGAAACTTGTTCTTTCCAACTCTATGAAGAAT
Organism: Micromys minutus; assembly: GCF_963924665.1. NCBI lineage: Eukaryota > Metazoa > Chordata > Mammalia > Rodentia > Muridae > Micromys > Micromys minutus. The sequence goes on along the minus strand of NC_137973.1, from coordinate 64,879,167 downwards.
TGAGTTGGAATTTTGATGGGGATTCATTGAATCTGTAGATTGCTATTGGCAAGATGGCCATTTTTACAACGTTGATCTTTCCAATCCACAAGCATGGGAGATTTTTCTATCTTTTGAGATTTTCTTCAATTTCCTTTTTCAGTGTCTTGAAGTTCTTATTATACAGATCTTTCACTTGCTTAGTTAGGGTCACCCCAAGGTATTATGTATTCTTTATGACTATTGTGAAGGGTGTTGATTCTCTAATTTCTTTCTCAGCCTGTTTATCCTTTGAGTAGATGAATGTGGCTGATTTGTTTGAGTTAATTTTATATCCATCCACTTTGCTGAAGTTGTTTATTAGCTGTAAAAGCTCTCTAGTGCAATTTTAGGGGTCACTTAAGTATACTATCATATCATCTGCAAATAATGATATTTTTACTTCTTTCTTTCCAATGTGAATCCCTTTGATTTCCTTTTGCTGTCTGATTGCTCTGTCTAGTACTTGCAGTACTATATTGAATAGGTAGGCGGAGAATGGGAAACCTTGTCCAGTCCCTGATTTTAGTGGGGTTGTTTCAAGTTTCTCATTATTTAGTTTGATGTTGGCTACTGGTTTGCTGTATATTGCTTTTACTATGTTTAAGTATGAACCTTGAGTTTCTGATTTTTTTAAAGGCTTTTAACATAAAGGGGTGTTGCAATTTGTCAAATGCTTTCTCAGAATCTAAAGAGGTGATCATGTGGTTTTTTTCTTTGAGTTTGTTTATATAATGGATTACGTTGATGGATTTCGTATATTAAACCATCCTTGCATCCCTGGGATGAAGCCTACTTGATTATGTTGTATGATTGTTTTGATGTGTTCTTGGATTCGGTTTGCAAGAATTTTATTGAGTATTTTTGCCTCAATGTTCATAGGAGAAATTGGTCTAAAGTTTTCTTTTTTTTCTTTCTTTTTTCTTTTTTTTGTGGGGCATTTGTATGGTTTAAGAATATGCATAATTGTGGCTTTGAAGAATGAGTTGGTTAGTGTTCCCTCTGTTTCTATTTTGTGGAATATCTTGGAGAGTATTGGTATTTGGTCTTGAAGGAAGATTGCTGTTTTTAGTCACACATTTTGTAGCTGAAATATTGATGAATACTTTTCTTCTCTAGTAGTCAGTTTAGAAAGGACCATACAACACCATGGTGTTTCCATTTTCTATAACATGAGTAAGTTTTGTCTTCAGTAATAGAGCCTTACCATCAGTTTATGAATGATAACCAATAGCCTTGGAAATATTCTGGGATGTTTGGGGGCATCTATGACACCGCTTTAAGCTAGTGACTCAACATGATGTAACCCATTTCTAAAACTGAAGGTTTTACTTGACTGCACGAGATGTGCAATTGAGGTATTGTCTCCCTGTCATTTGAATTCATTTCATATATGTATTTATTTTTAGGAAGTGTCTGCAATTGGAGGCTTTCATATGGCTTTTCAGTTTGGTTAGATGACCTTCCCCATATTCCCTCCTTTACTCTTCTTTCCCATCCCTTCTTATTTAACCCTCTGTTTTCTTCCCCATTTTCCAATTGTCTCTTCATAATACTACATTCTACTACTCTATTCTTTGGAAGATTCCCTCCTTTGCCCTGGTCCCTTACTAGTACCTTACTTCTGTGGTTATGTAGATTAAAACACTCCCTGAATTTGATAGAACAGAAAGCAGGAAGTAGGTATGAGCTCACTGTCACAGGAAAGGTTTTTCCAAACAGGACGCCAAAGCAGTTACTAAGATCAACAGTAAGTGAGACCTCATGAAATGGAAAAACTCTGCAGCAAAGGACAGCATCATTTGGGGAAAGTGGTCCCTGATAGGAAAACGTCTCAGCCATTATTTGCCTGATGAGCATTATCTATAATATACACTGAACTAAAAAAATGAATGTCAAGAAAAATTAACCTAATTGAAATGGGGTTCAGAACCAGGCAGAGTTCTCAGAAGATTAAAAGCAAATAGTTGAGAAACACTTAAGCATGCTCATTTAAAAATATTCAGCACCCTTAGCCACCAGGAAAATGTAAATTAAAACTACTTTGAGATTTCATATTACTCAGTTATAATGGCCAATATCAAGAAACAAATGACAACATATATTGGCAAAGATGTGGGGAAAGGGGGATAGTTATTGATTTCTTGTGGGAGTCAAACTGATTAGTGGAGCCAGTAATCACAGGGCTGTTTCTGAGGAAGCTGGTAATCAATCTACCTTGGGATGCAGCTATACAGCTCTTAGGCATACACCCAAAGACATCCAAATCCTACAACAGAGACACCCGCTCATCCACGTTCATTGCTGTTCTATTCACAATAACCAGAAACTGGAAACAGCCTGGATGTCCAGCCACTGATGAGAGCACAAGGAGAAGACAATATGTTTGCATGATGGGATATTATTCAACTGTTCAGATAAAGCAAATTATGAAATTTGCAGGGAAATGGGTAGAGCTTGAAAGAATCACCCTTCATGAATAACCCAGGCCCCAAAAGATGAATATTAATGTTTTCTATTATTTGTGTATATAAAATTGATATTAAATATTGAATTAGTTATGTCTGTTTAAATGTAAGCTTAAGTTATAGCCAGAAATAATTCAAAGAAGGAGAAACCTACGCCCTTTTTTAAGAGCCAAGTATATAACAGGTCAATATTTATAAGCACATTATGTATAAGTACTCCAAACTTGTTAAAATTTTGAGAAATTATTTTATAAAAAGATTTTCTTTTTTATATTAGAACAAAATATTCAAGTGATGCAAGATATTTTATAAGAATAATTTTTCCTCTGCCTTATCACAGTAATGAGTAACTTTGGGTTTAGACATGGTTTACTGAATGACAGGTTGGCAAGATGGCCCGGTTGTAAGGAGCTTGCTGCCAAGCCTGATCATGTGAGCTCAATCCTTGGGACCCACATAGTAAAAGGAGAAAACTGACTCCTTTAAATTATTTTCTGACCTCCATACACATGCCTGTAGTATGTACCTTCCACAAAGTAAGTTATTTTTTATAAGGAATTTGAACTAATATAAATACTTCATTAAGTGCTTTGCAGTAAATATTCATCTCAGTAGTAACTGGTACACTAGGATAATGGTGATACTGTTGGTTTGGATTTCAGGTTACAGTAGAACATTTGTTGGTGAATTATGCAAGCAAAAGGTATACATTTCAGTTCTTTACAAATGACAATTGAATCCAGGAGCAAATATATTATTTAAATTTTGGAATAAATTGATAATATACATTTATTTCATCATACCATAACACTTCAATCTGCAAATTTTGGTGGGTGGGAAATAAAGCAAGATAATGTATTTGTAAGAATTTTTAATTAATATTTGGATCTTAGGCAATATTTATTTAAGAGAATTCATAAAATTCTAATGATACTAGCCCTTTGAATTCAACCTATAAATGTAATCAAATTGATTTCTGTCATTTGGGTAGAGATCTATGATACGCATGTATTTAAATGAAATTCTGGGGTTATTAGTATTGATACCCCAAACTGGGCAACTATTCTTATGCTCAATGTAAGTACTTTTTTCAATACTCATTTGCTAATAATTACTTTTAATTAGTATGCCCAGGATGGTGAGCCAGGGAAGTTGCAAGTTCAAGGACTGCCTAGAAAAGTAAGGAGCCCTGACTTAAAGTACTAAGAGGGCCAGGACGTGGCTCAGTGGCACGGAACTGGCCTAGCATACGAGAGCCTGGGTTAACATTAAACAGCAATTGTGTTCTATTTTGCAGTCAAACATGAGCTCATGTTTGATGGAGGGAATGTTTACCTTAGAGCATGAAGCCATTTGGGAAAACTGTTGTATATTAGTGATTTTAACATTGCTGTCACTAAAAACACCCAACATGTCTACTTTAAGGGAAGGAAGGCTTGTTTTGTTTTATGGATTCTGGGGGGTTTCAGCTGATCACAGAAAGGAAGGTGGTGGTGGGGTGTTCTTTTGCAACAATATCCTCATGAGACAGAACTCTCTCATCTCGGTGGACTGAGAGGCAGAGAAATCACGGCAGCTGTGACCTGCAATGTCTGTTCCCCACTGACCTACTTGGGAGCCCCAGCTCCCAAGGGACCCAGAGAGTCCACAATATTGCTGCAAGTGGGGGACTGACAATTCAAATGTAAGCCTGTGGGGAACATAACAGATTCAACCCATAATCCATAGCATATTTTATGACATTATAGATTAATCACAGTGGCAGATAAAACTGTGTGCTTATTAATACAGCTGATCACTGAATGTAGGGAGGAATCAACATGTCAAGCCATTAGTTTAATTGTATAAGGTCCTCTAGGCTTGACTGCATTTTCCCACCTCATTGGTCAGTAGTGACAATATTTTTAAGAGAGTACTCTTTACAGTACTCCTCCTTCACCCTCAGCCCAATTTTATTTTTTATCATTTTTACTGATACAGAATTTCATGAGTGTGAAAGGAATTATCATTATTTGCTATAAACCAGGTTTAAAATCATAACTAATATCCTTCTCTATTATCTCCTTCAAGAAAAATAGTGACTCACAAGATGTTGGTATTATTAAACTCTGCTGACTGCCTGGGATACAGCCACTGGCACAGGACAAACACTGCCCAGAGACCTGGAACTTCTTTGGGAGAATATCTTTCTGAGAGAGACATTTCTACCTCTGTTGCCCCCTGCCATGTTGCATTCCTTGGTTGTCATCTTTTTATGTTCCATTGTTAGGATGCAAGTTCACTCCTAGTGAAGCCCAACTTTCCTCTTACCCTTAGAGGAACCTTTCATTTTGCTGTCTTGTATTCCCCTGACTGTTAAGACATATTAAGCCAATTTCCTCCTGTTTGATTCTCAAGAGGAAGAATAGCTAATTAACTGTTTCGGTGAAGTAATTCATTAGATTCCTTTTCCCATGGCACACAATAAAGCATGTCGTTGCTTTCATTTATGTCTTGACCAATATGAAATTTCTGTCTGTTTCTTAAGAATGTTGAAAGGATTCACTAACAATTACACAGGAGTCTTTTTTAAACATCATGGAAGGAAGTTACTACACATAAACACAAAGTTAGAAATGAATATTTGAATGGCTATTTAAATATATTAATTTCTTCTGTGCTCCCACAGTCTATTTTATATACCAGACTTGAAAGATTTGTTTTTAATTTTTCTGTGTGTGTTCTCTAGGAATAGTGGATTAAGCAAAGGAGATAAAATCTGTAGTTTTCATACATTCAAAGGGTAATGTCCATACTGATTTCAAATGACATCTAAATAATACCTAGATTTTCTTCCCTTTAGACAGAATTTAGCCTTATTTTTTGAATATTATAAGAAATGTTATCTCAGATACACAAAATCAGAAACATATGCTCCACAACTAATACTATTGCAGTTTTGAGAGGTCAGCTACAAACTCTCCATAAAGTTTGCTTAATTTAAAATGAAATAGAAACAGCTGTGGTAAGGAATGCAGTATATAAGCTCGCATTTGAGGTTATATTATATTTCTCTTATTAATTTTTATTGTATGTTTCAAGAGAAAGAGCTTATTAAAGAAACAAAATCTGATTTTGAACGTGTTCTATAGCCTGACTAAAATAGTACATACAATCGTAAAACCCAATTATACTCTTTCTTTTGCTTCCCTTTGCAAAACAATAGTTTTTCTCTGCAATAGGGTATAAGGCACATAGGAAAACCAGGTTGTTATTCTTACTCTGTGCTCCCCCAGTCACTCAACACCCCTGACACCAGATGAAGAGGGATTTTCTTTACATAGCAAGCAATCCCCTGGCTGATTTTTCCTGAGGTCACCAGCTAAGTGTCCCTGAGTTCAACTTTCACAGTCTCTACTTGGAGATAATGTGAGATCCCACAGATTGACTGCTCAGTGTTGCCAGACAGCCTCCTACTCTGGATGTCAACTCTTAAGTACAGATTGCAACCTGATTGTGATGAATCAGGTATGGGATAAGGTTTTCCATAACACCTTTCTCATAGGGGTCTTATTAACTAACTTTCTCTCTGGCTTTTTCTTTTTTTCTCCCCTTTTTTGGCTTTTTGTGTGTGCAGTGTGCACAGCCATGTGCATGTTCATGCATGTGAAACAAGTGTGTGGAGGTGCTGAGGACAATGTCAGGTGGTAACTGTTGCCTTTCATTTAATTTGAAATAGGGCCTGTTTTTGTTCCCCATCTACACCAGTCTGGCTAGCTTCAGATCATTCTCTTGTCTCTTCAGATCATTTCCCATCTCTCTGTGAAAGTTCTCATAACGCAGGGATCATGCCACAAGTATAGATTTTGCATGAGTTTTTAGGATTTAAATCCAATTCCTTACACTTGTACAGCCTTTACACACTGAGCCATCTCCACAACCAGATCCTATTAGTTCTTAAAAGTGGTTCACATCACTCGACATTGTACTGTGTTCATCGGTTTATTAATTAAAGAAATGATAAGAGATTTGCATGGATATCTAGGTGCAGAAAGACACCTGGTCTGCAAGGGTTCTGAGCAGAGAAGGTCTGAGCACATGGAGCTGAAGTGTAGCACTCTATCTACATAGATGTGTCCACCATCTCAGATGTGCCTCAAGCTACACAGTCTAGGAATTTCTATGGAGACCTTGTGTATGCATCATGTATGCGTGGCAGATTACTAACTCCACTTCCAGATTTTTCTCTTCCTTTGGATAGTGGGGAACTTAAACTGAAATCTCCAAGTTTATAATACTGGGGTTCCTGGTACCTAGTTATATTCAGGAGCTCCCCAAGAGTTGGTCCCATGGTGTAGCAAAAGTTGCTCTCATCATCTAGGATGCTGTAAGGAATTTCGAAGATCATTGTCGACAGGATCATCAAAAGCAAAGACTATTTTAGTACCACCGTGTTGGAGGAGGGGGATACTAGCAGCTCTGACTCATGGACTGGGGCAGAGATTTGCCTGCCCCTTCCATCCACTGGGTTCCAAGTCTTTAGAAGTTCTGGTAGCAGATACTGGAACAGAGACTAGTGGGGTATTTCCTATAGTTGCACAGTAAGTTATTTTGGAGTCAATATTTCTCCAAAATAGATTACTATAGTGGTTTGAATAATAGCCCCCACATGCTCATTCATTTGAATAATTCGTTGGTAGTTGATGGAACTACTTGGGAAGGGTTAGGAGGTGTGGCTATACTGCAGAAGATGTGCCTCTGGGGAAAGAGTAGATGCTAATATGCCCACTGCATAGGTATGTGCATCTACATTGAGTTATTTGTGCAAATTATTTAATTTTCTGGAGGCCTTGAGCATTGACCATTTAACTAGTAATTCACTTGTGGTTTAAGCATGTACATCCTCATCCACTTTTTGGTTTTCTCTAAGGAATTCTGATGTAATCTTCATGGTGAATCTATTGGTTGGGTCTTATCTTCTTTCTGAAGCTTCTAGGGACTTTGGACTTAGCTGGGCATTTTTCTTCCAAATCCCAAATGTTAGTTCTCCTTCTATATCACTTAACCTTTCTAGTCAGAATTCTTTGTCAACTGTTTCCTTCTCTTGTATCTTTTTTATATATGTATTGAAGTTAAAATGTAGTTTCATCATTCCCTGCTTTTCTTTCTTGCACCCCGTTCTACATCCTGTCTTGTTCTTTCTTAATTTCATGGTCTCAATTTTTATTACATTTTTGCACATATTCCTTCATATATAAACATATAACCTGTTCAGTTCCTATAAAGTTATTTGTATATAAATGTTTTTTTTCTGTTTTCTGTTGGAGTGGCATTGAAAAATGTATCTCTGATCTCCATTTGATGTGGTCTAGTCTCATAACTGGAGCAGCTATCTGTAACAATGAAGCACTTGTGTGTTTTCATAATCCCCATTTTGATCTGTAACTCTAGAATCATACATAAAATCTAATACTTGCTTTTTTAGCTACCAAGAGACATTCACAAAATTAGTGCGCTCATTATTCAACTACAGCTATTTCCTTACCAGCTGGCCTCCATCCCAGCCTTACTCATCTAATACCCAACAATCAAGCAACTGGGAAATCCTGTTGTTTCTGACTTCTGAATACATTCAGACCATCAGACAATGGCCACTTCAAGAGTTACTTTGATAGAGCAACCTTGGCTTCAGTTGCCAGCTGCCCAGGACACCAGGTGACAACCTTTAAGTTCATTGTTTCCAACTTGTTCAATGCTATGCTTTAAAAAAAAAGCACAGTGATCTTAAATTAAAAAATAGGCTATATCATGTAACTTCTCCAATCAAAAATCTTCAATGATTTCACTTTTATTAAGCTGTAAAGCCCATCACATTACAATGGCCCGGATGCAACATAAGGATATTTTATGTCCCATATAAAAGATGTGGTGCAGGGTCCTGTGGTCCTGAGTGACAAGAGTCTCCCCAGATAGTTCTCCAACCACTTCAGTTACCTTCTCTTTTATTCTGCTACCCTCTCTGATATTTCCTTAGCACTTAGTGAGCTCCTGACCAGTTCCTTTATATGTATGTGAGTGTTTTGCCTACATGTATGCGTGTGTGTGTGTGTGTGTGTATGTGTGTGTGTGTGTGTGTGTGTATGTGTGTGTGTGTGTGTGTGTGTGTGTGTGTGTGTGTGTGTGTGTTGCATGTGTCCCTGGTACCTTTCAAAGGGCACTGGATCTCCTGGAACTAGAGTTAAGAATAGTTGTAAACCACCATGGGGGTTCAGAGAACCCAATCTGTGTCCTCTCCAAGAACAGAAAGAACTCTTAACCTCAGCCCTTTCCCTAGCCCTGTGACTTGAACGTTTCTCACAGATATCCATGCCAACTCCATTTTTTATGTTTGTCTTGAAACATGAAGTTCACAGTGAACCTTCCTTTATTCTACTTAAAATGAAATCTTGTTCTCTACAATGGTTTGCCCTATGGTCTTTTATTTTATCTTTTTGGAGTCAGGGTTTTACTATGTCACCCTGGTTTACTTCAAATTCACAGAGTTTTGCCTCTACCTCCCAAGTTCCAGGAATCAATGTATGTGCCACTATGCTTGGCTTCTTTATCATGTTCCAACTTCACCATATTTACCTATTTTTATATTATGTGGCTTGTTTGTTGACATGTACTCTAAGCTTGTAGTAGCCAAATGCTACAAATCTGTATTATAATCATTTAAGCTATTTTCAAACATACTTTCTTAAGAAATTATGACTCTTGAAAATTTTTTTTAAAACTTAGCTTTAATACTGAAACTGCTTTCATGTAAGTTTATATAGTGACTTTCTTAATTGTATTTATCTTCAAAACAAATTTAAATTTATTATTTTCTGTGGGTATTCATGCTACAGTGTGTGTGTATGTGTGTGTGTGTGTGTGTGTGTGTGTGTGTGTGTGTGTGTGTGTGTGTTGATTCTCTTTCCACCTTCATATTACTTCTTGGGATTGAACTCAGGTTTCCCGCTTGTATGGCTACCTTGCTGGCTCTAGATGTCATTTTTAAGTGCAGAATTTACTACAACTAAGAACTGATTAATAGCAGTCAATATCAGCTAGACAATGGTGAACACACCTGTAACCCTAGCATTGGGAGGCTAGGGCAGGAGGAACATGAGTTCAAGGCCAGCCTGGGATACACAGCAAGATTCTTTCCCATAAAATAATGAATAAACAAGCAAACAAAGATGCAAAAAAATAAAGTGAAGCGATGGAGAATGGTACAGATGTTGGCCTTCCTCCCAAGGTTAGAGGTGAATGAGAGCAGACATGCCTGCTGTTGCTCTTCTGACTGCAGCGCAGAACTCCAGAGTACTTTGCTGAGTAAGCAGGATCATGGTAGCTAAGTTATTTGTTGAGCTTCAATAATCACATACAAAACTCCAACTTGGTCCATTTCAATCATTTCTTGAGTACACTGTATCTCTACATGCCTAGAACTCACGTCAATTTTCATAACCACTGTAATATAGTCTAGAAAAATGGACAGAAGCATTGAAATATACAGGTTTCGTATACAATACCACGGTCATGTTTCAGCATTAAATAAAGAGAACGTGATGGAAAATGAAGAAGAAAAATAAAAGGGGAAGAAAATAATAAAAGAAAGTTACTATAAAAGAACCTGTCTACACAAACATTCTGTTGCTAACATCATGTAGCAAATTATATCATGAAGCTGAAGCCCAGAGGGAAACAGGATGTTTGCAGTATTCTGCCATGCTTTCTGTTTAATTGACTTACGAGCACTAATGGCCATCTATAAATACTCATGCTCTGTGATAAATTAAACTCACCATTGCTGTGCCAGACTATCAAGCAACTCAGCCAACCATGGCTAGATTAACCAAGAAGATAAACGGAACCATTTTTATTCTGAGGCTGTTTAAAGATCTGGAGGTTATCACAGAGGTCCATCTCCTTGGATTTAAAGGGACAAACAGTCTCAGGAAGCTATTCATTCTCATACACCAATCCCAGGGATTTGAATTTTACCACACAGTGTTCATCCACAGACGGAGAATGGACAATGGCATTTCTTCATTTGGTGACTTGATAAGTCTTGTGAAGCCTTAATGGGAAACAAATTAAGTTTGCTGGGTGCCATCAGTGGAAATATTCAAGGATATATGTTACAGCCATTTCTCCAGGATCACCAGAGATTACTTGCCTCATTACCATTTTATTTCAATTCTTTACAAATAGAACTTTAAGCACACACAAAGAACAGTCATTTGTAGCAGGTGGGTATAAATGGCCATATAAAATTTATCCATTTATCACATTATGGATTTTATTAGACTGTTTGCTCCTGTGACTTACTGGGTCCTGGGAACCTGACTGAGGCAATTCGGAAATGAATAACAAGAGGTACACCAGCACATTTCAGCATCTTTTCATAAGACAACTTAACAGTTGTGTCTAACTTTCTTGGGTACACAAAGCCTAACTCTAGTTGTAATGTTAACTCAATCTCATTGAGAAGTCTCCATAAAGATGTTAGATTAATCAATGAAAGGCTTTAGAAGTCCATATGAGGCAGGCATCTAGGGGGTCTAGGACCCAGTGCAAAGACAAAAGGCATTCTAGAGCTCTGAGTGACCAGAGGAAAAACCCAAGGGCCAGTAAAATGGAGGTGATACTGCTGGAAATGTTGAGTAACATAAAGAGAGGGGGGAGAAGGACAAACAGATCACAGCCAAAACCCAGGAGGGCCTGGAGAAGACTCAGGGGAGTTCAAGGGAAACTACCCAGAAGGAAGCATCAGAGTCAACAGCAGAGTGAGGACTTTAGCAGACAGGAGTACAGACTTACTGAGGCCAAGGGTTCTGTTCCCCAAGGTCAGCTCTAAGCATCTTCACTGCCAGACTGTGGGGCAGCTTCAGTGAAAGCAGCAGCGGAGTCAGAGTGGCTTTGTTCTTCTTGCACTTTCTAGACGTGTTCTACTTCACTGTGTGTGCATCTTCTGCTGTGCATCTTCTGCTGTGCATCTTCTTCTGCTGTGCATCTTCTGCTGTGCATCTTCTTCTGCTGTGTATCTTCCGCTGTGCATCTTCTTCTGCTGTGCACCATCTGGTGTGCATCTTCTTCTGCTGTGCATCTTCTTCTGCTGTGCATCTTCTTCTGCTGTGCATCTTCTTCTGCTGTGCATCTTCTGCTGTGCATCTTCTTCTGCTGTGCATCTTCTTCTGCTGTGCATCTTCTTCTGCTGTGCATCTTATTCTGCTGTGCAGTGCTATTCAACACTGTAGACCTTCATTTGGTCTAAGTAAGAGGAAGAAGAAGAGGGCAGTGTCTTCTGATCCCATATAGTTTTCTTCAAATGGCATTTTATCTTGGATTCTGCCTGAGTAATATTTCATTTGTATACATATTCTTGTCTTCATCATTGTACCTTATTTATTTTTTAATTATTTTGAGAACTTTATATATGTGTGCTGCATTTCCCCAATTTCTGCACCCTTCTCCCATCTCCAAGTCCTCCCATGTCCATCCTCTCAAATTCATTACTTCATTTACCCTATTGCTACACACACATACGTATGAATATTTATACGTACGTGTATATAGAACCTACTGAGTCCATTTAGCATGACTTGTATAGAGTTCTGTTTAGGGCTCATCACTTGGGATTAGATAATTTATCAGTGGATATCTCTCTAAAAAAATGGATTCTCTTTCGCTCATCAGTTACTGATCACCTATAATTCTTCATCTAGGGACAAGACCTTGTCTGTGTTGGCAAGTTAACTGGTGTTATCATTATGCAGGTCTTGCTTAAGTCGCTGTATAATTGAGATGTAAGGGGTGTGGCTTCCCTGTCTATCATGTTTAGAGGACAATACTAAACAACAGGTGACAGAAATGGCTCTTAAAATGTTTTCTCCTGGCAGTACATTGAGCTCCATAGAGACAGCGCCGGGGCAAGCGAGAGCCAGACGGGCACTGGGCGACTCTGTGCCTAGTGGAGGAAAATCAACTAAACATGGGCAAAGGAGATCCTAAGAAGCCGAGAGGCAAGATGTCCTCATGCGCATTCTTTGTGCAAACCTGCCGGGAGGAGCAAAAGAAGAAGCACCCGGATGCTTCTGTCAACTTCTCAGAGTTCTCCAAGAAGTGCTCAGAGAGGTGGAAGCCCATGTCTGCTAAAGAAAAGGGGAAATTTGAAGATATGGCAAAGGCTGACAAGGCTCGTTATGAAAGAGAAATGAAAACCTACATCCCCACCAAAGGGGAGACCAAAAAGAAGTTCAAGGACCCCAATGCACCCAAGAGGCCTCCTTCGGCCTTCTTGTTCTGTTCTGAGTACCGCCCAAAATTCAAAGGTGAGCATCCTGGCTTATCCATTGGTGATGTCGCAAAGAAACTAGGGGAGATGTGGAACAACACTGCCACGGATGACAAGCAGCCCTATGAGAAGAAGGCCGCCAAGCTGAAGGAGAAGTACGAGAAGGATATTGCTGCCTACAGAGCTAAAGAAAAACCTGATGCAGCGAAAAAGGGGTGGTCCAGGCTGAAAAGAGCAAGAAAAAGAAGGAAGAAGAAGATGATGAGGAGGATGAAGAGGATGAGGAAGAGGAGGAAGAAGAGGAAGACAAAGATGAAGAAGATGATGATGAATAAGTTGGTTCTAGCGCAGTTTTTTTCCTTGTCTATAAAGCATTTAACCCCCCTGTACACAACTCATTCCTTTTAAAGAAAAAATTGAAATGTAAGGCTGTGTAAGATTTGTTTTTAAACTATATAGTGTCTTTTTTTGTATAGTTAACACACTACCGAATGTGTCTTTAGATAGCCCTGTCCTGGTGGTATTTTCAATAGCCACTAAACTTGCCTGGTACAGTCTGGGGGTTGTAAATTGGCATGGAAATTTAAATCAGGTTCTTGTTGATGCACAGCAAAAATTAGTTATATATGGGGACAGTAGTTTGTTTTTTTTTCTTTTGGTTTTATTTTGGGTTTTTTTTTCATCTTCAGTTGTCTCTGATGCAGCTTATAAGAAGATAATTGTTCTGTTAACTGAATACCACTCTGTAATTGCAAAAAAAAATTGTGGCTGTTTTGTTGACATTCTGAATGCTTCTAAATAAATACAATTTTTTTTATTAAAAAATGTTTTCTCCTCTTCCTTCAAGATGCTCTCTCAGCCTTAGAGGTAGTGACTGCATTACAGTTGTATTAGCTGGGGTTAGACATCATAGCGAGTTATTTTTCTACCTGTTGAACAGTTGTGTATCTCTGCAATAATCTCCATGTTTTCCACAAAGAACTTACTTTAATGGGGGTGATAGTTACACTTTAAGTGTTCAGGATACACTAAGAAAGTATATTGGTTTAGAAAGATGGTGGTAGTGGGCTCTCTTCTTGGGTCTTTCAGCCATGGTTAGTTTACCAGGCATGAATTGGCTTAAGTCAAACTAGACAGCTATTGGTTACCCACAAGAAAAAAGTAGCACTATTGCATCATTGGGGTTATCTTTTTTATTTAAATAATCTTATTTTCTTTTATGTGCATTATATATGGATGTTTTGCCTGCATGTGCCTGTGCACCACTTGCGTGCCTGCTATTCTCATAAGGCAGAAAAGGGCATTAGATTCCCAGGAACTATAATTACAGGTGGTTGTGCTTTGCTATGTAGGTGCTGGGTACTGAATGCATGTCCTCTGCAGGATTAGTTTGTGTACTTAACTACTGTGCCATCTTTCCCCTTCTGGAGATTTCTTGCTAGGTCAGTTGTTGTGTCTCATAGAATTTACAGCTGATAGGATTACTGATTACTTTTCTCCCTTGGTAGCTTGCATAGCATCTTCCAATATTATGTGAGATAGTCCTCAGGGAGGAGGCTTCCTGGTAAATTTCAGCTCTATTTATCCAAGTCCTGCACTTAAAGTTTGTGGTATCTTCATCAATATGGCTTGCCTTTAATATCTGGAAGGGAACCAAGGGCAATGGTAATAGTCTGTATTGTTTTTGGACTGTATTGTATTCCACTGATCACTGGACCACTAGATCACGGGCATTTTGGCTGGTACTAGGGATTTGTCTATGACCTTTGAGGAGAGCATTACCAACTGGCATATCACAGCTTCATTTAATATACCCTGTGAGGCTTTGAATATTCTTGGTCCAGGGAGGTGTAGCTTTGTTGGAGTATGTGTGGCCACATTGAAGGAAGTGTGTCATTGTAGATGTAGGCTTTAAGATCCTTAATCTAGATCTTTGGAAGCCAGTTTTCTCTGGTTAGCCTTTGGAACAAGATGTAGTGTGCTCAGCAGTTCCGGCACCATGTCTGTCTGGACATTGCCATGTTTCTGCCTTGATAATGGACTGAACCTCTGTAACTGCAAGCCAGCTCCAATTAAATGTTGTCCTTTTAAGAGTTGCCTTGGTTATGGTGTCTGTTCACAGTGGCAAAACATTAATTAAGACACTCGCATATGAATATAATATATTAAGTATGCTTCCAAAATAATGTTTTCTTGTGCCATTTTCAAAGATTAGTATAGTACATTTTATATATTCGTTCATATGTTGATGATCACTTAGGTGGCTTCAGTGTCTTAGCTATTGTGAATAGTGTGTAATGAATATGCTAGTGACTTCTGGAAGGGGACAGGAAGAAAAGAAAAACACGTATGTGCATGAAAAATAGAAAGCAGATTGAGTCACATCTGTTAGTGCCACATTTTATAATGCTGCAAACCCTTCTGTATTATTATTTTCATGCTAATATTGAAGCTCGAACTAGGGGCTCATGTATTTTTTTTTAACTTTAGGAAACTTTATTTAAAACCAACACAAGTACAACACATTTGAGAAGTATCTTTTATTTCTCCTGCAGAAATTTTCATGTTATTTCTATGATAAGGGAAAGAGCCAGAGTTTCTACTTCCTTGCTTAAAACCCATTTTGCTCCTATCAGAAGGTTTTTCAGCTAAGGAAAGGGGCTTGGAGACAGGTAGTCTTAACACCCCAGCTTGTTTCTAAGGAAGCAGGGGAAATCCTGTTGAGTTCATCTGTTCCAGAGGCACTATACTCAGTGGAAGCAGGGGCTCGTGTGTGTTAAACAAGTGCTCTATCATTGACCTGCATTCTTAGCATTAGTTGATCTTGGTTAAGTGACAAACTTGTGTCCTTATCTCTCCTCTCCATCCCTGATCATTCTAAGTGGCTTATAACCAAGCCAGATTCTAAGGCTCAGTTCCATGTGTAGGTAGCTTTGAGATAAATGTCCAGGCATAATATTCTACTTCTCACTCATATTTCTGCAGGAAACAAGGAGAAATCATTTGAAAAATAAAGGAGGAAAGTAAGAAAAAGAAAAAATAATAAGAGGAAGTTAGATTAAAAGAACCTTTCTACATCAACAATCTCTTGCTAACATAATAATTTGTGACCCCTACTCATTATTCCTGTGGCTAAATAAAACTCATACACAAACATACATGCATGTGTGTTTGTGTATGCACACACACACACACACACACACACACACACACACATATACATACGGTGTGTTATACTTCTCTATCCATTTATCTTTTAATGAACCCCTAGATGGTCCCACATTTTAATTATTGTAAAGAGTTTGGTAGTCAATAACATTAGTTAGTTATGCATCCAGAAACAGGAATGTAGTTCTATTCTTAGTATGTTTTGAAAAAAATTAATTCCATGGGAATTTCATATAATATATTTTGATCATATTCACTTCCATTTCTTTCTCCAGCTACTCCTCAAGCCACTCCACTTTTCCCAATTTCTCTTCCTCTTTCTCTCTCCCTCCCTCCTTCCCTCCTCTCTCTCTCTCTCTCTCTCTCTCTCTCTCTCTCTCTCTCTCTTCTCTCTCCTTTATTTACTTTTAGAAAGGTTCTCACTATATAGCTCTGGATATCCCAAAACTCATTAAATAAGCCAGGCTAGCCTTGAACTTACAGAAGATCTGCTTGCCTACCTCCCAAGTGCTGAGATTAAAGACATGGGCTACCATGCCTAACTTCATTCTCCTAAAACAATTAATCTTCTGACTCCAACTTATGCTGCTCATACTCTCCCCTCTCCCACTGACTATACATAGTGACTCACTTAAAGGTAGGATACACACACATATGTATACATACACACATATACATATATACATTTCTATATATAAACATATGATTTATTTATTTATTTCATGTATATGAGTATACTCTCACTGACATTCCAGAAAATGGCATTGGATCCCATTACAGAAAGTTGTAAGCCACCATGTGGTGGCTGGGAATTGAACTCATGAGCAGTCAGTGCTCTTAACCACTGAGCAATCTCTCTAGTCCTCTTGATGGGTGTGATCTTGTGGAGGCAACCACAGCAATCTTGAGTTCATGCATTGCCCTGACCTTCAGGACAGTCAGCGGGAACCTGGGATCACCTAGGAGAGAATGGGGGAATAAGAGGCATGAAGAAGGCCAGCAAGTCAAGTAGCCTGATCAAACTGACAAATTTTATTTTTTCACATGCTAGTTTTATACAGGTGGAAGAAGGAAATAAGGCATGGGAAAGTAAGGTGTGGAACTAAGGGAACTTTCCGGTGAAAGGATTTCTCACAATACCCTTTGTGAAGAATTACTTGAGAAAGGGGACAACGTAGGTGCAGGAGGGAATGTTCTGTCAGGCAGAATCCGTTGTCTGGGTGACCGTTCTACTCATCTAGCTACCTGAACAGAGTGAGATCACCTAATTTCTGGGAAAAGGCCTCTACTGTGGGAAACAGAAACCTAGACTGAGATCTGTGTAAAATGGTGTTACCCAGGCTAAGAAAGTTTCTTAATTCTGTCAGCTCCTGGCAATGCATAGTGATTCTGTTGTCTAGAAAACACTGCTTTGCTCTAGTCTTCCCCGACTGCTAGCTTTTATAGGCTTTCCCCATCTTCCAGTGGTTTGGGTTTGTGACCCTTGTGTGCACGTGTGTGTGGGGTATGATATAGATGTCTCCTTTGTGGTTGGATACTCATCCAACATTTACTCTCTGTACTTTGATAAATTGTGAGTTTCTGCATTAACCACCATCTACTGCACACGCAAAGGAACATCCGTGATGAAGTCTGAACCTATGGGAGGGGAAATAGAAATTTAGAAAGCAGATTGATAGTGTGTCCATTTAGCAGAGAGGTAGTAGTGCTTGGTCAGATTAACAGTACTGTCATGTGCTTTTTCCTGTGGACTAGGCCTTATTTCAACCAGAAAGCAGTTGGATATCTCCATCACATTCATGCCGATATCCCATCCATGGGTATATTTGTCAAGGCCATCGGTACTGGAGTTCACAAGATCCACCACTGAGTAGTTTTGATATTTTGAGGCAATCCACTCCCACTACATAGTATGTGCTTCATCTGCTTCTCCTCACATTCTTGCCAACACTCCCAATGCTTACTTATTTTGTAATAACTATTCTAATGAGGTAAGATGGTGTTTGGTTTGCATTTGCCTGTCAGACTTTTAAGCCATTATTTAAAAGCAGGCTGCTGAGTGCATCTTGAAGCTAGTGAGTAGTAGAGGAGTTGGGTCCAGAATTACAATTTTCTTCGTATGTAAGTTGTACTTGGGACTGGAAGACTGGATGAGGTTACACAGGAAAGATGTGTACAAGGACAATGTGGCATGCAAATGAGTGTGGGGACACAGCTTATTGGCTGTTGAGTGAAGGCGGGGATGGGGTGGGGTGGGGGGGAGTTGGAAAAGTAGCCTTGGCAGTTTTGATAATAGATTGGGGAGGAGAGCTAAGAGGGTGTAGCATCAAAAATCAAGAAGTAAATGTCAGGAGTGCTTGGCCAACTCCTTTGAATTCTGCTGAAAATGGGTGTGACATAAACATATCTGTCTAGCTGGAAACATTAATATCTATGATAGAAACTTCTTAAGCTTCATGTGCATTTAGATGGGACTGCCTGGCTTAGCTTTTCCTGGTGGATCTCACCCACACATAATTCTCCATTCCATTTCCCATCTTCCAGGTGCGGACTCTAAGGACCCGTAGATTAGTCTTGGGTCTGTACGGCTCTGAAACAAAGGGATCCAAGATAGGGTTTGTGCAGGAACCCTTGCCTGAGACCCTTGCTCATGAGCAAGAACAGACCTTTATAAGGTAACAGTAACTGTGAAACTATTTGTTAAACTAAATATACTACAAATAAAAGGACAACCCCTTCAGCAGCTTGATAGTAATGGTAGACTCCGGAATCAGACTGGAAACAATGGGGACCGTCCATACCCAGTTGTAGAGTCAGCTCTGTTGGTTTTAACGGGAACATTTGAAAAGCCGTATTTTTACTTTTGTTTGTAATACACCATTTCTGTGCTTAGGGGTGGTCAGATAAAATAGTAGACTTAGTATACCCGGTCTTCTTCTGATATTAGCTTTTCATTTTTACTCGTTTACAAGAAAAGAAAGGTAACTAAAAGGTCAACAGATGGACAAATTCATCATAGTAAGCAGGATGCTCAGCTGGTGAGCACTCTAATGTGTAGCCTACCAAATTGGCTAAGCCGGCAGGAGAAAAAACTAGCCCGGACATACAGAAAGATCCCTCTCCTCTCTCACAAGGGAAATCAAAATGGAGAAAAAATAGTTTTTCATACATCTTCATGTAATAAAACTCAAAGGACAGATAAACGTACTATTTCACAATAAAATATTTTCATGTGTTAACTCAAGGAAAATCAAGGTGCGTCACGTTCAGCATAATTAACAATTTGCTTTGATTTATTTAGTGTCAGCGATTTTTCTCTTGTATTTGAAATAACGGTCTTGCAAATAACTGAGTGCTTTTGTGTTCCTTTTTTCTATTATTTGTACCTAAGATGATTGTCTTTGGTCGTCAGCACGCATATCTTTTAAAACCATAATTACCCTTTTTAGATTCACAGAGTGAATCTACGGTTTCTCCTGCTGTCTTGCCGTGCTTGGGTCACGGCTGCAGACATTAGGTGCCATTTCCAGAGCTTGGACCTCCATATTGGAAGTCCCGGCGTCTCCTGCAGCGGCGCATCCACTCGTGGGACTCAGAGGTAGCATCACTAGAATTGACAGTGGCATTTCTGGCTTCCACATATGTCATCTTTATTTTAAAAATGTCTCATTCATATCCTCACCCAGACCATTTAATATTTCTCTTCAAAAAAGAAACAGATTTCCCATTAGCATTTCCTGAAGAACTCATTTTGGCTTTTGACAACGCGATGATGTGACAGAAACGGGAAGAAGTCTTCTCCAAGAGCCGGGACGGTGGCCGTTCACCAGGCAGCTCGGGAGTATGAGTTCGGACTTCTTATCTCGGAGCGGGAAGATGGTACATTTTTCGTGTTCTCACCGCATTCCATGATGACTCCTTAACAACTATGGCTTCACTTATGTGGGGCGAGAGGGTTTACTCACAGGAATCTGCTCATTCCAGGGTTCAGCTTTAACAATGGAGCTGAGGAATTGTATCCACTAGGTCCAGTCTAGTGATAGAACGTACAGTGGGATACATTACTTTTGGTACTTATATCACATCTGATTTGAACTTAAGATAAGCCCGATTTTCCAAAATTATGTGACAGCCAGTAGCAAAGTGACATAAATAAATTGATTATAAAAACAAAAACCAAAAAACAAAACAAAAAACCCCAAACCTATACCCCTTTCAGCACCAATACCTGCAAAACCCCGTATCTAAGCCAGGACTCAACAGATTATCAGCAATATACCCTGTCTCAGCCTTCCTAACTTAGGGAGGTCCGACTAAAATAGTTCCAGAGAGACAAAAGAAAGAGAGTCAGATATTTGGAGAAATCTCTGGTGAAATGGCATTTTGGGCATCTGGTGTTTCTGACTAGGAAGAAAAAACACAGTGGGTGGTACAGCAAAACAGTTTACAATGCTGGTTGGGAAAAGGAGATGATAACTTAAATATTTAGGCTAGCCACGCAACCCAAACAACCCAATCCTTGAGTATATAGTAAATTCATTAGACTCAGAACCAGCGTAGTGAGCGTTAGAGAGGAAAATGTCACCATCATGTTTTCTGTTAGTTATGGTTTTCTTAAAATGTTTTAGAATTTTTGGCAGATTAGTGATTTTAAAAGTCTGTGGGTTTGCAATCGTTAGTAGAACAGGTCACGGGGAAGGGTGAAGAAAGACAGGAAAAAGAAGAGACAGGATACAAAAATTAAGCACATGTCTGTGCTTAATAGAATCAAGCAGATCTCACAAAGAGGACAGGGCACCAAAAAGGAAACAGCTTTGTGCCAAAAGTTTGAAAATTTAGTTCTGGATTAAAGAGTTGAAATGTGTATTGACGTGAAAATGGAATTTTGCATGACAGGGACTCTGTGTCACTGTCTACTAGGGAAACACAAGTTCACTTTGTCTTAAATGCTCAGCGATCACTTTGAATTAAAACAAAACGGAACACAGATTTTCATGCTGCCTAATGAGTTATTTCTCATCGAGGCTCAGCCAAGCGCATTTCCTCCTTTCAAATGGATGGGTTGGGTACATACATACTTAGGACATGTGCTACAGAAGAGCCTCAAAGCTCAGCTCGGGAGCTGGGCAGTTCTTTCTGAGGTAGGTTATGGTGTCCTGTGGTTCTGTGTACTAGAAGACAACATCAGCCTCTGAAACACATATGTCTCCTCATGGTAGTAAATGTCCCTTGAGAGAAAATAGCTACCTCTGGTTGAGAACCCCTGGGCCAGAAGCTGATCCCATGTAATGTTCACTGATGATATGAAATAGAGGTGGATGAATGGGGTGTGAGAAGAGCTTTAGTAAAAAGTAATAGTTGAGAAAAATAGAGACAAGGATAGTTTTCACAAAAGTTCCAGGATCGCTGAAGCATCACGCCAAATATGGATGTTTTAAAACAATAGAAATCTGAAGTCTTCCTGGTTTGGAGACAAAAATTGGCGTGCTAGCAAGATCATACTATCTTTCTTCAGGTTGTAGGTGTGGCCAATCTACTCCCTGCCATTCATTTCTATTCCTGTGTTGCTAGCAAACTTGGCAACTTTGTTTGTGTGACATTCTAGTCACATACTTTGGAAGAGTGAATTTTACATCCATTTGGGGAACACAACTTAACCACAAGGTCTGAACAAGAGAAGTTTACTTCTGTATTTCTAGAGAAACTGTCATAGGGAAGCCCTGGAGTACAGGGGAAGACAGTTTATTGAGGACATAACCTCCAAAGATCAAAGACAGTGCTCAAGTCTCATCTCATTATCAAACCTCTCTAGACTCCAAGATACAGCTGAAGGGAAGGATGTGTGTGCTCTTCCTGGTTTTCATGTGTGTATGTGAGTATGGTGGGAGGCCAGACTGTGCATCCCATAGATGAAGGGCAGTTAAACAGAAGGCATTTAAGATGAACCACAGGAAGGTGCCTTCCTATGTTTGCACAAAAGTAGAATATAAGCTTACAGAGACAAGGATCTCCACAGACCTTTACTAGGGAGAGCAAACATTAGCCACTGAAGGTGCCTCGTTATGCAGAGCTATCCAAAAGGAATGGCATTTACAAATTCTGTGAAACTGTCTCTAACCCTGGAGACTCAAACCATTGTCTTTGTCTTGCTACCTCTCTAAGATTAATGTCTTAAGACTCTATTCAAAGATACCTGTTAGACAAATACTCACTGCTTGGATGTTTTCATATTGATGTAAAAAATACATTTAATAAACTAAAATTTGATTTCTCTTGTATATTCTTCTTCATTCCAGTGGTCTGTCCTGTTCACTACTGAGTTTGACGTTGGAAAAATCATAAGTAACACATATCAAATGTATATTAGGACAATTTGAACAGAATTTAAAAACAAACCCCAAACTGCCACCACCACAACCAACAAAAACACCAAGGCCATTACCATAGTATGGCTAGAGGATGAGGACATCAAAATAAGGATGTGGTAGCATGAAATTAGTAGCTAAACAGGACTTTGGTACATTCATATTTAATAAAGAGAAGGAGGAATTGCTGCCACAAGAGGTGTGGAGCTCATAGTCTGAGGCACTAGAAGATTAGCATGGTATTATAACCAGTAGGTGCCGCTATCCCATGGAACTACTGCATGGAGTAAGCTAGAGGTGATAGATATTCAATATCCCCTCCATCCAACTCAGTTGGTGAGATCCAACCTAAAGATAGAAAGTGACCTCTAGCTTTTATACAAACAGAGGAAGGCTGGTTCTTAGCCACTAGCTTGTGCTCTTTTGTTCCATTGCTAAGTGCATAGATAAAGAAGGCTAGGGGTGGATCTGAAAGCCCAAATCAAATGCAGGTGAAATGCACAATAAAATTTATATTTTATATTTTCTTCTCTACCTTATATTATTACCCAAAAGGAAAATTTAATATTTATTAATCTTGGCAAAATTAAACTTTTTATTTAAAGAGAACTACCTGCTTATTTCGTTAACTGTACTGGCTGGTTTTGTGTCAACTTGACACAAGCTGGACTTATCACTGAGAAAGGAGCCTCAGTTGAGGAAATGCCTCCATGAGATCCAGCTGTAAGGCATTTTGTCAACTAGTGATCAAGGGGGAGGGCCCAGCCCATTGTGGGTGGTACCATCCCTGGGCTGGTAGACCTGGGTTCTATAAGAAAGCAGGCTGAGCAAGCCAGGGTAAGCAAGCTAGTAAGTGACATACCTCCATGGCCTCTGAATCAGCTTCTGCTTCCTGACCTGCTTGAGTTCCAGTCCTGACTTCCTCTGGTGATGAACAGCAATATAGAAGTGTAAGCTGAATAAACTCTTTCCTCCCCAACTTGCTTCTTGGTCATGATGTTTGTGCAGGAATAGAAACCCTGACTAAGACATTAACCTTAGTTCTTGAATCAAAACATCAAAAATATTCCACAGTGGGTCAGGCTGTCAATCCCCAGCAATATCTGTCTTAGGTTTGGAGGCCTGGTATACTTTACAGAGTAACAGTGACATTTCTTGTACTACTAGGTATATGTGGACTCTGTGTCAAATAGGGACATAAAGTTGAAGAGGAAAGAGTAATGCAGAAAGCCAGGGCATCATGGTTCTCATCCCAGGCTTCCTGGGAGATAGAAGACTATTGTTAAGGTAAATAAATTCCTTTGTGCTTCATCTGTGAAACTGGGGATCTTGACATCCTTTCTAGGGAACAATTTTATATTATTTGTTTCATTCATTACCACGTCACCTTCATTATATATCTGCCCTATGTTTTAGTTATCACCACTGACAGACTATCTGATAGAAGCAACTTAAGGGATAAAGGACTTAATCTGGATCCTGATTTCAGAGCACACCCGTGCATCTCAGTGCAATGGCAGTAGCTTGTGGTACAGTTTAACTCTTGGTAGATCACATAAACCATCTGCCTGCCACCAGCAGCAGGTACAACATTCAAGACTGGATTGCAGTCACCCTCTTCTGCTCTCTGCCTCAGGTAACAAAGGTCCCATGATATCCTAAGACAGAGTCACCCACTAGGGACCAGGTAGGTATTCAACATGTGAAGTTGTGGGGGACATTTCACATATACGTCATATCACACTATTTATTTATTTTCTGAGAAAAATTATGCTAAATGAAACCATATTAGTATGGAAAGTATGGAGAATGAGGAATGTAGCCATCTGCAATGGGCAGTTTCTACTGAGAATATAGGTAATCAATAGAGACATCCTAAAGCTGTGTTGGCTTAACCTTCTTCTAACCTCTGGTCTCTATGTAGGCCATCTTGCCTTCTAAAAGCTTCCTAGCCTACCTTCCCTCTCCTTCAAGTTATAGTTTACTATTAGATAATTATGCCTTTGATCATTTCTTACCAACCCTTTAAATGAGGCTCCTTCAGTTTTTTCATTCTTTTCCTTTGTTGTAATTATTATAATTTCTGATTATGAATGTGCACAGATTCTGTGTTTACTTTCTGTCTTCTCTGTAAAGACCTAGTGACAGAGTTCATATTCAAATCCACTTTGGATCTGTGTCCCGGTGTTTAGTTTAGCATATTTCCCACAGTAGATATTTTTTCAAATGAATAAAAATTGCAGTCTTTTTATTCAGTGGTGTAAGTACTCAACCACAAAGATATAGTTAGGCTTATGAATATTTGAATGAAATTATACTACATGACAGTCATTGTCAAAGAGATAACTATTAGACATTGAAATGTCAAGGAGTAAAAGGTAAACAATTTCTCTTGCATAGGACCTCATAGATACATCCAAGAGATGAGTAGGAAAAATACCCTACAAAAGGGATGTCATTTTATTATAAACAATAAAGCATAAAAACATAATGTATTTACTAAAGGTTAACATCCTGTGGTGTTACAGAAACCAGAGATCTTGAGCCAGACCAATGACTCATTGCAAGGGACGTTGCATGTGCAGATGTGTGGACAGAGGGCTACACTGTGGGCACACTGTGACACACTGTGACACACTGTGACACACCACAGCTTCCACAGTGAGATGTTTTCTGTGCTTCCTGTTGTTGTTGTTGGCATGTTTTTTTATTTTTTATTTTGGGGGGAAGTTGCAAGGGCAAAGAACAAATATAAAGGGGGTAGGGAGATGGAGTAAGAATGGAGTGCATGATGGGAAATAAAGACCCAATAAAAAGTTAAAATAATTATCATTCTAAATCGGGCCTTCACAACCTTTGCATAACTGATAGTATTTTGAACAAAATAACTTCTTGTTGTTAGCTGTTTTGTGTAGCACACAGTATTTTCCTGGGTCCTTGGACACTGCTCTGTGGATCCTAGGAATATTCTTCAGTTGTCAGAACCAACATTGGTCCAGAGACTGCTGAATGATCCCTGAGAGGAAAAAAATTATATGCACTGAGGAAAGTTGTACCTCAGAATTGATCATTTTTTTAAAAGGGCAAATTAATCTTAGCAAAAACAAAATCAAAACAACCCGATTCTTATACGCAATAAGTATGTCATTTTGTTGTTCGAGTTACACAAGTCTCACAGGGGAGATGGCATTATCTCTGTTTCTCATGTAAAGGACAGCAAACAGGACGAAGGGCCACCACACAGAGAAAGGCGGAGAAAGCCATTCTGTTCTTTCCCTTCCATGTTTGCACAATCACCATAAATCTATTTGCTCACCCAGGGCTCTGGGCAGACATGAGCTGAAGACTTTGGGGACAATGAGACTGTGGGAGGTAGAAGATTGCAGCCTGGTTAGAACCCCACTCCCAGGGCTGAGTGTCATCCACAGGGATTTCAGGGTTCCAGAACAGGTTGTTTTAGTCTTCTCAGGCCAGAAAAAAGGCTCCCAGGGGCTGCAGAGATGCTAAGTAGTTAAGAGCACTTGATGTTGTAGCAGAGAACATAGGTTCAATTCCCTAACCCTTGCCTGGAGGCTCATAACCATTATAAGTTCAGTTCTAGAGAATCTACCACCATCTTCTAGCCTCAGAGGGTACCAGGTACAAAAGCAACACACATACATGCAGCCAAGACACCCATAAAACAAAAATAAACAAATCTTTTTTATTGTTTTCTAGTTTTTCAAATCTTTTTTTTAAGAGAATTGCTTCACCCCCCCCCCCCCCGGAATCCTGGGGCAAATGTCTAGGGCAGTGGTTGTTGGGATTCTGTAAACCCCACCCCACAGTTACCTGGCAACAGGCAGGGATGCTCCACCCCACAGTTACCTGGCAACAGGCAGGGATGCTCCACCCCAGTTACCTGACACCTCCTCTCCCTCTTGCTCTCTTGATCTCTTGTTCTCTTGATCTCTTGCCCTCTTCATCCTCTCTTACTCCCTTGTCCCTCTTCTCCCTATTCCCTTCCCCTCCCCCTCCTTATGTGCGCATGGCTGGCCTCTACTTCTCTATTCCTCTTCTCTTCTCTCTCTCTGCCCCAACTACTCTCTTAACTCCCCTCTCCTTCCCTGAATAAACTCTATTCTGTACTATACCTCTACCATTGTGTGGCTGGTCTCTCAGGGGAAGGGATTCCCAGCATGGGTTCCCCAGAGACAACCCCTTTGCCCCCATGTCTCACAGAACCTACATAGAACATATCCCTCTCACTCTCTTCATCTTTTTCCTAACAGTGGTTCTCAACCTTTCTAATGCTGTGGTCCTTTAATACAGTTCCTCATGCTGTGGTGAGCCCCAACCATAAAAGTATTTCATTACTACTTCATAACTGTAATTTCGCAACAGTTATAAACTGTGATGTAAACATCTGCTATTGCAGAATATCTGATATATGACCCTCAAAGGCTGAGAACCACTGACCTCAGGGGTATTGTTACTACCTACATTTTCTTTCTTTGTTGTTTATGTTTGTCTAGATGGTGACTTTTGAGTATGGAATTGGTCTTGGTGTTTAATATGGTTTCAGAGACATCACCTTTACATATTAAGTTTACTTTTTTTTTTTTTTTTTTTTTTTTACTGGATCAGCATGGACTGAACATGGGGCAGGAACACAGAAATGAAGTGACAAAGGGTAAATGCAATCATTAAACAGGAGAATCTGAAATAAAGTCAGAGATAGAAAACCAGACAAAAGAAAACCAGAGAGAAGAGAGTCACAGAGCCACATAGACAGAAGCCCAGGCAGACGTGAAGACAGACAGACTGCACTGACAGGCTGTGTGTCAAGAAGGAACTTCAAAATGCTGGGTTGGTAGAAGGGAGGCTGAGAGACTAGAAAGGCTCCTGGGAGGGACTGAGTTGTGAATGTAGGGAGGAGATGGACTGATCACTCTGTAGAGTTTTGGCCTGTCAGATTTCATGATGCCTCAGGCACTGTTCAGCATGTTCAGGATCATTTCTCTCTGCTTGAAAAACAGGGAGTTGTCTGTATATTGTACCATAAGAAATCTCCTGCTTGTTCTGGCGACCTCGACCTCCGGGAAGTACTGGACGTGAGAACCCGCGTCTTCCTCTCTCTCACCTTCTGTCCTCTTCTCAATTTCCCTCTGGCCCTACAAATCCAAGTGCAGCTGACTTTACATGTGAAGAAATGCTTGGAGCAGGATAGGCAAGCTGCAAGCAGCTGTGTGGAGCTGGAGTGGGGACGGCATAGCAGTGAACAGGGTGTTTGGGAGGACCTCAAAAGTTTTCTCCCCTAGGACCCTTCCGACCATTCTAAATGTCTGCTTGAGGTGAATAGCACAGAGACAGCTACTATCCAACATAGCATCATAATAACAGAGAAACCTGACTACACTGGGAAATGGGGCAAGGGCTTGATCTGCATAGAATCTGATACCTCCCTACAGGTCAGAAGGCCCCAGGGTCAATGTTCAGAATCTACATTTCCTAACTGGCTTCTCAGATGATAGCCAGAACAAGCCATGGTTTCAGCCAGACTACGTGTGGCTGACGGCGAGCACACACAATAGCTAACCTTCAGGTGAGATGCTGAGTTGACACCGAACAGAGAGGAATTAGTTGTGACCGTTTATGTTGAGGATACTATCTTCTTCTATAGATTGCTACAAAGCTATACCTTCTGTCTATAATGATGCTAAAGTAAAAATTCTACAAAGAACCTGTCAGAAGCACGGTTGCCATTGAAGATGGAGATTCAAACCACATCATGACAGTCATGACACTGATGTGACCTAGAAGGGGCAGCATAGAACAAATCTTTGTGGCTTTCCTGACAAAAAACTTTCTTCACTCGGGAGGAAAAGCAGAACCATAAAGGTTGAAACAATTGTTGCATTCTCCGTTTTTGTGGCAACCCTATGGGTAGAGAACCCTTAAGCAGGTGTTACTTCCACACAGGCCAATATTAAGTAAATACTATTTAAGATTAAAATTTGTGTGTAAATTTCAACAGTTACAGAAACATCACTGTTTAGAGTGAATAGTTAATACATGATAAGGGATATGGCTTATGGGTAGGTCAGTGAGCATATGTGAGCAACTGAGCCTATTATTGGGAAAAATCACAATGAAAATGAGCCAGAAAACTCATAGGAGAAATCTATTATCCAGCCTTGTAGATGCATAGTGTATATTTTTGAAGAAATGAATGGGATAAAACAATTAGTGCTAATTTTAAAGGTGTTACTAAGAACGAGATACTCATAAAATTATCTCCCTCAGTGAAGGGTGAAAGACTCACAGCTCAAACATTGTCTTTTCCGAGGAGTGTTTATCTTGTACAATTAAAACCAATGGGAAATTCTCTAAGCAGTGAAATGCTGGAGATATAGGGTGCTCAGGAGATTAGCAGATGCAAACCATATGTGACTGCTTAAGAAAGTAATTCTCATCAACTGGGAAGTCATTGGATGTCCCTGCAGAGTGGAGCAAGTCCTATTTCCCAAGTCTCTTTATTTTGGATTTTCTCCCAAAGTGAAAGTCTCTCTTCCCCGTAAAATTCAACAGCGTGGAATACAGAGCCAGGATCCCAGAGAACTCTTAAGTTGTTTGTAGGGAATTAACCTTCCCTAGCATGTCATCTTTAAATAGGACATTTTATCAATTTCTGCCACCAGCAAAATGGGCTAGGGAGCGGTCTTTCTTCTGGAAGTTGGGCTTTCACTGAGTTAGAATAGACCAGATTGTGTGCTGCAGTTATAAGATAACTGGGTTCTTCAGGGAATGAAGTGTGGGAAAGTTAATAGATGCCTAGTGACTCTCGCAGGCCTCCTGTATCTTATTGTATTCTGAGAGGAATTGTGCAAAAGTTCACCAGAACAACTAATTTCCCAGCCACGTTTGTATCTTAAGACCTTTGTTGTTTGGGCCGCTGAGTGTAGTGATCTATCTGTGGTCACCTGACTATTTAGGAAGCTGTTCTGTTTACAGCTCTCCAAATGTCTCATTTTCTCAGGGGCTACATTATTCTGGCTCTTTGACATGTTGGAAGGACAGAGATGTTTCGAAATGGCTCTCAGAGCATATCTATTTTGATTTAGAAATTGCTAAGCAAACAGAGGAAGTAAAAAAAGATTTAACAGTTGCTCCCTGTGTTAACCCAAGCCAAAACAAGACTCACCAGGGTCACTCTTGTCTACAATTTTTATTCAATGAACTTTTTATATGCAAAACAGTTTACTAAGGTACCTCAAAGAGTTGAGAGGCATTAAGTTAAATGGAAGTTGAGTATTTTAATTTATAGCTTACTTAGGGAATTTTATAATAATTTATATGTATTATGTATATAAGATACTTTTGTAGTTCTAAAAGAAAACTTCTAAAAATATATACTTTTAAATATTTTTTTGAAAAAAGCTATCCCTTTTGTTCAGATAGCACATAATCTGAGCTTTAACTGAGGCTTTTCTAAGTTGTAAAAAGCCTTGATCCATATTTAAAGATTGCAATATGACATGTTACTGATGTGTCAGTCCTCTGTCTGCAGCTGTACTGTTCTGCCTGTTCATGATTGCCATTCTCTAGAATCTTCTCCCTCCAGCAGTTCTCCCTCCCCTAAGTAGCCCATGTTCTCCATTGTTCTGCTTCTGTATAGAACCTTCAGCATCCTGTGGATGGCTTAGTAAGATCCAGCTGGCTTGGCTGTTGCCTGCTCTTTCTACTTCAGCAGCACTGGGAACCCTTCTGAATTCACACTGGGGAGGGATGGCTGCAGTGATGGGGTTGGGGGAGGGGCTGATGTGGAGATGCCAGTGCTGCAGGTGCGAGGCTAGCATTGGA
The DNA here is from genome assembly GCF_963924665.1 of Micromys minutus. Taxonomy (NCBI): domain Eukaryota; kingdom Metazoa; phylum Chordata; class Mammalia; order Rodentia; family Muridae; genus Micromys; species Micromys minutus. The sequence goes on along the minus strand of NC_137973.1, from coordinate 64,849,003 downwards.
CACAGATTCTCTGCGTTGCTGGTTATTTCAGTGTCTTCAGTTTGCCGCTTTATACAAGAAAAGGAAGCAAAATCTGTGAACATCTCTCCTCTTTCAGTTTTAATCAACCAAAAGGATCAAGTTTTTATTTATTTACAATTTATTTATTTTTACATCTAAGGAATATCATGATAAACTATAGCCCTGTCTCACTCAGAGTTTCTATTCCTGCACAAACATCATGACCAAGAAGCAAGTTGGTCATTGCACACTTCCACATCGCTGTTCATCACCAAAGGAAGTCAGGACTGGAACCCAAGCAGGTCAGGAAGCAGGAGCTGATGGAGAGGCCATGGAGAGATGTCATTACTGGCTTGCTTCCCCTGGCTTGCTCAGCCTGCTTTCTTATAGAACCCAGGTCTACCATCCCAGGGATGGCACCTCCTACAATAAGCTGGGCCCTCCCCCCTTGATCACTAGTTGAGAAAATGCCTTACAGCTGGATCTCATGGAGGCATTTCCTCAACTGTGGCTCCTTTCTCTGTGATAACTCCAGCTTGTGTCAAGTTGACACAAAACCAGCCAGTACAAGCCCTTTTCAGAAGAAAAGCATTTCATTTATAATAGAATCTCCTCTTACCATGATTGTGTGCTGGAACTCAAAAGACAGGGAGGAAGAAGAAGTCATCTGTGAAGAACTGTTCCTGAACAAATCAAGGTATGACAGTGAGAAATGCCTGGGTTTTTGATCATATAACTTTCACTTTTGTACATTCAGAAATATGAAGTGACTTACTTCTGGTTTCCATGAATGACTGTTTTTAATATGGAGGTCATGACCCATCTGGGGGTTGAATGACTCTTTTCCAGGGGTTGCCTAAGACAATCTGCGATGTTGGGTGAAAATGTTCTGATTCATAACAGTAGCAAAACTACAGGTATGAAGTAGCAATGAAAATAATTTTATGGTTGGGGGTCACAGCATTAGGAAGGCTGAGAGCCACTGGCTTACAGAGTGCTACGTGGAGCCTGCAAACTGTTGGAATCATTGGTGCTATTCTTTTACTGTTGTTGCTCATAGTAACTTTATGCCATTAGAAAGAGAGTGACAAATTCAAGACATTAGACTACCCATTGAACAAAATGTCCAAGTCAAGTTGGACTGACAATGGTGGAGCTATATCTTGCTTTAATGGAATGTCTGAAACATGAGCCTTGAGTTCTTTGGGTTTAACAAGTCTTATTTTCATTTATGTTGAAAGGCCTCTTTAACTCTGAATTCATAAAGTATCTTATAAAATGTGTATAAGTAGATCTTAATTTTTTGAAAGCACGTTATGTGACTCAATTAGCTGAAGCTCTGTCACATGCCAGGCATGGCTCCTGTCACCTGGAAATCTATCTGAAGTATAGGTATGGCAGGGAGACATTATATCCCTTTTGCATTGTTGGAGCTGCATAGGGAAGTGAATTTCCTCACGGCCCTTAACAACAGCTGTAGACATTTTAGGAAGAACTGAACTCTGAAGAGAGTTCTTTGTCTGCCACTAGTGGTGTCTCCTGCAAATGCTCTCCAGTTACTCTTGATGTCATACAGCGAATGAACTCCATTGGAATAGGGAACACTGTCTATCCCATACATTTGTTTTTCCCCCCCTTGGTTAAGCACCTTGTCACAGGAGGTTAATATTGTGAGTTTCTCTGGATGGTCACGGACTGTCAAAGAGGCAAAGGGGAGCCATAATTTTGGGACAGCAGCAGTCCTGATAAAGTGAATCAATAAAACAGATGATTCCTTCTTTCTCCCCCACATTGCTAAATGCATCAGCTGTATTCTCCATATACTGTTCTTTAAATACATTAATTATCACCGTGCTGACTGATGGCCTGGGATATTTACGCCCTGTAAACAGGTCTGGTATTCTTTGCAAACACACCGAGAAGGACCCCTTGGGTTCTAGTGCATTGCTGTTCTTTACTGAACATGTGTTCTTTGCAAACCACAGACATGGCCATTTTCCTTGTAGCCACCTACTGTGAATGACAATAATAAAGATGTACAGCTCTCGGGGAAAACAATGGGCATACTTTCCCTTCATCCAGCACATTTCAACCTTACTGGACAAATTACGTTCCTCTGTTGCCCCTTGGAGAGAGTCTTAATGTCACCCTGGGAAGGGAAACCCTTTGGACTTACTTATTCTTCTCTTTAATGTTGGATCTGCAGGGCATGTGCTCACATGTGCCATCACCGTGGTCCTCGGCAGCGTGAAGCCTGGCTGCACCACCTGTGAGACCATGGTGAGGTCTCTTCTGTGCCAAGGCACCAGAAGCCATTGCTATCTTAATCTCAAGGGACCTGCCTGAGAGTGGAGTGCGGGAGATGCTGACACATGCGCATTTGTTAACAGGAACTCACTTCTGCTGCATGAGGGGACGTCTAATCCCATGGACGTATGCTTTCAATTTTTCATTGAAATTACAATCAAACAAATTGCCAGCGCACATTTTTCTCTGTCAGATGTTTCCCTTATGGTGGATTTGGAGAACCCTTGGGCCAACTTTTGAACCTCTTCCTGTGCCAGGGTCACCACAGACTCTTTTCTTCAGTTTCAAATTAATTTCATCTTTTTCTCCAAGAAGTAGATACATTTGATATACAGTAGTACCTGAAGGAAACTGTCTCTTCCACACCAACTTTGTGCAGGTCTGTGACAGAAAAAATGACATGTTACTGGCTCTTCTTCAACCCTCTGTAGGGAACTTAGGATGATAGAAATTGCAAAAGCCAAGAGCCTGCAATGTCCTGATTTTCTAGCACTTATTAAAATCGTATTTATCAAGGTTGACTCTTGGCTGCCGCTTGAACTGGCTCTCTGGAAGGAATGACTTTTAGATGCTGCTTTGGGAGCAGGGGACCCCGTAAACACTGCTGGATAAGGTACTATTGGAAACGGCTGCACTGTTTTTAGACTCACAAAACCACAAACTTCTCAGGAGAGCTGATCCCAGCTTGGAAATCGTCCCCCCCCTCCTTCTTTCCCTTTCAGCAGTCTGTGTCATGGAGAGCAAGCAAGCAGTAATAAAGACCAGTTGTTTTGATGTCTGGTTCCACAGCTATGTCCCTCATGGGTGAGAATCTACATCAAAGAAGCTGTGAAGACCCTGGGAATTGACCGTGTTTGTTTTCAGCCTATCTACAAGCAAAGGTGTGATGGGATGGATTTGTCCTAAAGCTCAGGTCATGGGAATCTTCTGGAAACTGTCAAATGTTACCATCTGGGCTGAGCCATGCCTTTGCAGGTGCTGTTGTTCAGGGTGATCATCTCTTCCAAAGTGATTATGTCTGCTTTGACGGAGGCAAGGTGGGTCCCACAACCAAAGCTAGGTTAGCTACCAACTAATCTGCATCTGGCAGAAAGGTTGTTCTGGTAAATACCTCATATGGCATAGAGAATGTTTGAGATGGGGGTTGTATGGTTTCAGCTATATGCTTTTGAAGAGAGCATAAGATAAAACATAAGGCTTAGGTCTCATCTTCATTTTAACCCTCAAATAAAAATGAGGGCAGCTAGATCGCCCCACATCAATACTTCTTCCAGACAAATTCTACTCACCTGCATAAACCCACTGAATCTCAGGAATGAATGGAACCCAGAATACCAGTAACTCTACTTATTTTAGTGTTATTTTATGGACTAAGCAAATATTCTTGATTTCTGAAATCTCCTTTTCCTCCTCTACTACTACTATGTGGTTGAACAGTACTGAGGGGAGACTGGAATGGAAATCACAAAGAAGAAAACTTCATTTTTCTGCCCTCGAGCTCATTAATTTATAGAGGGCTTCACCCTATTGCATGTAGGCATCAAAGAACCTTTCATAACTGGAGCAGAAGTCGGCAAGACAAATATGAAAGATATGGTTTCTGTCTAGAAAGATAGTAAGATAGATGGATAAATATTTAACAGCTTGGATAAAAATTTTGCAGAATGAGAAGGTATGGGGGAGGTTTCTTAGGGAAATGGTTTTATATTTTAGACGTAACTAAAGTAAAAATGGTAAATGAAAGGAGACATGTGAAGGTTAGGAGAGAGAGACAGATGGCAAGAGCATTCGAGGAGAAGAGACTTCCAGAGTTTCAAGGTACATTTCTGGATGCCACAATGTAGAAGTGTATGAGCAAAAGACTGTCCCTGAGTCATCCATTGATAATTCATTTTCATAGACACAAAGAAGCGTTGTCAGAACCCTGTAAAGAAGTCATTTTTATAGTTTGTGCTAGTGTTTGAAAATGATACACACCAAGGGTGTGATCGCTGCCATCAGATTCAAAGCAATGGCAACAGATCAACCCCAGCCACAGTCACCAGCTTTAGAAACTACAGATGTTAGACTCACCACCTAAGGAAGCCACTAAGCCACTGCCATCACTGCCCTGTAGAGACCTACCCACTCTGTGGCAGGAGCAAGCTTTCTTCAGGAAGCTAGGCAAAGGGGACCAGGATAGAAATTACACTTTGCTCACAAATGTTGCTGAAGAACAGAGAATGATTAAGAGTTAAGGCAGAAAAGTTTGGGTTGTTGAAGAGAAGGAACACAAAGGCTTACTGCCATGTTTAAGATAACCAAGTTAGATAAAGGGAGAGACAAACTTCTGGGCCAGCAATAGCAGGACATCTCTCTCCTCATGCCCTATAACCTTTGAATAATACATGTTAAACACTATTTTCCCTTTATATATCTTTGCTTCCAACCAAGAATCAATTGTAAGTAAAGAAAGCTTCTAATAGGAAGTTCCTCCTAGGAAAACATCCCAGACTACTCTCTAGATAAGGAGCTAAATATGAGGTAACAAGAAAAGTCTATGGGTTCATCTTGGTGGCTGTGATAGAGGGAACTCTGCCATGGGGAAGCTACAGCCAGGGCTACAGAGTATGATTCTATATCAAAAATAAATGAGAGAACAGAAAAGGATAGCAACACACACCCACTTGAGACACCTACAAGATCAGAGCCTAATAATACTGGCCAAGAGACTCAAAGTCAGCAGATACTCAAGGCCCAACTTGGCATCAGAGATGGAGGGGGACTTCAACTATTCCTTACTTGATAGGTGGCCCATGGATGGCATGCCTTCTCCCTGGTTGACCAGTGGCAGCAGAGATTGCCTCAGCCTTTGTTCAATTTCTGTCCCAGATAAAGGAAATGTTACATTTTTTTTTCTCTCTTGGAAAGCCTTTCCAAGTCTCAGGAATCTCTCCCACCCAATCTCTCACTCTCCCCAATTGGTGGTTTTTATAGTTCTGCTTGCATACTCCCAAAAAGACTGCACCATTAATGTCTCCGGGTGTGAGACAATCAACTTGGAGCCACTGCCCCAGCTTGATCTTCAATGACTTTGAGTGTCTGACATCTTAGGTCCTTGGGTCATGCATGATTAGCCTATAACAGGTTCTGATGTGGCACAAAACCCAGCGCCACCACTGCAGATACTACTATCACTACCAGCATCCAAGGACAAGGACAGTCATTAATAGTGCCACTGGCCACCAATTTTATCACCATAATTGTCCATCACCAATGTTAGGTCACTGTAACCTCAACACCATTCCAGTCTTCCACACTAGCAGTACTATTGTTACTTTTATTTTTTAAATTTTAAGACATATTTATTTTATATATATGGGAGTTTTGTCTGTATGTATGTATGACTGTGTCCCATGTGCCTTTATGGTTCCTCCGGAGGTCAGAAGAGGGCATGGTCATCAGTCTCATTGGAACAGAATTGTGTAAAGTTGTGAGCCATCATGTGGATGACTCAAACCAGGTTCACTGCAAGAAGTAGGAATGCTTTTAACTGCTGAGCCATCTGACTCCACCCACTACTGTTTTTAACCCTAGTCCTTCTGATACACCACAGGGTCTATTTATACCCCACATTAGAGCTTTCCCATTGCCGAATGATCAATGTTGGAAGTCATTACTATTTGCCAATTTAAGAGTGACTTGAGTGAAAAAAATTTTCAAAGTAGCTAAAGAGAATTACTCAGTTTCACAAGAGAAACTTGAATTTTAGTTGATTTCTTTCACAAAGAAATAGACCACTACCTTCATTAAGATACCACATAATATTCAGTATATGGAAAACCATTTGAAATGTCTTCTTCAGAGGAACTTGAAGGATAAGAGAACACACTGGTTACTATGGAGATGATCTCACATGGACCAGCCTTTCCCCAGGAAGTTTGTTCTTCCCAAAGACAAGGCTGAGAACAACAATAAGTCCACTAATAAGAAGTTTTTGGTTAAATGTCTGTGGATTCTGTTAGTAAGAAATACAATTTTGATAGGATTCTAGTAGATGTACACTCAGGGTCAATAATGGAGGAAAAGAAATTCACATGGATGGGGGAACATTTAAAAAATTCTTTCTGGAGCTGAATTTCAAAAAATTGTGCCTTGGAATAAATCTGGAGCTCCCTCCTAAGAATCACATAATTTGGGTGAATATAAAATTCATAATCTCAGCTTTCGAACCAAAATGATGTGTCATTTCTAAATATGAATGGAAGGGTCACTTCTGTTCCCCAGTTGCCCTATCATCTGCTAGCACTTACTCATGGCACACCATAAATATTTCATGGTTGATGCCCCACTGTTGAATGGATATATGGATACTTTGCAAGGAACATTAGTCAGAAGCTCGTTCCCATCGAAAACAAATGTGAGCTGAGAGTGGTACCACAGAAGGACCATACTCTGGTGGATACACATGTCAGAAAGCATTTATGGAAGCATCAGAGACAGATGACTACCTGGGTGGTGAGAGGCTGGAAAAGGGAGCTAAGGTTAAACATCTTCTCTCTTACCCACAATGCTTTGGGTAAGAGAGTGAGAAGACTTGGATAGAAGGAGGAGTTATGAGCAAAGGGAATAAGCTTGAAAACTCAAAGGAAAAGAAAAAAAATGTAGCTTCTTCTAGGGATTGTTGGAGACATGAGTAGATGGGAAGACTACAGTAAACAGTAGGAGCCAAAGCTATATGGAAAACTAAGCATGAAGAAAATTATATCTGTTAGCAGTGCCTCTCAGCAAACGTAAACTCAAACTCCCCCACCCCTAGACAACAAAACTTTCTGGGCTCTGTTTATAAGATGAAATGTCAGAAGAAGCCCATGGGAACATAAAAAACCGCGACTCGTTCCGAGTTAAGAGGGTTATGCCTTGTTTTGGAACCAAGTCTAATGAAAATGTAAATCTATGACTATGCTCTGCTCTCAAGCTTGCAGAGGAGAATCGGAAGGATGCGGAGTGATGGGGGCTGGGAATTTATGGAGGGGATTTTGGATTGTGTGTTCTGAAGTGTAGTAGCTCCTGTGGGATTCAGATCTTCTAAGAACCAAGAAAAATACAGACAGGTTGAGGCTCGCTTAGGGGGCAGTGATGGAATTCTGGTCTGTTCAATTACACAAACCAAAACAAGGAAGGAAAGTCAATGCCTCTGGAAGAAAATAATTAGAGTTCCATGCTGAGAAAAAGTGGGGATCTATCTAATGTGTTCTGAGGGTCCATATTTTTTCATTATTATTATTATTATTCTTTTGATCTTAAGTAATCATGCTTCCATTTGTCTTAAAGAGAAATACAATTTTAACTTTATAGTCAAAATAATGCACAATTCTCTGTAATAAAAGGAGGGGGTGGGGAGAGAGTGTCCTGGGAGATGTCTCAGATGGTTAAGAGTGCATGCTACTCTTGAAGAAGATTGCAAGGCCTTTCCCAGAATCTACACCAGATGGCTGAACCATTTTAACTCTAGCTGCCTGGATTCTCACTTCTACTCTAGATGCACACTCTTAAGACAAATTCTTCTTTTCCTCTCTTCCTTCATCCCTCCCTCCCTTCATTTCATTTCTCTCTCTCTCTCTCTCTCTCTCTCTCTCTCTCTCTCTCTCTCTCTCTCTCTCTCACTGTTTTTGCTTTCAATGAGCCAAGATCACCTGGAGGTGTTTAACCACCTAAGTTCAAGCACTGGCTTGAATTCTCTTTATCTTCCCCGAAACAACAACTTTATATTCCTCAGGGTTTCCTTTCAACTTGCCAAAGTAAGGTCAAGAAATGCACAAAATGACTCCCCTCCCCTCTACCTTCTCTACCCAAGTCTCTCTCTCCTTGGCTCTCTTGATCCTTGTTCTTCTGTCTCCTAGTTTATCATGATGAGTGGGCAGTGAAGTATAAATGGGTGAAGGCTATTCTGTGGGTCACTATCAGTAAAACGCACCACACCACATACAGAAGGGTCTGTAAAGTTATTGAGCTTTCCCTGTATTACAGAAAGGCAAAGGCCAGTAATTTTTGGCTCAAAGTTGTTGGTCTTTTCATTATAGATTTTTAAAATGTTTTGAACAAAATAAATAAAATGTAACTTTAAATTGGACAGGCTTTGAAATCTGGATTGGACGCATGACAGTTGCTTTGAAAATCAAGTTGGTTTTTTTTGTAACAAGTAAACCAAAATATTTCGTCAATTATTTTTACCAGAGTGGTAATAAAAAATTGGTATTGACTGTATGGCAGTATTTTAGGCAACCCACTGTCAAAACAAGTCAAGAAATGGAGCACATAATATATTTGTGCTTGTTTTAGCTGATAACTGAATCCATTTCTGTTAATAAGTTTCTTAATGGGAAATTTAATTTTCAGTATATCCATTTTAGAAACATTTTACATGCTTTATAATATTGGAGCCTTGTGCTAAATGCCTCTTATATATCATAGCAGTTAGTTTTTATAACAGTGCCACAAAGTCTACCCTATCCAATATATCTTACTGATGAAGAGATAAGAGGTTGAAATGATTTAAATAATGACTGCCTTAAAATGAAAAGAAAACTAATGGTAACTTTGAGAGTTGGAGTAGGCTTGGTTCTGTAACAAAACCTGCTTTTAATCTGCTGTCTTTGTTTGTTTGTCTGTCAGTGTGCATGGGCACATGTATGCAGGTACCTTCAGAAATCAGGCAAGGGTTTTGGATTTCCTAGAGCTGGAGTCACAGGTATAGGTCCTGGGACCTGAACTGTGGTCCTCTGTAAGAGCAGCAAGTGTTCTGATCTACTGAGCCATCTCTTCAGTTCCTCTACTGATTTTAACGTTGTTATTATATAATACTTCAAGCAAAAAAAGATAACATATTTCTGAAATTTAAAATAGAAAAACATCTCTTAGATAATGGAGTGGATATTTTTTCTCTTTTAAAAATCATTTATTCTTATTTTGTAGATAGAAAGGTTTTCCCCATATGTATGTAATGCATCATTCATTCCTGATCTTCAAAGAGGCTGAAAGAAAACACTGAATCTCCTAAAGTGGATGGTTCTGAGCTGCTATGTGGGTGATGGGAACTGAGCCTGGGTCCTCAGCAAGAGAACCAGGTGTTCATAACCTCTGAACCATTACTCTATCCCTGAAATGGATATTAAAGAAATGAAAGTCTTAATTAGTTCTGCCTTATAATGCTGTTTTATTATGAAAATAAGGAATTTAAGAACTTTCCCTCTGTGCTCTAGCAGCCATTAATTTTTCAAAGAACGAGTTCTTAGAATTAAGCTTGAAAAGTAGCCACAAGTTCTAAATGGATTCAGAAAGCACAGAAACAGGCCCCAAAGGAGGAGTTTTTTCAACTTACAGACCTGGGTCATAATGAACTATCAGGTCACATCCAACTTCAGACTTCAGAAACTGAATTCTTTTTGTTCTTCTGTACTTTCCCATAAGCATAGGTTTTATTATTAAGGACAGGAAATTTGTAAAGTAGTTAATTCATACTATGGTCCTATTTTCTACTATATGTGGAAGAGAAATGTAGGCTGAGGAGAAGGTGGTGTGTTATACTCCTGGTCACTGAATGGGTAGGTGAAGGAGAAGAACTCAGTTTGAAAACTGGATGAAGTCTATAAAAGTCAGCCCTGTTTGTGATAGAAGAGAGCTACAGGAAGGGACACAAGCCAATTGCCCTTATGCAAAGGCTAGTGTGAGGGGTTGGAAGGAGCAGTGGCTGCTCTTGCGGAAGACTTGGGCTCAATTCTCTGTACTTGCATAGCACAGGAGACTTCAGCTGTCTGAAACACTAGTTCCAGGGGCTCTGGTCCCTTTTCTGCTCCCTGTGGGCACCAGGCATGTATAAGGTGCACAAGCATGTATGTAGGCCAAACACCATGCACTCAAAATAAAAACCAAATGTAGGTGTGAAAACCTTCACAAAGCTAACTACCCTAACTGTTGATGCTTTGCTTCTAATCTTTGGCACCAGTTTATTTAATAATTATTTCTGTAACTGGGAATAAAGTCATGGACAAGAGAGTTGCTTGATTGGTGTGCCAGTTAACTTCTGTAATCCCAGTATTCCGGAGGCAGCAGCCAAGGGAATTATGGCTTGAAGCAAGCCTGGGTTACATGACCTCATGGGAAAAAAACTGAAAACAAAACAAAACAACAAAAAAAAGAACATCACCCCCCAAACTGCCACCACTATCACCAAAATAATAAAGCAGAAACAAAAACAAATAAACCCAACCTAAATGAATAAACAATCAAACACTAGACTTTTCTCCCTGTAAATTCATTCCGGTAAAGATGTTATCTCTCATTTTGCCACCAGGAACAGCAGAGATCCATGGACACAGCCCTGGCCAGACTGCACTGTGAGTACCCGAGGCACAGAGAGGGCTAGGCATAGCACATGGTAGGTGTGGCCCTCCAGTTGGTTCAGGGGAGCAGGAACTCTGCTATAGGGACTCGATGTCTGACCAGAAGGCCCTTGCATGCAGACCAAACGTCAAGCCATTTGCCACCCGAATGATCACTTAGGCTTCATCCCTGGGATTCTGGGATGGTTTAATATACGGAAATCTATCAATGTAATCCACCATATAAACAAACTCGAAGAAATAAACCACATGGTCATCTCACTAGATGCTGAGAAAGCATTTGACAAAATTCAACACCCCTTCATGTTAAAAGTCTTGGAATGAACAGGAATCCAAGGCCCATACCTAAACATAATAAAAGCAATATACAGCAAACCAATAGCCAACATCAAACTTAATGGTGTGAAACTTGAAACAATCCCACTAAAATCAGGGACTCGACAAGGCTTCCCACTCTCTCCCTACCTATTAAACATAGTACTGAAAGTCCTGACCAGAGCAATTAGACCGCAAAAGGAAATCAAAGAAATACAATTTGGAAAAGAGGGAGTAAAAATCTTTCTGTTTGCAGATGACATGATAGTGTAGGTAAATTACCCCAAATATTTCACCAGAGAACTTCTCCAGCTGATAGGTTCAGAAAAGTGGCTGGATATAAAATTAACTCAAACAAATCAGTAGCCTTCCTATATTCAAAGGAAAAACATGGAGAGAACAAAATTAGGAAAAAGATACCCTTCACAATAGTCACAAACAATATGAAATACCTTGGTGTGTCTCTTTCTAAGCAAGTGAAGGACTTGTATGACAAAAACTTCAAATCTCTGAAGAAGGAAATCGAGGAAAATCTCAGAAAATGGAAAGCTCTCCCATGCTCATGGATTGGAAGGATCAACATTGTAAAAATGGCCATCTTACCAAAAAGCAATCTAAAGATTCAATGCAATCCCCATCCAAATTCCAACCCAATTCTTCATAAACTTGGAAAGAGCAATGTGCAATATCATCTGGAATAACCATAAACCTAGAATAGTGAAATCTATCCACAACAAGCAAAAATCTGCAGGAATCACTACCCTGACCTCAAGTTATATTACAAGGCAATTGTGCTAAAAACTGCATGGTACTGGTACAGAGATAGGCACACGGATCAATGTAATAGAATATGAGACCCAGAAATTAACCCTTACATTTATGGTAACTTGATTTTTGACAAAGGAGCTGTAAACATTCAATGGAAAAAGGACAGCCTCTTCAACAAATGGTGTTGGTCCTACTGGCACTCAGTATGCAGAAGAATGAAAATGGACCCTTTCTTATCTCCTTGTATAAAGCTTAAGTGCAAGTGGATCAAAGATCTCCACATTAAACCAGGTACACTAAAATTATTAGAAGAGAAAGTAGGGAAAACCTTAGAATACATAGGCACAGGAGAAAATTTTCTGAACAGAATGCCAATAGCTCATGCTCTAAGGTCAAAGATCGACAAATGGGACTCAATGAGATTGTAAAGTTTCTGTAAGGCTAAGGTCACTGTAAGAAACCAAACAACAGCCAACAGATTGGGAAAAAATCTTTACCAACCCCACATCTGATAGATGCCTAATATCCAAGGTATACAAAGAACTCAAGAAGTTAGACACTAGAGAATCAAACAATCCTATTAACAAATGGGGTACAGAGCTAAACAGTCCTCAATTGAGGAATATCAAATGGCTGAGAAGCATCTCAGGAAGTCCTTGACATCCTTCGTCATCAGGGAAATTCAAGTCAAAATAACCCTGATTTCACCTCACACCATCCCGAATGGCTAATATCAAAAATTCAGATGATAGCAGATGCTTGCGAGGATGTAGAGAAAGAGGAACACTTTTCTACTGTTGCTGGGGTTGTAAACTGGTACAACCACTCTGGAAATTAGTCTGGCAGTTCTTCAGAATATTAGACATTGTACTACCTGAAGACCCAGTTATTCCACTTCTGTGCATATACCCCAGAGACATTCCAACATACAGCAAAGATACATGCATCACAATGTTCATAGCAGCCCTATTTATAATAGCCAGAAGCTGGAAAGATCCCAGATGTCCTTCAGTAGGTGAATGGATACAAAAATTGTGGTACATTTACACAATGGAGTACTACTCAGCTATCAGAAACAACGACTTTATGAAATTCGTAATAAAATGAATGCATCTAGAGAATATCATCCTGAGTGAGGTAACTCAGTCACAAAAGAACAGACATAATATGCAGTCATTGATAATTGGATACTAATCCCAGAAAGCTCTGAAAACTCCAGAAACAACTCACAGGCTATATGATGCTCAAGAAAATCAAAGGCCAAAAAAAAAAAAAAAAAAGCCTCAGTCCTTCTTAGGGAAAAAAAATGTATCGCACTCTCTGAGTGTGGTACACCTGGATCTCCAATCATTAATAATACAAGTGCTAAGATAATAACCTTGTGGCAATTTTTGTTATTCATAGGTCATTATGCTTAATTTATACCCAACAAGAAATCTGTTTCCATGTTATATTCTGTCATACATGTACTTCATGCTTATGGTAACTAGTGGAATTTCAATGCATGCTATCAATCCTCTAAAAGAATTAAGTACTGACAAAATTATTCATATACTGTTATGCCAAAATGCCTTTAAAAATCTGTAAATGTATCTCTCTTTTTAAAAAAAATAAAGCGGTAAGAAAAAAAAGATGTTATCTCTCTGTTTCTCATCCTTCCTCCTTCCTCTTCGCTTTTTTCCTCCTCATCTCTCTTCATCCTTTCTGCATCTGTCTTTCTAACATCTGTGGCAGCGGCTGGGGCAGCAGCTGCAGCAATAACAAAACAACAGAAACCTCTCTCTTTCAGTAGCTCCAGAGTGTGGAAAACCGAGAGGGGTGTTTACCCAGAGCTTGGAGAAGTTTGCTAAGAGACAGAGCTTCATCTAAACCGCTGTGTGGGTGTATGTCTGTTGTTAAGACAAAGAACTCAGTCAACTGAGATACTGACAATGGCTGTGCAGTTAAAAAAAAAAAGAGCTCGACTGGAAACAGAGGCTGGCTCTCCATTTTTGTATTCAGAAGTCACTTATCAAAATTTACCATGGGAAAACTTTCATACCCTGTGCAGGTAAACCAACTTAATTTTTAACTCACAAATCCCTGCTGACATGGGACAGCAATACTTCGGAGCATTTTCCTAAGGCCTATCTTGATAATACATTGGAAAGTCAGAGCAGAGACAGCAACTGAAACTTAAAAAGAGTCAGATTCATTAGCCAGCTTGCGTGTTGGGAACTTCAGCGTCTGCCCTAGCCTCATGCCTTTCAAGGGAAGAGGATATGAATTACAGTCTTTTAAATCTAAGCCCAGTGTAGCCTTTAATGTGCCAGCTTGTGTCCAGCTGTCCTGAGGGAAGGAGGAACGTGTGTTGTGTTTGAGGAAGAGTAGGAATCTCTATGCCTAAGGAGCAGGAGTCATTGCAACTGCAGATTGGGCTTCCCACTGTTGGGTTTCTCCTGACTGCATCCATGGTTCCAGGATTGTCTGGTCTTGTCCCATCTTGTCCTGTCCCTTCCCTTCTCTTCTCTTTTCTTCTCTTCTCTTCTCTTCTCTTCACTTCTCTTCTCTTCTCTTCTCTTCTCTTCTCTTTTCTTCTCTTCTCTTCTCTTTTCTTTTCTTCTCTTCTCTTCTCTCCTCTTTTCTATATTTTTAATGTTAATGGGATTGAGAGGCTGCTGGGTCTCTTTGTTTCCTTTTCTCAATGTGGCCTAAATAATAATAATAATAATAATAATAATAATAATAATAATAATAATAATAAACCCTTTTTGTTTTTCATAAGCAAAACTGTGGCTAAATTATTTAATATTAAATTTAGTATCTCAACCTCTTTTAAAAACTCCCCAAAATTTTCATGAATATTAAAAATTTTCCCCAGAACATTCTCTGTCTCTTTGCTTCCCTTTCTTGAGGGGGAGAGAGACATTTTTAGAATTTCTGATATGGGAATCCTCTCAGTTTTTAACGTACAAAGTGATTCATCCCAGGACATTTCTCTGCTTTTGCATAAAAAGATGATTTGTCACAAAATGTTGGTGACAATATTGTACACTGTTCTTTCCTTAAAATATTATTTGTTTTGTTCAATATACAGAAATCCATCAACATAATCCACTACATAAACAAACTAAAAGGAAAAAAAAAAGATCATCTCATTAAATACTGAGAAAGCATTTAACAAAATCCAACACCCCTTCATGTTAAAAGTCTTGGAAAGATTAGGAATTCAAGGCCCATACCTAAACATAGTAAAAACAATACACAGCAAACCAGTAGCCAACATCAAACTAAATGGAGAGAAACTTGAAGCAATCCAACTAGAATCAGGAACTAGACAAGGCTGCCCACTCTCCGCCTACCTATTCAATATAGTACTGGAAGTCCTGACCAGAGCAATTAGACAGCAAAAGGAGGTTAAAGTGATACAAATTAGAAAGGAAGTCAAAATATCACTATTTGCAGATGATATGATAGTATACTTAAGTGACCCTAAAACTCCATCAGAGAACTCCTACAGCTGATAAACAACTTCAGAAAAGTGGCTGGATATAAATTTAACTCAAACAAATCAGTAGCCTTTCTCTACTCAATGGATAAGCAGGCTGAGAATGAAATTAGGCAAAAGACAGCCTTTGCAAGAGTCATAAATAATATAAAATACCTTGGTGTTATTCTAACCAAGGTATTTTATATGAATGATCTGCATGACAAAACTTTCAAGTCTTTGAAGAAAGAAATTGAAGAAGATCTCAGAAGATGGAAAGATCACCCATGCTCATGAATTGGAAGGACTAATATAGTCAAAATGACCCTCTTGCCAAAAGCAATGTTCAGATTCACTGCAATCCCCATCAAAATTCTAACTCAATTCTTTATAGAGCTAGAAAGAACAATTTGCAAATTCATTTGGAATAACAAAAAGCCCAGGATAGCAAAAACTATTCCCAACAATATAAGAACTTCTGGGGTAATCACCGTCCCTGATCTCTAGCTGTATTACAGAGAAATAGTGATAAAAAACTGTGTGGTATTGGTACAGAGACAGGTAGGTAGATAAATGGAATAGAACTGAACACCCTAAAATGAACCCACACACCTATGGTCATTTGAGCTTTGACAAAGGAGCTAAAACCATTCCAAGGAACAAAGACAGCATTTTCAACAAATAGTGCTGGTCAGTGTGTAGAAGAATGCAAATCGAGCCATTCTTATCTCCTTGTACAAAGCTCAAATCCAAGTAAGTCAAGGACCTCCACATAAAACCCGATATACTAAACTAATAGAAGAGAAAGTGGGGAAAAGCTTTGAACACAAGGCACGAGGGAAATTTTTCTGAACAGAAGACCAGTGGCTAATGCTCTAAGATCAAGAATCAACAAACAGGACCTCATAAAATTGCAAAGCTTCAGTGGACAAAGGACACTGTCAAAAGGACAAAATGGCAACCAACAGATTGGGAAAAGATCTTTTTCAATCCTACATCTGATAGTGGGCTAATATCCAATATATGCAAAGAACTCAAGAAGTTAGACTACAGAGAATCAAGTATTCCTATTAAAAATGGGAGACAGAGCTAAACAAAGAAGAACACCGAATGGCTGAGAAGCACCTGAAGAAATGTTCAACATCCTTAGTCATCAGTGAAATACTAATCAAAACAACCCTAAGATTTCAACTCATTCCAATCAGAATGGCTAAGATCAAAAACTGAGGTGACAGCAGGTGCTGACAAGGATGTGGAGAAAAAAAGAACAGTCCTCCATTTTTGGCGAGATTGCAGGCTGGTACAACAACTCTGGAAATCAGTCTGGAGGTTCCTTGGAAAATTGGACATAGTACTACCTAAGGACTCAACTATACCACTCCTGTGAATATACCTAAGAGATGTCCAACATATAACAAGGACATATGTTCCACTATGTTCATAGCAACATTATTTATAATAACCAGAAGCTGAAAAGAACGCAGATGTTCTTCAACAGAGGAATGGATACAGAAAATATGCTATATTTACACAATGGAGTACTACTCAGCTATTAAAAACAATGACTTCATAAAATTGTTAGGCAAATGGTTGAAACTAGGCAATATCATCCTGAGTGAGGTAACCCAATCACAAAACACACATTGTGTGCACTTACTTGGTGATAGTGGATATTAGTCCAAAAGTTCAGATTACTCAAGATACAATTCATAGACCACATGAAACTCAAAAAGAATGAAGACCAAAGGAAAGATACCTCAGTCCTTCTTAGAAGGGGGAACAAAAGAATTAATAGGAGGAAATACAGAGACAAAGTTTGAAGCAGAGACTGAAGCCAAGGCCATTCAGAGACTGCCCCACATGGAGATCCAGCCCGTATACAGTCATCAAACCCAGACAATATTGTTGATGCCTAGAATTGCATGCTGATATAGCTGTCTCCTGACAGGCTCTGTTAGATTATGACAAATACAGAGGCAGATGCTCACATCCAATCATTGAACTGAGAATGAGGTCTCCAATGGTGGAGTTAGAGAAAGGATTAAAGGAGCTGAACGGGTTTGCAACCCTGTAAGAACAATTCCGACCAACCAGATATTCCAGGGACTAAACCACTATCCAAGGAGTACACATGGCTCCAGCCTCATATATAGCAGAGGATGGCTTTGCTGTGCATCAATGTGTAGAGAAGCCCTTGGTCCTGCCAAGGCTTAATGACCCAGTGTAGGAGAATGTCAGGAGGTGTGAGGGGGTGCACCCTCATAGAAGCATGCTGAAAGTGAATGGGATAGAAGATTTATGGAGGGAATACTGGGAACGAGGATAACACTTGAAATGTAAATAAAATATATCCAATAGAAAGTAGTAATTGTCATAATCTAAGACTTTTTCTGAGAACTTTGCAGTTATACAGAAAGAAATACTGTGTACAACTTACCCCATAAAACTGTCTTGCACACTTGTGTTATATATTATACCTAGGTGTTGAATTTGATATGATCAATGGATAATATTTATATTTAGGCAATGTTATTTGTTCTCATGTGTGTGTATGCATGTATGTATGTGTATATGTACATATAGATGTCCATGTGTGCTTATGTATCATGTGTATGTGTGTATAGCTTTGCATGATCTTATTACATGATTTATACATCTCTCACTAGAGTTAAAATATAGAACTGTCCCATTAGCTCCAGAAACCTGCCAGTTATGACCCTGTAATAATCATATCAAATTTTCAATCATTTTTTTTCCAGTCTCTCTCCCCCTCACTATTCTAACCCTGTTTCTGGACCCAGGTCAATATTCATCATTAATTCTCCTTTCAAAATATGCACATATCCACATGCCTATGTACATTCCTGCATTTGTGTGACACTGGAATCATACAGTAGTATGCCATTCTAGGGACCGGCTCATCCAGTGTAAATTCTGAAAGTTTACCCCTGTGGTACTGATCAGTAGTTAAGTTCCCTTGATTGCTAAGCATTATGTTTATAATTTCTACATGTACCATGTTTTAAGCACTAACCTGTAGAATGATGGGAGAATCTTTTCTAGTTGCTTGGTTATCATGAGTGAAGCTGTTACATCCAGTCACACAAAAGTCTCCTCTATGAATGCAGGCTTTTACTTTTCGTAGGATATGTAGCTAAGAGTGAAATTGTGGACCATATAACAACTGCATAGCTTGTTTTATAACTGCATCATTCCTTCCGTTTAGCAGCAACATATTGACCCATCCATTTTCTTGATGTCCTTGCCAGATTTTATCTTGTCATTATTTTTACTTTAGTCATTCTGATATGTGCACAGTGACATTTCTTTCTAGTTTTAATTTGCCTTTTCCCAAAGGTGATGATGTCAACATCTTTCTGTGCATTTAGTTGCTGTCTTTACATCTTCTTTGGCAAACTGTATTCTCTTCTCTTTCGCCTAGTTTCTAATTGGCTGTTTTATTTTTATAATTGAGGTCGTCAGAGATCATTATTTATTCTGGATACTAATTTTTTTGTCAGACATGAAATTAGTAAATATTTTATAGCAATATATAATTTGACTTTAGCCTTTTATATGAAATTTTTTGTCAAACATTTATATTTTTGGGAAGGCCTCATTTACAAATCCATTCGTTTTGATTGTGTTTGTAAAGTGTGAGATCTATTTTACCTGTTCTATAACCTAAAAACCTTCTGATATTTCTTCAGATATTTTATAGGTCAGAATTTTAAACGCAGACCACCCTTTATTTATTGTGACTAGGCAGGAGATTCTGGATGATGTTTACTTTTCACCTGGGCTTTAACTTTGCTCCAGCTCCATTTGTGGGAAAAGTGTATCCTTGATATTTGAATTGCTTTTAAACATTTGTAGAGAGAGAGAGAGAGAGAGAGAGAGAGAGAGAGAGAGAGAGAATATTGATGTAGATTTGTTTTACATTATATGCTGTGTTTTATTGATCCATGTGTTTAGTCATGTACTAGTCTAGTCTGGGCTTCATATAAAATCCTGTTCAAAAATAGAAGAAAACAGAGAAGAAAAAGGCAGGAGAGAAATTCACTCACAGTCATGGTCAGTTTATCTAGTGCTACCACTTCCGGTATTCATGACTTAAGTTGAATTTTAGAAATTTGTAATTTTAAAGAAATGGTTAATTTCTTCTAAGCTGTATAATTTATGAACATAAAGTTACTCATTGTTATTTATTATTCTTCCAGTAGCTATATGATCTGTGATGATGTCTCTCTTGTATATGTGTGTGTGTGTGTGTGTGTGTGTGTGTGTGTGTATGTGTGTATGTATGTGTGTGTGTTGCTGATTTGTTTCTTCTTATTTTTTTTAAATGTTTCTAGAAGCTTTCAATTTTATTGCCTTCAAAAAGCCAGTGTTTTGTTTTATCATCTCTAATTATTTTGCCAGCTTTCATTCTTTAATTCCAGTTATATATTTAACGTTCCCCTTTCCTTTTCTTGTTTCTAGTGTACCTTGCTCTTTTTTTCTTAGTTTTTTGAAATAAAATACCTACATCATTGATGAACTTTGCTTTCTCTTGTGCATTTAGGTCTGTATCTTAATACTCCTTTAAAACAATACACACACTTGGATATTTTATATAGTTTTCTTTTAACTCAGTGCTATACTCTTTTTTTTGATGAAGAAAAGATTTATTCTCACCATCTTTGAATATAAACCTTTTTTTAACTGTACAATATTTTTTTAACTTTATTTTAAAAAAACAAAGATAAAAGAAAAAAATTTTAAACATTTTTGCATAAATGTATACAAATACATTTTTGTCAGTGCTTGGCTTTTTTTTCCCTTTTTTTTAAGGTTTGATACTCTGCATTAAGGTCTATACTCTGAAAAATTACTTTCACACTTATAGAATATTTAGAATTGTTTTGTTATACTTGGTGATTTTCCTGTTGCTTTTTTTATATTTAGTTTGATTGGACTGGGGTCAGAAGTTTCATGCTGTTAAAACATAAATTCTTTTAAGCATGCTGTATGTTATTTTATAGGTTAAGACATTGTGTATTATTTCAGTAATAGAATAGGCAGAATCGAGTCCAAATATTTCCTCTTAGAAGTTAAGCCATAGTTGGATGCTTAGGAATGGGGTCAAAACTTTATTGAAGCAGCTTGAACTGGACTTGAAGCTAGTCAATAATGGGGCTATAAAGGAGTTTTATGACCTCAAATAGAATGAAAGAATAGGCTTTTTTTTTTTTGAGGCCATTGTTTAATCTAGCCCAGCCTACAATTCACTGGCTTTGAACTCCCAGTTCTCTTGCCTCAGCCTTACAAATACTGGTATTATAGGCATGCACCAATATGCCTGGTTTGATAGAGGCAAAATAAATAATGAGTCTTGTCATCATAATTTGACATTAGAAATTTGCCCTAGAGAAAGCGACCAAAAGCAATCATCGAAAAAGGCCAGAAGGGTGAGAGAGGTATACAGAAAGGAGGTGGGTGTGGCTCAGCGTGCTTTATGACAGAGAAATCAAAGGTGATTCATAGCCAGCAGAGTAAAACTTGCACTACTGAAAACCACATAGCAAGGAGCTGAGATGGCATTTCAGACTTTCTTGTTTCCCATAAAGATTTGTTTCTTACTATCTTCCCAAATGTAAGGGAATGGCAGATAGAGGCATGCAGCACCAACATCTGGAAATCTGTACATTATAAATCACATTTAGCCAGTTTTATCAAGCCTTTGTCAGGCCCCTACTCTCCCAGAGCCAATGCTGCAAATAGAACTAGGTGTTATAAGCAGAACAAATCAGAAGTCACAAAGACTAAGTGCTATTATCTCTTTCTTCTACTGGGAGAGGATCATAAAGGAGAATGGCCTCCCTTCTTACAGAGCTAAAGGAAGAGAGAATTCAGGAGCTCAGAGGATGTGAGTCATTTAAACATGAGGCTTAGCTTACACAACCTTCCCGGGTATCATTTCCTCTGGTGAATTGCTGAAAACAGAGTGCATGCTTACCTTGAAGGTTTCTATGGAACCAGTCAGGATGGTATATATATATATATATATATATATATATATATATATATATATATATATATATATATATATATATATATATATATAATCTGAGTACGTTTATTTGGTTATAAATTGGGCAAATTATATTGTCATTATTTAGACACTGTAGTGAATTGGCCCCATAATTGCCCACAGATAGTCAAATCCCCAATACTTAAATTTCCTAAATAAAATGCCATCACATCTGCATAGAACATAGTCATGTCATTTCACAGGCATTGGACCTCTCTAGATTACTTACAAAACCTACTGCAACATAAATACTATATACATGGTCATTTTCTGGTGCTGTTTCGGAATAATGGCAATAAAAAGTGTGTATGTGTTTAGTATAGGCTGAAGCATCAGAGTCCTGTATAAAGTCTAGTATAACATCTGAACTTGGTTCAATCTGCAGATGTTGAACTAAGTTATAGATTGAGAATATGGACTACAGTAAAGTACAAAATACATCTTCATTTTGTGTATAGGAGACAAATGGAATTGTTTGGCAAATGGCTACCAATCTCCACCAGACACTGTCCATCAGGACCTTTATATAGTGGGCCCGTGTTACTAATGATCATTTTATTAACAATTGAACTGTTGCCATTCTTTGATGTTTAGTGTGAAGACTTGGCCTGTACCCCTGGTATGTACTAATGGATTTTGGAAACAGAATAGTGTGAGGTTTATAGTCCCTCAAAATACATGTTATTCTGTTGCCAAAACCATAAGTTTTAAAGTAGGTCATTGTGCATATTGGCAGCAGTAGACTATGCTAACTCACAAGCAGCAGGGCAGGTTTTCCCTGAAGGGAACAGCTTCCTTAGCTGCCCACTTTCTCCTGTGAGAATGTATGTAGACAGAGACTGGAAGAAATGATGCTGACATGCCTCTCCACTGAAAACATGGATCTGAGTAAGAGCAAGGCTTCCCAAATAATTCTAGTAGAATGCTAATCCTTGGGTATGTTCGGGGTGGGGATTAACTCTACAAATACATATATGCATTGCAATAACAATCTGTGGGAAGACAAGCCATGAGTTTGCAGAACAGGGAAAGGTTTATAATATTGTTTAGAAGGAGAAAACAGAAGGAAAATTAATTGTAATTAAAATACAATTAAAAATAAACAACAACAATGATGATGATGATGACAAATGACAACAAAGACATTTAAAAAGGAATGAAGCTGAGATTTCCCCTTTGTTTAGAATGTGTTAAAGGCCATGTCAACAGGTTCCTTTCTTCCTCCCAGGAAGTCCTGCCTTCATATCTCTACTGCCCAATCATAGGATTTAGCCTTTTATTGACTAATTAGCTTGGGGAACAAGGTTCAAGCAACAAATGCTGGTGTACATGAGAATTCACTTGTCTTAGGACAACCAGATCTTGGGGTACAGAATTTAGGATTTGAATACATAGCAGCAGCACCAGACCAACCCCAACTTTTGAGTTGGCAGGTTATGCACACATATTCTCTCCCTCCCTCCCTCCCTCCCTCCCTGCCTCTCTCCTCTCTCTCTCACAAACGTGTGCACGCACATACACACACACACACACACACACACACACACTCCACACCACACACACACACATTCCATTCCCCTTCCCATTCCTAAACATGAGGCATTTTTAAATTACAGATAAACATTATACATTTGGATGAAGACTTCTAGAAACTGAGATATTCTGGTAGGAGGCATACTCTGTATTTGTTTGGCCCCCAGGAAATCAGAAAGTGAATCTGGTGTTTCAAGAGTTATTAAACCTAAGGCACTTAGTGAAGTTTGCTAAAGTAAACTTTTATTTTGCTTTAGCAAAGTTGTTAAAATAAATCTTAAAACTTCAATGGCTATGTTTCTAAAGAGTGTTTTAATAGCTATATGTAACTGTTCAAATTGAAACAGAGTGAAACAAGCCTATGAGTTTTCTAACTACATTTCAAGTGTTTGGTAGTTGAATGTTGCAAGAGGCTGCTGCATTGGAAAGACCATAAAAAACTTCATCTTTGCTGAAGGTTGTGATTGAAAGGGAAAATCCAACAGACATTGTTAATTTGCTCTCTGGTTCTCTTATGAAAGACAAAAACTGCATTGCTGATTATTAGCCACTTCATTGAGATCAGTTTTACTGAGGTATAAAATGTGTTACTAAGTAGCTATGTAGTCTACTGGGAAGAGTATTTGGTCAGGAGCTTTGATAACTGGAGCTTGTCCTAAACATTGATTCATGCTTATGAGAAAATCCTTTAATTTCTTTATCTTGACCTGTTAAGCTAAAACTGTGACATCTGCTGAACAGAGTTAGCATAAGTAGCCTGGCAACTGTTCTTAGAGAAGTCTGTTCATGAAGCTGGCCTTTGGCTGGCATCTGTATGCTTGGTCTTTTGGAGATTTCCCGTCATTTATTTTTTTCCTTAGAGCGGCTTACTCACCAGAAACGCCTGTGCAGCTGATGATATAGCTTCTTTATGGCTTATGCAGAACACCTGCTGTCCTCCTGGGAGCCTGAGGCAGAAGGTATCTACATGACTAGTCCTCGTAAAAACCTTAGCTCCCCTTCTAATAGGCTTGCCTGGAAGACATTTGACATTTATCACAACTTATTGCTGAGGGAATGAAGTATATCCTGTGTGTGTCTGCTGGGACAGGCGCTTGGAAGCTCACAACTGCCTTTCCTCCAGCCTCGCCCCAACATGCCTTTCCTTTTGCTGATTTTGTTTGCATCCCCTTTTTAAATAATAAATCATAACTATGGTTGTGACTACACAACCGAGTCTTGTGAGCCCTTCCAGCCAGTCACCAAACCTGTATCTGGTCTTGGGGACCCTCAACACGTTTCACAGCAATGTTGGAAGGGAATTGTGAAGCCTAAAACTTGAGAATATGTTGGAATCCAAACACAGTAAGGCATGCTTTCAAATTGTTACAATAACTGTAGTGTTTCTGAGAATGAAAAAATATATGGATTTAAAAATTATTCTGTAAAAATATGTTTTTAAAGTCAACATGAAGTGCAATATGTACCTAAATTTATTAATTTTAGACTATTTGAAGTGCAATTGTGAACCTTTCCTTATTTTTAGCTAGGGATACTTTAAATTTCAGTGTTGTGCAGGGATTAGAGAGATGATATAATACTGTGAAGAAAGAACAAAACAAACAAACAAACAAAGAACTAGAGGATTTCATGCCATTTACATCCATTGGAAACTTCAAGCATAGTCTGGAAATGTGAGCAGGAGCGGTTAATGTAGGATTTGCAGTAGAACAAAATAGCACTCATACTTCCTTGGACCCAGTTTAAAGAAACCGAAATGTCTTCTTACCAAGTCCCTGGATGTGAATGTATCTTTCTATGGCAGGCGTAAGTGACTGAGGATCTTAGACCTGAAACATTTGGGTGGATCTTGGCAGCAACTGAGAAATATGACTTTGGCTTCTAGCCCTCCAAGTGCAAGCTTTTACAAAGCATTTCTAGCAGCGAGTGGTCTCCTTGCCCAAACACTATGATCTTTATGCAAACATGGAAGTCTATCATTTTCCTTGGTCGTACAGTTCTGCCATCTCCAAATTCCCAAAGTCAACTCTCTCATTTTACCAGCCACTTCCCACATAGGCTTGACTTCCTACTATGGGGCCCGAGTGTCTGAGCAGTCTCTTTATCTTCTCCCCATCAACCACTGCCATCCTCTCTCCAGTTGACCAGTTCTGGAAGGTCTAGAAGGAAGTATCCACTGGATCAGAACAAGTGTGGTCTGGAGTTCAGGCTACTAGCTAATGCCCAAAGATGTTTTTCCTTCTGAAGGATCTGTTAAATGATCCCAAGGTGGAAAAAATTAGGCCAAGCTCCACAGGCTGTAAAACAGTACAGGGTTCAGATTCTAGATACATAGAAGCAGACATATTTGCTTCTACTTACATCCTTTCAATTAATATAGTTATGTGTGGTCACAGAGATAACCACTCTGAGACTTGGTTTCTTCACTAGCATTTTGGAATAACAACAGCAAATAACTTACTGATGGAGAAACTAAATGAGTGACTATATGCAAATGGCACTAAATATCTAACAAGTGCTATGTAACTATGGCAACTAAGA
Source organism: Micromys minutus (assembly GCF_963924665.1). Taxonomy (NCBI): domain Eukaryota; kingdom Metazoa; phylum Chordata; class Mammalia; order Rodentia; family Muridae; genus Micromys; species Micromys minutus. The sequence goes on along the minus strand of NC_137973.1, from coordinate 64,823,619 downwards.
AATCCCTCCTTTATACAAATGTTAAATAGTCAGTGAAAAAAATTAGGGAAACAACACCCTACACAATAGCCACAAATAATAAAAATTATCTAGGACTAACTCTAACCAACTAAAAGATCTCTATGACAAGAACTTCAAGACCCTGAAGAAAGAAATTAAAGAATATATTGGAAGATAGAAAAATTCCCCATGCTCATGAAAGTGGGATTAACATAGTAAAAATGCCCATATTTCCAAAAGCAGTGTACAGATTCAATGCAATCCTCATCAGAATTCTTCACAGACCTTGAAAGAATAATTCTCAACCTCAAATGGAGAAAGAAAAAAACCTAGTATAGCTAAAACAATCCTGAACAATTATATAACCTCCAAAACTTCAATAATAACCACTATCTCAGACTTCAGTCTGTACCACAGAGCAATAGTGATATAAACTACATGGTCTTGGTATAGAAGTGAACAGGTTGATTACTGCAATTGAATCAAAGACCCAGAAATAAAACGACACACCTATGGACACTTGATTTTCCACAAAGAATCCAAAAAAAAAAAAAAAAATGCAATGGAAAAAGAAAGCATTTCAACAAATGGTGCTGGTCTAACTGGATGTCTCCATGTATAAGAATGCAAATAGATCCATGTATCACCTGCAGAATACTCAAGTTCAAGTTGATCAAGGACCTCAACACAAAGCCAGACACACTAAACATAAAAGAAGACTAAGTAGGTAACACTGTTGAATGTATTGGTACAGAAGACGGTTTCCCGAACAGAATACCAATAACCTAGACCCTAAGATCAACAATTGGTAAATGGGACATCCTCGTGAAACTAAAAAACTTCTGTAAGGCAAAGGACACTGTCAACAGGACAAAATGGCAGCCCACAGATTGGGAAAAGATCTTTACCAACCCTAGATCCGACATAGGACTAATACCCAACATATATAAATAACTCAAGAAGTTAAACTCCATCAAACCAAATACCTCAATTAAGAAATGGGGCACAGAAGCAAACAGATTTTTTAACAGAGGAATATTAAATGGCTGAGAAGCACCCAAAGAAATGTTCAAAGTCCTTAGTCATCAGAGAAATGCAAATCAAATCTACCCTGAGATTCCACCTTATATAGATCAGAATGGCTAAAATCAAATCTCAAGGGACAGCACATGCTGGCAAGAATGTAGAGAAAGAGAAGCACTCCCCCGTTGCTGGTAGGAGAGCAATTTTGTATAAGTATTCTGGAAATCAAACTGGCAGTTTACCAGATAATTGGAAATAGTTTTATCTGAAGATCCAGCTATACGACTTCTGGGCATATACCCAAAAAGATGCTCCACCATACCACAAGGACATGTGTTCCACTATATCCGTAGAAGCTTTATTTGTAATAGCCAGAAACTGGAAACTTCCCATATGCCCCTCAAACTAAGAATGGATATAGAAAATGTTGTTCATTTACACTGTGGAATACTATACAGCCATTGAAAACAAAGCCATCATGAACTTTGTAGGCAAATGGATGGAACTAGAAAATATCTCGAGTGAGGTAAGTCAATTGAAAAACGCATGAATGGTATGTACTCATTGATAAGTAGATATTAGCAAAAAGTGCAGAATACCCATGATTCACCCCACAGACCCAAAGAAGTTAAACAAGAAGGAAGGCTCTAGCAAGGATGCTTGAATCACACTTAGAAGGTGAAAAAGTAGTCATAGAAGACAGAGGTAAGAAGGAGACTGGAAGCAAGATGGGAGGGAAAAGCAAATGTAGAGACAAGAGAGAGGCCCAGTGAGACAGAAGATTGAATGGAAATTTAAAAACTGCTAAATGGTATTTCTGAAATATGTGCAAGTTGACCTAGTTAATTTGAGTCAATAAGATCAGTAAATTGTATTTTATGTGAAATTATGCTTCATTGTTTGAAGTCTGGAAGTCAATTCTTATATAACACAGTTCATGACCTGACCCATGTACCGTTAGTTGATGCTGACTGAGTTTGCACTGTGCGCAGGGTATATGAGGTATAATCCTCCACGAATTTCTACACATATTTTGCTTTTGATCTTCATAGCAGTCGAGTGAAGTCGGTATCATTATTGCCTCTGAGTTACAGAGAATTTAAATTGCCTTTCCTGTGTCTCACAGCCAGCAAGCAAAAGAGCAAAAGTTCAAACTCCAGAGCTCACAGCCATAACTCTTGTTCAATCCTAACCTTGGCACCATTACCAGAAAGAGGCTTGAACACATATCTCATTAATGCTAAATGCTTAGTGATTTAATCCATGGCACAACAAAAGCGTGAAGGCAAGATGCCATGAAACGTGGTTTTTGTTGAGCTGATTCACAGGTCTAATGTGGATTTCAAATAACTTGTGTGTGTTTGTGAGCATTTATATAGTCTTTGTGTCAGCTAGAAAAAGAACCAAGTATTAAGTATCAGGACCAAAGCCAAATAAATTGAAGATGTCAGAAATAGCTAAAAGCTGAGGATGAATTACACAGGTTTTTTAGAGCACCCTGGGGTATGTCCAGAGGATGTTTCTAGCTTAGCTCTCAAGGCAATAAACTCTATGTAAGTCATCAAATAAATAAATGTAGCACGGCATAATTTTTACCCCTTGAGAAGCTTGTTTTCTCTCCAAGAAGCAGACCTTTTACATGTGACGTTGGATTGCAATCTATTGCTTTTAAACCAAACAGGGCCATAGATGTATACAATAAACCTACATCCTTAGATAATCAGACATATTACCTGAGTAAGTAAGTCTTCTTGAATGGTGGATTCTGAACATGCATGAGGCATTCTCTCTCAGCTCAGGGTTTACCACAGATGAAAGTGGAGTTCTGGGTGAGGAGAAGGGAGACTGGCAGATCCAGCAGTGGGAGTGATTTTCTATCTTGTGCACTTGGAACTCTAGGAGCACCCATGTCCTGGTCCAGGGCGCCCTCATCCCATGTCAGACAGCGGTGTGCAGCAACAGAATCAACTGAAAACTTACGGAGGTTATAAAGTGTAAGGAAACAAAACCTCACCTAGACTTGAAGGACTCTATTAAGTTAGATTTATACTTATTTCCAAATGAAAGCATTGTGTTACTGAGTCAAATTATGTCCACTAAAAGGATTCTTTTGTTGTTTTAACCTTTCAAAGAAATAAAAAAAAAGAAATATTATCCCAGCATTAACTGATAAGAACAATTTAAACTAAATCTGTTCAATATCGCTGAGGTGTCAGACCCCTGCTGCCTTTTTCTGGAGGTCAAGGGAGGAGATTAAGTAAAAATCCTGAGGAGTTAGCATGTCACCTCCCTCTCTCCACAAGCCTTTGAACTGTGGGCCCTACACAACTCATAGAGCCCTGGTTTCTAAAGGCAATCACGGGGATTATGGCTATTCTTGGTTTGAGAGTTTTGAGTCCTCATCTTCTTTTAGAGAAGGGTTTATTTAAAACAAAAACGAATCAGCTAATGTATCAAATTTCAAAGCTCACAGGTGAACCCAATTATGGCTTATTTTTTAATTTCTCTGAGTAGTGGGTAGAGAAGGCAAAAACTTCTTCCTCCTGCACTGGTTCTCAGGGAAGAGAATGCTTGGGATATGATATTCTAATTCCAAACTAGAGCAGCAGTGGGAGACCAATGGAACGTCTTTGTCCTGTTCTCAGACCTGTGATTAAGAATTGCAGGTTAAGAATCAAGGATGGATACCTTGAAATCAGAGTACTTCTCTAGGAGTGTACTTGGGCAGACTAACTTCTCTGCTCGGCTTCTTACTCACAAAGCACCATTTCTTTAAATCGGTGGTTCTAAGCCTGTGGGTCGCAGCCTCTTTGGGGATGGTCTGACCCTTTCAAAGGGGTTGTACATCAGATATCCTGCAAATCAGACATTTATATTTTGATTCATAGCAGTAGCAAAGTTACAGTTATAAAGTAGCAACAAAATAATTTTATGGTTGGAGCTCACCACAGCATGAAGAACCGTATTAAAGGGTTGCAGCGTAAGAAAGGTTGAGAAAAAGTGAACTAAATGGATTTAAAAAGCAAAGTACTGAGAACAGTATTAGGTTCTTTAGGAATATTATGGTCTGCTAATATATACACACAGCCATGAGCACAGAATGCACAGTTAGCTTTTCAGCATATAGATTTACAGTAGTTGGTCTGGTGGCACATGTGGTGGCATATCCCTTTAATCCAAGCATTCTGGCGATAGAGGTACCTGGGGTTCTGTGAGTTCGAGGCCAGCTTGGTTTACACAGTAAGTTTCAGGACAGCCAGGGCCATTTAGAGAGACCCTGTCTTTAAGAAAAGAAACAGGAAAGTAAGTTCTAGAGTTTTGCGCTTGTTTCAGCAGCACATAGACTAACATTGGCATGTTATGGAGAATGTTTACATGGCACCCACACTAGGATGACATGCAAATTCACGAAGGGTTCCATGTTAAAAGAAAGTTGATTTTATGTTAGGTTATAAGAAACAACCATAGGGCTGGAGAGATGGCTCAGCAGTTAAGAGCACAAACTGATCTTCCTGAGGTCCTGAGTTCAAATCCCAGCAACCACATGGTGGCTCACAACCATTTGTAGTGGGGTCCAATACCCTCTTCTGGTGTGTCTGAAGACAGATGCAGTGTACTCATATAAATAAAAATAAACAAATCTTTAAAAAAACCTCCATCAATTTTATGCAATTGGTAAAATAAAATTCTAATTTGCTGAGCATATAATAAAATTGGCTATCATAAGAAAGCATAGTAAAAACTGTCGTAGATTTAAAAAGGCACAAGAGATCTGAATAATTAATCTGCTAAAAGTACTATAATAAAAATTTCTGTTATGTACTAAAGAATTGTGAGAGTTTTATAAAATAGTATGGGTTGAATATTCAAGAGTGAGTTCACCCATAACAGATAGAGAGAAGTAAAGATTAGCAAGTCAGGCTTTTTTTTTTTTTTTTTTGTGTTCGGTAGTAAAGAACAAAAGAATCCAGATGGTAATGGTATTAAAGAAAATAAAAGTAACCAGAGTACAAAAAAGATGCAAAGTTGAAGAGCAAACCACTGCCAAGCTACTGAGTTACAGCTCACTCCTGACTGCACTCTCTCAAGGTTTCCCACTACACTGCACATTCAAAGGGATAGAAGACAAACCTTACATGACCCAGTTCTCAAAGTGCATGGACTTTTATACTCTTGATACTCAAACTAGAAGAAGGAAAATCCATGAAAAAGGACATGAAAGTAACAAAGTGTGTCTCAAACAGCCTTTTCACTTTATTTCAGAAACCCCACATCTATTTTTAGAGGAGCCAGAGAAGTCTGCCATTGACGTTCAGGCCAATCTTCTGGTGCCTCATTTCTTTTTAGATCTTTTGAGGCCAAGTCTTTCCTACCGAACCTTAGACTCATAGCTTGACTGGCTGGCTATAAAGATCCAGGGGACTTCCTGGTTCCCCTTTCCCCCAGTTTTAATGTTAGGGTTATATGTACATTTGGTTTTTATGTGGGTGCTGAAATTTGAACTCAGGTTTTCAATGCCTCTGTAGCAAGCTCTTTATCCATTGTGAATGTCTTCAGCAGAGGGTAGAATAATCTTGAAGGGCATGTGCCCTAACTTTCTGCTCTCTCTCTCCCTCTCCCTCTCCCTCTCCCTCTCCCTCTCCCCCTCCCCCTCTCCCTCCCCCCCCTCTCCTTTTTGCCCAGCATGAGTTGAGATGAGTGGCTACATTGTATCACATTCTCCATGACAATGATGTCAAGCCAGCATGGATAAGCATCTGCAAAAACCATGAGCCACAGACAATCTATCTTTTCTCATTGTAAATTACTCATCTCAGGTATGTTTTCAGTAATAGAAAGCAGGGCTGTATAAAGGTTGTACTTGCCCACATCGCTATAATCTTTCAGAATGTATCCCAGGTAGTCAGCACATTTTCTTCACTTGTTTTATCTTTCTCAGGGAGAAAAATCACTTGCAGGTGTCAGTCTGCATAAAGATGGAGGGACACCAGTCCCAGATTAGTTGTTTACTGAATATATCATCACCATATGAATTTTCACATGTTAATGCTAAACAAAGGGAACATTTTTATTTCAGGTTTAAGCCCTGATGATAATTATATGACCTCACTGTAATAAGAAAAGCTGTTTTTAATAAAGTTTGAAGGATGTAAGCACAGACTAAAACATTTGATATTCTTAGAAATGGAATCCTTTAGACTGGGAATAAATTTTCAAGCCAAGTATCATTATTTAAAAATAGTTCTTAATACACTGGTGATGTGTGCGTGTACATATGTGTGTGCATGTGGATATGTGTGGAGGTCAGTGGATAAATTTGAGGAGTCAGTTTTCTCAAATCATAAGGTTTGGCGACATGGATCTTTATCTATTAAACCATCTTACCGGTCTCTTTAGTACCATTACTGGTCAGTTTCAAAGTCCTACAGATGCTCAACTTTCTATGCCAGGGTCCTTCCTCAGCATTCTACCTCGAGTATTGTACTTGATAATTTTTGAAATCAATTATCATTAAAATGAATGTGCAAATCTAATATAAAATCCACTACAAAAGTTTTCCCATCTTTTATTCTCTAATTAGTTTTACAGGTCTAAGAAAAACTCAGAATAAAATATTCAAACCATATGGTGCCTTAGAGTGAGTCTTGACAGCCGGACACTGAGTCAGTTTACTTTAAAAGGAATCAAAAGGAACTGAAACATAATCAATTTGCAATGCATTAATGATTGTGTGATTAAATTGTTCCATGTTTCCCAAAACCATTTGATGTCCTAGGCAATCTGTTATGTAATAGAAAGTGCTTTCTAAATATCACAGTGTTTCAATTAAGACTTTTTGTATCTTTCCCTTTATACACACTAGAGAACTTTGTGTGTCCTCAACCCTTTTTGGACCCGGCCCTGTTGTGTCTTGAACATCATTATTTTCAGTAGAACTGAGATGAATGGTCTTTGATGAGACAGTATCTCATAAGCTGTATCCTTCCTGCTTTTCTTCAATGAAGGTATTTTGTAATGTGGAGTCAGGACTGCAATGCCAACTTGTGAGCCATTCCCAGGGTTCACTTAACACCTGCCCTGTGATTGACGAGGCTTGATCTTCTAGGTATATTCAATCCATGAATTATGTAATCATGAGATATCATGAGTAGATTCCAGGGGTGGAGGGAGATACTTATAACTTTAATTTTTCAGTCTGGAAAATTATTTTATGATTTCAGTGGCTAATAACTAGTGGAAGTAAAATGATCTTCCTCTCATGTTTCTTGCTACTCTGAATAGTTCAGCTTTCATCGTAATGCAGTGATCATTCTTGTTTCTTGAATTTCATAGACTTACTGATTTACCACTTTCTGAGGGTCTTGGTTCAAATATCCATGGGAGAAGCACTCAGATGTAAAGATAAGTGAAGAGTAAATATTGTGGTTAAAAGACTAAGCCTGGGTTGCAAATAAACAGGCAACCTCTGAGTTGTTACTCTAAAGATGGCGTTAATGGCTATGAGGAAGCCTGGCCTATGCCAATATTTCACCAGGGCTACTGTATTTGATGGGAAACTCCTTGTATCTCAACTTCTTCTACCAAGGTCAAATTCTTTTTCCTTATGAAGAATGAAGTAGATCATTGATCTTTCTTGACCCTAACAAAATCAAGTACATGAAAGTGTGAGCACATCTCTTTAGCCTTCCTAGATTTTTGACATTACATAAAGTGAGAAATAGTGCCAATAAAAATTTGTATTTTGCATTGTGAATATTTGCTGATTCTAAGAAGAAGACAGAATGAAGAGACAAAATTTGAATAGAGATATCTGAGATATGGGTGGAAAAAGCAATAGGAATGTGGAGAGAGACAGGGAAGGAGGAGTGTGCAAAGAGACAAGGGAGGAGGGGGAGTTTGAAGGCACTGTTATTGCTTGTGTTTATTTGTGGGTACATCTGAAAAATCCCACAACTTTGTTTCTCATCTAAATTAGATGTTTCAAACTTCAGCATGGCTCAGTCAAGACATTTCCAGTCTAAGTAATCAGACCACTTCAGTTGCTTTAATGCTCTTAATCCAAATGGTTGGATAGTTAAAACTACCCAACTGGGTCAATCAAACATTTAGCAATCTCAGGGACTGAATAAGTGACTGATGTGGTATATGAGACAGGATTAGACTGTCATTTGTAACTTCAGAGGAAGAAAACTAGCAGATTCTTTTAGGAAACCCATGAATGATTGAGTAATGTCATGTTAAGGGATAGAGCAGTAGTAAGACATTCCTGAGTGATTCATCTTAAGGCAAATGAAAGAGACTACACAAATTGGTCTGCCTGAATACATTCCAAGCACTATCTTCCTCAAAGGTATCAGAAGATTATGGTAATTTCACCATTTACTCTTCCTTCCTTCCTTCCTTCCTTCCTTCCTTCCTTCCTTCCTTTCTTCTTCTTGCCTCCCTTTCCACCTCTCTTCTCCTTCTTCTTCCTCTTCCCCTTCCTCCTTCTTCTCCTCCCCCTCTTCTTGTCCAAGACAGTGTTTCTCTGTGTACTTTGGGTGTCCTGGAATTCAATCTGTAGGCCAGGCTGGACTTGAACTCACAGAGATCTGCCTGCCTCTGCCTTCTTAGTGCTGGGATTAAAGGCACTTGCCACCACCAGTTGTCTGCTCCTTTAGTCTTCATGACAGCTGAGAACTAGATGTAGGAGTCAGAATGTTTAAACGCCAGCTGTACAGAAAGCTAGAGTTGGTGAACAAAACGTGAGTGCTTTCTAGTAGACATCCTGTGTTTTTTTCCAATTATATTCAGATTCACTTAAGCAGTGAGGTCTGAGGAGCTGTTTCTTATCCAACTAACTTATACCTCACCAAGTTACTTCCAAAGGCCTGAGATGACTGGCTCAGAGGGAGGAGGCTACCATGATGATCACTAGAGACACATGACTGTTAAACTTCCTTTGCAGAGGAGCATAGGGGATCTAGAAAGAAAGGTAACTCCAACCAGAGCTTCTGAAAGAGAAGAAATCCAATTTTATGAGAAAGTAGCAAAGAGTAGTTTGAGAGGAAAAAATGGCTTTCCCCCAAACTACACATTGGGGAATTCTGAAGAGGCCAGGCTTGGGAAAAGTTTAACAGGAGGTATTGGAAAGTCAGGGGGGTCTAAGACTGCACTTTCAGAGAATCAACATGCTGGATACCAACAGCAAGTGGCAAGTTATTCTTTCATGTCAAACAGCTAGAATATGAACATATTTGAGTCACTTCAGTGACAAATCTGATCTTTCCACTTTCCTGTGTGGCATCTTTGGAGAAAGCATCTTTGAGAGTAAGATCTGACCACTATCACTGCACTGGAGTGACTTTGAAACTGAGCAATGACTTCATCTGTGCTGATGCACTGGATAGATGTGCAGTCCCTCCAACTATCTCCTGGTTTGCTCTAATGTGCTTCCTGGGAATGCATGCAGAGGAAGACCTCAGAGCTAGGTTTTGAACAGTGCCTGACCCATGAGTTGATAATATATCTGCCTTCTGAATGTTTTCTTTTAGAGCCCATTTTGAAGAATTGTGTCTCTTAGAATACCTAGCATGACTCAGGCTAACAGTCAATCACTCTTTGATTTTTAGTCAGAAAACAAGTTGAGATTTAGAGAAAGCCACTAGCTCTTATAAATCTACATATGGAGAAGATGTTGAAGTCAGGATTGGGCTGGTGGCTGGGCTTTCCCCACACTATGACATGGGCTTGCTCTTCCATGGAGTTGGATGATCTCTCAACTAACATCCAAAAGCCAAACATTGGCTGTCATCACGTTACCATCCTCATTCACATTTCCTGCACACATTCCTAGATAATGGTGCACATTTCCTGGCCTGTCCACTCCTGCTGCTGCTCTTCCATAGCCTATTCTCTGTAAGCAGAGTCAGCCAAATAAAATAAAATAAAATAAAATAAAATAAAATAAAATAAACGCCCATCACCTAAAGACCTCTAAGAGTAAGAACCACCTATAGCCATACACCCTTATTGCCAAGTGGTCCTCCTCTTCTCATCCCTTTGCATATCCAACATCTACTTCCCTGACTTGTGGTTCTGCATTCTGCCTAGTCACTGAATGTAAAAACTTGGGCAGAAGAAATATGAGGCTGTACTTTACCCTTTGTTGCCTTTGGGTGTTTGTCTTGCAGGAAGCATGATTTGCTGCTCAGCTGGTAAGAAACATTACAAGCTGAGGCTAAAGCTAGTGTTCCCTAACTCTTGGATACCCAAACATTACTGCAAAGTGTGAGAAGTTGGGAATGGGGCCAGAGATGCCCTGGTGGCTAGTGTCTGGGCCTGCTGAGGGGCATTCTAGCTGCTACGTATTACAAAGGCTTCTCCAAGGTGGTTCTTGATAAAACAGTCATTGCTTGGCCATACTGTTTATTCATTCTTGTTCATCATGGAAAATGGGTATATATGACTTACTCAGGGTGCACCAGAGATGAACTACCTATTGTAAGAAGGAATGTTCCAGAAGGGAAGCTTATTGCCTCATTAGCATGGAGAACTCTGTGTTCTGTGCTACATGACTAGTGATCATGACCTTCATGTGGGTTATCAAGGTCATGTGTTCAAGGATAGGAACCTTCCTGATCAGGAACAGATGAAACACTTGCTGGCCTCAGATATGAGAATATTCGGGTTTCTGAATCCATTCAACCTTCCCAGTACTTGTGTGATGACACTCTTCCACTCGCCCCACACAGACCCACTGACCCACTGACTTTGTTCACGTCTCTTCAGTCCTTCACACACCCCACCTTTGCAATTTCCTTTTTGGTTTTACTCCTGTCTTGACCACTCTTCCCTCAGATAATCACATAACTTGCTCTCTCATCCATTTTAAATGTAAATGAATTTTATTGACATAGGCAGAGTTTCTGTTTGAATCTTGTCATCTCTTCCACGGAGACATTGCTTGTACCCGTATCTCATTATGTTTTACTCAGTCACATGTATCACACTAGGAATCTGACAGTCTCTTCCGATGACTACACTTGTCTCTACTTCTACTAAAATGGGATTCATGTGAGAACAGAGTATTTTAATTGATATTTGGAGTGTTTATTACCATTATTTAGAATGATGCCTGGAACATAGGGCCATTTGCTCCTAGTGTATCTGTGAGATGAATGAATCCAGACTGAGAGAGGAAGAGCAAGTTACCGATTCATCCCGTGCTTTACAGAGGGTTTTCCAAATCAGATGGAAAACTGACCAGCAGGGCAGCCTTTGTGACTAATAAAACATCAATAGAAATGCACCAGCATGGAGAAAGAACATTCCTATCTGAAGTCCTTTCAGAGATAGAACTCCAAAGGACTAAGAAACATTAGGAAACCTCTCATGCAAATGAAGGGAGTAGGTTCCTTCCATGGCTCCATTAGGGACAAGCCTTCTGCACAGGGGTAGAAGTGGGGCAGGTTAATCATAGAGTTGAGGTTTCATGTATAGGGAAGCATTATATTTCCTATATAATTACTGGAGGCTACACCTGCCAGTAATTGCAGTTTTCTGATCTTACCACAAGCAGTGTTCAGTCTTTCTTATAAAGAAATATGTATATTCTGAATTACCAAATAATTATTTAGCACTTACTTGGGAAGGAGCTTCTCTAACTGCTAGAAATATTATAGACAAAGAGAAATCATTTTTAAAATTACATTTTATTTGTATTTGTCTTTGTGGCAGAAGAGCAGGCATGTGCCCAGAAGATGTCTTGAAGTCTGAGGACAACTTGTGGGAGTCACCTCTCCAGTGTAGGTCCTGGGGATCAAAATCAGGTCATTAGGCTCAGTGGCAAACATTTTCAGTCTCCAAGTTGTTGTATTCACTCTCGAGGTCAAATTTTTCATTTGTGGAGTCTACATCTTGTTGGAGGAAGACAGAAAATACAATAAATAATATTTCAGATATCAGTATAAAAAAGGGCTAAATGGCTGTGGGATGGAATGGGACAGAAAAACAAACCTTCAGCCATAGCATGGTTAGTATTGCCTGAAAAAAACTCTTTGAACCAAGACACTTACAGATGAAGTTCTGGCTAAAGGTTGTGCCATGGCAAAGGGGCCCAAAGTCCAGGTGTGAAAATGTGCTTCTCAGAGACCACACATTAGTTAGTTTTCTATTGTTATGATAAACACCATGGATAAGATAATCTATAGTAGAAAAGATTTATTTAAGCTTATGGTTGCCCAAAGTTAAGAGTTGGTCATGGTGGGGAAATAGCAGCCAGCAGCAGGCTGGGACAAAATGCTGAGGGCTCATATGATGACCCCAAAACTAAACAGAGAAAGAACTGAGAGTAGAAAGATATTAAGTTCTCAAAGCCTGCCTCCCAGTGATACACTTTCTTTAGAAGGCCACACTGTCTAAAACTCCCCAAAACAGCACCCATCAAATGAGGACCAAATGGTCTATGGTGGTGGGAGAAGCACTCTCATTTAGATGCTGTAAAAGGCATGTATGCCTGGAGTTTAGCAGGGAAGGGGGTTTAAGTGTGGAGATGTCTGGTGCACAGTAATGGGGAGACCTACCAATCATTCTCATGGAAATGGGGAGCCCATGAAGAGTTCCATTATGGAAGGCCTAAAGAGTGTCTTTGTAAAGGTGTGTGACAGAAGCATATGTCTAACCTACCTTCACATTTCCATCTAGCTCTGCCTGCACCTTTCCCATACTGGATATCTTCTAAAAGACGCTGTTGGAATCCATCTCCAGCCCTGTGCTTATTTATTGGTGAAACTCTTACCTCAGCTTTGAAGTGCCCCAGGATCATGTGTTTTAGTCTGAGGACAGCATTCATAAGTTCATTGTATTTACAATGGGTCCACTACAAGTCTTGCTTTCAAATCCATGGCCTACTATATTAGAGAGTCCAGTTAATGCTGTCATAATTTATATGTATTTAGGGCTGACCATGTATGGCTGTGGGCTTGTCCTTGAAAAGCAAAACCAAGCCAAACCAACCAACCAACCAACCAACCAACCAACCAACCAACCAACCAAACAACCCAAGCAAAACCAAACGAGCAAGCAAACAAATAATCAAAAAATAAAATCTGTTTTTCCTTCTATCAGTAACCATTGACTACATATAGGATACTGTGAATATTTTTATCCTTCATTTATGTTAGCATGTTGGCTGGCGTGGTTGGTATCTTTTCAAGCCTTGTACACCAAGGAAGTTGATGAGAGCTCATGGGTGTAACAATTCTTTCTTGGAGGGTCATACTTTCAAAGGCAACTTTCACAACTAGTTAATCTTAATGATATCAGAAATAAATTTCTAATTAATTTTTCTTCAAAAGCTTATAAAATACAGCCACATGGTTCAGTTGACATGCACTATTCTTTATTAAACAGGTAATCAAGTTCCCTTTAAAACTCAGCACTTTAGTAATCCATAAAAGAAAATTAAATGTACTTAACATTCCAGAGTAGATTGTCTGTGCTGAGGGAGGAACTATCTGACACAGAGAGCTTGTGTAAAGACAAACTTATCTGACAAAATGTCTTGGCCTTGTGATAAAATAATATAATGCAATCAGGGAGGAACAGTGATAAAATAATCAAGTGAGCTTCCAAAGACCAATGTCACTAGACTCCAAGGAAGTGGGAGGATGATGATCACTGTGGGGATAGAATGCCAAATGGAATTTGTGAACTATTCCATCACTCTATCCCTTGGTCCCCGAGGGAGCAAAGTTGCCTGGGAAACTCAATGTGCATTTGATGGTTGTCTGAGTAGCTTACATTATACTTAGACTTAATTTGCACAGCTCAAAGATTGGAGTTCCTTTGCATTTCTCCCCCATGGCATGTTATTATAGGAGAGGTTTGTGGGAAAATGTGAAGGTCGAGGGGAAGCCTAAGTGTTATATATAAAGCTTTAAAACAAACCCTGAGGGCTGGAGAATGGCTCAGTGAATAAAGGCATTTGCCTTCAAGCCTGAAAACCGGAGTGTTTCCTGGATCCAAATGATAGAAGGAAAGAGCCAACCGACTCCTAAAAATTGTTTTCTGACCTCCACATATATGCTAGGCAGACATGTACCTGTGTGCTCACACACTAAACAAACAAATAAATAAATGCACACTTTTTTAAAAAATGAAGGGATTCTGCTGCCCCAGAATAGGATAGGTGTCAGGATTACACCAGAGACAGAATTACACTGAATTCTTGGTTCTTATAACAAATGAATACAAGTGTCTTTTTGTTCTTGACGATCTTCTCACTATTTTGCCACAGGAAACTTTGCCACACCCTTTTCATTTCCTGTCCAACTCATTCAGTTGTCAGGTGTGCCTGTTGATTTCTCTTTCCTTGTTCATTTTAATTCAGTGTCCCCTGAAACAGGTCCTCTAGTTATATCAGTTCCCACTGACAGCTGAGTAACTCAAGAGCCTCAGGAGAGCCCACCAGATGCGCATTTTAACAGCCCTCATATGCCACGTTTCTTCTCAACTTCTTTCATTTCAACATCTTTACATTCCCATGCACACTAATCGGTGATTATAACAAGAAAGAGTAACAAGTGAGGATAAATATCACCAACCCAGGTTGAAACATCTTCACATGCATAAGGTAGATTCAAGGCTAAAATACTTATAGACTTTCAAGCTATTTTTTTAAAATATTAATTAATTAGTTAATTGGCAGTACTGTGCTTGCTCATAGGGCCTCACACATGCTAAGTAAGTACTCTACCACTGAACCATCTCACACATGCTAAGTAAGCACTCTACCACTGAACCATGGTCCCATCCCTGCTCATTCTAATTATGAACTATCCTTAATCTAAGGGGTCTAAACACAAGAGCGAAACATTTTTAAAATGTATTGAAATTAGAGACGCTGACAAAAGTAATGAACATGAATGAATGATTTCCCCCCACCCTCTCTGTCTAAACCAGAAGACTGGAACTGTAGGCTATTCCTAGCCAACATGTTATGATACTTCCAATATAGAAAGGCCAGTCTGTCCTTCTACATCTTGCTTGAACAGACAGCAGTCCTTACTCAAATGCATTGTCCTCATGTGTTACTGCTTTTGCAAGTGAGTCTATGCTAGTAGTGGTGAGGGGCTGCTCTCTGTAATATTTTGTTTCAGTCCCTACTGAAACATGATAGGCTGAGCATTGTAGGCTCAGAGTTTAGGGTAAACACTGACTCTTGCTTCAAGCTTGCTTGCTTAGTGAGGGCATTCACGTTCCTTCAGATTTTGCACTCCTGCACACACCATTAAGTGTACAACAGGCACTTAAGCACAGCAGGAAGAAGCTTTTGGAATAGCTAAGTTATGGTATCAATTCCTGCCCAGTGCTTTTCAAAGTAACTATGGAAAAGAACCAAAATATTATTGGATTTCCAAACTCTTGCATGCTGATTCTTTTTTTAAAAAATTCAACAAAATACCCCCCAAAAGTAAAAGAAACAAAATAAAATACAAACTTTAACATTTTTCTTTATTTTTTCTCTATTTTTTCTTTTTTTTGTCTAGGTGAGATGGACATATAACTTCTCTGTCAAAATATTTAAAAAGTTTCTCAGTGTGTTTTTCTTAAACTTTTATTTCTTTTGTGAACTCTGAGATGGTGTCAGAGTGTTAGAGGATGACCCTGTGAACACACTTTTTAGTACTTACTATGTCTCTACCTAAACTTGGGGAGTCTCTTGGAGATATACTCTGTCTGTTAGGCCATTTTTGAAATAGAGAGTTGATCTGATCCCATGGAGACTGGTCCCAAGACTCATTTAATAAGTTCAACATGGATAATACTGTTGAGGCTAAAATGTGTTAGTTTCAAGAGTTTCCACTCAGCTTCTCCTACCCTGACACAGACAGGCCTATGAATGAATGGGACCAAGGCTTCTGCAGCCTAGAATCTGTTCAACTGACAATTAGGGCTGATGAGTCTAGTTTCATAATTATCTTTCCCTTTGATGACACATTTCATGTCTTCTTTTCTACATTCCATTTTATTATTAGCACTCATAAACATACTGTATATTTTACTTATGTTGTTTATAATTTATCAGCCTATAAAATATAAGGATCATTAAAGGGAGAATTTTTATTGTTTTTTTTTCACGAGAAAACCCTGTATCTATGCTTGACATGAGGCAGTTAGTAAATACAAGAACTTTCAGAGTCTAGAAGAATGGCTCAGCAAAGAAAGTACTTGTCTCACAAACAAGAGGACCCGAGTTCTCTACATAAGAAGCCAGCTGTGGTTAGACTAAATCCCAGTGCTGGGAGGTGGAGACAGGGCGATCCCTGGGCCAGCTTGTGAGCACCTGGTCCAGTGACTCTGATTCAAAACATAAGCTGAGAAGTGATTGAGGAGGACATTTGGGATTGACATATGACCCCCACAAACACCTGAGCACATGTGAACACACATATGTACACATGTCTGCATGTATGCTTGCCTCTGTGTGTGTGTGTGTGTGTGTGTGTGTGTGCGTGTGCACAAGTGTGGGGCATACACACAGTCACACACACAGTTACACACACACACACACACACACACACACACACACACACACACACACTCAGACAGATGGGGATAGTTAGAAATTTTAGCCCTAAGGAAGTGTGCATGTGTGTGTGTTTTCTCATAGAAGAGAAATGCCACGTACCTGCTTTCAGTTCCTTGCATATTTTCTCTCTACAGTTACACCATGACGTCATAGCATCATCAGCCACAAATCCATCCTGACTTTTACAATTCTTCATTTATTCTACCTTGAGGAATAACACTGTCTTTTTGTTCCTGTCAATTGGTCTTTTCTCCTTCAGTAAATTCAAACAATGCAATAAATAAACAAATTTGGGTAGTCTATAGCCAGCCCACCAAGAAGAAGTAGAAATGTGCACATATTCAAACTCAGGAATTGTATGTATACAAATATGTACAATCTTCTTATATTTAATTTTTGGCCACACTTGCCTTGATAATCAAAAAACAAAGTGCTTGTGGTTTTAAATTTCTTTATAATTTGTTGTTTTTTCCTTGTTCCATCTTGGCTACTAACTTTCCAAGCTTCTCCTTTGTTCCTCTGCTTCTTGTTTTAGTATTCCTCTCTAACACATTTCTATATATTCAGTTTTACCAACTTTTCTATGAGAGGCAAGTTGAAAAATTATTCTGATTTTATACCTTCAGTGTCAAAGGCAGGGCAGTGTTTCCTCTATGAAGGAGAACCCTATTTGGGCTTCAGAGATGTACAAATGTGACCCCTTTCATAAACACTGGGCCATAGAAGCTCCAGCCTTCCATCCAGTTGCCTCTCTTGTCCTGCCCTTTCCATAAGACTGACTTAGTAGATTGATAAAATTAAGAAGCTGAAGGAGGAGAAAGATTTAGCTAATCTCTGTGGGAGCAGTTCCCGAGGAAGAACAGTTTTCAGGCACTGGACATGTCCTGGGGACATAAAGTACTGGGTTGGGTAGAGGAGCTATGGTGGAAGTTTTCTGTACACACTATGGGCATCTGCTCTTAGACTAGTCAAAAACACTTTGCCGTCCCTCTGCGCTTCATCTGGATGAGGCTTCACCATTTTCCATGGGCCTAAAGTTGTGGTGTTCTTGACATGCCCATGCCTAGGTCACCTGCAAAAATTCATTTAGGACTTCATTGGAGCAGGGATTCCTCCTACCCACAGGCCTTTATCCTGGCTTGGCTGTGTTTCCTTTCTCCTCATTTGAGCTCTGCATGCTCTGAAGAGCTAGGCTCTTCCGCAGGGTCCATGATTTCTACAGTCATATTTATGTCCCTGTGATCTCTGGGTCCTCGACCCCAGCAGCTGGATACCTGTGGATAACTGCTGTTGCTTCACTCTCCTTACTCTTTATAGAAAGAAGATTATTTTATCTTAAAGTCAGAGAGCCAGTTATATAGTCATAAAGGTCAGCCTTTTCTAATCTAAAATTACATACAAATAATACTATTTTGACAATGTCTAAATGCAGTTTTCGTAGACATGCATCTGCCTTATTACTGTGTCGGTTCTGTGTCACCCCTCAGCACATGGAAGAGAAAGAGGGGTTGGCTCTTATATTAGAACAATAGGTGACATTTTGTCAAGGGATGCCCATTGCTGCAATACGAGTTTGTGAGTAATAAAGCATTATGGGTGGAGCTTACTATGTTTTTTTTGTTGTTTTTTGTTGTTTTTTGCATCTTCAGTAGAGAAATTACTAAGTAAAATAGGGGTTTGCTATTCTACAAAAGACAGAGTCACAGGAGAGTTTAAAAAAGTTATGCATATGGATGTTTTGTCTGCATGAATGTTTGTGTACCATGTACATACAAAGAGTATGTATGTTCATAGAGGCCAGAGGAGGGCACTGGATCCCCTTGAACTGGAGTTCTAGATTGGTGTAAACTGGGACTCAAACCTTGGTCTTCTTGAATGGTAGCTAGTGCTCTCAACTATCATGCTCCCTCTTGAGCCCCGTGGAGGACTTTTAGTTGATATAGTTAAATACTAAGAGATAACGAAGGGGAATATGAGGAAAGTCTGAGCAAACCTGAGAACAATGCGCAAGGTCAGATTGGGGCAAGAGGAACGAAGTTACATAGGGCAGGAGACCAGCTAGACAGACATGGCTGGTGGAGCTCTCAACAAAAAAGGGAATGTATTATAAATCTTTACAAAGCCTGTTTGTTGACTAACTGTAAAAGTTGAGGAGGAGGAGGAAGCACAATTTGACAGTTTCAAACCACAGGAATTAGAATATTTTCTTTAACCAAGAAAGGATACACACCTCTCCTCCCCCCACATCCACACAGAGAGAGACACACAACATATACATTTGAAAGTTTCTATGCCTTTATTCCTTTATTTTTTCTCCTTTATTCCTTCTTTTATTCCTTTCTCTGTTCTCCCAAGTTTTATAGTAATTTAATCTGCTGAGCATCTGCTGAACACACGCCTTTTAATTTATTGTCTTCCTTAATCTGGACAGTGGTTCCTCAAGGGAGGCAGACTTTGCTTTCTTTCTTTTTTAATTTAAATGTTATTTTTTTTGAGAATTTCATATATGAACACTACGTTTATATTATTCCACCATCTCTTTTTCTCCCCCAAACCTTCCCATTCCTTTACTCCCTCTCAAATTTAAGTTTTTAAAACATATATGGAAATATATATGTTTATACTTCTTTAGTCAGTCTACTTAGTGTTACTTAACTGTTCATGTATTTAGTGTTAACTGTTTGGGATTGGACATTGCCTTTTTAATGAACTGATTGAGTTGTCTTTTTTTTTTTTTTTTTAAGATTTATTTACTTTATGTATGTGAGAACACTGTTGCTATCTTCAGACACACCAGAAGAGGGCATTGGATCCCATTACAGGTGGTTGTGAGCCATCATGTGGTTACTGGGATTTGAACTCAGAACTTCTGGAAGAGCAGTCAGTGCTTTTAACCACCTAGCCATCTATCCAGTCTGGGGATCTTGTTCTTGATAATTTATATGGCAACTATATTTTGGGAAGGAGATGGTTACCACATGAAGTACTTTCAAAACTTCAGAGAAATGCAAAAGGCAGCTGGAACTGTAGGTTTTGGTATGGAGGAGGAATTACTGATTCAGGAATTTCCATGACCAGGTGAGAATAAAATTACAGGGCAGGTCATGTGGAGGATGCTGTCAGGGACCCAGAGAGCTAAGCCAATATGTGGTCCCTAGGAATTCCTCCCTGCAGGGGGCAGCTGGCACAGAGTTTCTTGGGGAAACTTACTTAGCTCACTGAACCTGTGACTTAAATACCAGAGAAAAGTTCTAATTAGAAAGTGTTGATGTGGTTTATACTAAATAAAACTTTACACTGGTAGCATCACAAGACAGTCATTTAGTTATAAAGTCACCACAATAGGCAGTGCCAGAAATAAATGAACAAAGTATATTATGTCATTAATTATCTTATAACTATTTTTTCTAGTGGTTTATCAAAGCAATAACTCAAGATAAAAATCTACACTTGGTATAATGTAATATTTCAAAAGTTTTTAAATTAAAAATATATTAACGCTTGCATACTTTTAAAATATAAACTTTTCCAAGATGTAGCAAACTTGACTTTGTCTGGTTACAGCTCCTAGAACAGAGCATATAAGGGAGTTGAATATCTTATGGGCCGAGTTGTGACTTCCCATAACATGCCTCTACTACCTCAGAGTGTAACTACATTTGCAGATAAGCTGAGTCAGTTGCTGATCAAGCGAAAAATGAGGCTGCAGCCCTACAGGACCAGTTTCCTTCTGTAGGATATATAGTGGGAACTTGTGCCCGTGGAGGTGAGGCACAGGGCAGAGGCTCTCCTTGCTGGCACCTTGATGCAGTACTTCCAGTTACTCTAAGTGATGAGCTGATGTCTGTGTGGGGAACTTCCCAATGAGTCTGTTCAGCCGGGAACTAGAACACATTTGTGGGATAGGCTGAAATGAGTCGGGAGATCTCTCCATGAAAAAGCATCTAACCAGCTAGAAGGGGATGGTGCATGCCTTCAATCCCAGCAGGTAGATCTCAGCTCCAGGCCAGCGCTGACTACAGAGTGAGTTCCAGGACAACCAGAGCGACAAACAGAAACTCCCTTTTGAAAACAACAACAACATGCTGAAACAAGAATTAGGGGAAAACATGAAACAAATACTATTTTAGAGTTTGACTAGACAGACAAAGTTCTTAAAGCACTCCAGCAGATCAGCCACTTTTGTTATCTCCTAGGTTAGGAATGGGACCATCAATAGCGTGTTCAACCAATTACACTAATTCTGATTGTTTAAGGAGAAGAGGCAGAGACTGTATTGATATTTAAGGGTGAAGTGCCTTCCCTAAGGTTCATAGACTAAAGTAAAATGGCCATTTAACAGACTGTAGCTTTTCTTGTATGTTTTGATGACTGTACCATGTGTATGTGGACGGACAAAGCGACTTAGAAATAATGAACATATAAACTGTGAACCAGCCACTTTTATCCTTTCAAAAGAACTTGTAAAGATGCCTGAAAAGCACACAAAAATGTTCCTTTTAATGTTTTAGGAGCATGGCTTAAGGTTGTTTTCAAAGTTTCAAGCTCCAAATGCAAAAGATTTCAGTTCTTTACAAGTGGTTTGATCCCGAGGGTAGTGTGGTAATAAACCAGATGAGCCTCTTGGGGGGCAGCAAGAGGCAAGGCCAATATATATACATATTTTTTTTCTGCTGAAAGGACCATAAAGAAGAAACAGATCATACTTTGTGAGTTGATAAATCATTCAGTACTTATAGCCAAAAGTGTGAACCTTATGCATATTGTATAGCCCCCCCCCTTTCCCCTTAAAGGCAGAAATAGAGAGAAAGTTGTGAGTTTTCTTACTTTTCAGTGACAAGCTCACACTCAGCAAACATAGCAAAGGAAAAACAAAAAGGAAAAAAAAATTAAAATTTAAAATGTTGACCTTGGAGAAAGAACAAATTTAGAAGATAAAGATGTGACTGTGCAACTTAATTTTTTTTTTGCTCAATTTCCTTTTTAAAAAAGAAAAACAAAATTGAAAGTGGGTTTCAGAAATCATCGGAGGCAAAACTTTGGTGGTCCCATTGAGATGGCACAGGAAGAAAAAAATGGAATCAAAAGAGAGCTGGCTTTGTTTGGGCAGATCTTACACTTGACAGATGACTTTGGAAAGCATCTATCTGTAGAAGTCTCAGTCTACCAGTGAGCAGGGTGCTCGGCACAGAGAGGTTTGCAGAGCCTTAAAGTGGGCCAAAGGCAGGCAGACACTGCTGCTTAGCTGTGGATGCTCTGAGCTCAAATCTGTGCCCACCCGCCTCTCTCTGTTTTCCTTCTGTTGTATGAGACACGAAATGGTTGGTCAAACATCTCATCTCTCACAGGCAAGTCATTTGGGACTCCGAGGAAAGATCGGCACAGATACTCTCCTTCCTCTTGTCTGTTCTAGATTGGGCTAAATGAATTTTTTTTTTTAACTTTCTCACATAAGTGAAAACACCATTTCCTTACACATCAAAGCCCATTTGAATTGGGTCACTTCATAATTTATTTTATCAAAGGGATTTTAATTTTTTCCAGATTGTAAGAATTTCCAGATTATTCCAAATTTTATGGGCCAAATTCTGCCCTCAATTATGCGCACGCAACTAATTGCACACACATAACTGGGGCAGAGTCTGGCTTTTGGAACTGGAAGCCTTTGGAGGTTTTTAAAAAAAATTTTTTAAACAGTCTTTTATCTATAAACTGAAAGAAACACAATTATTGCCATCCTTCTTCTAGAGTTCTTTGCAAACCCCGATTTAATTAGTCTGCCACACCCTTGGGATAATCACTATTGTCTTTTTGCAATTCTGCTAACGCTCCTAAATACAACTCCATTATTCTCTATTGCCACCTTGTATAAAGAATAAAATAAAATCTGAGCTCATTTAATACAGAAAAATATTGAAAATAATAAAATCAGTTCCAGCATGAAGGGGCTGTTGGTATTTTCCTGGATATTTCTCCAGGAATATTCTCTGATGTTCTCTTGAATTTTTTGATACAATATTGGATGTATCATGAGCTTTTTGCACCAAGAAAGCACTAGGAAGGATTTAGAGAGTACAGATACCCTTGTATGATCATAAGTCTCACATCATAGCTGACTGTAAATCTGATGGGAACTTAGATGGTTTCAATCTATGCTTTTAAGCAGATCCTTTACATTCTGGGGGGAAAAGTGTTTTATTGCCATCAGCTCCGCTATCCTGGCTTCTTACATATTTCATAATTAATAATCAGAAATGACTCTTTCAGCTTCTCTGGCTCCCATAGACTTCTTTGGCAATGTCAGATTTATACTTTAATAATTACAAATAGCTTTGAGTTGTGCATACAGAATTATGTGGCATTTAAAGACATAGGATAATACAGGATGAAAATAAAATACAGAAGTAAAATCTTCAGAATATTTTGTTGTGTATATTTTGTTCTGCAACAGATTCTCATGATGTAACACAAGCTGACTTTGAACCCAGTGACCCCCTGCCTCAGTCTGCAGAGTGAAACAATTCTTAGATGTGTTTTCACTATAACTTCTCTTAAAACATCAATTATTTTATTTTATTACAACACAAATGTTGACCAGTGGCCTCCCCTCCCAGAGTTCTTCACTTGCTTCTCCCTCCACTTCTTTTCTGAGAAGGTGCTTTTCCCTTGGACATTCTCCTTCCCTGTGGTGTCAAGTCATTCCAGGATTGAACATATCCTCTCCCACTGAGGCAGACAAGGCAGTCTTCTTTCAGTTCTCTCCCTAACTCTTCCAAAGGGGCTCCTGACCTCAGTCCAAAGATTGTCTGTAAGTATCTGCATCTGTCTCAGTCAGCTGCTGGGAGAACCTCTCAGACGACAGCCATGCTGGGTTCTTGTCTGCAAGCACAGCATGGCATCAGCAATAGTGTCAGGGTTTGGTGCCTTCCCATGAAATGGAGTCTAAGTTGGGTCTATCTCTGGATGGTCTTTCACCCAGTTTCTGCTCTATTTTTGTCCCTGTATTTCTTTTAGACAGGAACAATTTTGGGTCAAAAATATTGAAGGTAGATTGGTGTCCCACCTCCACTGGGGCCCTGCCTATCTACTGGAGGTATTCTCTTCAGTTCCCATCTCCCCACTGTGGGGCATTTAGGCTAAGGTTACCCCCATTGAGTTCTGGGAGCCTCTCACATCCTAGATCTCTGAGACGTTCTAGATCACCACAACCTCTTGTTACCTAATTTTGACCTCAGATAATTTGGTATAGATAGTCCAAATGAGCATAGATTTTAAATTTTACTCTTTGCTTGTTAATTCTCGGGGAACTGGGAATGGAAATCCTCAAATAGTCTTTAGACTAGGACATCAACTGTTAGGCACTGCATTTAGATTTGACAGCTTGAAAATTAGAAAGTTGCTCCATGGAGACTCTAGACTTTGCCATTATATTGTGTTCTCTCCTCAGCCACTAGAGCTCATTCTGGTGCTCACACAAAGACACAGCCTAAGAGCCTGCTCTCTGGCATCTCATACCCTTGTTCCTTAGCTTACTCCAGTGTGTGACTCTAGCAACAGTTACTTCTCTCTTGTTTTCAGAATTTCTTCCTCTTCTAAGTTATTTTGAGTATGTAAATATATATTTACCTACATCTTTGCAATATTTCTCTTGTTTTGCTTCAGATACCATCTATCACTCCATTCCTTGGTTCTTGTTTAGAAACAGAATTATTTCCCTAATTTTTTTCTTTCTCATGCTAATCCAGGCTCTTCCCTCAGTAGTCCAGAATAAAGCAAAACAAGAAATCCACAAAGACTCTTCCTAAGGTAATGAAAAATGCTTATAGTGAATTTCCAATCTGGATCTCTTTTTACTTTTAGATTATATTAAGGCAAGTTATTGGGAAGCTGCTCTTGGGAGGGCAAGTTCCCTAGCCTCAAGGACCGAGGCCAGGGAAGTTGCCATGGAGAAAGGGGAAAAGATGGGAGAGGGAGAAAGAGAAAAAGGGTGCACAAGCCAAGAAAGGAGGAAAGGGAGGAGAAGAAAGGAGAAAGGGGAGCAGGAGGAGGAGGAAGAGGAAGAAGAAATAGAGCTCTAGTCTTTATCTTAACTGGTCTGCCAGAATCTTGGATAGAGTTTAGTCCCACTCATCCCTTGGTAATCTTTTCACCCAGTTTCCAGGATTAACAGTCTTGGTTTTCTTTTCATCTTTGCTGGTTTGTTCTTTCTCACTCACATCCTCTTTGTAATTTTTAAATTTCGTACTAATAGATTTCTTCATGTGCACTCACAGATTGAAGGATTTATTTCCTAATTGCTCCATATCCCCACCTCTAAGACTACTTGCCTTTTTGAGATTTAACGAGAATGATCCAGTGATAGGTCCACTTGGAAGCAGACTACTTCTTGTTCTCCACATGTCTACAGTTAATGTCCCTGTCTTTCTCATACATGCCTAGTCCTGCTTCTCTAACCTGTGTCTAGGCAACTCCCTCATGCCAGTGTTCCTGACTACGAGGAAACCATCCCCCAAGGACTTTATTCTTTCCTATGTTACATTTGTCTTTCTTACCTCAGATTTCAAAATCTGCCCAAAGTCTGCTTATGTCTCACCGCCTTGACTGAAACATCCTAATTCTTAGTTAAGTCTCTTTCCCTTTTTGTCATCATGGAATATATTGTCAACAAATCATCCAGCAAGAGCTTTGAGAAACTTGAATTGTGCCATGGAACCCCTCTGTTTAAGTTTCTGAAAGAGTGCCCCTCCCTTTTTAACTCAAGGTAAGAATCGAACTCTGTGATGTGGCCACAAGGACAGGATCCTTTTCCTCTGCGGTTCCTGTCTCACTCTGGGTTTCTACTTCTTCCCCTGCTGTCCTGTTCTGTTCATCAGACACATCAGGAATTCTCACCTTGGGATCTTTGCCTTGGATGTTGCCCTATATGGAAAAATATCTCCCAGATAGCTACTCTAATAATGCTCTCCCCTTCTCCCAAGCTTTACTTAATCTATACTTTTGAAATGAAACAGGCATCGATCGACTTATTGCCTTCTGCAATCCATTGCCTCCACCTCTGGCATTTAATCCAGCTCCCTCTGTGTAACACAAGAACACAGAAAAATGAAAGAAGATCCGAAGTCAAGAGGAAGAGCATCACAGCAAGACAAGGCGGTTAGCCCCTGTGCTTTCCTCATGTTCTGCTCTGCTCTCCCAGTGATGTTAGCGACAGTGAAGCAGAGGCTGTGAACTCCACACTGAAATACAGTTTAAGATGACTCGGGATTATACTGATTTGAAGGATGAAAAGGAATAACCTTGGGCATTAAAATGTAAAATGTATGTATTTTTTGCCTATCCCATCAGCTGTAAATGATTAATAGCTAAAAATGTGAAGGATGTTAAAAGCTACTCTAGGCCTTTGCAATAACGAGTTGGCCAAGACCTCAGTAAGGAGTAGACCATATATAAAGCTGTAAAGTTGGCTAGGAAAGAAAGGAAAACACTTCTGAGCACGTTATTTAATTTTGGCCAATTAATGTTCTTTGGTTGAAAGCAAGTAACTCTGAGGGGCTTATGTCTGAGTTTAATATCAGCACATGGTTAATAATCACAACTAAGAGACCATGAAATATAGTAATTTAAAGTGAGTGGGAGAGGGGAGAGAGACTCTTCTAAATATGATTAAATTTGAAAATACAAGGCAGTTTTAGCATCATTTGTCAGAGTTTTCAGGGACCTCAAATGAGACATCTTATGTTTCCTTAAAACAACCAGGTAAATGGAGACAGAAGTGTTCACTTTATGGGTAACTGTACTGGCTGGTTTTGTGTCAACTTGATACAAGCTGGAGTTATCACAGAGAAAGGAGCCTCAGTTGAGGAAATGAGATCCAGCTGTAAGGCATTTTTTCAACTAGTGATCAAGGGGGGAAGGGCCCAGCCCATTGAGTAGATGCCATTCCTGGGCTGGTAGACCTGGGTTCTATAAGAAAGCAGGCTGAGCAAGCCAGGGGAAGCAAGCTAGTAAGTAACATCCCTGCATGGCCTCTGCATCAGCTCCTGCTTCCTGACCTGCTTGAGTTCCAGTCCTGACTTCCTCTGGTGATGAACAGCGATATGGAAGTGCAAGCTGAATGAACCTTTTCTCCCCAACCTGCTTCTTGGTCGTGATGTTTGTGCAGGAATAGAAACCCTGATTAAGACAGTAGCCAAAGGCTTCTTGAAGACTGCAGGTCAGGCTGAGACTAGTTTTCTTCTTTCCAAGCACTGGCATAATCAGTGACTGATACTGATTTCTCTTCCTCTTGGGATGTTTCTATGTTGTATGAGGAGATATGGACCAGGGTCCATGGATGGATGACCCCATGAAGAAAGAAAGTAAGCATGGCTGACAGAAAGTGCTCCTTTCCTTGTGGTCCTTGCCTATTGGATTCATTAATTCAGATTCATTAATTCATCTCCCCGGAGGATGTGTAAGTAAGGGCAGAAACAAAAGCTAAAAGGTTTCTTTCTAGCTAATGCCTCCCATGAGTGAAACAGGATGAATTAAGAATATTTTTCTCCACTCAAGAACAGGCTGTACTCATCACATGTGAGTGACCTAATGTGTTAACAGTGATTAAGCCATGAATTCCTAAATGTCTATGTTAGGAAAGAAGGGTAAGGGATTATTAAATTTCAAATTTTCCACCTCCATTTTTTTTTCTCATTAAATTACACAGAGACTTGCGAATCGGAGTGACCTATAAATCCTTGCTGTGTGCACTGAGCATTGACTTTCAGGAGTTGAGGGCTTAGGAGGGGAAAAAGGAAGGCTTAGGGTGCCTCTGCAAACAAGCCAAGGGTGGGGTGTTGCTTAATCCTCCCTTGCTGGGGAAGGTAGCACTGGTGCCATCTAGTGGTGATGACTATAAGGAGCTTAAATATGGGGAAGTCAACCTGGGGCATGTGTTAAGTACAGAAGAAGGGGCATCAAAAAATAAGGAAGCGTGCTCTCTATCCTCGGGAGACAGAGGGCTTACCAGGACTGAGATAGCTTATCGTAGCGATTGTGGTATGCTCACAGAGGCCATGAGATGCAGAGTGTGGAAAATGTTTAGAGAAGAGGAGTTGGAATCAAAGAAAGATCCAATAGGGAGGGATGGAAAGAAGAGAATTCTGATCAAGTAAAATTGTATTTCTTGGGATATAGCTCAGTAGAGGATTATTTGCCTAGCAACCATGAAGCTCTAAAACCAACCACCACTGTTACACAAAACAAAACAGAGACACCTCCAGATAGCTTTAGTTTCTGTTCTTTTGGAAGTAATTGCTTTTTTGTTGGTTTACGATAACCCATGTCCAGTTTATAATCATCCCACCTATGGAGCATACTCTTGTGTCTCCCCATCATAAGAAATAACTTCAGAACATGGAAGCCATATTTCTAGAATAAACAGCATGATGTCACCTTCTCACAATGTCTTGGCTGTCCATCTTCTATGCTCTGCCCTGAAGAACACACAGATACACACACACACACACACACACACACACACAGAGAGAGAGAGAGAGAGAGAGAGAGAGAGAGAGAGAGAGAGAACAAGAGAGACAGAAGACACAGAGAAGCAGAAAGACAGAAAGAGACAGAGACAGAGAGACACAGAGAGAGAGACAGAGAGAGACAGACAGAGAGAGAGAGAGGCAGAGAACTTAACATTAGTAGATTTATTTGGCTTATGGTTTACCAAACATTCATTTATGAGATGGAGCTACATGAATTCAATTTTAATCAGGTCTTATGTTTGCTCTAAATAGCACACATAAAGATTTCCTTGGGTTAGAAGCTATCTGTAGCTCATCCATGCAATTAGATCTAAAAGGTTCTGGAGACTTCACACCCTCCATCCTCAACACTTATTATTTTATATTCAATATCTCTTCCCCTAATGATGGTCAGTTGGATGTTCCATCTGTATTTAACCTGTAGTGTGTTAGGAACCCAGGGAGTTAAAAAATAATAATTTTAGATTTGACAATGATCTAATAAAATGTGGCTAACTGAAACCACTGCCAGCATGACCTTTGGTGGCATATGGCAGAAAGAACTTTGAAGCTGCAGCCATGAGGTCACAGAGGCACTGTTTATGGGTGATTTCATTGCATGTGTCTGTGCTTTTCAGAATTGCTTGCCTGCATGCCTGCCTCCCTCCTTCCCTGCCTGCCTGCCTGCCTCCCTCCCTCCCTGCCTGCCTCCTTCCCTTTTTACTTCCTTCCTCCCCTTTCATGTCCATGGTGGTTGATTTGCATGGAACCTGAGTGATAAACCTGTCAAACACAACAGAGTGTGATTCTGCTGGGCTCTACCATAAAAATCAGTTCTGTAACCCGCCAAACTTAAGAGAAATTGGCTGATTCTGGGCCTAGGGCTTATTGCATAGATTTGGAGAGTGCTTGCACACATGTCTTTTTTTTTTATTTTTAAACATCTTATTGCAAATATGTTTGTATTTAAACCTCTTTTGTAAAGGATTTCTAACAGTAAATAAATACAATGGAAAACAAATTTAAACAAAGGTTTTAAATTTATTTATGTACTTCATGTTTGGAGTACTCCATCCTTCACCCAAAGCTGTATTTTCATCCACCACAAGCCTTTCTTTTAAAATTCCAATGTTCTTAACATTAATCTTGAAAATTCGTAAAAGCAGGCCAAGGGAGATGAAACAAAGACTGTAAAACCCAGTTAGAAACCCTGAGGCACTTCAGCCAAATAAATTGTAAGAGATGCCAACATCCAGGATAACATAGAATTATTGCAAAGAAAATGTATTTGGAGATAAAACAGACTAGCAGTGATAGAATCTTCATGTACAGAGCCACCAAGAAACAAACTAGAATTCTGGTGGCTTACAAATGGCTCCTCCTTTTCTCCTATCAAAGGCCTTTTTAGTGTCTATTGAGATGGTGTTTTGATTTCTGCACTTGAGTAGATTTATGTGATGAATTACATTTACTGATTTACCATATATTAAACCATCCCTATATCTCTGGAATGGAGCCAACTTGGTCATGTTGAATTATATTTTTGATATGACCTTAAATATGGTTTA
Organism: Micromys minutus; assembly: GCF_963924665.1. Classification (NCBI taxonomy): domain Eukaryota; kingdom Metazoa; phylum Chordata; class Mammalia; order Rodentia; family Muridae; genus Micromys; species Micromys minutus. Next base: position 64,793,950 of record NC_137973.1, on the reverse strand, counting down.
CAAATATCTTATTGAGAATTTCTTTTGCATCTATTATTTTCAGGAAGATCAGGTTTGTAATTTAGTTTTTCTTTTTAAAAATCTCATTGTTATTGCATTTTGGTACCAGGCCAGGACTGGGTACTGGTTTTTAAAATTTTTCTTTCCTTTTCTGTTTTATGGAATGATCTTAGTAGGACCAGTGTTATTTATGTAATGTTCTGGTAGAATTCTACTCTAAATCAATCTTAGTTTTTTTCTATGTTAGGAGATATTTTATGATTTATAAAAATCTCATTGATAGTTATAGGTCTTCTTACATTAGGTTTTTAGTTGGGTTTAATTTTGGTAATTGTATGAATGCAGTATTCTATTCATTTACTTTAGATTTTTTTAATCCTCTAAGAACACTGAAGAAAGAACTAGATGAAGACCCTATGTGATAGAAAGACCATCCATGCTCATGAATCAGAAAAATTAATATGGTGAAAATGACCATTACGCCAAGGTCACTATATAACTTTAGTTTAATCTCAATAAAAAATTCCAGGACCTTTTTCATGAACACAGAGAAAAACTTAAAATTTATTGATAAGTAGAAAAGATTAAAGCATAGCTAGAATAATTTTGAATAAAAAGTACTGGGAGAGGAATGGCACCATCATCCCTGATTATAAGTTATACAACAAATCTGTAGTAATACAACCAGCATGGCACAAAGCAGAAATGTAAATTCACAACATAGAACTGAGGATCCAAATAGAAATCTACCTAGATACAGCTTCCAGATTTTTGCCAAGTGTACTAGACACATGCTAGAGAAAGATAGCATCTTCAGCCAGTGTGCCAGGATAGTCGGATATCAGTATATACTAGAATAGAACCAGCTCATTGTTTATGAACCTATACAAAACAAACCCCGAAGAGAGCAGGTACCTTGACACAAGACAGGATACCTTAAAGCTGCTGGAGGAAAGACTGAGGAGTACATTTCAGCATGCAGGTACAAGTTATGACTTCCTTAATAGGGCAGTAGTAACATTGGAAGACTAGAAATGGACAACTGAGATATCATGAAACAAGGATGCTTTGTTTAGGCTAATTAATTTATGTATGTGAGTACACTGCTGCTCTCTTCAGACACACCAGAAGGGGGCATCAGATCCCATTACAGATGGTAGTGAAACATCATGTGGTTGCTGGGAATTGAACTCAGGATCTCCAGAAGAGTGATCAGTGCTCTTAACAATTGAGCATCTCTGGCTTTAATGAGACCTTTCTGTTCCACTTCTCTCAGCAAGTATGTCAATCACTTAGTGTTCCTCATATTTGGTACTCGTTAAGGCTTGAATAAGACTAAACTCAACAAATCTACAGCCTCCCAGTTGCTGGGTGAGTCTCTCTCTTTCCTGTGTCTAAGAGAGAAGTCACAGAGGGTATCTGAGACAGATGGTCAGTTTGGGGAGAACTCAACATAAATGAAGGGGACCTGGTTCTGACAGGGAAGTGGGATAGACATTAAGCCAGGTTTGAAAAGAAGACAGAGAGAGTAGGATCTTGTTCTATAGACTTCCTCACCGTCTAGTATAAAAACTGATGAAGCTTTCTACAAAGGAAATACAAACATATTTTTAGTAAAATAGTAAAATCAGTCATAGACTAAACTTTTGCTACTGAAGAATTTCTATTATTTCTTGAGCTTGTCAACTGATTTCTCACTTTGAAACAAGTTGCAGTTTCTACTTGAGAATGACTTCTTTCTGGGACCAAGCTATAGGTAGTCATTATTGAATTAAAAACTTTGGTATTCTTTTTAATTTAATTAATAAAATTGTTATCAATGATGGGACACCAGAAAAAAATGTTTTCTGATTATTATAACCCTCAGTCTCTTTATTCTCCCTCCCACTTTTAGGACTCTCTCACATACACATACACATACACATACACATACACATACACATACACATACACATACACATACACATACACACACACACACACACACACACACATACACATACACAGACACAGACACAGACACAGACACAGACACAGACACATACACATACACAACCCCCTCCTATATCTATGGCTTTGTTGATGGTGTTTTCTCATATTGGGACTCAACTGAATTTAACCAGGTTCATCTGTGTGTCCAGATTGGAAACTAGCCACTGTAGCTTTCTCAGCAGGTATGAAGACAATGGTTGGACCTCTTTTGGAATCCATTGGAAGCCAATAGTTCAGAGGGATGGGGAGTCCCAGAAGCCTTCCCTAATCTGGGATTAACTAGTGAAAAGACTAGTCTTGTGCATGCCCTTTGCAGACATCCCTAGCTATTTCAAGGTCACAACTGCAACTCCTATGCCTGGAAGACAGCATTTTCCAGCCTTTATCCCTGTCTTCTGGCTCCTACATTCTTTCCACCCTTTCTCCTGAGATGTTCCCAGACCACTAGAGGAGGTAGTACAATGAGCTAAGGACTCAGCAACACTTAACCTCAGCATCTTTAAAGTCACACATTTGTGCATTCACCACCATGGACTGCAGAGTTGGCTCCTCTGATGAAAGCTAGGAATAGCATCTTTCAGTCACAGGTTGAATTTTGCTGGGTTTATTGTACCAGGTATGAATTCCATCCTGCGGTGCAGGCCTCACACTGAAACAAAGAGTGATTAGTCACTCCCACAGTAGTTATGCTAATGAAAATTGTCTTCTGTCTTTTTAAGAAAGCACATCACGTCCAGTATGTATCACCCAGCCATTCTTGGCAGTGGAACTAGATGGCCATGAAGTGTGACCCACCTACCATGAGCCACACCACTGAAGAAAACTGATTCCTTCCAACAGCTACCAAAGGCCAACAGCTCCTCAGATTCCCCAACACATCCCACCACACCCCTGCTTCTTGCTATCCAGTGCTAAGATTTGGTCCTGCTTGAACTGGTACTGATCTTGTGTATGGCGGCACACAGCTGTGAATTAATACATGCTACTGTCTGGTTCTGCCTTGAAAATAGTATTTCCTTGAATTCAGCTGCCACATCTGACTCTGAAAATCATCAAGCACCCTTTTCTTGAAGATCCTTGGACACTGGGGAGAGAGATACGATATGAATGTTCCATGTAAGGCAGAGCAGTCCTCAGACTCTTATTCTCTGTGCTAATTGCTATGGACCATGTTCGTTGGTTTATTTTCTTGGTGTTTCATTTTTCTGGATCGTTGTATGTCCTAGATATTATTCCTCTGTTATAAGTGTCACTAGCAAGATTGTTGCCCATTTTGTAGGCTACTTCTTCACTGGATTGATAGCTTTTTTGCTTGTTTGGTTTGGCTTGGTTGGTTTTACAAAAGCATCTTGGGGGGAGGGGCTGGAGAGATGGCTCAGTGGTTAAGAGCACTGACTGCTCTTCTAGAGGTCCTGAGTTCAATTCCCCACATACATAAAATAAGTAAATAAGTCTTAAAAAAAAGAGATAAGATAAAGCCATAGACTACTCATCTGACTACAGGCACAGCATGCTGGGGTTTTGTTTGCTTTAGGAGATAAGGTCTCTCTCCATGGTTCAGATTGCACTGCAGGCGTGTACCATACCAAGCTTTCCTGCACTTTCATTGTTATTTCTGTAGTTATAGTTAAATGTTACACACACACACACACACACACACACACACACACACGCACACACACACACACACACACGTATACATATTAAGGTTATTCTCTGCTCCATCTGCAGACATTCTGACTTCTAGTTGTTGTGTTATTCTGAGCAAGTACCATGCATATTCTAGTACACCTAATTCATTTCTCTCTTATTAGTTAAGAACTATGGTCCTGTATATAAGTTTGTGCTCATCACTTCAGTTACAGTTTAATAATTACATAAATAGATACAATATAGATACAAAAGAAATGAAAGTTGTAGTAGAAAACTATGTTAAATAACTTGAAAAGCATGAGTGTGTTTGTGTGTGACTCAAAGAAACAAGTAGAGAACCATCAAGGGACTTTAGAAGGGCCATGTGCTCAGCTTGCACCACAAGACGCATCTTTTGTTGCCTTTCCTTGTATTCAGCTTTAATGAAATGGTAAATTGGAAAAGTTTGATTTCCTAAAACCATCTCTAAGCAATTTTAAACATCTTATATTCAAAGTTATATTCATGAATTTGGTTTAATGCTAAATATATAAAAATATAAAGTAGGGTGGAAAGACAAGTAGTTGAATAATCACATACTCCCTTATTTTCCAACAAGTTAACCCACAGTTATCACTGCCACACATAAGAAAGACCACACATCATGACCTCTATTGTACATTATTTTTTCTTTTTTTTTTTGTGTTATTTTTTAACAACTACACAATGAATTAGTGTATATGTAATAACTGAGAACAACTACATTTGCTGTAACATTATTTTCTGGGTCAGCATTCCAGGTTAGTTTTTCTATTTTTATTTTTTGCATATTGGGTTTTGCAAAATTGAAGTCAAGTTACTAATTAGGAAGCCTTTTATTTAGCATGCGGTCCTTCCATTTTCTTCATGTTGTTAACAGAATCTGGTTTTCTCAATGTAGGGCTGAAACTCCTATTTTCTGACTGCAGTAGGCCAAGAGCTACCCTGGACAATTAGAATATTAGAATTATTATTTTTATTATTTTGGCATGGTCCTTACTGCTCTCTCTATGTTAAGGACCAGGAGATATATCTCTCTCTCTCTCTCTCTGCATTTGGTTGGAGAATATTTTTTTTTTTAAAAGAATTCACGTGATTAAGTTGGCCTCTTTAAAGAATACAATATATTTTTCCTATTTTCAATTCTAGATGTTAATTTCACATGAAAAGTTCTATCAGTCACATAACATACCCAGGAAGCCCTAGGGGTTGGATGTGGGTATTCGAAGGAGTTTTTCTATTTCCAATAATGGCAACTATGAAGCTGTGGGTCATGAAAAAAATTGAGCTGCTGTGTAGGATTTATAGACCACTTCCTTCCTGGACAAGGCATCCAGCTTTTCTTTCTGGCCTCAGTCTGCTACCTAAAACATTGGTGTAGCCATTCCTGAAATGCAGGTCAAAGATACACTCCAAGGATGGTTAGGGGAATGCTGAATCGAGTTAGTCTACATGGTGATCAACTCAAGACATCACCATTGCTTGTCTCTTTAGTATTTTTTTTTCCCCATGAGAGAAAAATAACTGGATTGTTTAAGTCTCTATAATTTGAAAATTTTTATTATGTATCTGATTCTCCTACTGAAAAATATGCCCTATAATATTTATAAAGTTTCTTTGGCTCATTATAATATTATAAGATAGTCTGACTAGATATAATTTACTGTTTTCCGGTTTACTATATTTTATATAAATACAGTTCTCCAAAGTTTTAAAAAAGGTTTTCCATATAGTTATAAAAGACTTGGGATATTAAATACATTAATTTTTCCTCAGTAATCTCTGGTTTTTCCTCTGTGCTAAAAAAAAAATGCCCCTCTGTGCATTCCAGTTTAATAATTTTTCCATTAGAGAGAAAAATAGAGGAAAATTTGACTGTAAGTCGCAAGCTGAAAAAGACAGGAACTGCCTCATTTTGGGTTTACAGGACACATTGGAAGTTTAGGAAAAGAATACTCTAATGAAACACACATTATCATAAATCCTATTCATTTAATCAACTGCTTTCCATACTGTCTTTAAACATTTCCTTGTAAGATAAACACCAAAAGAATGTGAGTTATCCCGAAGTGAACAGAACCTGCTGCGCACTTACCTTGTTTATTTTGGAAGCTTTGATTACTCTCCGAAGTTCAAACGTTCCTTGAAGCGGTCTATGTCCGACGGTTCTGATGACATTCCACAGCCTTATGTGGAGAAGACAGAGAAAAATCAAGAATCTTAAATGGAGGCCTCATTTTAACCACCTTACTGACAAAGAATGTCCCAAAACATTGGGATAGAATATAAATGAATTAACCTCAGTCGAATGTTATTTAATAAAACCTAACTAGCGATAAACAGCATTTTAAAGATATTGAATGTGAAAGGCAAAAGATGTATACGATCTGAAGAGAAAATTTAGTAGGTCTCTGAGTCTTGTGCCTTTCCTTGGGCTCTTTTTCTTCTGTTGGCTTGTCTTGTAACTGATGTAATAGTTTTTGTTTTTTTATTATATTTTATTTTGTTATTTATTTTTAAAAATGAACCAATGACTGAATAAAAACCCAACCACTAGAGTGAAGATTAAAACCTGAACTCTCTTTTATACCTGTTGGGAGAGGGAAATCAGTTTTCTCCAGTGTAGTGACACTGGACACATCAGCTACTCCAGGGCATGTCTTGGGTTTAGAAGTAGTTGACCAACATATAATGGACTCCACACATTTATTTTTATTTATATTTATTTTTGGTTCTTTTATTTGGTTATAGTTTGGTATCTTGTTTTGATTTTGGGAGAGGTGGTATTTTATTTTATTTGCTTTCAGGGGTTTTGTTGAATTGGGTTTTGCTTGTTTTGTGAGGAAGAACTGAAAGTGAACAGGGAGAGATGGGGAAAGGATCTGGAAGGACTTGAAAGAGGGAAGAATATCATCAAAATATATTTAAAATTAAAAATCACTTTAAGTAACAAAAATGTAAAAATCAAAAATACTTAAAAGTGTATTCAAGGTGTCCAAAGCCCATTTAGAAAGTTCAATAAATGTTAGGGTTCATCGCAGAAAAAAAGTGCTTGTGCAATCTTTCATAAACAATTTTAGGCAATTTAATAATGATAATGTTTGCATTATTAATTGGGGTTTTCACAGTTGTACTCTTGGAAACAGGTTTTTATCATATTCCTAATTACCTAAACAGTCATTTTATTAATACAGTACTATTAATGCAGTTTTTTATTTATTAATCATTTTATTTGTTTATATTTCATGTTTCCTCTTCCCAGTCTCCCCTCCATGAAACCCTCCATTCTCTCCCCCTCCTCTTTGCCTCTAAGAGGTGCTCCTCCACCCACCTACCACTCCTTCCTCACCCCTCTTTAGCATCCCTTCTCTGGGCATCAAGCCTCTACAGAACCAACCGCTTTATTTCCCATTAATGCCAGATGAGTCTGTCCTCTGCTACATATGTATCACAAACCAGGGACAGCCCATGTGTACTCTTTGGTTGGTGGTTTAGTCCCTGGGAGCTCTGAGTGGTCTGGATTAATGCACTTTTAAAAATATTTTATGCCAATTGTTGCAATGGGCCTCTTATATTAATTTCTCTTGTAAACTGTCTAAGTTGTTTGGAAACTTTGCTGACCACATTCCTAGGTTGCCTTGTCTAATAGTATGTCTACTTTGCTGTAGACTGTACAGATTCCCAGGATAGAGAACATCATTTATGTGATAAAACTTTGTTCCCATGGGCAAACCTGGGAAAAATTTAAATTTTAATTAATAATACAAACACATAAACTTCATTAAATCTTCTAAAATGTTTTTGTTAAGGAAAAACAAAAAGAAATTACAAATCTAAAGTTTGTGTGTGTGTGTGTTTAAAAAAGTTTGTGAGAACAACAAATGCACAATGCATATTTTGGAAGTATGTATATATTCCTTTCACAAATTACATAGCTGCTCTAGAAACTTATTTGGAATGATTTAGCTCTATCCTAGGAATCTGTACACTCTACATGCAAAATAGACATACTATTTGACAATCCAACTTAGAAATGTAGTCAGCAAAATTTCCAAACAACGTAGTTTATAAGAGAAATTAATATGTCATTCCATTGCAACAGCAGGCATAAAATATTTTTAAAAGTACATTTGACTTTAATTGGCTTCTACTTCTATGTTAATAAAATAGAATTTTGAAATCTTATTTAAGCAAATAAATTACTAAAAGTCAACATATGGTTTTAAGGTTATTTATATTCTAAAATATTTTCTGCATGTCCTTAAAGAACTTCCTAGGAACATAAGCATGCACATTTTCACCAGCTACTTATGAATTTATTTTTACAAAATGGCCTATTTCCTTCTGTGCAAATAGGATCTCTTTGATTATATTTTGGATATCATCTTAGAAATATATTCTTTGTTGCATTTTCTTTTGGCAATTTTCCTTTTGAATATAGGTCTCTGTTTTAAAGAATGTTTTACATATTAATAAAATAAATATTTGGTAGATACATACATAAAATATATTATTGTCTATAGTTTCTTTTATTATTTTTGTGATTGGAATGACATATTTAGGGTATAAAAACTAAACATTTAGATAGTAACATTTATTAAAAATACCATTTGCTAAAGGAAGTGGAAGAACAGGAGCCATTATTGGCAGGAAATTTTGGTGGGAATTGGACATACTATAATTTTTTTTTGGATATTTTATTTATTTACATTTCAAATGTTATCCCCTTCCTATTTTCCCTTCCAGAAACCTTCCATTCCATCCCCACTTCCCCTGCTTCTATAAGTGTGCCCCCAACTCACTCTTGCCTTCCTGCCCTGACATTTACCTACATTGGAGCATCAAACCTTCACAGGACCAAGAGCCTCTCCTCCTATTGATTCCAGACAATGATATCCTCTGCTAAATATGTGGCTGGAGCCATGGGACTCTGTGTGTACTCTTTGGTTGGTGGTTTAGTCCCTGGGAACTCTGGGGGGTCTGGGTGATTGACATTGTTGTTCTTCCTATAGGGTTGCAAACTTCAGCTTCTTCAGTCCTTTCTCTAATTCCTCCTCTAGGCTCCTGATGCTCAGTCCAATAGTTGGCTGCCAGCATCTACCTTTGTATTTGTCAGGCTCTAGCAGAGCCTCTCAGGAGGCAGCTCTATCAGGCTCCTGTCAGCAAGCACTTCTTGGCATGTGCATTAGCATCTGGGTTTGGTGTCTGTATATGGGATAGATCCCCAGGTAGGGCAGTCTCTGGATGGCCTTTCATAAAGTTTCTAATCCACACTTGGTTTCTGTATTTTCTTCAGACGGGGGCAATTCTGGGTTAAATATCTGGAGATGAATGGTGGCCTCATCATCCAAAAGGGGGCCGTGCCTAACCTCTGGATATGGTCTCTATAGGTTCTCCCTCTGCTTTGTTGGGTATTTCAGTTAATCTCATCCCCATTGGCTCCTGGGAGCCTCTTGCTTTCCTGGCATCTAGGACTCACTCTTGGCTACCCCCAGCTCCCCACCCCCATTGCTACACACCTCTGTTCAAATTCCTGATCCCCCGTATATTATCCTTGTCTCCTCCCATACCTGATCCTTCACGCATATTTCCCTCCCTTTCCTCTCTTCTTCCCAAGTCCTCCCACCCTCTACCTCCAGTGATCATTTTGTTCTCACCTCTAAGAAGGACTGAAGCAACTGAACTTTGTTTTTTCTTCTTCTTGAGCTTCATATAATCTGTGAATTGTATCTTGGGTATTCTGAGCTTTTGGGCTAATATATACTTATCAGTGAGTGCATACCATGCGTGTTCTTTTGAACTAGGTTACCTCACTCAGGATTATGTTTTCTAGTTCCATACCATAATTATACTGACCACATGGACATCTTTAAATGCATTATACTGATGAGTAGTTGCATTTGTGCTTAAAAAAAAAAAAAAAACCCAGGGTAAATTGTGGGAGAATGGCAATCTTTGCAAATATTTTCTAGGGCCCCTTTATTTGTGTCTCTAGGGGCTCAAAATATTAACCTTGTAATTGGTTATAATTCTTGGTAAAACTTGTGTGCAAACTTAGAAACTTGCTCTCAGAGTCTTTTTCCCCCTGCTAATGCTACTGCTAGTTTTGGGTTATATGGCCATCATGATAGGCTTCCTCAGGGTCTTTTTTATCAATATGGAGTGGTAAAATTGGTATTAGAATGCCAGAGTGACTTATTAAATGCAGTTAACAGCACATCAAGATGGGGAATGGAGCTTAGGTACTTAGCTGTCATCTACATCCTGTCTTTATAACCTGAGAACTTTAATGACTCTGGTTTGGTTGGTTGGTACACAATATCTTTTCTTAATATTCTTTCCCTGAACCTAAACCCTAACTGACCTTTTTCTCAGTTTCTGGTGCTTGTACTTAGTTTCTTGGATACTGAGCAGTTCCTGTCTCATATTCCACTCTCATTGTTTATGTGTAATTTATGAGATTCCTGTTAAGGTTGCCTTGGATGTTACAAATATCAATAATTTAGTCTCAATTGGCACTGATGGCTCCTTGACATTATGTTGATTGACCAACTTCATTGCCAAAATCCATATCTGTAGCTAAAGTCATTTGTTCCAATGACTTTAAAAACTGAATTTGATTGGAGTCATCTATAGTCTTTCCACTTGCCTATTCTTTCAGACTCAGATACGTCTTTCTTCATTAAACCTATGTCTGATGGCATTGCAGTCACTCAATGAGTGGCAATCTAACTTTGCTTTGAAATGTATGTTGCTTTTGATATACTTATTAAAAATTTAGTATTATAGCCAGTTCTTGATTATAGACCAATAGGCAGATGAAGTCAAAGAAATCAAAATATATACATCTCTATCTATCTATACAAACATATACACATAGATAGAATAGGAGAGACTAGGGACACAGGTAATGTTCATTGAGAATTCAAGCCAAGTTTTCTCTACAATAATTATTACCAAGGACAAGATGAAGATAAGGATACAAAAATAGGTACTGAGAGAACAGATGAGAAAAATAATATGTGGAATTTATAGGTACATACTTTTACTGATGAGATACACACTGAAATGAAGAGAATTCTGAAACCCATGCCTAAATTCTCTTCTCTCTCCATAAAAATATATGACTTTATGAAGTATAAAGAATTTGGTTACAGGCATTTCCCAGAATTTTGTGCAAGAAAGTTGAACATGATAAAGCACATCTTTAGTCCCTGTCTCACTTTGGGTTTTACTGCTGTGAAGAAACACCTTCTTTAATAAGGACATTATTTAATTTGGGCTGGCTTATGGGTTCATAGGTTCCTTCCATCATCATCAAGGCAGGAGTATGGTAGTGTCCAGGCAAGCATAGTGCAGGAGGAGCTGAGAGTTCTACATCTTCATCTGAAGGCTGCTAGGAAAAGACTGGCTTTTAGGCAGCTGGGATAAGGCTCTTAATGCTCACACTTTGTCCAACAAGGCCACACCTCCTAATAGTTTCACTTTCTGAGCTAAGCATATGCAAACCACCACAGTCCCAGAACTTGGAATGGAGAGGCAAGTGGGTCTTATGAGTTCAATACAAGACTGATCTACACAGTGAGTTCCATGACAACCATGGCTACAAAGAGTCCCTTTCCCTTCTCTCTCTCACACACACTCTACCACCACCACCACCACCACCACCACCACCACCACCACCACCACCACTACCACCACTACCACTATTAAGGACAACAAGAGAGCAGAGCCTGGCCTACCTGCCAGGCAGAGCGGCGGCTCATAGAGGCTGAGCAACTGCGATTGGGAACAGAAAATTAGAACTTCTGTTTCCACCCGGAGGCGATTTCCAGACGCGGAGCAGAGCCTGGCCTACCTGCCAGGCGGAATGGCGGCTCATACAGGCTGAGCAACTGGCAACTTCCGGACGCAGAGCGAAGCCTGGCCTACCTGCCTGGCGGAACGGCGGCTCATGGAGGCTGAGCAACTGTGCCTGATCCAGCAAACAGAAAAAGAACGTTGGAACTTCTGCTCACTCCCGACGACTCTGAGGCATAAAACAGGGCTTGACCCATCTGACACCTCAACCAGTGGAGAACCAGGGACACAGACCAGATACAAGGGAAACGTAAGAACATATCACTGACAACAAAATGGCAAGAGGAAAGAGAAAGAGTATATCCCAAGGGAACCAAGACAATCTAGCAACACCAGAGCCCAGCTCTCCCATAACAGCAAACATCAGAACTCCAAACACTCCAGAAAAAGAAGACACAGACCTGAAATCATGCCTCAAGACGCTGATAGAATTAATTAAACAAGAAAGGGAGGAAAAGCAAAAAGATTCAGAAGCTTTTAAAGAAGAAACAAGAAAAACACTCAAAGAATTCAAAGAACTAGAGGAAAACAGAAACAAAGAAATAAAGGAATGGAAGAGGGAAATTAAAACAGAGATTGACACAATAAAGAAAACACTAAAAGAGATAACCCTAGATTCAGAACACCAAAAAAAGAAATCAGGAGTCACAGAAGCAAGCATTTCCAATAGATTACAAGAGATCGAAGAGAGAATCTCGGGGGCAGAAGACAACATTGCAAACATAGACAAAACAGCCAGAGAAGATGCAAAAAAAAAAAAAAAAAAAAAGCTCCTAACCCAAAATGTCCAGGAAATCCAAGATACAATGAGAAGACCGAACCTAAGGATAATAAAAATAGAACAGGGAGAAGAGTATCAACTAAGGGGCACAGTAAATATCTTCAACAAAATCATAGAAGAAAACTTCCCTACCCTCAAGAATGAGATGACCACGAGCATAAAAAAAGCCTTCAGAACTCCAAATAGGTTGGACCAGAAAAGAAATACCTCCTGACACATAATAGTAAAAACATCAAGTGCCCAAAGTAAAGAAAGAATACTAAAAGCAGTAAGGGAAAAAGGTCAGGTAACATATAAAGGCAGACCAATCAGACTCACACCCGATTTCTCAACAGAGACTATGAAAGCTAGAAGAGTCTGGACAGACATCATGCACTCCTTAAGAGAGCACAAGTGCCATCCCAAGCTGCTATACCCAGCAAAACTATCAATCACCATCGATGGAGAGACAAAGATATTTCAAGACATATCAAAATTCACACAATATCTGACCACAAACCCAGCACTACAACGAATTATAGGTGAAAAACCCAATACAATGAGGGAAAATACAGCCTAGTAAGAACAAGAAAACTCCTAAACAAGAAAACTAAAAGAAGAAGAAAAAAAAAAAAAAAAAAAACACACAGACACAACTCAACCCAATAAAGCAATAATAGCAGGAAACAGAAACAACTATTCCTTGATATCTATTAACATAAATGGTCTCAACTCCCCAATAAAGAGACATAGACTATCAGACTGGATACATAAACAAAATCCAGCCTTTTGCTGCATACAGGAAACTCATCTCAGAGACAAAGACAGACACTATCTCAGAGTAAAAGGATGGGAAAAAAACTTCCAAGCAAACAGCTCCAAGAAGCAATCTGGAGTGGCTATTCTAATATCGAATAAAGTAAATTTCCAACCAAAAGTTATCAAAAAAGATAAGGAAGGACACTTTTTACTCATTACCGGGGAAATCTGGCAGGAGGAACTCTCAATCCTTAACATATATGCTCCAAATAAAAAATCACCCACATTCATAAAAGAAACTCTACTAAAGCTCAAAAAATACATTTCACCCAACACAATAATAGTGGGAGACATTAATACCCCACTCTCACCAATGGACAGATCAGGGAAACAGAAACTGAACAAGGACACTGCAAAACTAGCAGAGACTTTGAACCAACTAGAATTAATAGATATATACAGAACATACTATCCTAAAGTAAAAGAATAGACCTTCTTCTCACCACCCCATGGCACCTTCTCGAAAATTGACCACATAATTGGACACAGAATGAGCCTTCATCGATATAAGAAGATTGAAATACTCCCATGCATCCTCTCAGATCACCATGGTCTACGGCTGGTCTTTAACAACAACAAAGACAACAAAATGCCCACATACACATGGAAACTAAACAACGCTCTGTTAAAGGATAGCAGGGTCAAAGAAGAAATAAAGAAAGAAATTAAGGACTTTCTAGAATGCAACGAAAACGATAACACAACATACCCAAACCTATGGGATGCAATGAAAGCAGTATTGAGAGGAAAACTCATAGCCCTAAGTGCTTCCAAAAAGAAACTGGAGAGAGCTCACATCAGCAACCTGACAGCACAGCTAAAAGCCCTAGAACAAAAGGAAGCAGATATACCCAAAAAGAGTAGACGGCAAGAAATGATCAAAATTAGGGCAGAAATAGACCAAATAGAAACAAAAAGAACCATTGAAAAAATCAACAAAACAAAGAGTTGGTTCTTTGAGAAAATCAACAAGATTGATAAACCCCTAGCCAGACTAACTAAAGGGCAAAGAGAGAGTATCCAAATTAACAAAATCAGAAAGGAAAGTGGTGACATAACAACTGAAACTAAGGAAATTCAAGAAATGATCAGATCCTACTACAAAAACTTATACTCCAGAAAATTGGAAAATCTGGAGGAAATGGACGAATTCCTAGACAGATACAAGGTCCCAAAGTTTAACCAGGACCAAGTAAACCATCTAAATAACCCTATAACACCTAAAGAAATAGAAGAAGTCATCAAAAGCCTCCCAACCAAAAAAAGCCCAGGTCCAGATGGGTTCAGTGCAGAATTTTATCAGACATTTATTGGGGATATAACACCAATATTTGCCAAACTATTCCAAAAGATAGAGTCAGATGGAATATTACCCAACTCATTTTTTGAGGCTACAATAACCCTCGTACCTAAGCCACACAAAGACCCTACAAGGAAAGAGAACTTCAGACCAATCTCACTTATGAACATTGATGCAAAAATACTCAACAAAATCCTTGCAAACCGAATCCAAGAACACATCAAAACCATCATTCATCATGACCAAGTAGGCTTCATCCCTGGGATGCAGGGATGGTTTAACATAAGGAAATCCATCAACGTAATCCACCATATAAACAAACTCAAAGACCAAAATCACATGGTCATATCACTAGACGCTGAGAAAGCATTCGACAAAATCCAACACCCCTTCATGTTAAAAGTCCTGGAAAGAACAGGAATCCAAGGCCCTTACTTAAACATAATAAAAGCAATATACAGCAAACCAACAGCCAACATCAAACTTAACGGTGGGAAACTTGAAGCAATTCCACTAAAATCAGGGATTGGACAAGGCTGTTCACTCTCCCCCTACCTATTCAACATAGTACTGGAATTGACAGTAAAGGGTCAATTGGACAGCAATTGGTCCTGGCCAGAGCAATTGGACATCAAAAGGAGATAAAAGGGATACAAATTGGAAAGGAAGAAGTAAAAATATCACTATTTGCAGATGACATGATAGTGTTCTTGAGTGACCCCAAAAATTCCACCAGAGAACTCCTACAGCTGATAAACAAGTTCAGCAAAGTGTCTGGATACAAAATTAACTCAAACAAATCAGTAGCCTTCCTGTAATCAAAGGACAAACATGAGGAAAAAGAAATTAGGGAAAACGTACCCTTCACAATCTTTACAAAAACTATGAAATACCTTGGTGTGACTCTAACTAAGCAAGTGAAGGACCTGTATGACAAGAACTTCAAACCTCTAAAGAAAGAAATTGAGGAGGATCTCAGAAATTGAAAAGATCTCCCATGCTCATGGATTGGAAAAATCAACATCTTAAAAATGGCCATCCTACCAAAAGCAATCTACAGATTCAATGCAATCCCCATCAAAATTCCAACCCAGTTCTTCATGGAATTGGAAAGATCAATGTGCAATTTTATATGGAATAACAAAAGACCCAGAATAGCGAAATCCATCCTCAACAACAAAAAAACATCTGCGGGAATCACTATCCCTGACCTCAAGCTATATTACAAGGCAATTGTGCTGAAAACTGCATGGTACTGGTACAGAAATAGGCATGTGGATCAATGGAATAGAATAGAAGATCCAGAAATGAGCCTTCATGTATATGGTCACCTGTTTTTTGACAAAGGAGCAGTAAACATTCAATGGAAAAAGGACAGCCTATTCAACAAATGGTGCTGGTCCAACTGGCACTCAGCATGCAAAAGAATGAAAATAGACCCGTTCTTATCTCCTTGTACAAAGCTCAAGTGTAAGTGGATCAAAGATCTCCACATTAAACCAGATACACTGAAACTATTAGATGAGAAAGTAGGGAAAACCTTAGAACACATAGGTACAGGAGAAAATTTCCTGAACAAAACACCAATGGCTCAAGCTCTAAGGTCAAACATTAACAAATGGAACTTAATGAGATTGCAAAGCTTCTGTAAGGCTAAAGACATCGTCAAGAAATCAAAATGGCAACCAACAGAATGGGAAAAGATCTTTACCTACACTATATCAGATAGAGGCCTAATATCCAAGGTGTACAAGGAACTCAAAAAGCTAGACACCAGAGAATCAAATAACCCTATTAAAAAATGGGGTACAGAGCTAAACAAAACGTTTTCAGTTGAGGAACACCGAATGGTTGAGAAACATCTGAGGAAGTGCTCGACATCCTTAGCCATCAGGGAAATGCAAATCAAAACAACCCTGAGATTCCACCTCACACCAGGCAGATTGGCCAAGATCCAAAACTCAGATGACAGCAGATGCTGGCGAGGCTGCGGAGAAAGAGGAACACTTCTCCACTGTTGGTGGGGTTGCAAGCTAATACAACCACTCTGGAAATATGTCTGGCGATACCTCAGAAAATTGGATATAGTACTACCTCAAGACCCAGCTATTCCACTTCTGGGCATATACCCCAGAGATACTTTAATACACAACAAAGATATATGCACCACAATGTTCATAGCAGCTCTATTTATAATAGCCAGAAGCTGGAAGGAACCCAGATGTCCTTCAGAAGATGAATGGATACAAAAATTGTGGTACATATACACAATGGAATACTACTCAGCCACCAGAAACAATGACTTAACCAAATTCTTAAGAAAATGGCTGCATCTAGAGAAGATCATCCTGAGTGAGATAACCCAGTCACAAAAGAACAGACATAATATGCAGTCACTGATAGTGGGATGCTAACCCCAGAGGCTTGCACTCCCCCAGAAACAACTCACAGACTGTATGAAGTCCAAGAAATAAAGAAAACAAAAAAATATACATATATTTACAAACAACAAGACTTTGACTGTTTCCATGTTTTGTTTTGTTTTGCATGTACTTTACGCTTATTGTAACTATTGGGTTTTCAATGCGTACTGTCGTGCCCTTGAAAAAAATCAAGTACTGACTAAAAAAAATATATTCACATGGTTTTATGTGAAAAATTATTTCAATGTCAGAAAAAACAGTACTGACAAAAAAAGTATAATTTTAAGCAAAAAATGTTTAAAATCTGTACATTTATCTTTGTTTTGTTAAATAGAGTCGTTTAAAAAAAAAAGAACACTCAAAATAAAAACAAAGGTAAATCACCAAAAAAAAAAAAGGACAACAAAAGGAAATGGTGGAGAGTCCATGTTACATAACAAAGATATGGGCAATCTCAGCAACTTTTTTATTCTGTTTCTCCTCCCCCCTTTTTTTCCTCTTTAATATATGCAACACAATCAGGCTCTATATAAAATGATAGGAAATTAAATAGAAAAGGTGATATTCATTAGAGTAAGTAACACATTCAGCAGAGTTGTCTGGGTTAAGCATAACAAGACAAGAAGAAATTAATATAAAGTACAGTATTTTAAAAAAGAGAACTTAATTTTAGAAAATATAACATGGGATGTACACATATTTTTTAGGCATATGCTTTTATAGAAAGAAATAATGAAACTGTGATTCAATAACAGTCTCAAAAGCAAACAATAAATAGTAAGTAGAGATAAAAGGTATTGATTATAAATAGAATAAGAAAATATGGGACTGAAGATAGTGTTGTTTCTGAACAACATGGCTCATAGCTGTAATCTCAGAACTTAGGGGAATAAGGCAGGACAATGACTATGAGTCTGCCACAAGCCTGGGCTACATAGTGAGTTCAAAGTCAGGTTACAAAATGACACCTTGTTCAATAAAACAAAAACTAAATTGTATTATTATATGATTAAAAAACAAGTTATAAATAGTTGACACAATTTGATGGTTGAAATAGTAGATATTAAGATTCAAAATAATTATAGGAACATAGGATAAGCAGCTGCTGAAGCAAACCCTGTTATTCTAGAACATGGGAGAAGACCAAAGCTAACAAACACAAGAAAACCATGTACCTGAACTAGACAATTCAGTGCAGGTGTGATGGAAGATAATGTCTTGAAAGACAAATAATCCTATGTGATAGTTTATGTCATGTTCCAAGTATATATTTTTACATATCTGTGTTAGGTTACTGAACTCTGGCAGTAAGATAATTCTTTATTCCCTCTGACAGACTGGCTTTTGATTACTCCACAACAGTCAATAAACGACAGACAATAAAGCAACATGTGTTCAGTACTGTGGCAAAGAAAGTTTGACTAATATTAGATGTGATTGTCTTGTCGCGCAAATATAGAAGAAACTGGCACATATTTTGGGAAAGGAAGACTCAAGGAATAGAACACGGAGAAACCTCCTTGAAAGAGGAAGTTGTGATAAAATCCAGGCATCAGGACTTGAACAAAGGAAATTGTGGTTTGACTTGTGCCAAGCTTAATGTCAGAAGGCAGTATTGCATTGGCTATAAAATTCATGCTGGGAGAATTTGAGCTGCACTCCAGAATTACTTCTCAAGCTAAGTTGTTTTCCGAGGATAAAGGCAAGAACAAACATTTAGGGAAGGCACAGGAATAGAGTACATTTGATCCCCATTTGAAAAGATTTGCTTGACAATAAAATTCGGACAACGAAGGGAAAATTGAAGCACAGGAATCAAGTTCAAAGAAAATGATATAAAACAAAACTGTTTATGGAAACAGAAACATCAGCAACAAAATAGCAAAATAAAACCAAACCAGAAGTGATAAGACTTAGGTTTATTTAAATGTAGACAGCATGTGGGATTAAAAAAAACCCAAACAAAATGGAAGAAATAGTATATCTTTAAAACACCTGAAGGAGGGAAGGGAATATTGTAGGATTATTTCTTTGCTTTATCATAGGTGATGTTTGATAATATCTCAAAGCAAAAATAAGAAAAGAAAGCAAAATAATAATATCCAGTGACATAAATCTCTTTATTGCCTTTGTAATGTTATTTCTTAGCAACAGAGAACATACCTGTATTTCTGACAAAAGGCCTACAGTTTAGGCACACATTTACATTCCCTGAGTTCTTATAGTTAAATATTATAGATGGAACATTTTACTTAAGATGAGAAAACAATTATTTTAGTTGGGAAATCTATTTTTTGGTGGGGGAGGTGGGGGTAGTCAATATGTTTTTACATGTTTTCAGGGGTCTATGTGTGTGCATATGTATGGATATGCCTAATATTAAATTTTATGTGTCATTCCAATTTATCTTGAACAGTTCTGTAACATGAGTTTTTCTGCCCCCGATACTATCAAAGAGAAATGAAGTCTACCTCTATACATCTAACCTTTCTTGAGCACTTGATAAAATGTATTACTTTTAAAGACTGTTCTAGTTAGTTTTTCCAATAAGAAAAGTAATTACTACCTCCAGTATTGTAGTGAAAGACCTGAGGAAACAAAGGGGTAAGGTCAGGTGTGGAGAATGTCATAGCCAGATACTCGTGGCAGCCAGAATAATCAAAACATTACAGCATTTTATGAAATAATTAAGTATCTATAGTATACAATAAATACATAAACCTATTTCTATGTTTGAAGGTCTTCCCCATGTTTGAAGAGATTTCTGTATTTGAAGGCACTTTTTATCCTCATCCTTTTTAAAACACAACAGTAAGAGCTTAAGTGGTTTAAGAAAGAAAGTTTGGTTTCACATGCCTGGTTATAAAGATAGTTCAGGATTTGTATCCCCCATTAACAGGAGACGTGGCTAGATTTACTCTCCTAGATGCCAGCCTGACATTGCCAGTGTGGCCCGGGAATTGAGGAAGAACAGCTCAGAGACTGATCTTCTTACAAACCACATACAATCTTTTCTGGAATATCATTTATTGTTACTGACTTAATAATGTAAACAGATTATTTAAATACACATGTACACAGAGAAAGAGACAGAGAGAGATGGGGGGGAGGAGTGAGGGAGGGAGGGAAGGAAGGAGGGAGAGAGGAAGGGGGGGAGGGAGGAAAACAATAGAGAGAAAGCAAACTTAAAAAAAAAAAGACCCATCACAACTATTGTTTAAAAGGAACATAGTTGCTTTTAGAGACAAAAACATATGGCTTTTAATTACAATGATTTCACTTTAAAAATTTAAACATATTACCTAACACTTAGTTTTATTTGCTTGTTCTTTCAGTGCTGAGATTCAAGCTTCAAGCATACTATACTGTATTTCAATGGTAGTCCACTAAAATACAACCTCACTACTACATAAAGCTTTTCAGATATCTATTGATTATGTTCAGACTAGAGAAAAGAACCATACAACTTTGATGACCCAGGGTTGAACCAAGCATGAATGGCAAAAAAGTTCATGAAAATGATTCCTAATGATGTTCTACTATA
Source organism: Micromys minutus (assembly GCF_963924665.1). Taxonomy (NCBI): domain Eukaryota; kingdom Metazoa; phylum Chordata; class Mammalia; order Rodentia; family Muridae; genus Micromys; species Micromys minutus. Next base: position 64,773,581 of record NC_137973.1, on the reverse strand, counting down.
CTAATAGATGGGTGCCTGGCCCAGCTGTCATCTGAGGGGCATCATCCAGCAAGCTATGGGAGTACATGCAGAGACTCACAGCTAAACACTAAGTAGAGCCTGGGCAACTTTGCAGAAGATGTGAGGAAGAATTGTAGGAGATAGACAGGTCAAAGTACCACGAGAACACAGTCCACAGAATCTAGTAAGTAGGGACCATGTGGATCATGTGGACAGGCATGGACTCTGTCTGGGTCTGAGCTAGGCCCTATGCATATACTTTATGGTTGTATAGCCTGGTATTCTTTTGGGACTCCCAACAATGGGAGTAGGGAAGATGTTGGAAACAGACAAGGTCTATTATCTTCATCTCTCCTGATAGGTGCACCCTGGGCCTTGATGTTACTCGATAGTCCTGTATGCTGCTGTTGCCAGTAACAGAGGAAAGAGTGAATCATTTATTGATCAAAGACCTCTGAGTCATAAACACGCAGCTTGTCTCATCTTCTTTTGTGACATGCATTTCTTTTGCTATTCTGAAGATTTCCAATCATTTATCACTCTCCAAGCTTTGCTTTAGGTTCTATCTTCAAAAACAAAACAAAACAAACTTAAGTAGATGCTCAAAGAGTTTGTTTCTAGATCTGTAAAAGAGTCAGATTCCTTCCTTTACTTAGAGATGTCTTTTATGTTCAGCATCAGAGAAGGAGCAGAGAGTAAGAGAGAACCAATACTTAGTGAATATTATTTCTGGTGTGTGATGTTGCTCTAACTCTGTTTTATACACTGTAGCACATGTCTTCTGTCCTTTTCATGACAAATGTGGTACTGCACACACAGTGACAATCTTACTTCTTATTTAATTCTGCTTCGATTTCATAACTAAAGAATCAGCTATCTGAAAAAGCTTTATATAGCAGTGGGGCTGTATTTCAGAGAAGTATCATCTGTGCTGTATGCTTGAGGCCTGATTCCACACCCAATGAACAACCAAATAAAAATAAAAGTTATAGGGTATTATAATTGAAAGCCAGATTTCTTTGCCTTCAAATGCAGCTGTGTTCTCTTTAAAAAACTGTTGCATGTTTTTTAAAGTTTTATTTAATGTGTGTGAGCTAGAATTAATTAATATTAATGTCACTAAGACAGTGTCAAAAATAATACTCGAGAAAGGATTGTAAGTTTGTAAGAAGATCTAATAAGTGACAAAATCATATATTATTGACACAAAGAGCTTACAAGACTGACATGGTTATCTTCCGTGTCATTCTGCTTGACTTCAGTGTTATTGTGTGTCTTTTTTAAAGATGAAAACCATGGAGATTCCTAACCAATCCTGGCTGATGCTAAGATAGAAGGTCACTCATGAAACTTGTCAGAGGAGCCCACTGCTGAGGAGAATTTCCATACAGCTCTTTAAATGTAGAGGTTGAACTGATGTGGGCTAAAAAATATTTTTAAAGTAAAAAGAAAAAAAGAGTTCTAAAGTTGGGGTTAATATTATTTGCAGTTACAATGGGATCTTAGACAGCAGTCTTTGCAGTTATCCTACATACAGTCCTTTATATAATCATTTGATAATGCTACTGTAAGTCTATTTGTCACCTTTGAAGGTATTGTTTTAGAATTTAAAAAAAAAAAACCTCTACTAGTCTCTGGGTAAAAGTAATTTTTATTATACTATACTTTAAAAAGATCCTTTGGTCCAGTGAAGGCACATTTTCCCAGTTTAATGGGAATGCAAAGGCACTGATGTGGAGAGGCTGATTTCCCAATACAGGGAGCACGTGTATGAAGACAAGTGGAGGGGGAGGGGGATCGGGCAAAGGGATAACATTTAAAATTTAAGTACAGAGAGTATCTAATAAAATAATTTAAAAAGATTTATTGTAGTGTGGGTTTGCACCCTGTATGTATGTGCCGGGGTGTGAGTGTGTGCGTGTTTATTTTGTGTGTGTATGTGCACTTGAATGCAAGTGCCCACAGAGGTCTGAAGAGGGTATCCAGGTCTCTCAGAACTAGCATTACGGAAGGTTGGGCTCTCTTAACCACTGAGCCATTCCACTAGTTTAATATATATCAACCCTCAATGTAAACCATCCCTCTTGTCATGTAAGGTACCAAAAACAATGAGTAAAAGCATGCCCATCAAGAGGTTCTCTTGTTCTAAGTTTGTCTGCTGCTTTTGCCTTTTCTGAGTTGACCTTTGACTAGCTAAGTAATTTCTTTTGACTGTCTGTTTCACTATACCATTTTTAGAATACTTTCACAGGTTTATTTTTTTTATCTGATTAAACATCCCCATACTCTACTAATTATTGTTTCTAACCCATTTGAAGTCAAGAAGAATCTAGTAATTATTTAAAATAATGTATATTTCCCATGTATTCCAGAAGTACATTGTTTGATTTATGAACTTACATTCAAAAGAGTAAGTATGCCTAGAAGAATTTCCTCCCAATAGTTCTCGTGGAAGGCACAAAGTCATAAATTAACAGTAAGCATGCTCTAGGGAATTTCTGTGATTGTGTAGGAGATTTCCATGTTATATTATCTGTCTGTCCTCAGCCAACTCTTATAAAATTTGTTTTTGTGAGAAAGATTAACAGATACATTTGAATGAATCCTGTTTTTGGAATCGTATGGGCTTAGGACCAGTTCTTTCATTTAGAATGCTCTGTGACATTTTTTGGGGGGTTCAATAGCATATTGATTTCACACTCATAATGATTAATTATCCCCTAACAAAGTTATGGAAGTTAGAAGCTGTGAAATGTTGAGGAAGTTGAGAAAGGAGCAACAAAAATCATGAATGTGATAGCAGCAGAATGTGTCCAGAAAAAGAAGACATCAAGGAGGGATTTAAGATTTCCCAACTACTCAAAGACATAGTTGAACTACAGCATTTAATGAATCTTTATGCTGGCTCAGATTCCCAAGTAGATCTTAATTTAATCCTCCAGTGCCAATTTTTAAAATGGAAAGGCAAAAGACTCAGCTTTTATGTAACCCCCTGAGATATCTGTGCTCACTCTTTTTACAAGCTGAAGAGAAAATGGCGAAAGTACATATGGAATATATAAAGCAAGCCTCTCTCCTCTTTCCTCCACACCCCCCAAATCTATCTCTTTTCCTCCTTCTTATTTTGGCGGGTAGTCTAACTCCTATAGCTATTTTTGTCTAACTACACCCTGATGGTACAGGTGTCAGGTCACATTCTACACTAAACATTCTTACACCTAACCTCATTTTTTTCCCCCAGCACAAACTCTTCATAACTCCTCTCTTGGCTCTCCAACTACTATAAAGTGATTGTTATGTAATGACCTGAAGCAATTTTTGTTTTTTCATACAAGAAAGTAAGTAAAGGCAGCCTCAGTTGATAGCTGAGATTTTTATCGCATGTAATTACAGTTCTTAGGAGTTATTGTATTTCTGTCTCTTATGGTTTGCTCATATCTCTGGAAGTACTGTCTTATGTAAAAATATGCAGAAAATGAGAGGGATATCTTTGAAGATTCATAATCTTAAGTTTTAAATAACTTTAAATATTAAATAACTTAGAAAATAGAAAGTGCATTGTGCTATTAGAGCAAATATTTTTATATAACTAAAATAATTTATCCTCAAGGCAAGACAAAAGAATACAAGAATGCAATATCTTATTTAGTTGGATTTTTGGAAATGACTCTTCTGTAGCTTGTAAGGAAGTGGAAGGATTGATAGCAACAATCAGACATACTGCAGTGTCCAGAGAAGAATGGTCCTAAGTAATCAGTGTTCACATACTGTCAAAGTCCCATGGGAATTTTCTGCACAGGTATCCCTGAGTTATCTTCATTGTTTTTTTTTTTTTTTTTTTTTTTTTTTTTTTTTTTTTTTTTAGGTGCAGATTTGGCAGAAGAAGTAGAATATTTCCAACACAGTAAGATAGACAATAGTGATCCTAAGTGAGTTAATGATGAGAAAAACATGAGCCTGATTTAGTTATTGACTAACTGAGTTTGTGAGGCCACCAATGATCAGCTCTGTAACCTTTGAGGCCCAGATATTGATACCATGGGCTTGAATTTAAATATAACTCTGAGAGAGACGGAGGGGAGGGAGGGAGGGAGGAATGGAGAGAGAGAGAGAGAGAGAGAGAGAGAGAGAGAGAGAGAGAGAGAGAGAGAGAGAGAGAGAGAGAGTAAAGAAGGCTAGGCTAAGGTTAGATTTCCAGAATTGGGTAGAGACAGACAAAGAAACCTTAAGTTTCTTTCTAAGAAAGGTACCAGATTAGGCACATCTCTCCTACTGAGGCCAGACAAGGCTTCCATGAAGACTGAGGTGCCTGCTTGCTACATATATGATGGGGAACTCATTCCAGCTCATGTGTGTTCTTTGGCTGGTAGCTCAGACTCTGAGTATTTCCAGGGGTAGACACCCAGTGCAGGGAGGCCCTCTCAGAGGATAAGGGGTAGAGTTGGGGAAGGAGTCTCTGGGGAAGAGAGCAGGAGAGGGATGTAAGTAAGTAAGTAAATAAATAAATAAATAACTTAATTAAAAAAATAGAAAATGTAAGATACCTTGTAACCCCAAGCACTCAAGTTTGATCACTAGTACCTTTATTAAAAAATAAAAAAATAAAAAAGTGCTATTTATTTTCCATTGCATTTATGAAGTTTATATTCCCTTTCCTCTTGTTTTCTGTTTAACATTCTTTGTCCAGTTCAAAGGGGAATGCTCAACAACTACCACTCTAAAAAAAGTGAAGTAAAGTAAAACAACCTATTACCAAAGAACAAGAATTTTCCAGCATTTGCCAGTATTCATGGAGTGGTGCCCGGGTACCATGTGAAGAGGTAGGTATGAATCTATGCAGATTAAGGTGGGTTTGGGCTGCTGGATCTAGGTGTGATGAGTAGGCATATATAAATATAGTTTAAAGGACATGGGTTTGGATACATAACAAACAAGTGGACATGTGGAAACAGTGACATGGAAGTAGAAATAAGACACATGCATCACAATGTTCATAGCAGCCCTATTTATAATAGCCAGAAGCTGGAAAGAACCCAGATGTCCTTCAGTAGATGAATGGATACAAAAATTGTGTTATATTTAGACAATGGAGTACTACTCAGCCATCAGAAACAATGACTTAACCAAATTCTTAAGAAAATGGTTGCATCTAGAGAATGTCATGCTGAGTGAGATAACTCAGTCACAAAAGAACAGACTTAATATGTAGTCACTGATAATTGGATACTAGCCCCAGAAAGCTCTGAATACCCCAGAAACAACTCACAGACTATATGAAGCTCAAGAAAAACAAAGGCAAAAAAAAAAAAAAAAAAAAAAGGCCCAGTCCTTCTTAGGGAAAAAATAAATGTATAGCACCCTCTCAGAGTGTGGTACCCCTGGATCTCAAATCATTAATAATCCAAGAGCTGAGATAATAGCCCTGTGGCAATTTTTGGTATTCACAGATTATTATGCTTAATCTATACCCAACAAGAAATCTGTTTCCATATTATGTTCTGCCCTACATGTACTTCATGCCTATGGTAACTAGTGGGATTTCTATGCATGCTATCAAACCTCTAAAAGAATTAAGTACTAACAAAATTATTTATATAATATTATGCCAAAATGCCTTTAAAAATCTGTAAATGTATCCCTATTTTTTTAAAAAAATAAAGCAGTAAGGAAAAAAAAAAGAAATAAGATTGGTTGGGTAGATGATTTGAGACTCCCTAGATACTGCTTGTAAACAAATAAGCTGGATATTTTAAGCATCACCCCTGAATCTGAGGTGGAACAGATATACACACATCTCTCACAGATTATATTGGTCAGCTCCAGCTCTTCATTAACTATTTCCCATATACAAATAAAGAAGATAACTTTTTATTGCAAAGATTTGTAAACACAAATTATTGGTAAATTATGTGATAGGTATAGACTATTTCTAAAGCATAAGTCTAGTCTAAAAAGTTATACTTTAATAGGCTAGCACTTTATAAATTCAGGATGAACCATGCCCTTTAGTATAACTTTACTAGGGATCACAACCATATGTATCTCTTGGAGACACAAAAGAACAGCCCTGGAGCCACTGAACAATAGTGCTTAACCACCTTGGTTGAAGACCTATTTCACTTCTGGTTTCCACCTGTGCCTGGAGCTAACTGTGCCACAGCTCTCAGTACGCAGGCCCTGCTGGAAGACAGCTGACACGCCTGAGAGCACAGGTGTGTTCATGACTGCTGCTCTGAGGAACCTGCCTGGAGCCTTCAGGACACAGGAATCCAGAAGCAGTTAGGGACAGGATCCTGACAGTTTCTGTCTGCATCCTGTGTTGACCCTGTGCCACAGCTCTCTGTACCCAGACCCTGCTGGGAGATAGCTTGTCCCCCAGTAGTGCTGACACACAGACTTACAGGAGGGTCAAGCCACTGTCAGAATCAGCAAGACCAGCTAACAACAGAGATAAGCAGATGGTGAGAGGCAAATCCAAGAACATAAGCAACAGAAAACATGGCCACTTGGCATTATCATAACCCAGTTCCCTCACCACAGCAAGTCCTGGATACCCCAACACACTGGAAAAGCAAGATTCTGATTTAAAATCGTAACTTATAGTGTTAACAAGATCATAAACAACTCCCTTAAAGAAATACAGGACAACACAGGTAAATAGCTAAAAGCCATTAAAGAAGAAATATAAAAATCAAACACACAGGTAAAGAAATTGAACAAAATCATCCAGAATATAAAAATGTAAATAGAAACAATAAAGAAATCACAAAGTGAGACAACCCTGGAGATGGAAAACCTAGGAAAGAGATCAGGAGTCATAGACACAAACAGCACCAACAGCATACAAGAGATGGAAAAGAGAGACTCTCAGGGGCAGAAGATAACATAGAAAGTATTGACACAACAGTCAGAGAAAATGTAAAAGTTAAAACATCCTAACCCAAAACATCCAGGAAATCTATGACACAATGAGAAGATCAATCCTGAGGATAATAGGTATTTAAGAGAGTGAAGATTCCCAAGTTAAAGGGCCATTAAATTTCTTCAACAAAATTAGAGTAGAGAATTTCCTTAACCCAAAGAAAGAGAGCCCATAAACATACATGAAGTCTTCAGAACTACAAATAAATTGGACAAGAAAAGAAATTTCTCATTTCACATAATACTCAAAACATCAAATGCACAAATGCACACAAATAAGAAATTATATGAAAATCAGTAAGGGGAAAAGGTCAAGAAACATATAAGGACAGACCTATCAGATTCACAGCAGACTTCTCAACAGAGACTATGAAAAGTAGAAGAAGATCCTGGGAAGATGTCGGACATTTGTAAGAGAACACAAATGCCAGCCTAGACTAATATATCCAGCAAAACTCTCAATTACAATAGATGGAAAAATGAATATATTCCATGACTAAACCAAATTTACAAAATTTTATTTCACGAATCCAGGCCTACAAAGAATAATAGATGGAAAACTCCAACACAAGGAGGAAAACTACGCCATAGAAAAAAAGAAGAAAGTAATCTTCTCTCAACTAACCCAAAAGAAGACAGTCACACAAACATGTATTTCACCTCTAACAACAAAAATAACAGGAAACAACAATCATTGGTCCCTAATACCTCTCAACATCAATGGACTCAATTCCCCTATTTAAAGCTCTGAGTGCCCCCTTAAAGAAACCAGGGAGAACATGCACTAGCAGCTTGATAGTACACCTAAAAGCTCAGGAAAAAAGAGAAGCAAATACAAACAAGAGGAGTAGATGGCAGGAAAATCAAACTCAGGGCTTAAATCAACTAAGAAAAAACAAAAAGAACTATACAAGGAATCAAGAAAACTAGGAACTCGTACAGAGCTAAACAAAAAGTTCTCAATCAAGGAATATCCAATGGCTGAGAAATATCTAAGGAAATGCTCAACATCCTTAGCCATCAGGGAAATGCAAATCAAAACAACCTTGAGATTCCACCTCATACCAGTCAGATTGGCCAAGATCCAAAACTCAGATGACAGCAGATGCTGGCGAGGTTGCGGAGAAAGAGGAACACTTCTCCACTGTTGTTGGGGTTGTAAACTGATACAACCACTCTGGAAATCAGTCTGGTGATTCCTCAGAAAATTTTACATAGTACTACCTGAAGGTCCAGATATTCCACTTCTGGGCATATACCCCAGAGACACTCCAATATACAACAAAGACTCATGCACCACGATGTTAATAACAGCTCTATTTATAATAGCCAGAAGCTGGAAAAAACCCAGATGTCCTTCAGAAGATGAATGGATACAAAAATTGTGGTACATTTACACAATGGAGTACTACTCAGCCATCAGAAACAATGACTTAACAAAATTTTTAAGAAAATGGTTGCATCTAGAGAATATCATCCTGAGTGAGATAACCCAGTCACAAAAGAACAGGCATAATATGCAGTCACTGATAATTGGAAACTAAACCCAGAAAGCTCTGAACACCCCAGAAACAACTCACAGACTGAGTGAAGTTCAAGGAAAAAGAAACATTATGCTCAATCCTTACACACCAAGGAAACTTTGACTAATTCCAGATTACATCCTATTTTACATGTACTTTTTGCTCATTGTAACTAGTAAGACCTTAATGCACACTATCAAACCTTTGGGGAAAAAAAGCCAAGCACCGACAAAAATGTATTTGTGTACTTTTATGCAAAAATGCTTAAAATTTGTTCATTTATTTTTGTTTTTTAAAATAAAGTTGTTCCAAAAAAAAAAAAAAAAAAAAAAAAAAAAAAAAAAAAAAAAGAAAAGAAAAGAAAATGAAAACAGTAGATAAACTCTTAGCCAGACTAGCCGGAAGGCACAGAGAGGGTATTCAAATAAACAAAATGAGAAATGAAAATGGAGATATAACAAAGAAACTGAGGAAATTAAAGAAATCATCAGATCTTACTATAAAAGCCAGTACTCAACAGTTTTTTAGACAGATACTATGTACCAAAATTAAATTAGGATAAGATAAACCATCTAATAGTCCCATAACTCCAAAAGAAATAGAAGCAGTCATCAAAACTCAAACAATAACAACAACAACAAAAAGCCCAGAGCAAGTGGGTTTAATGCAGAATTCTGTCAGACCTTCATAGAAGACCTAATACCAATACTCTCCAAACGATTCCACAAAATAGAAACAAAAGAAACACTATTCAGTTATTTCTATGAAGCCACAATTATGCTTATATCTAAACCACACAATATCCCAACAAAGAAAGAATACTTCAGACCAATTTTTCTAATGAATATCAATGTAAAAATACTCAATAAAATTCTCACAAGCTAAATCTAAGAATACATCAATAAGACCATCCATCATGATCAAGTAGGCTTCATCCCAGGGATCCAGGGATGTTTTAATATACAGAAATCCATCAACATCATCTACTATATAAAGAATCTCAAAGAAAAAGAACACATGATCATCTCATTAGATGCTGAGAAAGCATTAGGCAAAATTCAACACCTCTTAACATTAAGTCTCAGAAAAATCAGAAATCTAGGCCCATATGAAATTATAGTAAAAGCAATATACAGCAAATCAGTAGCCAACATCAAACTAAATAGAGAGAAACTTGAAGCAATACCACTAAAATCAGGGACTAGACAAGGATGCTCACTTTCTCCCTACTTATTAAATATAGTACTGGAAGTTCTGGCTAGAGCAATCAGAAAACAAAAAGATGTCAAAGGGATACACATTGTAAAGGGAGAAATCAAAATATCACTATTTGTAGATGATATAATAGATAATTAAGTCACATCAAAAATTCCACCAGAGAACCTTTACCGTTGATAACTTCAGCAAAGTGGCTGGATATACATTTAACTCAAACAATTTAGTAGTCTTTTTCTACTCAAAGGATACACAAGCTGACAAAGAATTTAGAGAAATGACCCCCTTCACAATAGTCACAAATAATATAAAATACCTTGGTGTGACCATAACCAAGCAAGTGAAGGATCTATATAACAAGAACCTCAAGTCTCTGAAGAAGGAAATTGAAGAAGACCTCAAAAGATGGAAAGATCTCCTATGTTCATGGATTGGCAGGATTAGTACAGTAAAAATGACCAACTTGACAAAAGCAATGTTCAGATTCAATGAAATCGCCACCAAAATTCCAACTCAATTCTTCATAGAGTTAGAAAGAGCTATTTGAAAAATACATTTGGAATAAAAAATAAACAGAAAAGAGCATATATTTTCAACAATAAAAGAACTTCTGAGGGAATCACCATCCTTGACCTCAAGCGGTATTAAAGAAGAATAGTAATCAAAACTGTATGATATTGGTACAGAGACTGGAAGCTAGATCAATGGAATAGAATTGAAGATCCAGAAATGAACTCACACATCTATGGTCACTTGATCTTTGACAAAAGAGATAAAACTGTCCACTGGGAAAAAGATAGCATTTTCAATAAATGATGCGGTTCCAACTGGTGGTCAGCATGTAGAAGAATTCAAATTGATCAATTCATATCACCATGTACAAAGCTCAAGTCCAAGTGGATTAAAGACTTCCACATAAAACCAGATACACTAAAACTAGTAGAAGAGAAAGTGGGGAAGAGCCTCAAACACATGGGGACTGGGGACAATTTTCTGAACAAATGCCAGTGGCTTATGCTCTAAGATCAAGAATCGACAAATGGAACCTCATGAAATTGCAAAGCTTCTGTAAGGCAAAGGACACTCTCAAAAGGACAAAACAGCAACCAACAAATTGCAACAGATTGGGAAAACATCTTTACTACTCCTACATATGATAGAGGGCTAGTATCCAATATATACAAAGAACTTCAGAAGTTTGACTCCAGAGAATTAAAAAAAAAACACTATTAAAAATGGGATACAGAGCTAAACAAAGAATTCTCTGTTGCAGTATACTGAATGGCTGAGAAGCACCTAAAGAAATGTTCAACATCCTTAGTTATCAGGAAAATGCAAAACAAAACAACCCTGAGATTCCACCTCACACCAGTAAGAATGGCTAAGTTCAAAAACTCAGGTGACAGTAGATGCTGTCAAGGATGTGGAGAAAGAGGAACTCTCCTCTATTGTTGGTGATTTCAGGCTGGTACAACCACTTTTGGAAATCAGTCTGGTGGTTCCTCAGAAAATTGGACATAGTACTACCTGAGAACACAGCTATACCACTCATTGGCATATATTCAAAGGATGCTCTAACATCTAACAAGGACAAATGCTCCACTATGTTCATAGCAGCCTTATTTATAATACCAGGAAGTTGGAAAAAACCCAGATGTCCTTCAACAGAAGAATGAATACAGAACCTGTGATATATTTACACAATGGAGTACTACTCAGCTATTAATAACAATGACTTCATGAAATTCTAAGGTAAATGGATGGAAATGGAAAATATCATTGTGAGTTAGGTAACCCAATCACAAAACTCACACATTGTATGTGCTCACTGATAAGTGTATATTAGTCTAAAAGGTCAGATTACCCAAGATACAATTCACAGACCACATGAAGCTAAAGAGGAAGAAAGAAAAAAGTGCAGAAGTTTCAGTCCTTCTTAGAAGGGGGAACAAAAATATTAATTGGAGGAAATACAGAAACAAAGTTTGAAGTAGAGCCTGAACCAAAGGCTATTCAGAAAGTGCCCCACCTGGAGTTCCAGCCCATACACAGCCACCAAACCCAGACAATATTGCTGATGCCAAGAAGTACATGCTGACAGGAGCCTGATATAGCTTTCTCCTGAGAGGCTCTGCCAGAGCCCGACAAATACAGAGCCTCATAGCTAACCATCGATTGAGGAGGAGGGCCCCATTGGAGGAGCTAGAGAAAGGATTGAAGAAGCTGACAGGTTTGCAACCCCATAAGAATAACAATACCAACCAACCAGATCTCCTAGGGACTAAACCACTTTCCAAAGAGTACACATGGATGAACAAATGGCTCCAACTGCATATATAGCAGAGGATGGCCTTGTTGGGTAATTAATTGGAGGAAAAGCCCTTGGTCCTGCCAAGGCTAGATACCTCAGTGGAGGGCAATGTCAGGGTGGCGATCCAGAAGGTTTTGGATGGGTGGGGGAGCACTGTTATAGAAGTAGGGGTAGGAGGATGGGATAGGGGGCTTATGGAGGGGAAACCAAGAAAGAGGATAACATTTGAAATGTAAATAAAGTATAATCAATTTAAAATGTTTGAGATGACCCTCTTTGCACTTAGTGCAGGGTTTTTGGTCATATTATGGGCCCATTTGGAGAGGGACTCCATAAACCCTGAGACCGAAATGAGAGAGTATCCATTTCCCACTTAAACTTAAATACATGTTTTTACATTATAAAAGACCTATTTCCATAATGAGCTCATTGTTTGCTGCTGAGTTTTGCTTTATTGATCAAGAAATAATTGTGGCATGAATGAATTTATTGATGTGCTCTGTCTTGGCTCATTTGATAATTATTAGTTTTTTCTCATTTACTATTTTTATTTTCTATGCTACAAGTGGCAGTTTTGTCAATATTTATTAAATTAACACACATTTGTTTTAAATAAACAGATTAAAATTTAATTTAATTTTTTAATTGAATAGGATTTTATCACTTTTCCTCTTTCCTTTTCTTTTTCCAGCTCCCAGCTACTCTCCTTTGAACTTCTTCCATGTTCCCCATTTTCAAGTCAATAATTTTTTTAGCTTTGGTTATTGCTGTTACATATATACATATGTATATATATGCTAGTGTATACATCCATATACATGTTTATATTGTACAGTTTCAGAGTTAAGTACTCTACACTAAATCTTTAGTAAGGGGGATGGATCATCTCTGGAAGATCTAACTCTCCTACAGTAGTCATTAGTTGCTTGTAGTTCTTTTTCTGTAGATAAGGCCTCTTCAAGTTTCCCCCTTTATTTGTTAACTTGTCCACTGATACGGCTATTGTTCTAGTCTTGCCTGTTCAGTCTGTTCTATGAAAGACTATTTCATGACAGATCTCTTGGTATTCTGGCTTTTACACTCTTTTCTCCTTTTTCTGTCAAGTTCTCTGAGCCATAGATGCAGGATCTGTGATGTAGGTAAATTGATGGGGGCTGGGCTCCTGATCATTTTGTTTGATAAAGCCTAAAGGAATCATATTATTTTATATTTTTATAAAGTTATATATAACAAACACATGCACACACACAGAGGGGGGGTTGAGATTTATGCCCCTGGACAGATAGTGTTCTCCACAAGAACTATAAATTAACAGCCCCCCATGTACTGGACTTGAGAAGCCCTCCTTTAGAATGGCTGGTTATGGTAGTCCAAGTCCTTCCCAAAAATAATGTAGAGGGAGGTCATTGAGTCCCATGCCCACCAGGGGAAATTTCCACTGTAGTTAGATATGATTGCAGGACCAAATATGGCAGGTAACAGTTAAAACATTCTTTCTTTAGCAAACAAGGTATGTAGTATGACATTAGCTGGGCAGCTCTGGTAATTATTCCTCAACACAAGTTATTGAAAGTGTTGCTTCTTATGGTAAGAGGAAGGGCTCTCACGAGTAAGCAGAACTCAGTCAAACATCTTGCAAGTACTTAGCCCTATAGCCTCAGGCAGAAACTAAGACAGTGCACATAAGCGCTAGTCTGTGTTTGATACATATTCAAATACTATTTAGTATGTTTCTGTTTTTCCTCTGTAAAAGAAAAGCTTGTATATTACAAGCTTAATTCAACATTTTCAGGATATTTTAAAAAGGAAAAACATAAATTATAGTTTCTAGTGTCTTATTTCTTATTTTATTTTACTTTTTGAGAATTTTATGCAGCATATTTTATTTAATTTTTTCTAATTTTTCAAATTAATTTAATTTTTAATATCTTCGTCTCTCACATCCTGACCACAGTTTCTCCTTGCTCTACTCCTCAGTTCCCCCACTTCTCATTTCCTCCCCACCCCTAAAAAAGACCAGGCCTTCTAGGGTCATAAGCCAAACACGACCCAACAAGATACAATGAGATAAGGCACAAACCTTCACATCAAGGCTGGATGAGGCAACTTAGCAGGAGGAAAATGGACTCAAGAGCAGGCAAGCAAACTCAGAGACATCTGCATTCCCACTGTCAGCAGATCCCCAGAACACCAAGCCAACAACCACAATGCATGTGCAGAGGACCTAGCAAAGACCTGTGCATGTTCTGTGATCACCACATCAGTCCCTCTGAGACCCCATGAGCGTTAGTTGATTCCACAGGCTGTGCTCTCCCTGTGTCATTGACCTCTTGGGCTCCCACAATTTCCCCGCCCCATCTTCTGCAGGGTTCCCTGAGGTCAGAGTCAAGGGACCCAATGACAAACTCCTACCTGGGCTCTCTCTTGGTCTACTATTTGGCTATGGATCTCTGCATCTTCTCCTATCAGTTGCCTGAGGAAATCTTTCAGATGATGACTAGTCTAAGCATGGGTCTGTGAGTATAGCAGAACACCGGACTTTGCATGGGGACCCCAATGGAGAAGTTAGGGAAAGGACTGAAGAAGCTGAAGGGGTTTGCAACTTCATAGGAAGAACAACAAGATCAACCAGCCAGACCCTCCAAGTCTCCCAGGGACTAAAACACCAACAAAAGAGCACACATGGACAGACCCATGGCTCACACCGCATATGTAACAGAGGATGGCCTTATCTGGCACCAATGGAGAGGAATACCTTGGTCCTGTGGAGTGTCGACGATGACCCAGCATAGAGGAATGCTAGGGTAATGAGACAGGGATGGGTGGGAGGATGGAGGAGCATCCTTATGAGATAGGGAGAGGGGGAGGGAGGTTTGTGGAGAGGAAACTGGGAAAGGGGTGATATTTATAATGTAAATACATAAAAGAACTCATAAAAAAGGAATAATTTCGCTGAAAAAGTTTTTGGTGTTGTCTTTGATTCTATCCCAGGCCTCTGGGAAATCCAGTCTCTGGTCTTACACATCTCCACCTCTATGACATAGTTTTAGCTCTTTCTGACTTCTTTCCATATGCAAGTGGAGTGGGTAAGGCTGTTACATAAAGGATTCGTTCTTTTAGTCTCTTCCTGTCACTTTCCAGGGACCCTTTCTGGATGCTTAGTCCATTATTGACATATCTTCACTCTACCTCAGATATTTGGGATATGACTAACTGCCAAATTCTATTTGCGGAAACCTTTGTGTCTGTGCTGACATGGCTTGTGCCCCTGGGGAAAGCCACGCTACTCAAATGGGAAAATTACCAAGGAAACGAATGTCAGAGAGTAACTCAGACAATGAAATTAATGGAACTTTAATTCTTCAAATGGGGAAAATCCTATCAGACAGTTTAATGGTTCAAATGAAAGTTCGCAGGCACCATTCCTGACTTATTTTTCAGGGTGACTGATACCAAGGTAACTGAGTCCTGCAGCTTTCATTGTCGCCCTTCCTGTCATGGTGCCATGTAAACATAACATCACTCATATCAGCAATAGAGTTTCAGAAAATAGTCTGAGAAAGTCCCCTAAAAGTCTCCCTGTAACAATATTACAAACTGGGCCTCTAATTTTACAGCATATATCAAGTTCCTTCACATTTGAATTAATACAAAGAAACATCTCAAAGCAGAAACTGTTCAACTACTTTTATTTTAGGAGGATAAGTAATGAATGTATTAGTTAGACTAATTGGAAATGTTTTAACTAGGAACCCTTACTTCTGTTGTCTCTTCAATTCAGATAAACAGTGTCGGATATATAAGTATGTATGGTGCTTTTCATTTAAAAACCGTTTGACCTGCACATCCCTGAATTAAATATGAACAGGTTAATGATGCAAGTGTTAGCTATTTCAATGTCTCAGGCAAGAAAACTGAATCTCACAAAATCTTTCACTTTTCTGGGTCACAAAATTGGAAACTACTGGTCAAACTGCCAGCAAACTATGGGCAACTCATGTTTTCTGGTTCCTAAGTGTTGTACCAGAGAATGGCTCAGTCAATAGAGGGTTTGTCTTGACATCACAAAGAACATGGTTTAACCATCAGAACTGACTAGAGACTAAAGCAGAAAGCTGGGGAGGGTGGACCACATATGCCATTCCAGGAGAATTTCTAAGGAGGTAGAAACAGGGAGATCTCTGAGGTTCGCTGGTCAGACTCTGTAATCACGGGGAGGTTCATATCAGGGAAAAACCCTGTCTCAAAACAGTGAGAGACCCTATCTCAAGATAAAGGTGAAAGATATCTGAGGAATCACCTGAAGTTGTGCCTTGCTCACCACTTGTATGTCCCTACATACACATGCACACATGTATAGCTTCTCTGGTCATATAGACTAGAGGTACTAAAGACAGTGGATGTGTAGGGATTATCTATCATCTGAATGATTATGTACTCATACTTAGCTATAAACTGATAAGTAGACATAAGGTTTTATTTAACTTTATGACATTGAAATGCACATTTTAGTTAGCTACTGTATATTTACTTTAGTCTTGCCCTTGATAAGTCTAATGGATTCTTGCCACTGTGTCTCGAGCCCACGCTTCCCGCCGGTAGGAACAGGCGTGCAACAACAAACAGATTCTTCTGCGGACAATCTTTATTGTACAGTACTCTGAGCAGGGGACTTCTTGAACAGGAAACTTCTCTCTGAGCCGGGGACTCCCTACCGGGGTCTGCTGTATAGGCAACCTCTCACATGCAGTCTCCCACGTGCGATCTCTCTGCCCAGTCTCTCTCCACGCGGGATCTCCCGCAATCTCTCCTATCGGGTCTCTCTCCACGTGGTATCTCTCTGCCATCTCTCCACTATCTCCCTCTCCACGTGGGGGAGAAATGCACTGCTATATATGCCTAAGAGACTTGTGTTGCTACCTGATTGGTGCATCCTCCTGTAGCTCAATCACGTGCCCTGAGAGTGGGCTGTGACTTATGTGGTTGCCAAGCCACACGAGGGGAAAGGTTTTTGTAGGCTGAACAATGGGCGGGAAGCTGGCACCATCTATTGGCGCCATCTATTGGCGCCAACGGCTTCCTACACCAGTGTAAATTCTTTTCTGACAGATTATGAAATAATAAAGCTTTAAAATGAGAACTCAAATGAGAAATACACCTTAAAGTATCCATACATTAAAAAAATTAAATAGCCCTACTGAGGTATATTGACACACAATAAATTGCACATGTTTGAGCTCTAAAACATGATAAAATTTGACAACTATATTCCATAAAACTCTCCCTGTCGTCACAGTAATGGACATACATTTTCTCCCACACCTGCCTGTTTCTCTTGTCTCGTTCCTTCTTATTCCATCCTTACTTACTGGAAAGTGCTGCCTGGTGTAGGTGCTGGTAACCCAACTAATGGCCCCTGCAAGAGCAGTAGATGCTCTTAACAGCTGAGCCAATAGATGGCATTATGAGTCTTAAGAAGATCTGTTGTATTACTAGTTTTCTGTGAGATTTTATTTTCTCTTTTGTCTCATTAGATTTTCATTGAAAGCCTTTTTTTTTTGGTTCCATTAATACATGCGTGTAAAGTTCTGATTTTGTTCTGTTGATAAAATTTTATAAAGTTGTTGAAGTTTTTAAATATATGGATACTTTTAAGGTATATTTCTCATTTGAATTCCCGTTTTTAAAGCTTGGTCATTTCATATCTGCTAATGGCCAACTTTACATATCTAGAATAAAGTCACATGGTCATGACATGTATTTGTTAACATTTTAAAATTTTTTAAAAATTAAAATATAATGACATCATTTCCCCTTCGCACCCCCCCCCCCTTTTCAGTCCTTCTCAGGTACCCTCTCAAAATCATGGCCTCTTTTTTTTTTTTTTAATAGTACATAGTTTCCTAACAGTTTGTAGAAGAAGAAATTGATCTATATTTTTCTTTAATTACACAGCCTCATCTTGAAAAATACTTTGCTTCTGTGGTCTGTGCGATGTCATAGAAAAACTGATGTCCTTTTTTCTTAAATGTTTAGTATATAATTCACTAGAGGACAGATTTGAGGCCAGTGTTTTCCATTTTAAAATAGTTATTTAATGATGATTTTCAATCAATATATAACAGACTTAATAAGATCACAAATTTCATGTTATATGTCTGAGTTTTATTTCCTGTTCCATGACCAAAAGCAACTATGGAAGGAAAAGGTTTATTTCAGTTTACACGTCCAGATCACAGTCACTTATTGAGGGAAGTCAGGACAGGAACTCAGGTAGGAACAGAAGCAACAACCATAGAGAAATGGCTCATGCTCAGCTAGCTTTCTTATATATCTCAGGCTTACCTGCTAAAGAAAAGTGTTCCCAACAGTGGGATCATATTTAAAGATCAAAGTGTGGGGCACACTACATCCATAATCAGTCAAGATAAAAATCTCCCATTGCAAGGTCAAAGGCTAATCTTCTCTGAACAATTCCTCAATTGAAGTTTACCCTTCCCCTGTGACTTTATTTTCTATTAAGTTGGAAAAAACATCAAAAAAGAAAAAGACAACAACAGAACAACAAATGTAATACTCACCACATTAGATAAATTTTGGCAAATAATGTTTCTCAAGAAATCGATCCATTTCTTTTATGTTGTCACATTTGTGAGTATAGCATGTATAAATGTTCGTTTGTCATAATGTCAATTTTGGGTAGATCTCTCATAGTGCCTCTCTTCTCTTTTTGAGACTAGAAATTCATGTCTCTCTTTTTTCTTAGCTTGAGCAGAAGTATCGACCTGACTGAACTTTGCGAAGAGCCAGCTTTTGTTTTCTGTATTGTTTGATCAAATTTGTACATTTTCTGCTTACTTATAAGGCTACTGATTTATATTTTCACCTTTTTCTATGCTTGATTTGAAATGCATTTGCTCTTTCCTCCTAGATTCTGAGGCCAGGGGTTAGATTTCTGAACCCATGTCTGTGTTCCGTGCTGTGCATCTGCATTATAAAATTTATATTAATAATACTAATTTCTTATCTCCGTGTACAGAGCTCAAGTGCAAGTGAATCAAAAATCTCCACATTAAACCAGGTACACTGAAACTATTAGATGAGAAAGTAGTGAAAACCTTAGAACACATAAGCACAGGAAAAATTTCCTGAACAGAACACCAATGGCTTGTGCTATAAGGTCAAAGATTGACAAATGAGACTTAATGAGATTGCAAAGATTCTGTAAGGCTAAGGACACTCTCAAGAAAATAAAATGGCAGCCAACAGAGTGGGAAAAGATCTTTACCAACCCCACATCTGATAGAGGCCTAATATCCAAGATATATAAAGAACTCAAAAAAAAACTAGACACCAGAGAATCAAAGAAGCCTATTAAAATGGGGTACAGAGCTAAACAAAAAGTTTTCAATTGAGGAATATCGAATGGCTGAGAAGCATCTAAGGAAGTGCTCAACATCCTTAGCCATCAGGGAAATGCAAATCAAAACAACCCTGAGATTCTACCTCACACCAGTCAGATTGGCCAAGATCCAAAACTCAGATGACAGCAGATGCTGGCGAGAATGTGGAGAAAGAGGAACACTTCTCCACTGTTGGTGGGGTTGTAAACTGATACAACCACTCTGGAAATCAGTCTGGTGATACCTCAGAAAATTAGACATAGTACTACCTGAAGACCCAGCTATTCCACTTCTGGGCATATACCCCAGAGACACTCCAAAATACAACAAAGACTCATGCACCACGATGTTCATAGCAGCTCTATTTATAATAGCCAGAAGCTGGAAAGAACCCAGATGTCCTTTAGTAGATGAATGGATAAAAAAATTGTGGTACATTTACACAATGGAGTACTACTCAGCTATCAGAAACAATGACTTAATGAAATTCTTAAGAAAATGGTTGCATCTAGAGAATATCATCCTGAGTGAGATAACCCAGTCACAAAAGAACAGACATAATATGCAGTCACTGATAATTAGATACTAACCCCAGAAAGCTCTGAACACCCCAGAAACAACTCACAGACTATATGAAGTTCAAGAAAAAAAAAGAAAAGCCATTATGCTTAATTTTTACACACCAAGAAAACTTTGACTAATTCCAGCTTACATCTTGTTTTACATGTACTTTATGCTCATTGTAACTAGTAAGATCTTAATGCACATTATCAAACCTTTAAAAAAAACAAGTACTGACAAAAATGTATTTATATACTTTTATGCAAAAATGTTTAAAACCTGTACATTTATCTTTGTTTTTCAAAATAAAGTTTTTCAATTAAAAATACTATTTTTATGTGTATATCTGTGTCAGTGAATGGTGTGTCTGTCTGTCTGTCTGTCTGTCTCTTTCTGTCTCTGTCTCTCTTTCTCTGTTTGTGTGTGTGTGTGAGTGTGTGTGTGTGTGTGTGTGTGTGTGTGAGTGTGTGTGTGTGTGTGTGTGTGTGTGTGTCTGTGTGTGTGAGCTTTTGGAGATCATAAGGGGTATTGGATCCCCTGGAGCTAGAGTTACAATGGTTGTGAGTTAGCATTGGATGCTGGGAAGAGAACTCTAGTTCTCTGCAAGGGAACCAAGGGCTCTTAAGGACTGTGGCCTCTCTCTAGCATCACATTTTTATTTTTATGTAGTTCAAGCTATTTTTTAAAAAAAAATTTTGTTTGGCCATTAGTGATATGGAAGAATATTGTTTAATTTTCAATTATTTATGGATTTCCAGGTATATTTTGTTATTTATTTTCAGTTTGATAGTAGACATTATTTGATTCTCATTCTGTTAGAATTGTGAAGGTGTTTCACCTCCAGGGATTTCAGTCTCTTGTGAATGAATATCCCATGTTTGCTTAAGAAGCACATGCACCTGTCTTTGTTGGATGATTATGTCTAGTGGTTAGATTTGTTATTGATTTTAGTCATGTTCTTGGAGTTTTTCTGCTTTTTTGGATATATCTGTTTCTGACAAGGAGGTGTTGCAATCTCCAGGTACAATAGTAGGGTCATTGGTTTTCCCTTTGTAGTTCTATGAATTTTGTCTCACTTAGATGAATGAACTATTAACAGCTATGCACACACTATGTTTTATCTCTTTATGGGAATTGACTCCATTACTAATATCTTGTACCCACTTTTGTCTCTAGTAGCTTTCTTTTGATCAGTATTAGCATGGCACACATGTATTTCTTTATGTTCAATCTATTTTTACGTGTGTACTATTTTGACTTCTGAGATTACAGATAGTTTCAAAATTTGTTTAATTTATTGATTCATATAAATTGTATATGTTATTGAAGCTCTGTATGGTATATTTCAGCATATGAATGTAGCATACATTAATTAAATACAGCTTCCCTTTCTGTGTCTCACCATCCAACCTCTTGTAAGTACCACTCTGCGCATTCACTTTGACTTGATTTAGCTTCGATATAGAAGAGAAAAATATAATACTTCTCTTTCTATGTCATTATGTACTGAAGAAAATTTACAATTAGAACTTGCTTGGACAGTCTCCATATTTTTATTGGTATATTTAAACCATAAGCACCCACAGCAGTTGCTATAATTGGATTATTAACTCCCACATGTCACTGTTACTTTCAGCTCTTGTTCCTATTTTTCCTTTATGCTTTTCTCTTCCACTATGGTTTCAATTGTAATTGAGCTTAACATATGGTTCCCCTTGCCTCCTCTTTTCATATAGAAGAGGAGCTGCATTTTGGAAATCATTTTCTTTTATTTTTAAATGGATGTCCTAGAATTTGTAAAAGGCAAATACACTCATGGGCAGTTTAATACCTGACAAAATGCCATTTATCTCTTAGGGGTTAGGTGTGCTGCGTGACTCTGCCATTCTAAGATGACACTATGTTCTATTGCGCTTATTGGGGCATTTTCATTCAGTGTGCTACAGAGTAAATTGAAATTTTGTTGCACTTTTGGGAAAAGTATCATTTCCCCAGTGGTATGGTCACTGATGTGTTTACCCATGATCCAGTTACTAGCCTGCCATTGGTCAGAAAAGAAACTCTAAGTCAATCCAGTAGGTCTCACATAGTAGGGGATATACATTTTCTACTGTACACAAAACCTTCCATTTGATCCCCGGCATCAGCGCGCACACACACACACACACACACACACACACACACACACACACACACACACAAGTTCTAGAGAAAAGTAAACAAAATGCTCTGATTTACACAAAGAGGATTAAAACAACATACCTGAAAGGTTAAAAATTAACTTTATTTTTAGTAGATATTTGGAGTGCTGTATGCTTCCATCTCTTGTATCATGTTGGTGACTCCTGACCTCTTTTCTAAGTTTTCTATCTCCAGGGCTGTTTCTCTTTGTGTTTTCATTTCCATTTTTAGATTTTGGATGGTTTTGTTCAATTCCTTTATCTGTTTGCTGGGGTTTTCCTGTGTTTCTCTAAGGACTTGCTCTCTGTGTTGTCCTGTATTTATTTAAGGTATTCATGCACTGCTTGAATCATCAGCACGAGGCACGATTTTAAGTCCCAATCTTGTTTTTCTTTTTGATGAATTGGGATATACATTACTTGCTGTGGTGGGAGAGATAGGGTCTGTTGTTGCCAGGTTGTCTAGGTTTCTGTTGTGTAGGTTCTTGCGCTTGCCACTTGCTGTCTTCTTATCTTTCATATTAGTTGACCTTGTTTTCTCTGAATGGAGATTTTTTTTTTCCTGTGTGTCTGTGGGCCATGGGCTCCATTAGGAGATCGGTCCTCGGTGTTTAGCTTTCTATGGGCAGGCTGTAAGTTCTGATGGCAATGGGCCAGCTATAGCTTTGGGTGCAGATGGAGGCCTGAAGGGCACAGACCTAAGCAGTAGCATGATCCCTGAGCCCTGAGAGTTCCTGGAGGTCTCTCCCCAGATAGTCAGTGGAGAGAGAGTGTGTGGGCTCACCCGTGAACTCAGCAGGGAGAGCGCTCCTGTGTCTTCTCTGGGTGCTCAGTTCTCTGTGGGCAGGCCGGGGGTCCTGATGGCAGTGTGCCTGCTCTGCCTGTGGCTCTGGGCAGAGATGGAAGCTGTACCAGTCTGATCTCAGACTTCACTGTGATCCCTGCACCCTGAGAGCTCCGGAGGTCTCTTCCCAGATAATCGGAAGAGAGAGAGTGTGGGCTCACCCTTAGGTTCAGTAGGGAGAGCGCTCCTGCATCAATTCTCTGCAGCCAGGCTGACAGTCCTGATGGCAGTGTGCCTGCTCTTCCTGAGGCTCTGGGCAAGATGAATTATCCTAATTCTGCTCAAAATAAAATCCAAATGCAAGCATTCTTATTTAATTGGCATAGGCCACAGCTGGATGTAGATTCTGGTGACAAGGGTACAAGATTTTGTTTCTAATAATGCTGTGTTTTTTTTTTTAATGTAATAGCAGTCACACAGGTGTGATCACTTTATAAAAATGTATACATCTGTGTATTCTAAAGTTGTATATTTTAGAGTATGTGTGTATGTTATACTTCAATAAAAAAGAAAATCTTGGGAAATAATGGTTCTGAGGCTTGCCAAAGGAGTCATTTTGAAAATAAACTTTCCAGTTTTTAAAACAGGACAGTGAAAACATGTTTCCATAATTAGTTCTTCCATAGAAAGATCCTGTTATATACTGTTTATGTTTTTTTCCTACTTATGGGACCATTTTGAGAAATCCTGGTGATTTATATTTGAATAGAGGATTAGCCACAGAAATGTTCTATTTTGGTTCCAGAGTGGCAAAATAAATCAAATCCTGTAGTTAAGAAAGTCATAGAATGATCTCAAGTGACGCAGTAACTACCAGATAGTGGCTTCATTAATTAGTGCATGCTCAGGCACTGTCTGTATAGCCATGAGATAAATTATTCACTCTGGATTTTTTAAAAGTCCTGCAAGGATAACTGGGTTGTTGTTAAGGGCCCATTGTTTTTTCAGTCCCTCTCAAAGTACTTTCTGAAAGTCAACCTCCGTGAGAAAGAAGCCAGGCACCATGAGCATACTGATTGCAATTACTTTAGGTGGTAAAGACTTCCATCCAAAAAGCATTTATCAAGAATCATGACACAGGATTTACAAAAGGGAGAAACCCATGCTGTGAGTTTATTGTCCATGGGGAAATTCTGAGGCATGAACTGAAGACCTTCTCTCAGGCTACTAATCTTATATAGCTATCAGGATTCAAGGCCATTAAAGAAAAGTACTTGTACTTACTCAATTTCTAACATTTCTTTTTTTGATGCCCAATTTTTTTATCATGTGCTGAAAGAAAGTGCTTAGATTGATTTTTTTTTTTTACTTTTTTGAGTTACAAAACCTTGTTTTATGGTTATTTTTGTCATATTGACAGAAATTAGGGTCACTTGGCAAATGGGATCCTCAGTTGAGAAATTTACTCCATCAGATTGGCCTGTGGTCATGTCTGTAGGACATCTTTGTGGCTTGTAACTGATGTGGGAATGCTCACTCCACCATGTGTGGTGTCACCCCTGGGAAGGTGGCCCTGGCTTGTATAAGAAAGTGACTGGCACAGGCTGTGGAAAGAAAGCCAGTATGTCTTCATGTGCGCCTTCAGGAACCTCCAGGTTCCTGTCTTCAGTCCCTGTTGTGTTTTGTCTGGATGGTTGTCACCTGTAAGGTGACATAAACCCTATCTTTCCTCAAGTTGCATTTGGTCAATGTTTAATCATATGAACAGAAGGCAAGACAGAACATGGTATGTCATTTTAAGGGACCTGACCATGTTGTTTTGAGGGAGGATTGCAAGAGGATTTGGAGCGTCAGGCTGCAAAAGTGAATGTTCTAAGCTTAATGAGATGTTGTGGCGACGTTGAAGATGATGCTGAAATTAATGCAGCCTGTGAGCCGATTGATAAAATGTTTATGTCTTAGGTGGTTTGGTTAGTTCCATTCAGCCTACAATATAAATTAGCTGCAATATTTCTTTGATTAATTCTTATCTAAATGACAAAAGTGAAGTATCAACACCCTAAATTATTATTGTACTGGGTGCTACCCCTGCCTTTATATCTAATTGTGTTTGCCTTATATAGTTATATATTTTAGTGTTGGGTGCATATGTTTTTATAATTGCTGTTTACTGTTGTTGAACCAATCACTTCTCTACTTTCCTTCAATGAATTGATCCCCTTATTATATACTTGTCTTCTTTGCCTCTGATTATACTTTATGACTTACTCTATTTTATCTGGTATAATTGCTCCTGGATGTTTTATTGCTGCTGCTGTTGCTGCTGCAGTTTCTCTAGTTCTTCCTTTCATGTGTGTGCATGTTTGTGTGAGTGTGTGTAAGTACATGCACATGTGGAGGCTAGCATTTGATACTGGCTGGTTTGTTTTTTAACTCATTTCCTCCTTATGATTTTAATACAGGATCTATTACTGAATCTTAAACTTAACAATTGACTAGAGCATTTGCCCATTTGAATCTTCAATATTTTTCTGTCTTAATTTCCTGGTTTTGGAGTTTACAGGCACATGTCATTATGTCCTATTCTCAGTGAATACTCAAGATACAAACTCAGGTTTTCTGAAGAAAGAACTTTACCCCTTAGTCATTTCCCCATCCTGGATTTTTTCTATGTATTTTTACATTAGTTACTGTATGTTTCTACCATTAAAATGAGTTTTCCTCAAGCCAGTATCTCACTGGATTTGCTTGTTTTCTCCACCCAACCCTTCTGTAGTAGTTTGAATAGGAATGGCCCATAGGCTCATGTGTTTGAATTCTTGGCCCATAGGGAGTAGCATTAGTAGGAGGTGTGGCCTAGCTGGAGGACATGTGTGCATGCAGGCTTTGAGGTCTTATATGTCCAAGCTAGGCCTAGTTTGGCAGTCTCCTTTGGATGTCCACAGATCAAAATGTAGAACTCTTACCTCCTTCCCTAGTACCATGTCTGCCTGCATGCTGCCATGCTTCCTGCCATGCTGATAATAACATAAACATCTGAAACTGTAAACCAGCCCCAATTAAATGCTTTTCTTTATAAGAGTTGCCACTGTTAGGGTATCTCTTCTTAACAAATAGAAACCCAAGCTAAGACACCTTCTAAATCTTTTAGTTAGAGATTAAATTGACTAATATTTAAAAGTATTATTTATAAGTTATATTCCTATTAATATTTTCATTATGTGTAAGCTTTGCATATATATATATATCTTTTTATTTCCATATATTCATAGTTTTCTCTACAAATACATCTGAATTTTTCTATTTTATTTATTTTTCCTACTATCAAGTTTTATAGTTTTGTGTGTTTATTTTTTTGGCAGTTAATGATTAATGTCCATTTTCTTTCAGTATAGAATTTTCTAAAGTATTTGTTGTAAATTAGTTAGTGTCTTGGACTTTTCTTGACTCTCCATTTCTGAAGAATAATTTTACTGGCTATAACAGTCTTGGCTGCAGTTTTCCTCCTTCAGAGATTGGAGTGCGTAAGTGTATTCTATTCTACCCTTGTTTCTGATGAGAAAATCAATGTCAGTGTAATGAGAATGTTCTTTTTTGTGATTTGACACTTGTGTTATTTTGAGAGTCATTTGCCTTTGATTTTTACTATACCATGTCTTGTAAAGAAATTTTCATAATTTCATATTTATTTACTTCACTTACCTTTGGTTCATTTGTAATTATTTGCCCTAATATACATCTTTTTATCTTTATGCATTTCAGTTATTATTTAATAAGTTTATGCCCTCTTTTTGTAAAACAGTTATACACGAATATCAAAAGTTATAATGCAGACATTTGTCTTCCTGGAGATATCCCACAATTATCAAAAAATTTCCTTATTCTTCTTTTTCTTCTCCTCCTCCTCCTTCTTCTTGTTCTTCTTCTTCTTGTTTTTCTTCTTCTTCTTCTTGTTCTTCTTCTTCTTGTTGTTGTTCTTCTTGTTCTTCTTGTTCTTCTTGTTCTTGTTCTTCTTGTTCTTGTTCTTGTTCTTTTTCTTCTTCTTCTTCTTCTTCTTCTTCTTCTTCTTCTTCTTCTTCTTCTTCTTCTTCTTCTTCTTCTTCTTCTTCTTCTTCTTTCTTCTTCTTCTTTCTTCTCTTTCTCTCCTTCTCCTCTTCTTTCTCTCCTCCTCCTCCTTCTTCTTGCTCTTCTTTCTCTCCTTCTCCTCTTTTTCCTCCTCCTCCTCCTTCTTTTTTTCTCTTTCTCTCCTCCTCCCCTTCTTTCTCTCCTCCTCCCCCTCTTTCTCTCCTCCTCCTTCTTCTTGCTATTCTTTCTTTCCTCCTCCTCCTCCTCCTCCTCCTCCTCCTCCTCCTCCTCCTCCTTCTTCAGTTTCTGACTCTATTGCTTCAGCAGATTTTATTTTAAGCTCAAAAATTTTCCTTCTAATTGATATAGTTTGTTTTCAAGGCTCTTAAGTGCATTTTAAAATAGTTTTATTTATTGAGTGTTTTAGTTATGAAATCTCTGGGTGGTTTTTCTGTGATCTTTATCTTGGCTAACTTTTTATTCAGATCACCAATCATATCCCCAGGCTTACTGCAGAGTCTGCATCTCTTGGTTTCTTGTTGATTCTTTAAGTCTCTCCTAAGTTAGTATGGTCTCTTGATGTCATGCTACCTGGATTCTCCATGATTCTGATGTTCCTACATTGCCATTGTATAACTGGTAGATCAGTCACCTACATAAATTTACAAAGTATGTTTTGGAGTTAGAGACTTGTCCCTGGAGATGTGTTTTAGGGTATCAGTTGACTAGGTAATAGATGAGGCATGATAGCATACTGTATATGTAACTTCTGCTGTGGCCAGTGTCAGGGATACCAGTGGCTATCTCAGGAACTTAGACAACTGAGATGGGCTTATCTTAGGCAGTTTTATGAGTAATCATGTATAATTATAAATATGTGGTGTGTTTCAAATTTTGAGGACTACATGAGGCCTCAGATGCCTCAATATTCCTGGTAGGTGTGCTTTCCTATGTTTGGTAGTAAGGGTAGACTGCTTGTCAATATCTCTGATTATGCTTGTTAGCTTTAACTAATTAGTACAAACTAGAATCACCTAGGAAGATAGTCTTACTGAGCAACAATTTAAATCAGTTTGCCTATGGACATGTTTATGGTGAATTATTAATTTTATCTTGATTATTAATTGATGTAGGAAGATCCAGCCCACTGTGGGTGACATCATTCCTTAGGTGGTATTTTAGTAAGGGTTTCTATTCCTGCACAAAATCATGACCAAGAAGCAAATTGGGGAGGAAAGGGTTTATTCAGCTTATACTTCCATATCTCTGTTCATCACCAAAGGAAATCAGGACTGGAATCCAAGCAGGTCAGGAAACAGGAGCTGATGCAGAAGCAGTGGAGGGATGTTGCTTACTGGATTGCTTTCCCTGGCTTGTTCAGCCTGCTTTCTTATAGAACCCAGGTCTACCAGCCCAGGGATGGCACCACCCACAATGGGCGGAGCCCTCCCTGCTTGACACAAAGCCAGCCAGTACAGGTGGTATGTTCTTAACAGGTTGATAGTGGAGAAAGTTAACAGAGATAAAGCAAGCCAACCCACATGCTTGTTCTCTCTCTGTTCTTGGCTGTGGATAAAATGCTTCTGACTTCTGCATTGACTTTCCCACAGTGCTGAGTTACAACCTGGAATGGTAGGCCAAACAAGCGCTTCCCTAACTTGCTTCTTGTAGGTTGCTTTATCACATTAACAGTGATAAAAATAGAATAGAGAGTCATTTTGAAGTTGAGACATATCAAAGGCCTGCAAGAGATCTAGGGTGTACATCATCAATGTCTGTGGGAGTCACACATGTTTTCTCATGGCCTTGGTACATTGAGTTGTTAAACCAAAGCTAAACGCTGCTCTGGGGTCTTTGATGTGTGGGAGATACCATCTAGCAGCTTTCAGAGTCTAAGAAAGTCTAAAAGTAACTTATGTACTTATGATGGATTATGTAGTGGCTTCTCAGTGCTCGAAGACTATAGAAACTCTTACAGGGTGGGCAAGTTCACTCAGCTTCCTGTGCTTTTGGAGAGATATATGGGCTTAAGAAACCCAATGCCCTGGATGTCCAAGTTGCTTAGGACAGGCCCCAGGTCCTTCCTGGGCCTAGAGTGTGTAGTTGTAGCTTCACTAGAAGCTAGATGGGCAAAATATCTTGATGACTATGCAGAAAGATCTGGATAGGGGAAGGGATAATGTGGGAAAGGTTTGTTACTAGAGTAATGGTATAGTGACACTTTATACAAGCTTTATGCCTATGAACTTGCAGGTTCCTCCAGCAGGAGATGTTTCAGTTGTCCCCTATGTTAATGAAGACTGCTGGGTGCCTTGTATTCTTCATTCCCCACTGAGCAAAGTTGGTCTTCCTTCAGGGCTCACCAACTGGAGAAATGAGCCGGTGAGTACTGTGTGCTTGCTTCTCTTACTCAGAGGGAACTCAGTGCTTCACACCTTCTCAGCTTTTTCCCCATTGCCCTCTGGTGCTATAGCCCAAACATTCCAGTGTGGAAGCAGTTGTTTTGTTTTGTTTTTCTTCATTTTTGTGGAAGGAAGCACTCCAGGCATTTCCAGTCAGCGTTTCACTGCTATTAACCCCTATTTAGTATAGTTTTTGATGTTTGCTTTAACAGAAACCTGTACTTGCCAAGAGGATTGTTCCAAATCAAATTTCCTTCGAAAAACAATAACTTAAAATAGAAGAGAAATAAAGAAGTCAATGTGAAGAAGCTCTACACTCTCTGCTTACAGTAATAAGATATCTCAGAAAAGAGTACAATTAGACAGACAGGGAAAAAAAGCCAGTAGTTGTGAGGACTGGGAAGATGAGAGAGAAATTCGTATTTAGAGAAGGACGGATTTCAAGGGTGGTGGAATGTGCTTTGAATTCACAGTTATGGTAGAAGCAGGTTGTTAGACATTTGTGCAAACTCATTAAGTACATACCACCAAAAGTAAATCTTAATGCAAACAATGGCCTTTGCCTGTAATATGTCAGTTGTAATGTGCCATTATGGTGGAGGTTTTGGTAGTGGGAACTAGGGTTGATACATGCTGTGAACCTCAGACTGCTATACAATAGTCTTTCAAAGCCTAGAAGCAAAAGTCTTTTTTGCTTTAAGACTTGAAGAAAGGTGTTAGAAGATTTGCAGCACTAATGCCCCAGAAGTTCCTTCCAATGTTGATGTTGGAATAAATTCAATTTGATTAAGGTGATTTAATTTGAAGCAGACATCTATCTTCTTAGTAGCATTCTCACGATGTTGATCAATGTTAGTACCCGAGGGCATATATTTAAACATTCTGGATCTGGAAAGAGGATGGTCTGTTCATTCTCTAAAATGACATCTTGATAAAAATTACCCAACTTCTAAATTATAGGTTGTCTCTACATTATATCTCATGGGACACTCTAAAGGTTTGTTTTTAGATCTTTGACTTGGCAATCAAGTGAAA
Source organism: Micromys minutus (assembly GCF_963924665.1). NCBI lineage: Eukaryota > Metazoa > Chordata > Mammalia > Rodentia > Muridae > Micromys > Micromys minutus. Next base: position 64,743,181 of record NC_137973.1, on the reverse strand, counting down.
TTTAAATTGAGTAATTGTTTGAAAATAACCGTTTACCTTAATATTGGGATTTGTTTATGGATAATGAACAAGAAGTAGAAATTATACCTTTATTAAGGTAGTTAAATGATAGAAAGTACTGAATTCATTGGGGTCAGTAAAATGTTTTAAACTTTGAAAATTTCTTTATGATAGAGAATAATTGTTCATGATGAAATCATTTAAAATGCTGGTATAAGGACTGGGAGGTGGCTCAGTCAGTAAAGTGCTTATAACACAAGCATGATGTCTTGAGTTTAGATCCCCACCACCTATGTAAAATCCAAAGTCTCTGGTGCTGACAGTTATATGATAGATATAAATTTCTAGAGATCATTGGTCGGCCAGTTTAGCTAAAGTTAATTAGCTTCAAGTTCTGCAAGAGACTCTGTCTCAAAAAGTAAGGTGGAGGTAATCTCGAAAGACATCCCATGACAACCTTGAAACACACATGTACCTTCAAAAACACATGTACCCACCTACACAAACCATTATGTGTTCTCTTCTAGGAACATGTGTGTGATTATGTGTTGTTTTAATGTTAGATGCTGATTTTACAAATACATGTTTTTCATGTTTCTACTTTTGCTATTAATCATTTTATTTGCTTACCTTTAAAATGACATCCTTCCTGGTTACCCCTCCACAACCCTCACATCCCACCTTTTCTTCCCCCCCTTCCCTTTGCCTCTATGAGGTTGCTCTTCCACCCAGTCACCCACTACTGCCCCACTGTTTTAGCATCCCTCTATACTGGGGCATAAAACATCCACAGTTTCAAGGGCCTTTTCTCACATTATGTCAGATAATGCCATTCTCTGTTACATATGCAGCTAGAGCCATGGATCCCTCCATATACACTCATTGGTTGGTAGTTTAGTCTCTCAGAGCTCTGAGTGTTCCAATTAGTTGATATTGTTTTTCCTGTGGGGTTGCAACTCCATTCAGTTCCTTCAGTCCTTCCCCTAACTCTTCTATTGAGGTCCCCATGCTCAGTCCAATGGTTGGCTGTGAGCATACATATTTGTATTAGTCAGGTGGCAGAGCCTCTCAGGGAACAGCCATACCAGGCTCCTATAGCAAGCACATCTTGGCATCAGCAGTAATGTCAGGTTTGGTGTCTGCAGATGGGATGGATGCATAGGTGGGGCAGTTTCTGGATGGCCTTTCCTCTTTTAAGTTCCAAAGACAAAAAAAGATGATTTAAAATTACCCTAGTAAGTAGACGACTTGTGTAAAGTTATGCAGAATATGGGTGATGTGATTGAATAATGAAGTGCAGGGAGCAAGCGGGGGCAGTAGAAGAAGGAGACAAATAAGAGCAGAATATGCAGTGTATATATATGAAAATGCCCCCATTCAAACCCATTATTTGTATGCAAGCTTAAAATACTAGTAATGATAAAATTATTCCTATTATTTTAAGTTAACATTAAACTAAACTGGATCCTTGGGGGCTCCCAGAGAGTAAACCACAGTCAAAGAGCAAGACCTAGGTCTCCCTCAGATATGTAACAGACGTGCATCTTGGAATTCATGCAGGGCCTCCAACACTGGAGCAGGGGCTATTCTTGAAGCTGTTGCAACTTGTGAATCCTATACCCTAACTGGGCTGCCTTGTCTGGCCTCAGTGGGAGAGGATGAGCTTAATCCTGCAGTGACTTGATGTGCTGGGGGTTGGGGATACCTGGGGAGGGCTTCTGAGAAGGGGACAGGTGGATGGGGGAGAGACTGTGTGAAGGTGAGACCCAGAACAGGAGGGGAGGGGGGATGAAATCAGTATGTAAAGTGAAAATATCAAAAAAATTATCCAGGACATTAATGACAAGGAAAAAAGAAATTTTCAAAATGTGAGAAGCAGAGTGCTGCATGTTGCTACTCTCCCTCTCCTCTTCTCCCCTCCCCTCCCCTCCCCTCCCCTCCCCTCCCCTCCCCTTGCCTCCCCTCCCCTCCCCTCCCCTCCCCTCCCCTCCCCTCCCCTCCCCTTGCCTCCCCTCCCCTCCCCTCCCCTCCCCTCCTCTCCTCTCCTCTCCTCTCCTCTCCTCTCCTCTCCTGTCCTCTGTTCTCCTTTCCTCTCCTCTTCTATTTTCTCCTTTCTCCCCTCTCCTCCCCTCCTCTCCCTTCTCCTTCCCTTCCCTTCCCCTTTCCTCCCCTCCCCTCCCCTCCCCTTACCTTCCCTCCCCACCCCTCTTCCTCTTCTTCTGACTCTCCCCTTTCCTGATTAGACCCTTCCCTTCCCTATCGCCTTTCTTTTTCTCTTTTCTCATTTTGTTTCTTCCTCCTTCTCCTCCTCTTCTTTGTTCTTCTCTTCCTCCGTCTCCTTCTCCTTCTTCTTCCTTTTTCTCTTCCTCTTATTCTTTCTTATCCCCCTCCTCCTCTTCTTCCTCTCTCTTTAGCACTGTCTTATTTTTATTGGATATTAGTAATAACTGAAAATTTTTGTCAAATATTTTGCACAGTTCCCACAAGTACGTACTTAGGTTGTTCCAAAAGGCCTTTGAGGAACTGATGTCTTTTATTTCCTTCTCTATTGCTGTGACAAAATACTCTGACAAAGCAAAAATAACTGGAAAACGGATTACTTTGGTGTACAGTTTACAGATACATCCATCACAGAAAGAAAGTCAGTGGGGCAGGACCTTGAAGCAGCTGGTCACACCGTGCTCACAGTCTGAAAGCAGAGTGGGGAATGCTTGCTCCTAAACTTCTTTCTCTCTTTATAGTCTGGGGTCCCAGCCGGGACTGTTGACACAAACAGTGGACATATATTTCCACCTCAGTAAACACACTCAAAATAATTCCTCCACAGCATGCCCAGAAATCCAGGGGACTTGTAGACTCTGTCAAGTTGACAGTACTAACAGTTACCACATCCCAAACAATCTTTCTACATTACCTCACCAATTACTATGTTTTTCTTGAATAGTATGTATTACATTTACTTTAAAGTATGATTACATACTTATTGGTCTTATACTAAACTATATACATATCATTTATCTATAAGTATACATATATATATATATATATATAGCCACATACTAAAGACTCCTTAAGAGCAGAGTCAATATGGTAAATGACATTAGAAATTCCCAGAACTTAGTGTCTGTGTCTAAGTTATCTTTGTCCACCAGCACTCAGCCTAGTACAGAGTACATCTTGCCAAATATATCTTTGCTCTTAGTCAGGGGCAATACTACTTCAAATGTTCACTTGAAAGTGGTGTTTAGAAATCTGATTATTACATTTCCAGGCTGGCCTCTAAATGCCCACTTCATGCTTTGTCTGAAATACTTCTGATTACCAAGAAAAAAGTAAAACAATAGCAGTGCAAAAGTCATGATGAAAGTATGGAAAACAAATTTAATAGGAAAGCATGTTTTAATGTGAAGCAGTTGCATTTGAGAAATTGTATATTTAATCTGAGAAAAACAAAATGTGAAAGGAACTTTGAAAATTTCTCCACATTATGTTTGAGAGATTCATGAAACTGCCCCTTTATGGTGTCTAATTTGACATCAAAGTTTATAGATTCTCATTGTTATAGTCTCTGAGTTTAATGATTCCCAGCTGTGTGACCTTAGACTTCTTCCTTAATCTCTGTTCCTCTTTTTTAATGGTGATAGCAGTAACTATCTCTGTGGATAATTGTGAACATTAGATGGACTGAACTTAAAACAAATAACAGTGTGCACATACTAAGTTCTCTTTAATCATGGATACTTTTTGTTATTGACATTTTGTGAATGCTCTGAAACTTTAAGAATATCTAATATATTTGATCTTATTTTATAGTTCCTTGTCTATATTCTCTTCAGTTTATGAGATCTCAATAACTCAAGGGTGATATAGCTTATAAAGAATAAAGTATATGAGCTCGAAGCAATATGCTATCTGCAGCCAATAGCTTTTTTTTTTCAACTTCTTTTGCTTTCTTTTGAAGTAAAGCTAAGAAGGGGTCAGGGAAGAACAGGCTTATTCTTGGGTTATAGACACATGGCCTAAAGAGAGAGAGAGAGAACTGTGGAAGTTCTGCCCATGAGTCGACAGTGGAGGTGGAAATGGCAGGCTTCTTGGTGTTAACAAGCTTACCACAGGGAGACAGTCTGGAATGGATGATGTGGTTGACTGACTGTCTATCCTTTTTTGGAGGGTGTCACACAAACTACTCAAAACTCAGCAAAGTTTGTGTTTCTATGGGTCTATTTTGACCCCATTACTTATAAATTGAGCAAATAGATTAAATAGGCTTTGCTGCTTAGACATTCCTGATTTCTGGTCCTAAGGACTGAACCTAAGAACTATCATAGGAAGGGCAATGTGAAAAGATTATAGGGATCATTTCCTTCTAGCTTGTTCTCTGGTAATGGCTATGCTAAAATATAGTAGTAACAGAGCCGGGCCACCACCATCGGGTCTTACGGCCTGCCTGTAGACTACTGAGCGCCCAGAAGAGCCTCAGGAGGTTCTCCCAGCTGAGCCCATGGGTGAGATCCCACTTCCTTTCCACTGACTATCTGGGGATATACTGCCCGGGAACTGTCAGAACAAAGGTAGCATGGTGCTGACTGGAAATGGTCTGTTCCAGCCCAGAGACTGACCTGAGCCACCACCACCATTAGGACTCACATCCTGACCACAGAGAAATGAAAACCCAGGATCAATCTCCGTCTTGAGCCCACAGGCCCACAGACACACAGGAGAGACAAGCTCCAGTCAGAAATAAGATCACCTAGCATCACAGATAATAAGATGTCAAGAGGCAAGCTCAAAAAACTAAGCAATGAAAGCCAAGAACACCTGGCAACATAAGAACCCAGTTCTCCCAACACATCAAGTAGTGTATATCCCCAAAAACCAGAAAAACAAGATTTTGACTTAAAATCAATTTCATGATGATGACGAAGGAGGTCCTTGAGAAGCGCATGAGTAACGCCCTTAAAGAATTACAGGAGAACACGCATAAACAAGTAGAAACCCATAAAGAGAAAACACAAAAATCACATAAAGAGCTACAAGAAAACACAACAAATCAAGGGAAAGACTTGAAAACAAAAATAGAAAAAATAAGAAAATCAAAAAAAGAGACAACCCTGGAGATAGAAAACCTAGGAAAGAGATCATGAGTCATAGATGCAAGCATCACCAAGAGAATACATGAGATGGAAGAAGGAATCTCAGTTGCAGAAGATACCATAGAAAGCATTGAAACATCAGTCAGAGAAAAATGCAAAAATTAAAAAGCTTCTAACTCAAAACATCCAGGATATTCAGGACACTAAACATAAGGATAATTGGGGTAGAAGAGAGCAAAGACTCCCATCTAAAAGACCCAGTAAATATCTTCAACAAAACTAGAGAAGAAACTTCTTTAACCTTAAGTACATCATTAATAATTCAAAAGCTAAGAATGTAGCCTTGTGGCAATTCTTGGTATTTAAAAATTATTATGTTTAATCTTTATAAACCAACAAAACTTTGACAATTTTTACTCATCAAAGGAAAAATCTTATCAAGATGAATTCTCAATCCTGAACATCTATGCTCCAAGTACAAGGACACCCACATTCATTAAAAAAAAAAAAAAAAGAAACTTTACTAAAGCTCAAAGTATATATTTTACCACACACAATAATATTGAGAGACTTTGACACCCCACCCTCAATGGACAGATAATGGTAAGAGAAACTGAACAGAGACACAGTGAAACTAACAGAAGTGATGAACCAAGTTTATTTAACAGACATCTATAGAACATTTCATCCTAAAACAAAAGAATATGCCTTCTTCTCAGCACCTAATGACACCTTCTCCAAAATTGAACATATAGTTGGTCACAATACAGGCCTCAGCATATTTAGGGAGATCAAAATACTCCCATGCATTCTATTAGATCAACACGGACTAAGGCTGGTTTTCAATAACAACAAAGACAACAAAAACCCCACATTTCCACAGAAACTGAACAATACTCTACTCAATGAAAACATGATCAAGGAAGAAAAAAAAAACAGAAAGAAATTCAGGACATTTTAGAATTTAAGGAATATAAAAGGAAAACACACCCAAACATATAGGATGCAATGAAAGCAGTACTAAGAGGAAATTCATAGCTCTGAGACCCCAAAAAGAAACTGGAGAGAACAGACACTAGCATCCTGGCAGCAAAACTGAAAGCTCTAGACCAAAAAGAAGCAGATGTACAAAAGAGGAGTAAACAGCAGAAAATAATCAATCTCAGACCTGAAATCAACCAAATAGAGACAAAAAGAACTATACAAAAATCAACAAAACCAGGAACTGGTTCTTTGAGAAAATCAACAAAATTGATAAACTCTTAGCCAGACTAACTAGAGGGCACAGAGAGAGTGTTCAAGTTAACAAAATCAGAAATGAAAGAGGAGACATAACAACTGAAACTGAGGAAATTCAAGAAATCATCTGATCCTACTACAAAAGCCTATACTCTACAAAACTGGAAAAATCTAGAGGAATTGAACAATTTTCTAGACAGATACCAATTACCAAAGTTAAATCAGGTTATGATAAACAATCTAAACAGTCCCATAACCCCTAAATAAATAGAAGCAATCATCAAAGCCTCAAAAAAAAAAAAAAAAAAAAATCCTAGGATCGGATGGGTTTAGTGCAGAATTCTATCAAACCTTCATAGAAGAGTAGCAATACTTTCCAAACTGTTCTAAAATATAGAAACAGAAGACACAGCTCAACTCATTCTTCAAGGCCACAATTATGCTCATACCTAAACCACACAATGACCCTACAAGGAAAGAGAACTTCAGACCAATATCCCTTATGATCTCATTGATCAAAAATACTCAATAAAATTCTTGCAAACCAAATCCAAGAACACATCAAAACAATCATCCACTATGATCAAGTCGGCTTCATTCCAGAATTCCAGGAATGGTTTAATATATGGCAATCCTTCTTTGTATTCTACTATATAAACAAACTCAAATGAAAAGACCCACATGATCATCTCACTGGATGCTGAGAAAGCACTTGACAAAATTCAACACCCCTTCATGTTAAAAGTCTTGGAAAGATCAGGAATTCAAGGCACATACCTAAACATAGTAAATACAATGTACAGCAAATCAGTAGTCAACATCAAACTAAATGATGAGAAACTTGAAGCAATCCCACTAAAATTAGGGACAATACAAGGCAGCCACTCTCCCCCAACCTATTCAATATCATACTGGAAGTCCTAGACAGAGAAATTAGACAGCAAAAGGAAGTCAAAGGGATACAAATTGGAAAGGAAGAATTCAAAATATCACTATTTGCAGATGATATGATAGTATAATTAAGTGATCCTAAACTTCCACCAGAGAACTTCTAAAGCTGATAAACAACTTCAGCAAAGTGGTTGTATATAAAATTAACTCAAACAAATTACTAACTTTTCTTTACTCAAAGGATAAACAGGCTGATAAAGAAATTAGGAAAATGACACCCTTCACAATAATTACAAACAATATGACAACCCTTTTTGTGACCCTAACCAAGAAGGTGAAAATCTGTATAACAAGAACTTCAAGTCTCTGAAGAAGGAAATTGAAGAAGATCTCAGAAGGTGCAAAGATCGTTCATTCTCATGGATTGGAATGATCGACATAGTAAAAATGGCCATCTTCCAAAAAGCAGTCTAAATATTCAATGCAATCGCCATCAAAATTCCAACTCAATTCTTCATAGAGTTAGAAAGAGCAATTTGAAAATTAATTTTGATTAATAAAAACCCAGGAGAGAGAAACTATTGTGAACAATAAAAGAACTTAGGGGGAAATTACCATCCCTAGCCTCAAGTTGTATTACAAATCAATTGTGATAAAAACCGCATGGCATTTGTACAGAGACAGGCAGGTAGATCAGTGGAACAGAATAGAAGATCCAGAAATGAACTCTCACACCTATGGTCACTTGATATTTGACCATGGAGCTAAAAACATTCATAGGACAAAGGACAGCCCCTTCAACAAACTGTTCTGGTTCAACAGGCAGTCAGCATTCAGAAGAATGCAAATCAATCCTTTCTTATCTCCTTGTACAAAGCTCAAGTCCAAGTGGATCAAAGACTTTCATATAAAACCAGGTACACTGAAACTAATAGAAGAAAAATTGGGGAAGTGATTAGAACATATAGACCTAGGGGAAACTTCCTGAACAGAACATCAGTGACTTATGCTCTAAGATCAGAAATCAGCAAATGGAACCTCATGAAATTGTAAAGTTTCTGTAAGTCTAAGTCCACTCTCAAGAGGATAAAATGGTAGCCACAGATTGAGAAAGGATCATTACCAATCTTACATTTGATAGAGGGTATATACATACATACATACATACATACATACATACATACATACATACATACATACATACATACATATATATGTATGTGTGTGTGCATTTGCATGCGTGTGTGTGTCTATACAAAAACTTAAGAATTTAAAGTCCAGAGAATCAAATAATTCTATGAAAAAAGAGGTATATACCTATTCTCCACTGAGAAATATCGAATGGCTTAGAAGCATCTAAAAATTCTCAACCTTCCTAGATGCCAGGAAATAGAAATCAAAACAACTCTGAGATTCTACCTCACACCATTCAGAATGGCTAACTATAAATACTCAGGTGACAACAGATGCTGGTGGGAATGTCGAGAAAGAGGAACACTCTTCCATCGTTGGTGGGATTGCAAGCTGATACAACCACTTTGGAAATTAGTCTTGTGGTTCCTTAGAAAGTTGGTCCTGAAAACACAGCTATACCACTCCTTGGCATATACTCAAAGGTACTCTAAAATATAACAAGGACACATGCTCCTCCATGGTCATAGCAGCCTTATTTATAAGGGACAGAAGCTGGAAAGAACCCAGATGTCCTTCAACAGAGAAATGGATACAGAAATTGTAGAATATTTACACAATGAGGTACTACTCAGCTATTAAAAACAGTGACTTTAATACATTTTATGTAAATCAAAGGAACTAGAGCTCTCATCCTGAGTGAGGTAACCCAGTCACAAAAGAACACACTATGGTATGCACTCATTGGTAAGCAGATACTGGCTCTAAAAAGCTCTGAACACATAAGAAACCATTCACAGATCGTATGAAGCTCAAAAGGAAGGCTGGCCAGAATGTGGATGCCTCAGTTCTTCTTAGAAGGTAGAAGAACACTCATGGGATGAAATACAGGGACAAATAGCGGAACAGGTATTGAAGAAAAAAATCACTCAGAGACCGCCTCAACAAGGAATTCATCCCATATAAAGCCTCCAAACCCATGCACTATTGCTGATGCCCAGTAGTGCTTAACAGCAGGAACCAGATATGGATGCCTCATCAGAGGCTCTTTTAGAGTCATATACATACAGTTGAGGATGCCTGCAGCTAACCATCGGACTGAACACAGAGACTTCAATGAAAAAGCCGGAGAAAGGACTTAAGGAGGTGAAAGGGTTTGCAACTCCATGGGAAGAGCAACATTATCAACCAACCAAATCCTCCAGAACTCCCAGAGACTAAAACACCAATGAGCCCACATGGAAAGACCCATGGTGCCCTGCATATGTAGCAGAAGATAGCATTGTCTGGCATCAATGGGAGAAGAGGCCTTTAGTTCAGTGCAGGCTCTTTTTCCCAGTGTAGGGGAATGTCAAGGCACTGCGGCTGAACGGGTGTTTAGGAGAGGGAGTAACATCATGGAGGTGGAGGTATAGTGGGGATGGTTTGAGGGGGGAGATGGGATAACATTTGAAACATAAATACAGAGAATATCCAGTAAAGTATAATAAAATAAAAAAAGAAATATTGTAGTAGCCATGTGTATTAGACAGGATTTCCTATAAAGTTTAGTACCTTCTTTAGAAAACTTCTAGTAATAATAACATGTTTGTAAGCCATTTTTGTTATTATTGTTGTTTTTTCTGTTATAGGGTCTAATGAAATACAGGGTGTCATCAAACATGAAACAGCTTTATGTTAATAGCAAGATTAGCCAAAGTACCATCAAATATTATATAATAAAGATACTAAGAAAGAAGAAACAATGTGAACAAATACTAAAAATTGTTATGAGAGTAAATAGATACAGCCATGGCAATGTGTGCTATATAAAAATGCACTTTATTAAATATTGAAATTTATTTCTTTTTATTTGATTTTATTTATTTTTAATTGTGAATGTATATTCCCCATATGTGTGCATGTGTGCCACATGTATGCAGTGCTCAGGGAGGTCGGAATGGGGTGTCAGATCACCTAGGATGAGACTCATGTGTGGTAGTGAGCCATCATGAGATTGCTAAAACCGAACCTGGGTTATGTGCAAGAGAAACAAGTGTTTTTTGCTGATGAACTATCTCATCGTTGTGGTGACTTGAATAATAATGACCCAACTAGTGTCATGATTTGAGTTGTTAGCCCCCAATGATTGCCACCGCTGTTTGAAAGGATTAGAAGTATTAGGAAAATGGCTTTGTTGGAGTAGGTGCAGTCTTGCTGAAGGGAGTGTGCCACTGGGGGTGGTGAGCTTTGAGGTTTCAAAAACCCATGCCATGCCCAGGCTTTCTTTCTCTGCCTGAATATCAAGATGTAGTTCTCAGATACTCCTCAACATCTGCCTCCATATTGGCCATGCTTCCTACCATGGTGGTAATGGACTAAACCTATCAAACTGTAAGTAAACTCCTAATTAAATGCTTTCTTTCATAAGACTTCCTTGGTCATGTGCATCTTTACAGTATTACAACAGTAATTAAGGTGATGGCTTTTATGCCAAAATAGTTGGCCAGTGAACTTTAGGGGATTCTCTTGGCTCTCCCATCTTGCTGTAGATAGTTGGGATTACAGCTGTGGGCTATTATATTCAGCTTTTAATAGGTTGTAAGAACTTGTACTTTGGAAAAAACACACAAAATGCAGCAAACATTTATCTACTGAGAAATCTTTCCTGAAAGGATTTATTCTTGTATAATAAAGTTGAAAATTTTTTTGTTGTTAAATAAGTGTGTGCGTGTGTGTGTGTGTGTGTCTGTGTGTGCCTGTGTGTGAGTGTGTGTTGCTAAAGACCAAGTCCAGAGTATTGTAAATGTTTGATAAGTACTGTACACCATGTTACATCCCCGTCATAAATTTGAGATTTGTGGGACAACTTGAATTTTATCTGGCTTTATATTTAGTTTTATCTATTATGTGCTATCTACTGGTAGAGGTAATTTTCCATAGGTATGAGAAAATTTATTTCCCTATAGGTGAATGGCTGAAAGAGCAGCTGTTTTTTAGATTTAGATGGCAGATGGAACTGTACCTTTGACCAGTGTTCATCTAGGACTTTTTTTCACTGTCTATTTTTCCTCCTCTCCCCTCTCTTCCTCCCCCTCTCTGTCTCACTTCCTAAGTTAAGCACCACATACATTTTATGCACATTGTTACTTTTTGTATAACTTTTGCCAGCCCCATATATCTGATTGGATAATGAAAAAATTTCCAAGCTAAACTCCAGGGGTGTAGACAGAGCCAGTGTAGTTTAAAATTATGCTTCTGTACAATATTGTAGTTTATCTAGAAGACATCATCTTTAATAATAAAAATCTAAGCTGATAATCTGAAACTTTGAAAAGAAACAAAAATCTCTCTTTGTTGCTTCACATTTTATTCAATAATTATACAAAGATGACTATGGCATAACAGGCTCATGAGACACATCTAGTGGTGCAGCCTCAGTAGACCTTTGCCAAATTGGAAAACTTACTTTTAAAGAATCATCTATTGACTGTTCATCATGTACAGCTACTGGTGATACAAAAGTATAACAAGAGCAAATGACACACTTTCTTTTCCTAAGTGCTCATAGTTTGGATGGTGAGAAGCCTCCCAGACATATGCAACGCAGTACATAACCTGGTTTTGGTAAGTGAGCTTTATGAGTATTCTTGTATAACATCTGACATGAATTTTTGAGAAACCAAAGGAAGTGCCTAGGAATTCAAGAGATAGAAAGGAGAGTGGAGGGCCAACAAGGGGCGGGGGAAGGAATCTGTTGTAATATTATGTAGCACGAAAGGGTAACAGAACAGTCAGGAAACAATGATTATTTTCATTGTGGCTAGGAAACAGGGTATTTGGAAGGGATTTGGAGGGACTCAGGCCAGCAACTCATTTAGGGACATGAAGGCTTTTGCATGTAATGCTACAAAGCTTTGATTTGGTTCCTTGGGATGCACAGAGCCAAATGAAATCTTAAATCACAGGACAGACATCACTGAAATGTGTTCTTTAGAAAAAGTAGTGACTAACAAGCTGTGGGAAGAGTGGTGTTAGGAAATGCATGCAGGAATCACAGAGGTAGTGAGGAGGTGAGGAGGAGGATCTGGATGAGCATCAGAGGAAGATGGAGAGCTAGGGATGATTCAGTAACAAATGCCTAGGACCAACTAGACTTCATGATTGATTGAATGTGATTAAAAAGGAAGATTGAGAAGAAATGGCTCATAGGCAGTCTTCAGTGCCTGGATACGTAGCTATACCAAATAAGAGAGAGGGCTGTGAGGAGAAAGATTTTGATAGAGAAAACTGAAGCTCAGGCCACCCAAACACAGTCGCTCTAGAGATGGTTATGCAGAGCTGCCTTTCTCTGTTAACCAGCTGACAGACTTCACAGCCAGTGTCTTTTGCTTCTTACTTACCATTGCCAACCTGAGGAGTTATCATTATTAAGCTGCAAGGAACCAAGGAGACTGTCAGAAACCCCTCAATCAATGCCAAGGTTCTGGAAAGCATTCAGCATGTAGGAAATCGCCCTTTGCAAATGTTTCCTGATGAATCCCAGTCCCTCCCAGACCTTTCAATTTGAACTTTTAATATTTTCTGTTGTTCTTCTCTCATTCCTTTCCAATTTTCCTTGTGCTCTACTTTCTGGATCTCAAACTGGATCGAGGATGCTCACAGATTCCTGACCAGTGCTTAGGCGGCAGTTGCTTCACGGCTTTGACCTGGTATGTGTTCATCAGTGTATTCCTCTATCTTGCTGGGTGTAAAATATTATCCACGCACTGCTGATTCACACTCAGCTTGTAACTCATGGTGGTGCTCCCACACCTTCCTGGCAAACCTATGTCATAGGTCCTCCATCCTGAGTTTATGATAGGTCGTTTTTGTTTGTTTGTTTGGTTTGGTTTGGTTTTCTGTACTACTGCTTTCCTGGCTAGTGTTTGTTATTGTTTTGATTTGTCAAACTCATTTGTCTTTAAAGGAACCTGGCCATTTTCTCATTTTTGTGTGCTAGCAAAATCCCAACATACAGTGAAGCATGAATTGTAAGCTGCTCCAAGGTCCACACACCTACTTTTGATGCCAGTGACTAGTGAGAAATTTCAAAGGCTCAATAGGCCATTTTTCAGTGCCTAGTAGAGGTGGCTTTACTCATTTACTTGTCACATACTGAAAAACAACAAAAACCCAACAGATCTAATTGAATATTAACAAAATTTTATCATACTAGGCTCTATAAAACCCTTTTTCTTTCCCTTTAATTGAGAATTATTTAATTTTTTATTGGATGTTCTTTGTATTTACATTTCAGATGTTTTTCCCTTTCCCCATAATCCCATCCTCCTCCCTCTCCCAATTGCTTCCTGCCAAAAATATTAAATCAGACAATTAAAATATCCTGAATAGCTGAATGTATAGAGGCTCAGAAAAAACATTTATTTTTACCTATAAATAAATTTATTCCACTGAGTAGAAGACAATTTTCTAGGGATGTCATCAGTTGCTAAAATCATTATGTATTTAAGGTCAGTGAGATACAGAAAAATGCTACATTACTGTGAACATTTGAGGTTGAAAGAATCGTCACCATTTTAAATATATCAGAATGGCTTTTAGAATAATTACAGCATAACTTCCCCTAAGCTGACAAATAACACATATGGAAATGCAATAACTTATAATGTTGTGCAATAGCTACTATTTTTGTGTTTACATAGTTTATAATTTTTGATGATCATAAAAATATGGCTCAGCAGTTAGTAGCACTTACTGGTCTTGCAGAGGACCCAGGTATGGTTCCCAGAGCCTTTAACAGGTAGATCACAATAGTCTGTAACTTCAGTTTGGTGGATTGTGATACCCTCTGGCCTCTGAGCACATGTATCAAAAAGTAGCAAAAAGTGGTGTACTCATACAGGTACAAACATACATACACATAAATAGAAATAATGAATAAATAAATGTTAACTAATCATATTTAAGAGGAAGTGAGGATTTAGATGAAGATACATCAAATAAACTAAATAGTTTGTTTATTTACTAATCATTTCCCCCTTCCGGTTTCCATCTGAGCCTAGAGCTAAGGCTGTCCCACAGCCCTCCTTACCCAAATTCTGCCTGGAGACATCTGGTTTTCCAGGAGCACTGTCACTGCTAAGATCACAGGCTCACAGGCCCATAGGAGAAACAAGCTTCAGTCAGACACAGCAAGACCAACTAACACCAGAGAGAACCACATGGCAAAAGGCAAGTGCAACAACCTAAGCAATAGGAATCAAGGCTACTTGGCATCATCAGAACCCAGTTCTCTTACCACTGGATACCCCAAGCCCTGGATATCCCAAGACATCAGAAAAGCAAGATAACTCCCCTAGTATACATTTCTGCATGTAGTAATTCATATATGTACAGAGGAAAATTTTATAATGAAATTTTGTGCTTGAAAAGGACTAAATATGGAAGCTATTTATCTGACAGTCATCTAGGGAACAAATTCTATGATTTAAGTGCTTTCAAATGGCATAAACCTGACATTGAGAAGCACTAATTGAATATGAACAGTCACCAGCTTTGTGGTGGGCTGCATTTTGTCACATGAAGTACCACATGGGTGACAATGTTCCAATCAAGACATGTACAGAGCACCATGGAAAGTCTTTTGTGAATTTCCCCCTTCTCTACACCTTGGCTGCGGCGAGCACACAACTCTTACATGGACAATCAGGTCTTTGCTTATGTGCCTCCCCTTTCTCCCTTCCTGTGTTTCCTCAAAATGTATTTATAATTAATTATGGTCTATGGGCTGTACACATCACTAAAACAGGAAAAGAAACAAAGCAGGTCAATTTCTGCCTTTCTGCAGCTTAGATTGTATAAGGGAAACAAATAAACAATTATGATTTGGAAGGAGGCTCCCGGTTCTGTGCTTTAGAGATGAAATCCTGAGAGTTATGTCACAAACTTTCTCATAAAGTGCAATCATTCTCACTCTGCTCCTATGTACACGTTAATCTGGAAACTCCCACAGTGCACTACGCCATTCCTTTACAAATCTCACATATTTACCTTTTATAATTTATATACTGTATTTTTAACAAAATACAATATAGTTAAATAGACACATAGGTACATTATTATATCTATATGTAATATAGGTGTTATGTATTTTATATAAGTATAAAGAGAAAAAAGTTTCAATTTTTTTTGTATTTGTGGAGAGTCCAGTGTACTCAGTTATACTGTTAATGTGCTGACACCACACTATGAAATGTATTTCCCTTTTATTTGCGTACTGAAAGTTAAGTCATTTAAGAAAGCTAAGCGTGTTAGGGTCAGTGCTGCATGGTCTTCACAGGGTTGGGCAGTGTGGACCATTGCGTCTGCACTGAAGTCTCCGCAGCTTATGGATAAAGTGCTGATTTCTTAATCGGAGACATGGAGGGAGATGGAATTGATGATTTTTTTCATTATTCAACTGCACACCACCGGCATTATGCAGTTTATTATCTGTTTCTTTCTTTCCCCCCTTTACTGTGTAGAAAGAGGACTCGTGAATTTAAAATCCAGATTTCAGTTGATTTCTGGAATTGAGTCTGGATGGAGTCTTTTACATGCATGATTTCTGAGATGAAGATGCTTCACATTCTTGAAGTATCCCTATGAAAATCCTTTGCTACCTCCACTGCCAGGTAAGTTTGAAATGTATCTACTCATTAATATTTATAAAGCTTCTTTCTTCTTTTCTTTTAATATCATTATTTCATTTTTTATCTTTTTTATTAGATACTCTGTATTTACATTTGAGATGTTATCCCTTTACCCTTCCCTGCTCCCATCCCTCCTCCCCCTCTAGTTGCCTTCACAAAGGTGCCTCTCCCCCATTGCCTTGGCATTCCCCTGCATTGGGAAAGCGTGCCCTCTCTGGAACAAAGGCCTCTTCTCACATTGATGCCAGACACTGCTATCTTCAGCTACATATGCAACTGGATCAATAGGTCTCTCAAATTGCACAGAGATGTTGGTGTTTTACGCCAAGGGGATTTTGGAGAGTTTGGTTGTTTGATGATGCTGTTATCTTCCCATGAGGTTGAAATCCCTTTCAGCTCCTTTTTTCTAGTTGCCCTCTACGATATTAATGTCAACATGTGTGTGTGTCTATAATAGGGTAAAAGTGTGGGAAGAAACCAGAAGCCCATGAGGGGCTGAACTGGAGTTATAAGGTACTGGAGACTGAACTTCAGTTTTCTTCAGGAGCATCACATATTATTAATCTTGAGCTGCCTTTCCACCCTCAGATTTTCCCTTCTTGAATCTAGCAATTTCCTTGTATTAAAGATGAAATTGTTCAGAAATTCATGGGGTAGATCAACTGCCTTATGTAAGTTATTTTGAAAAGTTTGATGTACATCAGTGAGTGTATATGTGTTTCTGAACCTCACCTCAGTCACTTAGAAAACAGCATGTAGAGCTGGAATTTCTCCCGCACACTGTAGATGGGAGAAGGCTGGGTGAGAAGGACACCTTTAGAGGATCACTACTGTAAGTTCACAGCACTTGCATGGAAAGGAAGTTAGTGTTCCAAAAATGCTTTGCAATTGTTAATTAGTTAACCATATCTTCAGCCTCAAGGGCTCTGAGGAACATTTTGGTTTTTATGATAGTGTCATTTATTTTGAGCTCCCGATGTTGGTTTTATTGGGATATGTTTCTCTTGGAAGTGTTTGTAGACATTTCATTGATTGTAATTTTGCTAGGATTCCCAAGGGGCTTGGGACAAGGCTGCCTATAAATTAATACAGAATGAACTACAGTTGTGCTCTTTCTCATGTGCCAGAATGCCATTTGGAATCCTCTCTTGGAATATGAATCTCCCCAATACTCACCACAGTGGAATTCGGGTGCAGAGTACGCACAGCAATTCTGGTATCAGCATCCACTTAGGGGGAGAAAAGAGAGCCTTTGATGCCTGTTGTTATTTTAAACACATCGTTCTCTGTGCTCTTTGAAATGAAGAGGGAATGAGTGATTCAAGAATCATATTTTAATGAATTAAGTAACTTCCACAGTTGACAGCTTGGCTCCTTCAAGATTGTGAAATCGTTGTCCAAACAGTAATGAAATGTCTGCTATGCCAAGCCATGACTCGAGTGACAAAGGGTAATTTTAAAGTTTGCTTATTTGTAAGTCATCAATATCTTTCTGCTGTGATTATTACCTGCATAAAGGTGGTGAGAAAACACATGGTAACTATTGGTTCAGGGATGTGGCTACTTAAAACTTCATCTCTGTTAATACATATGACCTGTTTAGCATTAATCAGTGCTATAGATGACCAGGTGGCCTGCAGATCTCTCAGAAAGAGAGTCATTGTGAGCCCTGTTCATCTCCCGCCTGTACTGTAGATCTGGCTGGAAGAACATATCAACATCTGCTCCATTCACACACATGATTCGTGTTCAACAAAGATCTCGTCCCACAACTGAGCGTGGATGTTAAATGTGTGTGTTAGCTCAAGGGGGCTTTGTTCCAACTGACAATGGCTGGTTGGTTTCCAAACTCAGGATTTCATCTGAGTTGGGACCACATGATCTGAAGCACATTTATGATGGTGCAAGAAAAACTGGAGTCACAACAGATAAATTGAAAGATCATTTCAGGATGGATTATATAAGACACCATTTTCTCAAAAACTGCTTGCTATCACACAAAGGCCAGAGATCACATAACTCCCATTCAGGACCATCCATCAAATGGGCTTCCTCTCACCAAAGAGCGACATTGCCAAAACTCAAGAGTGTCAGAAGGATTTCAGCATTTGGGATTATGTGTAATAACCTAATCTGAAAACTTTGAGGATGGCTGGGTGCCCTGTGCTTCAGGCTGAGACCTTGCTTTATTGAAATCATGCATAGGACATCAGGAAAAAAATTGGTCAGAATCACAAGTTGCTTAATTATCATCTTCATTACCTTCCATGACAAGTTCTCAAAGGTCTCAAGACCTTTCCAGGTTTACCCTCTCAGACCAGTGGTTCTCAACCTTCATAAGACTGCACCACTTTCATATAGTTCCTCATGTTGTTGTGACCCCAACAGTAACATTATTTCTGTTGCTATTTCATAACTGTAATTTTGCTACTGTTCTGCAGGATAGACTTAAGTGACCACTGGGAAAATGTTGTTCAGCCCCTAAAGGGGTTTGAAGTTGACAAACACTGACTTACAATTCCTTCATTTACTAATAATGCCACACCACTGATAAAGCCTCTAACAATCTAAAAGCAACAAAAGTCATCTTGAACATTCTCCATTCTTCTTTACAGAGTAGGTAATTATTTCACATTTGAGCAAATATGCACTCAAGCATGGAATACCAAGCATATGTCATAAGAGATCCATAGAATACCAAAAACACTTTGTCATAAGACATAGAAATAATTGTGAGTATAAAATATTTTGTTTGATCATGAGATGTAGGTTGTTTGTTTGTTTGCCTTTGGATGACAATCTCATTTTCTCCTGACTCTAGATGCTTGCTTCAGTTTGGGCTTAGTGAATAGAATATTAAAACATTTTTGTGTCTCTAATAAATATGTAAAGGAAGCTACTAACTGTCTTCTCAAAAGTTCAATTCTTTTCATTGGATGTTTTAATGCTAAGTACCAGAAGTATCCCCAGAGGCTCACACAAGCCCCGAGAACTCTTGTCTCAACAAAAAGGCCTCATTTCTCATTCCCATACTCTGGTTCCCACTCACTGAGAAAGATCTTATTTTGGGTTCTGGGACATTCTGCGTGATTCAACCTTGGGAACTTGAGGTAAGAGAAAGAGAGTCCAACATTTATAAGCCAAATCATTTATGGATTTTGTGTGTTAGAAAAACATTTTAAACAGGTAGTTTTAGAAATTATTTTGGTCTCAAATTAATCTTTTTAATTAATTGATCTTTTGCAGCTTTCACAGTTTTATATGGAGACCTAATGACATACAGGGCAGCTGTAGCATCTTTGAATTAAAGAGAGAAGGGGTGGGTTTCCTTTGTGCCTGTTCTACAGAGCTCTATTTTCTTTTTTTTTAAACTTTATTTTTAAAAAAAAAGATAAAAGAAAAAAATTTAAACATTTTTGCATAAATGTATACAAATATAATTGTGTAAGTGCTTGTTTTTTTTTTTTTTTTCTTTTTTTTTTAAGGTTTGATACTCTGCATTAAGGTCTTACTATTTACAATGAGCAAAAAGTACATGTAAAACAGGGTGTAACCTGGAATTTGTCAACGTGTTCTTGGTGTGTAAAGATTGAGCATGACCGGTTTTTTTGTTTGTTTTTTTTTTGTTTTGTTTTGTTTTGTTTTGTTTTGTTTTTTTCTTGAACTTCCCACAGTCTGTGAGTTGTTTCTGGGGCAGTCCGAGCCTCTGGGGTGAGCATCCCACTATCAGTGACTGCATATTATGTCTGTTCTTTTGTGACTGGGTTATCTCACGCAGGATGATATTCTAAAGATGCAGCCATTTTCTTAAGAATTTGGTTAAGTCATTGTTTCTGATGGCTGAGTAGTATTCCATTTGTGTAAATGTACCACAATTTTTGTATCCATTCATCTACTGAAGGACATCTGAATTCTTTCCAGCATCTGGCTATTATAAATAGAGCTGCTATGAACATTGTGGTGCATATATCTGTGTTGTGTATTAAAGTGTCTCTGGGGTATATGCCCAGAAGTGGAATAGCTGGGTCTTCAGATAGTACTATGTCCAATTCTCTGAGGTATCGCCAGACTGATTTCCAGAGTGGTTGACTCAGTTTATAACCTCACCAACAGTGGAGAAGTGTTCCTCTTTCTCTGCAACCTTGCCAGCATCTTCTGTCATCTGAGTTTTAATCTTGGCCAATCTGACTGGTGTGAGGTGGAATCTCAGGATTGTTTTGATTTGCATTTCCCTGATGGCTAAGGATGTTGAGCCCTTCCTTAGATGTTTCTCAGCCATTCGATATTCCTCAATTAAGAACGTTTTGTATAGCTCTGTACCTCATTTTTTAATAGGGTTGATTGATTCTCTGGTGTCTAGCTTTTTGAGTTCTTTATATACCTTGGATTTTAGCCCTCTATCTGATGTGGAGTTGGTAAATATCTTTTCCCATTCTGTTGGCTGCCATTTTGTTTTCTTGACAATGTCCTTAGCCTTACAGAAACTTTGAAATCTCATTAAGTCCCATTTGTTAATCTTTGACCTTAGAGCTTGAGCCATTGGTGTTTTCTTCAGAAAACTTTCTCCTGTCTGTGCCTGTGTGTTCTAAGGTTTTCCCTACTTTCTCATCTAATAGTTTCAGTGTATCTGGTTTAATGTGGAGATCTTTGATCCACTTACACTTGAGCTTTGTACAAGGAGATAAGAAAGGGTCTATTTTCATTCTTCTGCATGCTGAGTGCCAGTTGGACCAACACCATTTGTTGAACAGGCTGTCCTTTTTTCATTGAATGTTTACAGCTCCTTTGTCAAAAATCAGGTGACCATATATGTGAGGGCTCATTTCTAGATCTTCTATTCTATTCCATTGATCCACGTGCCTATTTTTGTACCAGTACCATGCAGTTTTTAGCACAATTGCCTTGTAATATAGCTTGATGTCAGAGATAGTGATTCCCGCAGATGTTTTTTTGTTGTTGAGGATGGATTTCGCTATTCTAAGTCTTTTGTTATTCCATATGAAATTGCACATTGATCTTTCCAACTCAGTGAAGAACTGGGTTGGAATTTTGATGGGGATTGCATTGAATCTGTAGATTGCTTTTGGTAGGATGGCCATTTTTAAAATTTTTATCCTTCTAATCCATGAGCATGGGAGATCTTTCCATTTTCTGAGATCTTCCTCGATTTCCTTCTTTAGAGGTTTGAAGTTCTTGTCATACAGCTCCTTCACTTGCTTAGTTAGAGTCACACCAAGGTATTTCATAGTTTTTGTGACTATTTTGAAGGGTATCTTTTCCCTAATTTTTTTCTCCACATGTTTGTCCTTTGAGTATAGGAAGGCTACTTATTTGTTTGAGTTAATTTTGTATCCAGCCACTTTTCTGAACTTGTTTATCAGCTGTAGGAGTTTTCTGGTGGAATTTGTGGGGTCACTTAAGTACACTATCATGTCATCTGCAAAGAGTGATGTTTGTACCTCTTCCTTTCCGATTTATATCCCCTTGATCTCCTTTTGCTGTCTAATTGCTCCAGCCAGGACTTCCAGTACTATGTTGAATAGGTAGGGGGAGAGTGGGCAGCCTTGTCGAGTCCCTGATTTTAGTGGGATTGCTTCAAGTTTCCCACCGTTAAGTTTGATGTTGGCTGTTGGTTTGCTCTATATTGCTTTTATTATGTTTAGGTATGGACCTTGGATTCCTGATCTTTCCAGGACTTTTAACATGAAGGGGTATTGAATTTTGTCAAATGCTTTCTCAGCATCTAGTGAGATGACCATGTGATTTTGTTCTTTGAGTTTGTTTATATGGTGGATTACATTGATGGATTTCCTTATGTTAAACCATCCCTGCATCCCAGGGATGAAGCCTACTTGGTCATGGTGAATGATGGTTTTGATGTGTTCCTGGATTCTTTTTGCAAGGATTTTGTTGAGTATTGTTGCATCAATGTTCATAAGTGAGATTGGTCTGAAGTTCTCTTTCCTTATAGGGTCTTTGTGTGGTTTAGGTACGAGAGTTATTGTAGCCTCAAAAAAATGATTTGGGTAGTATTCCATCTGATTCTATCTTGTGGAATAGTTTGGAGAGTATTGGTATTATGTCCCCAATAAATGTCTGATAAAATTCTGCACTGAACACGCTTGGACCTGGGTTTTTTTTTTTTTTGGTTTGGAGGCAGGCTTTTGATGACTTCTTCTATTTCTTTAGGTTTTATGGGATTATTTAGATGGTTTACCTGGTCCTGGTTTAAATTTAGGTAAATTTAGATCATCTTGTATCTGTCTAAGAATTCATCCATTTCCTCCAGATTTTCCAACTTTGTGGAGTATAGGTTTTTGTAGTAGGATCTGATGATTTCTTGAATTTCCTCAGTTTCAGTTGTTATGTCTCCACTTTCCTTTCTGACTTTGTTAATTTGTATACTCTCTCTTTGCCCTCTAATTAGTCTGGCTAAGGGTTTATCAATCTTGTTGATTTTTTCAAAGAATCAGCTCTAGAATTTTGTTTTTCTTTCAATGGTTCTTTTTTTTTTTTCTTTTTTGTCTATTTCTGCCCTAATTTTGATTATTTCTTGCCGTCTACTTTTCTTGGGTGTATCTGCTTTCTTTTGTTCTAGAGCTTTTAGCTGTACTGTCAAGTTGGTGATGTATGCTCTCTCCAGTTTCTTTTTGGAAGCGCTTAGGGCTATGAGTTTTCCTGTCAGTACTGCTTTCATTGCATCCCATAGGTTTTAGTATGTTGTGATTTTGTTTTCATTGAATTCTAGAAAATCCTTACTTTCTTTCTTTATTTCTTCTTTGACCCCGCTATCGTTTAACAGAGCTTTGTTTAGTTTCCATGTTTGTGTGGGCTTTTTGTTGTCTTTGTTGTTGTTAAAGACCAGCCTTAGACCATAGTGATCTGAGAGGTTGCATGGGAGTATTTCAATCTTCTTATATCGATTGAGGCTTGTTCTGTGTCCAATTATTTGGTCAATTTTAGAGAAGGTGCCATGGGGTGATGAGAAGAAGGTGTATTCTTTTACTTTAGGATGATATGTTCTGTAGATATCTATTAATTCCAGTTGGTTCAAAGTCTCTGCTAGTTTTACAGTGTCCTTGTTCTGTTTCTGTTTCCATAATCTGTCCATTGGAGAGAGTGGGGAATTAAAGTCTCCCACTATTATTGTGTGGGGTGAAATGTATTTTTCGAGCTTTAGTAGGGTTTCTTTTATGAATGTGGGTGCTTTTGTATTTGGAGCATATATGTTAAGGATTGAGAGTTCCTCCTGACAGATTTCCCCTGTAATGTGTAAAAAGTTTCCTTTCATATCTTTTTGATAACTTTTGGTTGGAAATTTACTTTATTCAATATTAGAATAGCCACTCCAGCTTGCTTCTTGGGGCATTTTGCTTGGAAGATTTTTTTCCCACCCTTTTACTCTAAAATAGTGTCTGTCTTTGTCTCTGAGATGAGTTTCCTGTATGCAACAAAATGCTGGATTTTGTTTATGTATCCAGTCTGATAGCCTATGTCTCTTTATTGGGGAGTTGAGACCATTTATGTTAATAGATATCAAGGAATAGTTGTTTCTGTTTACTGCTATTATTGCTTTAGTGGGTTGAGTTGTGTCTGTGTCTTTTTTTTTTTTTTTTGGTTTTCTTGCTTAGGAGATTTTTTGTTTTTACTAGGATGTATTTTTCCTCATTGTATTTGGTTTCCCACCTATAATTCATTGTAGTGCTGGGTTTGTGGTCAGATATTGTGTAAATTTTGATTTGTCTTGAAATATCTTCATCTCTCTATCTATGGTGATTGATAGTTTTGTTGGGTATAGCAGCTTGGGCTGGCACTTGTGCTCTCCTAGGGTGTGCATGATATTTGTCCAGGCTCTTCTAGCTTTCATAGTCTCTGTTGAGAAGTCAGGTGTGATTCTGATTGGTCTGCCTTTATATGTTACCTGACCTTTTTCCCTTACTGCTTTTAGTATTCTTTCTTTGCTTTGGGCACTTGGTGTTTTGACTATTATGTGTTTGGACGTATTTCTTTTCTGGTCCAACCTATTTGGAGTTCTGAAGGATTCTTTTATGATCATGTTTGTCTCATTCTTAAGGGTAGGGAAGTTTTCTTCTATGATTTTGTTGAAGATATTTACTGTGCATCTTAGTTGATATTCTTCTCCCTCTTCTATTCCTATTATCCTTAGGTTTGGTCTTCTCATTGTGTCCTGGATCTCCTGGACATTTTGGTTTAGGAGCTTTTTGGTTTTTGCATCTTCTCTTGCTGTTTTGTCTATGTTTACAATGTTGTCTTCTGCCCCCAAGATTCTCACTTCCATCTCTTGTAGTCTATTGGAAATGCTTGCTTCTGTGACTCCTGATTTCTTTTTTAGGTGTTCTACCTCTAGGGTTATCTCTTTTAGTGTTTTCTTTATTGTGTCAATTTCTGTTTTAAATTCCTTCTTCCATTCCTTCATCTCTTTGGTTCTGTTTTCCTCTAGTTCTTTGAGTTCTTTGAGTGTTTTTCTTGTTTCCTTTTTAAAAGCTTCTGATTCTTTTTGCTTTTTCTCCCGTTCTTGTTTAAGGATCTCTATCATCGTCTTGAGGTATGATTTTAGGTCTGCGTCTTCTTTTTCTGGAATGTTTGGCATTCTAATGTTTGCTGTTATGGGAGAGCTGGGTACTAGTGTTGCCAGGTTGTCTTGGTTTACTTGGGATATACTCTTTCGCTTTCCTCTTGCCATCTTGTCAGTGATATGCTCTTGCCTTTACCTTGTATCTGGTCTGTGTCCCTGGATCTCCATTGGTCCAGGTGGCAGATGGTCTGAGCCCTGTTCTTAGCCCCAAAGCTGCCAGGTGGTTACAGAGGTCCCAGTGCTGGGTTCCTGGTTTCTGGGTCAGGCAAAGCAGGGGCATGCTTTCCGTGCGCGCACTCAGCAGAGATCTCTCTTCTCCCTGGCTGCCGCTCTATTTTCTTAGAACCTTTCTGAAACTCCATTTTGTTATATAAGCAAGAATATCATCCCTACCCAACCAGCTATCTGTATGCAATCAGGTTTAAGGTGAAGCACTAAACAATTACAAACAATTACAAAATATCATTTGTCATGTACAATAAAAGATAACAAAGCCATAGACCCAAGTAAGAGTGAAAGCAGCCATTAGATGTGGCTTCTTTAGCATCTAACTATACATCTAACTACACATCAGGCTGAATGTGTCATTTCTACCTGAGTTTTGACTTTATTATTCTTCTGTCACTTCCAAACTTAAATCTGCTGCCCACATTTACAAATACAATAATATGATATATCTTATATCTTTATGCAACCAGGGATGATAAATGAACTCTATAAAGGCCTCTATAATGTTAGAAAGGCTTCTGATCCACTTCTTTATACCAACCTTTCAGGCAGGAGCTGCTGAAATGGGTGAGGAGGAGGAGGACAAAAAGAGGAGGAGGAGGAGGAGGAAAGGCTGCCACTTCTGCATTTGTCTCAAACGCTGTTACTCAATGAACCCAATCAGGAGTTTACTTAAGCGGATGATACACAAACAGGTCTTCAACAAATGCAACTCTCCCTTTAGTAAATGCACACTAGCCTTCTCAAGGCTCTGGAGCACTTGGTAACATTTGTCCGAGCATTTTATTAGGAGTAAAGTTGTTACATTGGAAAAAACATGGGAGTTTTGAATATATTATGGTGGACTAACTTTGACAGAAAATCAGATAAACTAGGAGCACCAGCATCTTGAATGTAGCATGCAGTTTCCTTTCACCAACGTCCCTCAAGGAGACTGCCAACCCTTACTGTCACCTTTGCAAGTATATGTTAGTCAACCCCCTTCGTTTTAGTTCATTCTAGCCAGCTAAAACTCAGAACGTGGACTCCCAGACACCTCTTAAACATACTGTATTTTGAAACAGAAATCTTACATGTTCCCTTTTTGGACTTGCATTGTTTTCACTGTGAGCCCCAAACTACCACCCATTCTAGAACCACCCAGATAATATACCTACCTCTGTGTTACACCTGCACAAGCCAAAGTGTCTGACTGAACACACAGAGCACGTATAGCAGACTTTTGTTCAAAGTGGGAAAGCATTGTTTTATGTAAACCGAGGCGCTCTGTACAGAGGAGCCACAGATCACTCACCCCCATCATTTCAGTGCACAGCCAAGCATTTCCATGCAAACCAGCTGCTGGCTGGCTTACAATTTATCTCCATGTTAGTTAATAACAGCTTGTACAGTCCTCTGGGCACATTTTAGTTTACTAAAAACAGTTTAACATGGAGGAAAAATGTACTTTCTCCCTTGGAATCTTGTGGAAACATAAAGTTCTAAACGAGAAGAACAGTAATTCAGATGTTGGTGGGTTTTACATGGTTGTGCAACCCCAAGGATGCTATTCAAACTTTCTCTTTTGTTGGCATCAGGATACCATGGTCATGAAAATTTTCTCTTCAGGTTTGGCCTCAGCTAAAGGGCAGAACCTGTGAAGTTTTTCAGTGGGTATGTATGTCAACACATGTAACAAATTTATTTTTAATGTTTGAAAGGATGTAATTTATTGTGCAGTCTTAGTGACTCTTTCCTTTTCTTCTTTTCCTCTTCTCTTTCTAAATAATTCCTTTTGTCTTGCAACACACTAAAGAAGGATGAGTGGACAGCTGTTAGCTCTTCCTCTTCTTTGTAGTGCGCTTAGAGGAAAGCTACTTGCCTCATGCTGCTCTTGCTTAGCTTTGCTATGGATTTTGAAAGAGAAATCCGTATCTGTTCTGTGATCTGTTTCCATCATACTACAGAAACCTGGAGACATCATGAGCCATTATGAATGAAAGCATTATCTAATATGAATATATTACCTAATATGAATGCATTATCTGATCAAATACATTATCTCATGCCCACTGAATTCTAAACTCACTATGCATCCACTTTTACCATTCTCTTAGAAAAATTCCTAAGATGAAAGTTTAAAACTATGTTTCATGAGACTGTGTTTGCATGAACTAAGTGATTGAACATTTATAGGCATGCTTGGCTGTCATATGGCAATGCTATATAAAATGTGCCTATTAATTTTATTGTATAGTGTGGTTTGAATGTTTTCTTCCTCCAATTTGTGTATTGAAATCTGAACTCTTGAGATGATGGTATTAGTAGAACCTTTTGGGAAGTTACTAGGTAGTGAAGGTAAAGACCCCAGGAATGGAATTAGTCCTATTTTTATTGACTTATTTTTACCAATTATTATTGTTTGGCTTTCATCAGAGAAAGCCTTTCTTGTTATTTTCTCCCTGTGAGGAAGCAGTGAAGGGAATATAGTTTATAAGTGGGAAAATAAGGTCTACCCAGTTACCACATCTGCTATCCCAGTTAATGATCTGCTAGCATCTTAATTTTAAACCACTCAGTCCAGAACTGTGGGAAATGAATTTTTATTGCTCATAAATCACTGGGTTTGTGGTGTTTCTATAGCAGTAGGGATAGACTCAGGCATTCTCTATCAGTGCTTACAAAAGCACAGGCTGTAGTGTAGGTGACCTTTCTCTATATTTTATTATCAACACCTATTACCTCTTATTACTTTTAAATGAAAATAAATAGAGCAATATGTTCTGGTTGGCTATACATATTCTCCTCTTGGTAATGGGAACTTTCTGTGGCTTTGCTTTAGTTGATAATCTCAGTTGTAGTGTTAGTAAAACTGTTCTCAGATGATGTGAACTGAGGCCAGGAACTTCCTCATTCTTCCCTGTTCTTCAGGGCCTGCCATATCTGACAGGCTCCCACCATGTCTGACTGACAGGCCTCCATGGCTCCTCACCTCATTTCTGAGGTGGTTGTTTATATCTACCTGACGTAGCCATGGAAAATTTCTGCTGCCTTTCTAAAGGATTTTACAGTTTTAACCAGAAAAAAAAAGGACTTAACTTTGCACACATCTAGGCAAAGAAATCTAAACTCTGAGAGACCACAGAATGAGTTCTGTAGCGAGCCAAACTAGTCTGGGGATCAAGACCCACTGTAAGAACAGATTGTCATGGACAGACATCTTACAAATAACTTGTGTGAAAACCCCATGTAAATGTGATTTTTAAATGACTTGACGGTTTTGAAAAATGAGTGTCTTATATATCTTCTATTCACATGTGTCCTGTTTATGTATGTACTGGTTACATCTTTATTCTTTATGTATAATAACTGAAAAGGTAGGTAATTTGATGAAATCAGGCAACTGTAGGTGGTAGCTGAAATATAATCTTTCATTGCTTTTATTAATGTTTGGCAAAGACCTCTGCATACATTTGAATTTCTTTTGCTTAGGAGGGTTTTTCTCCCTGAGTTTGAAAGTGAGAAGGTTGCAGAGCCGTGTATGGTTTCCCTACACTGAAACTTACTGTGGACGAAAGTCTCTTACAGATCTAGAAAATGGATGCTAAGTATAAGTACAGTCAAAGACTTCCAGGCTGTGTGCACGGTTTAATCAAACAGGCACAGCATTGAGACGGCAGCCCAAGTTCTGAAGAATCAGGCAGATTTTATTTACTTGCTGCTTCTCCTAAGATAGCAGAGTCTATGTGATTTGGACATCTTGTATCTAGCTGTGGGTCCATCTAAAACCATGTCTGCAAAAGACAGAAATGAAAAAAAGCCCGTTTTCTCAGATAGTGTGAAGAGCCACTGTATAGTGCCAGGAACAAAGGAGAAGAGGGATGTATGTGAAAGACTTTAGTTTTTTTCTACACTCAAAGCATTGGGTGTCTTCAGAGGCTTTGAAAGAAACTCAGACTTTCTTCATTTCCAGAAAGTGCATGAATTCATTAAATGTTTGAAATCTAGCCCGAGTAAGTGCATACCCTAAAAGTAGCATCTGGGGCTGAGTGAGGGGTAAGCATATTGCTGACTTCCCCAATTTAGCTGAAAGTTCATTTGTTTTATGTTTTGGATAGTAGAATATGCCAGTCTAGAAAGAACTGAGCCTATGCACAAATGGAGAGTCATCTACTTGACCATACTTACTGGTGGGCGTCTTTTGACATTTAAATAAGTCTACTACAATGATGTATTGAGCAATTATCCATCAATGAAAACCTGTGATTAATCCTTATTGAAAAAAATTTTATGTCACTTTAAAAGTGTTTTGTGTTTTACAAATACCTCGGGGGTGAGTCCTGTCTCTTTATTTTTTTAACTCTTTCTAAGCCACTTTGCATCCATGGGGTTGTGGACCACCAATCAACAAAATCAAGTATGAGGTTTAAAGGTTTCTAGATAGGTTTTGAAATAATAAGGGTTGGATCTCTCTGACTGACTCTATGACTGTCTGGGACTTATTTATAATCTGTAAACGTATGGCAAAGTTACTACTTAAAGGCAATTCCAAACTTTAGAGGTAAGCACCCAATTTGAAAATATAAAGTATTTTTTTCCTTTTAAGTTGATATAATTTGGTGCATTTATTTGACTTGTACCATACTGGATCATATAAGAAGCAGCATCTTGTCAAAAACTCAGAAATCTCTGTTTTCTGTTGATTCACATCTAGGGCAGGCTCGGTTGAAATGTGAGCTCCTTCCTTTGACCTCCATGTAACCCTGACATGGGAGGACAGCATATCTCTAGGGTGGGAGATAATTTAATTTCCATGCATGTCAGGTCCCCCAGTTCTTCTGTGTGGAGGCTACAAAAAAGTGTCAAATTCTGCAGAATCAGGTGTTCTGTGTTGGAGATGTGGAATACATTCTCCGGGGGTTAGAGTTGAGACCACCAAGTAGACTTCATTTTAAGGTCTTAAGGGAGCCTTGAAACCATAGATTGTGAAGACGGAAAATATTTCTTTACCCTGTAAACTATTCATCTTCCATTTCACTTTTAATATGTGTGCTCATGATAGCATCAACACAGAAAGTTCCAAAGGCCACATTTAGAACATCTAAGTTTATTATTTTATGCTTTTGCAGTTAGAAACAATGGTTGAAAATTCCAATGTGTCAAACAGGGCTTGGATTTCTAATGAGTTCCCTGTGTTTTGTAATCGCCAAAGAATTGTAGCAGACTGCTCCCAAAGGTTACATGTGGGAAACTCTGTAATAGCTACAAGATAAGACTAATTCCACTTGGCTACTTGAGTTTCCTTCTCTCTCCACACATCTCTAGGCTGTGGAATTGACTATTATCCTGTTGAGCATTGTATCCTTCTATCAAGACCCAATGTTATGGCCTAACTTGATTTAACACTTTGATGATTCTGAAGTCATAGTTATGTAAGTTCCACACAAAATGATCTCATCTCCCTTTCATCCTGAAGCCTCTCTGTGGATCTCCCAGGTCAGCATCCTCTGGTAAGAACTTTTGGTTCTTAGGAGTGAGTTATAGTAGCAAAGGAGGAAATGGGTTTAGAATGGTCATTGGATGAGTCATGAATAAGGAAGATGCAAAGAGGAACTCCAGCTGAGAGACACTTTGTAAAGTTCCTACTGGCTTGGCTATGGCTGACACTTTGACAAAGAAACAAAATATTTTAGATGTTCAGAGAGTAATAGGTATTTTTTTTTTTTTTTTTTTTTTTTTTTTTTTGGTTTCATGTGGTGCAACTTGACAATAACTGTATCTTGGGTATTTAAGCACCAAATGATCCCTGAGGATATTTTCTCAGATTATAAAAAGCATTTTTATGTCACTTTACCCAGAGTCCAGCCCCTATCTGCACATTTAATTTGATATTGGATAGAAATTTTGTGTATGGTGAAACAAAGAGAAATTTGAGGTTAAAGAAAGGAAGAGTTGTTTACTAATTTTATAGCATACACTGTAGCAAATGGGAATACTAGAAAGAAGATAAAAGTCTTTTTCTTCTCTATAAATTCAGTGCAGCTCATAGGGACATGGGCCTTATACTGAGTTATTCAGAGTCCTAAGGTTCTTACAGACTGTGGCTGGCTAGCTTTATCTCATTTTTTTGAAGTTAAAGAAGAGAGAAGGTACAAGGGAAACAGGTAGCTATTGTA
This sequence comes from Micromys minutus, assembly GCF_963924665.1. Classification (NCBI taxonomy): domain Eukaryota; kingdom Metazoa; phylum Chordata; class Mammalia; order Rodentia; family Muridae; genus Micromys; species Micromys minutus. Next base: position 64,712,175 of record NC_137973.1, on the reverse strand, counting down.
CCAACCTCCATGCAGAAATAAAACTACATTATCAGCACCAAATCTATCAAGTATAATAGCACAAAAAGTGTAGAAAATGCAGCACAACTTTGTCCTCAGCAAGATGGAAAGCAGTAGGTGAGCATCTCATCGTAGGACTGAAAGTAGCGCAGGATGGGAGTGGCATTGTTTGTATCTGAAGTTTCTCCCATTGGCCACATGCAAAATGAATTGTTGCTAGTTGATGACATTACTGGGAAGTGATGGGGACATAAAGAGATGGAGGTATTTTTTTCAGGTTGGAGAAAATAGTTAACTGGAGGACTGCTCAGAAGGCAATCTCGTCCCTGTCCCTTTTCTAACTCTCCCACTTATCCATGTTTACCAGAGGTCATCAGGTGAGAAGCCTCCTCATCCATGTGGCCCATTGGATCACCGGGATGTTCTACCTCACCTTAAGCCTAAAAGAGTACAGCTGGCCATCCACAAATGCAATTTACCAGCCAAAGTAAACCCTTCTTCCTTTAAGAAAATCTGATTAACACAAGAAGGGTGAGCTTTTTCCTGTGGATGAGATAAAGAAGAGAGATAGAGTCTCCTGGGGATACATGGAAAAGATTGCATAGTTCTTATTCTCTCCTAAATGATGTCAGCAGTACTTTTATCTCTGTTACTTTCCCCAATTTGAAATGTCAGTGTCTGTGTTTGTGGGACAAATATTTTCTTTTCAAATTCATGTAAATGTATTCCCCCATTTGTGGTCCCTGGATGGAAACTGAAGACTTTTCCATGTGTTTGACAAGCTTTTCCTTCAAAATATCCCCAAGGTATTGATTTTTAAGACAGAGATCCAGGCATGAATGGCAAGCAAGCCTCTGAAAGCATGCCTGAGTTGATGTGGTTAACACTACAATCTTCCTTGGAATGTGACATACACAAGGTAAGCCTGAGGTTGAACTGAGGCTTTTCCAAGACTGAAACCAAGAAAGATGGAGATACTTACTAAAAATGGCACCATCCCCAGACAAGAAGGGGCCGGATCCAACCTGGCTCCTTCAAAGGATCCCAAAAGTATTTTAGTTTCAGGAATGGAAAATGTTACAATATATTCTGATTTCAAGTAGAAATACAACATTCCCCATTTCTCCATGGACGTTATCCACATCATTAACTTTACATGTATTTGTTCTCTGATCTTTTCTTTTTTATTTACACAGTTCTAGAAAATTCTTAGTGACTTGTGTCACTTGAGAAATGTTTTCATTCTTTGCTTTTGGTTTGCCAGAAGTTATTGGCATTTTACTGTCGAAATTAAGAATTAGAATTATTTAGTTGTAAGGTATGGGAAACATTAAGATACGTTTAAGGGCAACAGAACAGCAACTTATTTTAATTTCATTTAATCACAAGAGTCCTGAGGTGCTTGTTTATCTGGGAAAAGGTATTTTTGTGACAAATGTTTAGGATTAGAAAATGAATCCAGTTGCTATATCTATACCGTATGATTGTCCAGGCGCTTTTGTGCCTCTGTGTGGTCTTTGCCTCATGCTTTTTATTGGTGTACCGTTCCTTTCATAGGTATGATATCATATCAGCAATGCATGTTATATAAAAAACAATATCTGGGAGCTGGGGAGATGGCTCAGTGGATACAATGCTTTCCATAAATCCGTGGGGACCTGAGTCTGGGTCTTAAATACCCATACACAAATCAAGTGGTGCATTCCCGTAATACCAGCGCTGAAGCAGTGGAGGCAGGGTCCCAGGGCCGTACTGGCCAGCCATTTAGTTGATCAGTGAGTTCCAATTTTAATGTCTCAAAATATGATAGAAAAGCAATTGAGGAAGAAACCTGGCACTGACTTCTAAATGACCTAAATGCACAAATGTATACATGCATCCTCACATGTGTTTCTCCAAATACATACATACATGAATACATACAGAGAGCACACATATATGTTTATTTGTTTATTTGTTTGTTTATTAAGATGAGATTTTATTTTCCCTGGGTGAGTCTTTTTTTTTAAATTGAACGACTTTATTTTAAAAGACAAAGATAAATGTACAGATTTTAAGCATTTTTGCATAAAAGTATATGAATGCATTTTTGTTAATACTTGATTGTTTAAAAGGTTTGATAGTATGCATCAAAATCTTACTAGTTACAATGAGCATAAAGTACATGTAAAACAAGATGTAACCTGGAAATAGTCAAAGTTTTCTTGGTGTGTAAAGATTAAGCATAATGGTTTTTTTAATTTTCTTTTTTTCTTTTTATTTTTTTGCTTCTGATTTTTCTTGAATTTCATATAGTCTGTGAGTTGTTTCTGGGGTGTTCAGAGCTTTCTGGGGTTAGTATCCAATTATCAGTGATTGCATATTATGTCTGTTCTTTTGTGACTGGGTTATCTCACGCAGGATGATATTCCCTAGATGCATCTATTTTCTTAAGAATTTCATAAAGTCATTGTTTCTGATAGCTGAGTAGTACTCCATTGTGTGAATATACCACAATTTTTGTATCCATTCATCGACTGAAGGACATCTGGGTTCTTTCCAGTTTCTGGCTATTATAAATAGGGCTGCTATGAACATTGTGGTGCACTTGTCTTTGTTGTATATTGGAGCTTCTCTGGGGTTTATGCCCAGAAGTGGAATAACTGGGTCTTCAGATAGTACTATGTCCAATTTTCTGAGGAATCGCCAGACTGATTTCCAGAGTGGTTGTACCAGTTTACGACCCCACCAACAGTGGAGAAGTGTTCCTTTTTCTCCGCATCCTCGTCAGTATCTGCTGTCATCTAAATTTTTGATCTTAGCCATTCTGACTGCTGTGAGGTGGAATCTCAGGGTTGTTTTGATTTGCATTTTCCTGATGGCTAATGATGTCGAGCACTTCCTTAGATGCTTCTCAGCCATTTGATATTCCTCAATTGTGAACTTTTTGTTTAGCGCTGTACCCCATTTTTTAATTGTACAACTTTATTTTAAAAAACAAAGATAAATGTACAGATTTTAAACATTTTTGCATAAAAGTATACGAATACATTTTTGTAAGTGCTTGTTTTTTTTAAAGGTTTGATAATGTGCATTAAGATCTTACTAGTTACAATGAGCATAAAGTACATGTAAAACAAGATGTAAGCTGGAATTAGTCAAAGTTTTCTTGGTGTGTAAAGATTAAGCATAATGGTTTTTCATTTTCTTTCTTTTTTTTTTCTTTTCTTGAACTTCATATAGTCTGTGAGTTGTTTCTGGGGTGTTCAGAGTTATCTGGGGTTAGTATCCAATTATCAGTGACTGCATATTATGTCTTTTTTTTGTGACTGTGTATCCCATTTTTTAATATGGTTGTTTGATTCTCTGCTGTCTAACTTCTTGAGTTCTTTGTATACTTTGGATATTAGGCCTCTATCAGATGTGGGGTTGGTAAAGATCTTTTCTCAATCTGTGGGCTGCCATTTTGTTTTCTTGTCAGTGTTCTTAGCCTTACAGAAACTTTGCAATCTCATTAAGTCCCATTTATTGATATTTGACCTTAGAGCATGAGCCATTGGTGTTCTGTTCAGGACAGTTTCTCCTGTGCCTATGTGTTCTAAGGTTTTTCTACTTTCTCTTCTAATAATTTCAGTGTACCTAGTTTAATCTGGAGATCTTTGATCCACTTGCACTTCAGCTCTGTACAAGGAAATAAGAAAGGGTCTATTTTCATTCTTCTGCATGCTGAGTGTTCCCTGGGTGAGTCTTAAGTAAAGCCTATTTCTCTCAACTGAGAGGGAAGGCTTCCAGTTAGTTAAAGGCCTTAATAGCAGAAACCAATCCTTTGCATACACAATGCTAACTTAAGAAATAGAGAAACTCTAAATGAGGGATCCTGTCCTATACTATGTATATTTCTGTGCACACATGTGTGGGTAGGCCACAGAGCTATCTTGTTTTTGTTCCCCAAGTGCTATTCATCCTTTTCTTTCAGAATAACTCTAACTAGTCTTGAATTCAGAGTAGGCCAGGTTGTCTTTTCAGTGAACCTCAGGGATTTGCCCTGTCTTTGTCAGCCAAAACTGGTATGTCAAGTGTGCCACCATGCTTGGCTTTTTTTGTGTAGCCTATGGGAATTGAATGCTGATTATCTTGCTTTTGTGGCTTATGTACCACTTTGCTGCCTAGCCTATCTCTCCAGCTTCCAGCACTGTTTTGTAAGTGTACCTTCATCCTAGAAGCTACATATGTAACAGTCTTAGATGCACTTTTAGTAATGAATAGCAAAACTCATAGGATCAAATATTTTACACAATTAGCAAAAGGCATAGAAGGTGGTTTTATCTATAATATCTATCATTTTCATGTAGTAGAACTGTATAATATTCTCTTTGTATAGAAAGCAATATGATTTAATATAGACAATGGAAAAACATTAATTCTCATTTAGTATAATATATATTGTATAGCTACACAATCATTTTCTATTAAATAGAAAGTGACAATTACTGTTTAAATTGCTACACTTGGCATGTAACATAGTATCTAAGATGTTATGATACTTCACTTGCTTGGATCAGTGAATATGCAGCTAAGGTAAATATTATCCATTATGTGTGTTGCTTCAGAAAACAGATCTTGTAAAAATAAATATCAGATGTCTGGAATTATGATTTCAAGAAATGGAATTAGAGATAGAATTTCAGGGTAGACTTCTTGCTCCTCTAGCTCTTAAATCTTTTTTCAATGATGGTCCCTGGGCCTTAGGTACAGGAGTAGTTGAGAATGTTTTCTGGGGCTAAGCTCCACGTGATCACTAACTTCTGCATTACGACCAGTTGTGGTTTTCTGTAATGGTCTCCATTTATTCTTTGATATGGGGTGAGAGCTATTTTTCTTTATGGGTTTACATTTTAGATTACAGTTAAGAAACATGCTGGTCTTTTAAGATGGCAATAGCAGTTTATCTTTTAAGATACGTGGTGTCACTAGTTCTGGGTAATTGGCTAGGTTTTCAGTATTAGAAATGACTTCTCATATGGCGAGCAGCCTTAACAACTAGCAAGCTGTTGGTTACCACTGAGATGTGAGTGGCACTCCTACACATTTACAGACATCTTGCCATAAACCCATGGCCCTTCAACAACATGGCTTCCAGGTCAAAGGATGAAGAATTATTCCAATAGATACACTAATGTGGAAAGGGTATATCTCTAGGTCCAACACTATACAAAGACATACAGATAACTAATGACCCCTGAGCATGGTAGAATTAATCTGTGCCAGAGATAAACCGTGAATTTGATTATCTGTTACAAAATTGCCAGCCTTAAATTCATATGCACATGAGGAATACTAAGATAGCAGGCTGTCTTTACATGTTTATATTTACTATGTATTTTATGGGATTGAGTGGGGAAGATAACATGGAAGGGGCTGGAGCAAGGAAAGAAAAACTGGGAAGTGATTAATAATATTTTAATTAAAATTAATTAAACAAAAAACTAAATGGAATTTGACTTTCATTGAGTAACATTCCAATAATGATTCTCGATTCACATTTAAATTTATTTCCTAGTAAAAACAGATGCAAATTACTTTTATTACCCTTTCTTGTTGTTGTCATCAGTTCTAACAGAAAAAAATCTAGATTTATGTGGGAGCAGATTCAGAGAAAGCATAATGCACATTTTGTCAAATAATTACCTTTAAAACAATAGTGCCATTTCTTTGTTTTTTTAAAGAGAATCTTAGAGATGGGTTTCTTCATATAACTGAATTTTTTCAACAGAGGTGCATAAATTTGAATAAACATGTAAGATTATCTAAAGCAAAGGCAGCGAGGGTATTTACTGCCTGGTTGATGATCACATTTAGCCTATCGAAGTCCAATGTGATTACTTCAACATACATTATAAGACCGAAGTCTCCCAATAAAGTTAAATATATTGTCATTGATAAAAGTTTATTCATAAAATTTAGATACTAAACAAGAACCCCAAATGTGTTGATACACTTTTGTCAGAGTGCCATTGCCTAATTCCAGCCAGTTCCCTGAAACAATCACTTAGGTTTAGAAATAAAGCATGCATCTAGCATTTTATAATCACTTTAATAAGCCTTCCAAAGAACCACAGTTCTATAAATTACATGAAATATACTCATATGGGGTACGAAACAGGAAACCTTAATTTTTCAGTTGCTATTTGGCAATCACATAAACAACCCTCTTCAAAACACATCTGTGCAGGGACTTACAGGTTCAGTTTAGAATGGCATACTAACTGTAGTATTTAGTTATAATTAACTCTTTGGTTTTTACTTATGTGTATGTCTGTGTATCTACCATCTACGTGTGAGGAGGTGACTGTGGAGGTCAGAAGAGGGTATCCAATCTCCTGGAGCTGGAGTTACATACAGCCATGAACCACTTGATTGGGGTACTGGGAATTGAACTCTGGTCCCCTGAAGCCGACAAGTGCTCTTAGCCACTGAGCCATTTCTCCAAGCCACATGCTGATGGAAATATCTCCATTCATTTACAGCAGTAAAAAGGTGACACCTCAGTGACACCGGACGTGGAGGAATGTCGCTGAGAGCACGGGGTTTATGAAAACGTGCCGAACTTCCTGGTAACTTTGTACCGCTTACTCCGGTTGCTAACCATGAGAGCGTGCTGCCAAGGACCGGTTTCTGAACAGCAAAATGAATCTTTGATTTACACGGTGTAACCACCTCTGCTTCGCGTGTCGTCCATTGCTGTGCCTCCTGACAATCTTCTGGCAGAGGCAGCCATTTCATCCCGGGTTTCCCGGCTTTCTTCCTGAAGCAGATGCCCTTGTAAAAGCTGTGACTCATTGTTTTCTGAGAAAAGCACTCGCTCACCATCAAGGCCTGTGACATGCTCATCGAAATACAGTTTTACAACCCCCATCCAGAGGCCCTGAAGTGCGAGTTAATGCAGGACAGTGACTTGACTGGCCTCTTAGCAGACTGGGGGATTGAAGGAACTGTTTTACATTACTTGGTGTGTGCTAAGGCAAGGCCTATTGTCCCTGTGATGTTTATTAAATTTAAAGCCCTAGAACTATCCAGAAAGACATTCTAGAATCTCTTGGGACTCTATCAATAATGTAAAGAGAGCATGCCAAAGTAAAGTACTGTATTGTCTAAAACTATCAGAAAAGTATGTTTCTTTGACTTGTGTACTTCAGATATTTAAAAGAATTTGGTTTCCTTTATTATTGTTTTATTATTGTTGTTGTTGGTGGTCGTGATGGTGATATACTTTTGTTTTTAGATACAAGATCTTCACTGTAGCCCAGGCTAGCCCAAATTTTCAATATGTAGCATAGGCTGGCCTCAAGTGCCTTGCCAATCTTCCTGGCTTAACTTTTCGAGACCATACCTAGTTTTATTGACTCATTTGTACTTAGAAGTGGTTATTATTCTAGTTCTTCCTTAAAGGCTTTTTGGTACAGGTACTGAAGGAGGCTAGAGAAGTAGATCTTGAGATGTAAGAAGGGGGTCTCCTGTTTCAGTAACTGCTGAAGGCAATATTGATGCTGCTGCTTTGAGTTGATGTGGAGCAGAAGCAGCTGTTTCTGTGAGAGTTGGGGTACAAAGGGGAGGAGAATGAAGCCCCTTAATAGAATGATTGCTTAACATGTGCAAGGCCCTGCTTCCAATCTGCAGCTCCCTCACAAAAAAACGAAGTAAAGCGCTAAAGAAGAGGCCTTTGATCTCGTCCTCCTCCTTTGCTGCTCCTTCTCTTTACAGACAAGCATTTCAACAGAAATGCAAATGAAAGAGCCCTGGGCCTGGAATCTCATCTCCTGAGAACTGGACAGCTTCGAGGGTCCCAGCACAGCGGCGCTCCAGTTAGATTCTAGCAGCAAGATGTAGGTAAGACGAACTGTTCTCTTCACCAGAACCCTCTGAAGTTCAGCTGAATCAGATTCTTGCTATGAAGTTGTCCAATTACAGGCCACAGAACATCAAGAACAGGGTAATCGGCTCGCCCCAGTAAAAGTGTCCCAGCATCAAAATGTAGTGCTTACAAAAGACAGAAATAAACAGCTGATTCTAAGTATTTTTCTGTGTTTTTACAATATTAAGTTTTGGCCTGTTATATTTCTGTTGAAGCCCCATTGAAATAAAATAAATGCAGATGTCTTCGCCTAGCAGAGTTTGACAGTTTGGGTAACTCCTTTTTTTTTTTTCTTCTTCTTCTAAAATAATTATTTCCTTTTTTTTGGTATATATTTGGTTACATACATACTTTCCATTATTCAGTCAAAGAATTTTAAAACTCATGAGAAATTTAATTGGATAATAGAGAAGTATTTCTCAGTAGCTACAAGTACCAGAGGTTATATGCAGAGGGATAGGTGGTGGTCTTGTTTTCTGAGGGTTGTACCTTAAACCCTAGTTTACTGAAAGGAACAAAACCTGGTGGCTGGGGCTACTCTGTTTGTAGGTAGAGATGGTTTGCCTGGCACCATGAGGCTATGTCCAATCCCTAGCCCAGCCATCAACAATGTTAACAACAACTACAGCCAAATGAACAAGAAAACTCTCTTCTCCTCTCTTTCTGTCCCCTCCTTTCTTTCTCTTTTTGTACATTTGCACATGCGTGGAAAGCTCTGAGTTCGAGCTGGTGTACTGAACAGTGACACACACAAATCTCTGCTGACTACAGATTTCTAACTAGCTTTTGGATCAACCTGAAAGAACCAATGCTCGGTTTCACAGAGATTCCTGAGACCTGCCATTCTTTGCGGGTTCCACAGATGCTCAGATTTAACCCAAGGCACACAGGACACTTTGCCCTCGGGCTCTGAAACCGGATCCTGAGCCTCCTCCCAAGAGCTGCTACTCCATTCTGTCACACGCTGTCATCTACCCACTCCCTAGCAAATGATTTATTCTGAAGATTTTATTTTAATTTTCCCCTCTTGCTTCAGTTGTAGATTGATAGCCCCCCTCTCTCTCTCTTGCCATCTGTGTTCCCTCACAGCGAGGCAGTCCAAACCTAACACGTTACAATGTTTCTTTATTATCTTCATAGAGCAACAGAGCATAGATGTGTGGACATAATGTGGGAAGCTTGTTGCAGGAGGCTAGGAAGTTGCTGGGGAAAGTGAAGGATGTACTTAGAGGACTCTGGAAAGCAGACTATATATGTTCCCTCCCTCCTTCCCTCCCTCCCTCCACATGTGTGTGTATGTGTATGTGTATGTGTATATGTATATACGTGTGTGTGTGTATATTCTCTCTCTCTCTTGCGCTTACTTTTGCTCTTGCTCTGCCCCCCTCCAAGTGTGTGTGTGTGTGTGTGTGTGTGTGTGTGTGTGTGTGTGTATACAATATGTTTAGCTCACATTTCCCAGTAAGTCTCTCCAGTTTTGTGCGACTACAGTGGAGACCTGCTCTGCTTCTTTATTTTAGGCAAAGTAAGAAGTTTCTTAATGTAACCATGATGGGCACATTCAACAGAGATACAAGCTCTTGCCCAGAGATTTCCTTATGATCCCTCTGTTGGGTACTGCTGTCTCATTGGTGCTCGGTGTTTGAGACTTCAATGTCTTCCTGTTTTGTAGGGGATAGTTTAGTAAATCTGCTTTTTTGAGGAAGTGATAGTCATAGGTGTGTACAAAGGCAAGAGCAAACTGGCAGGTCCCATGGGAAGGTAACCCAGAGATGTGCCAGTCCGACTGGTAAACAGAGGAGGAGGTAGCCAGGTATCGTGGTGGAGTATTTCCCTGGTTATTCGTTTTGGTCTATGTTTCTGGTAAGAATGACCTTTGGGGAAGATTGACATCATCTTAGTATGACCTAAAATAAGCCACATGTCATGTGCTGTCAACTACCATTTTGACAACAGAGCCAAAATTGGTGTGTGTGTATGTGTGTTTGTGTGTGTGTGTGTCTGTTGAGTTCTGCTATTAGTGCCTTTACAATCTTTAAAAACATCCAGAAAGTCCTTTTTCTTTTCTTCCTCTAATTTAAGTGATGTCAACTCAGACTCTCAGAGTTTGGTTTGAATGGATGAAGAGTTTGTTGAAATTTTTTAGAGCTTAGCCTATGTTTCAGCCACTACTTCACTTCTGGGCATAATGTATCATATTTTATAAAACACGACACTGGCAGCTAGTAGCTTGGATGCCCACAGCATCACTGACAAGCTTGGTTCTGTTTGTCATTAACCAATCTCCACAAGCCTGTGACTTGATTAAATTTTTTATTGGTGACCTGGTCCCCAATATAAGCTTCCCAGTGTCAGAACTTATGGGGAGACATGGTACAGGGTGAGACAGGTGCCCATCAGTTCACTTCAGATATGTGCAGACTTCCAGGTTTTTATTTTCTTTTAGTGGGATAAAATAAATAAAGCAGGCCATGTTCCAGTAAAATTTTGTGAAGTTTTAAAGGCACATTTTTAGCCTGCACCTTTAATCATTCTTAATACATTTAATTTCAAGCGAAAATTATGCTCCACATACAAAATTACATGAAGATTGATATTTTCTATCTATATTTCATATTTCAGAGATATGGGTTAACTCTTCAGAATCAGGTATCTCCGAACTAATGCACCAAGAGAGCTGTATGCAGGATGCCGTTGGATCATTAGGCCTTCAACCATAATGTGAAGGAAATAACGTCAGAATTTGAATTAGAAAATTTGGTTTCTGATTCTACTTTTCAGATTTACCAATTGTGTGATCCAGGAGCTTCTTTAACCTCAGCAATTTTCTCATCTATTGGATATTAAACTGCAGAATGAATCATGTACTGAAAAAAATGTATTTCATGATGTCAAACATCATAAAATACATTATCACAATATACATTGACTGAGGAAAATTTAATATTTATCATAGCCTAAGAAAGTGCCTTTGCAAGCGAGATGGTATCAACACATACAAGAAAAATGAGAAGAGAATTTCCAATATAAAAGTTGTTTGTAGCGTGAAAAAGGAGCCGACCCAGAAAATGCGTATTCCAGATGAGCCACATGGTGCCTTGTCTGCTTCCACGCTGTGTTCAAGTACAGTCACGAGGACTCAGGAGGATTGCCTACTCCAATGGAGATGGACAGTGCGGTTCATGAATCTGTGGCACTAGGAGCAAGACTCAGAAATGAAACCCAATTTCTGATATCCATTATCATGTATTATGTCCCCTGGAGTTCTTTGGAGCTTAAGTTAAGAAAGAAAAAGAATTTATGGAAAGCATATGGGTTAGTTCAGGGACTCTAAGGAATTTTGAATAACCAGGTACCTCTCACTGGAGCAGCAATGGCAAAAGGCAGGAGGAATTTGAGCGATTATTTCACTAAAATCAATATAATTAAGAGTGTAGGTTAGCGAGGAAAAGTTAGAGGACTATTTCAGCCAGAAATAAAAGGAGGCTGGTGAAGTGAAAATATGCGCTGTCTACTTTCCATGATTGGTAAAGCTGATTATATAGAATGGCAAGATGGCTCAGCAGTAAGAGACCCTTGCTGTTATTGCAGAGGACCAGAGATGAGTTTCCAGCATCCAGGTTAAGTGGCTCACAGTTGCCTATAACTCCAGCTCTAGGAGATCTGACACCTTCTGTGCACTGACATAGAGAGAAACATATACATATATGTAAGCACACTCACACACAAATTTCTAAAAACATAATAACGACTATTAAAAGTTTTCTCATGAGACTTTCCTCAAAGTTATGTAGTCATGTGTCACATTTGTTTCCAAGATTACACAGTTGGTATTGGATTCTCCAATGTTGTTTCCTTCAGGACTTGGGGTAATGGAGACTCTAAATCACATATACATTAAACTCCAGTGGGCATAATATATACTAATGGAAATAAAGTTGGGTTTTATTTATAAATCTTCTGAATTGCAGATTCCTGATGTATACTGCCCACATATATTTTAATAGGTAACTCTCAAGTTCTAATGACTATTGCTTAAACAACGTATTGAAAGAAACTTATGTGTGATTCATCTGCAGTGTATTTTGGCTGCATCTGATAGTTTATACATCACAAACAAGTTTTATTGCTTCTTTAGATAAATGATATAGTGTCTACTTGTTGTCAATTATAGAATTAGCCTACAGCTGTAATAAACAATTGTATGGACCATAAAAGCTTCATGAAGAAGACACTATATCTATACAAGATTCTGAAAACATATACTTTTGACTTTCCTTTCTTTAAATTTAATATTTACTTATTGTGTGCTTTGCCTGTGCCTCTGCACACTTGGATGGTCACAGGACAACCTTCATGAGTCAGTTCCCTTCTTCTCTCATAGGTGTAGGGACAGAACTCAGGTTGTTTTCCTTGGTTACAAGTGCTTTCACGCAGTGATTCACCATCTTTCTGACTCCACTTCTACTTTCTTTATAATAAAAAATAGCCTGTGAAAGATTGGTCAGTCTTTAGTGTCCACAAGTGACTGCTGATATTCCATAGACTGACAGGAAATAACCTCTCACTGGAAATTTTTTACTTTGAAAGGTCTGCTGTCTTTGAAATTCTTTATTATCTGCTTTAAGATTCCATGTTTGATGAACTAGAAGTGGGAAGTAGTTTCAACACAAGATGAGCTCACAAGATAATAGTAAACTCACAAATTGATGTCAAGTCATTTCTATCATTCGGAACAAGAAAGTAATTGGAAGAAGAGAGCTAAGAGAAGCTGCATTTCCTAATTGTTATTACTTTAGGTTAGTACTTGAAAAAGTCAATTTGGGGTATTTTTATATATAGTTTAGTTTTATCATATTTTAGGCTAAAGATTACAAGACAGTGATTTATAATTGTGGATACCCAAAGTAATAAAAAAGAGCAATAAAAAGAGACTCTTAAAATTTGCAATCTCATGAGATAACTAAATCAATGGGAAATAACCAAACTTACATTAAGCATCTGTGGTTCTACTGTTTGCTGCAGAGCTTATTTTAGGGTAAATACATTAAAAATTATCTTTAAATATTTTAGGTCCTGCTAGCATCTAAGGACATTTGTCTTAGAGATGAACATTGGTTCTCAGTTCTGATGGAAATTAGTAAAACTTTGGTTCAATGCTGAGGACTATGTCTGTGTAGCTCTCACAAACTTCAGCTCTAACTATTCTTTTTCTGACTCATCTAAATTTATGCAAATTTGCCCTAGAGTAGGATTTGTATTTCCTTTAACTTCTGGGAATTGGGGAGCATCAGAGAGAGGTTGAGTAGGCTGTTTTGTTCATGTCAGTACCCGCTGTAATTTTCTATTGAGACCTTTGCACAAGAATTTACTGTTTCCTCACAAACAACTGATGTGTTAACTCCTGTTGATATTATTGAAGCTTGAGAGCCTCGGTCTTCTGAGCCACACCAACACCACTATCACAACCACCACCTCCAACAACACTCTCAGCACCACAAGTACCACCATTATCACCACCATACCATCACCACCACCACAACCACCACCATCACCACCAACACCACCACCATCACCACCAACACCACCATCACCACCATCACCACCATCACCACCATTACCACCATTACCACCACCACCACCACCCTCAGCACCACCAACCACCACCACCACAATCACCACCACCACAACTACCACCACTAACTACCACATCAATCAATACCATCACCACCATCATCATCTTTGGGTGTAGGTAAATCATTCCATTGTCTTAGTGCAATGTTTAGGTGTGGGTGATACTGTGAACCGACTACATTAGCTTTCCCTGATCAGACAGTAGATGCCATTTTCCTTTCTCTCTGTCATGATGGACATGAAGAACTCCAAGCTCCATGTAGAAATGGAAACAGAAATCCTCTCTTGTTTTCTTTGCTGAAATACATTCTGTTGATATTCTCCAGCTCATGAATGGCAGTGTCACGCCCTTGCACATTTTATCACATCACTCAGACCAGTAGCTCATACTTTCTCTTGATTCTTCTTTTTCTCTCTAGTCCTCACTGGAAGCTAAGGAGCACTCTCAGCTCTACCTTTCTGTTATCTTCTGAGTTATTCTTTCTCATCTTAACTGAAGCTAACATATGGTATTATCTGGCTTATAGCAAGAAATCCTTCACTGGTTGTCTAGTTATCCATTGACTTCATTCCTTGTGCCTATGAAAGTTGATTTTCTATTTTACTGACACCACACAATACTGTTCTCCTCCAAATGCTTTTAGTAACTTAGTGTCATGTTTGGACAGAAACCCAGATGTTTTACAAAAACCTGCAAGAGCTCACTTCCCCTGTCCCCTTCGGGGGGGGGGGGGTGAGTTTTCAGGCTCTAATCTTTTTCTTTCAATATGTTGTATTTATTTCTTAATCAAGACTTCACAGTTTTAATTCTCTTCCCTGTCTATGTGATTTCTCCTAGTGATTCAGATATCCTTTCAAACGCTACTTTCTCAGGGAAGCCTATCTCTTCCTACTCCTACATGTACCTTACTCTGTATAACATTCCTTATTATTGTAAATCACCATCTGTTAAGGGGTTTGTTGACTAACTTTAGCACTGTGCTAGGTACTGTGCCTGCCAAACTGCATCAATATCGTATGCTGAATCATCTGGTCCATAGTGCAAATGAGGAAAACTTCAAAATGAATCTGAACTCAAAGGAAATTTCTATTACCTGGTTAAAAAAATAGCTGAGACCCTTTTATATATAACTATAATATTTAACCTCTGGCTTTGTTTTATTTATAATCTAGTTATGTCATGCCTAATATTATATAATCATCCAAAGTCAAGAAGATATGGATTATCACACATCCCAAACCCACAATCCCTACTCTAACATAACACAAATATTAAGACATTAATGACTTAGAAATTCTTTAAAAAACTGTGATAGTTCTTATGTTCATGACCTAGTGTAAGTATACTGGCATGGGCAGTACAGATTTCTGGAAAATGTGAGCAACATACATTAGTCATTTATCATTAAGCCACAGAGGCGCTGTATTAGTTTCAGATGTGTTCCTGTTAATAGTGTTTGACATTTATATACCCCAGGGCTCTCCCAGTTGTAAGTGACTGAAACCCAATTTAAACTAGCTTAAGCTAAGTGCAGTATTTATTGGCTGGTGTTGCTGGCAAGTCAAGGATGGAATCTGGGCTCAAACGATGTGTCTATGGCTGGAGCTCTGTTTCCATCTCTTGCTTCTGCTTCTCCCTGCTTATACGTGAGTGTTGGCAATTTTACATGGATGGACTCTCATTATCTAGCAGCAAGTGATTCCAGACCTTACGCACTGTCACTTGTGAGCCATATAGAGTCCTCATGGCTGAAAACATCAACCTGAGGATTCAAGGCCAAACTAAGGTCAAGGACCTGAAGTGTCCTTGTGTTGATGGCAAAATAGTATATATTTATAGGATTAGATTTGGTGATGTGCCCACTCTTCTACCACAGGTAGTAACTGCATGACTAACAGTTCTTCCTGGAACTACGAAGAACAGGAAAGACATTCCTAGAAACCAAGAAGGAGTTGTGGATCATATGGTTGGCTGAAACACTGAAATTATTTCTTTGATATACCAATGTTTCTTTATATCCAACCAAAGAAAGATAATGCAAAGAGAGTAGGTAAGTAAAGAGCGACACCATGTTTGTTACATCCTGTTAGTTGAAAATACGATTCTAGGATTGTTAAATATGTAGTATTAGCCATGTCTTAAATTATAACATTAGAAAAAATTAAGTGGAATCAATGACACAAAAAACAAAAAGGAAAATGGTTGTAGAAGGTAAAGAATAATGCAACCTAGAATCGGGATAAGTGAAAGATATCAGTGTAGGAGAGGGAAATAATAACATAAACTGTAGTTCTTACATTTACTAATCACGTGTATATCATGGTTCATTTAAGGCACAATTTAGTTTCTACTGTTCAGTGTTTCTCATGATACGCCTGTCCATGTCTCGACAGTCTCACATGCTTACCATGTCCCCTTATGGTTCTTTGCAAAACTTATGTCTCCCCTGCTACTCACATAGAACAGAACAGAAGAGAACAGAACAGAAGAGAACAGAAGAGAAGAGAAGAGAAGAGAAGAGAAGAGAACAGAACAGAACAGAACAGAACAGAACAGAACAGAACAGAACAGAACAGAAGAGAGGTACCTGGGTTTTGCCCATTACTTTCCCTGTCCTGGATTTTGACTTTGCTGCTTATGCCCCTCTCCTCTCCTCCCCCTTCCCTTCTCTCCCCTCCTTCCCCCTCCCCTGTCTTCTCTTTCCTCCTCTCCTCTTCTTCTCACTGCCCTCTCTCCTCTCTCCTGCCCTCCCTCTTTCCTCTCCTCTCTTCTCAACCTTTCTCTTCTTTCCCCTCCCCTCCTCTTCCTTCCCCCTCTCTCTCCTCCCTCTCATCCCAGTGACCATCCTTCTACGAAAAGACAAAAAGTATCCCATTAACAATAGCTTGGATAGCTCCTGGGATATTCTTTTATTTTGCTCACTAGAATAATTTTGAGGCAGAAAGACATTTAGAATCTGCCTTGAATAACCCTGTTTGCTTGCAAATCTCTCTAGTTATTTATCTTTTCTGCCCAGGAAAAATGCTGTTAAAGATGCTCTTAGGACACCAAGCAAAGTGCATCCCTTTAGTAGGGCCTTTCTACTTACAGCCGCTGGTGAGTTCAAGGTCACTTAATTTGTTTTTCTTTTTCTCTTTACTCCAATTGGCATTATTTGATAAAACTTAGAACACTTCATAAACGAATGCAACAACTATTAGTTACCATCAACCCTCTTTTGTCTCTGGAAAATAGGAGACCATTTACCGTTTGGTAAAATTGTCTACTGACTTGGCAGCAAAATTGTGATTAGTAGATTGCATCCCAGTGGGCCAGTCCTGTTGTACCAACACAGAGACCAAACATGGAGCTGAGAGCAAGCCCCAGGGGTAGCCTTTCTTGGAACTCAGGTTGGGTCTCTTTGCTCTGGTTCATTCAGTATGTGATAAGCAAGGCCTTGGATAGACATGAACCCCTAAGGATGAATTTGGTTTTACCTCATATTTTCCAACACTTTATCTCACAATGGGTTTGGAAAATATTTGCTAACTTTTGGCATGCTTTTACTTGTTTACTTTTTAAGAGACCCACAGAATATCTTACTGGAGAAGTCATGGTAAATCTCATTGCTGAAAAATTAATCAAAAGATAGCCGCTAGGTCAAAGAGTGTTCTTCACGTCACCCATGGAAGATCATCTTCCGTTTTCTGTTAATAAATGGTTCTCTATAATCACACAGTTCACATATGGCTTCTTCAGTTTCACTACCTACATTTTCCTTAAGGCTTCAAATGTAATTTACAGTGTAACAATCTTGATGGTTGTGAGTACACGGGAGCAAGGGGCAGGCTAGGATTGCCTTTCCTCAGGAGGCTGGAAACACACCATGTGCTTGACAAGATTTTGAAAACTTTTCCCCAAAGGGTAAATTCCAACAGACATGTGGCAATGAGCCGTGACTGAATACAGACAGCACAGTTAATCTCAGATAGGCAACATGCAGTTGAAACTTGGGACTCTTAGGTCTAACATCTTGCCTTCCTCTTTTTAATTTTTTAAGTGCATCACTTTGAAAAGGAGAAACCTCTTGCGTGTTCACAGGGTCTATTTCTCCCTTAAAAGCAAATACATGGGCCTGGATCTCTCTACACATTCAGTTACACATATGAAATAGGACCGTCATGATTATCTTCTCCACAAACATTTATGTATCAACAACATACAACTTCAACATTGTCAAGTCAAAATTATAGGCTCATCTTGCATTATGAAGACTCTTAGAGTTTTTAAAGGATTACTTTACTTATATTTATACAGTATATGTATTCACACACACATGTGGGTGCATGCATGCTCGCATGTATGTGTATGTGTGTGTGTGTGTGTGTGTGTGTGTGTGTGTGTGTGTATGTTCTCATGGAGGCCCAAAACAGTAGTACATCTTCTTGAGCTGGTATAAAAGAAGTCGACAGTCATGCTGGAAGTATATATATATTTGCCTCCTCCTTGTGCTCAGCAAGTGCTTTTTAACTCCTGAGCCATCGTTTCAACCCTCTTAACTCTTATTTTATCAATACTTCAGGTCAAGTTTCAGAAGAAGAACTGAAAGAAACATGAAATACACACACACACACACACACACACACACACACACACACACACACCATTACATATGTACATAGTATTATTTATAACTATGTAATTATATATGTAAGTGCTATGTATTATGTATATATATGTATATATGCATACACACACTCAGACACATACATACCTAAAACATTCTGTATTCAGCAGAATACAACACTAACAGTTACAGTGCATAAATATCAGCATAATTCTGAAGAACATAACTCTGAATGAGCATTTCAGAGGAAAGACTCTACATTCAGTTCAACCCAAATCAACCTTTTAGCCTTCATTCTATATAGCACCGTAACAGAACTTGAAAGGCAATCTGGTTCTTACCATTGCTGCTTTTCCTTTGTGTGCTCAGCTATTAACTGAGATCTTACTTCAGACACTTCTCTGATTATGTGTCTTCTAGCAGCCTTTATGGAAAGAAAGTCAGGTAATAGGTAGTTACAAGTAGTAAACATCCAATACGAGAGTCCAGTTTGATATTCACAGGCTATGGAATGAATGCTGAAAAGATTCTCTGTCGATGTCTTTTATGATGCTTACCATATAATGCCTTTGTACCGTGCTCAGATAATTGTAAATGACCAACACAGGAGAGTGAGGTTAGCAGAAGAGCAAAAGCTAATTTTCACCTGGGTTTCCATGAGAACAATAATTGGAGCATCCCGTATTTCAGAGTGATGGTCATTTAACACACACTGGGCAGAGCCGCTTTTCTGCTCGCTCTTCCAAAACAACCTGAAATACAGATGTTACCGTTACATTCACAATGAAAAAATTTCCTTCCTTGAAAACTAAATTAAAGCTGGACCATGGAGAACCATGAAGTTCATGTTCTGATTTCTTCGAGAAAGTTTTATAAACACTTCCTAAAGGTTTTATGAGCTATGAAAAGATTTAGGGAAACTGTAGCCACATAAAGGTTATATTTTAAGTACATTGCTGGAAAACATACAGTAAAAAAAAAAAAAAAATAGTGCTCAGCCAGCCACGCTTCCTGACCTGCTGTATCCTGGGGCGGGTGTGCTTCAAATTGCATTAGTCAAGCAGCTGGGATGCTTTTGAATCTCCTGTAACTTGCAAAAGTTATGTTTTTCAAATGTACAGATATATAGGCCAAAGTCTTCATTTGATGTCATTCTATAATTTTGTAAGAAAGGATGTAAGTTGTTTCTTTGGTGGAGAATATTTTCAGCTTCTAAAGTATTGATCAAATTAGTTTTGTCTCACAGACTACATTTCAGAGAGTTCACATTAAAGACAAAGAGCCTTTTCCTTTTGCTATTTGTGATTTATGTTCGGAAATTGTTTATGTTGAGACTCAGAGTTAGTTGTTCTGGTTTTGCAGTATTTTCTTCGTTTTAGACTCTGTGTATCTCTCCTTTTATCTCCAGATAAGTGGTTATCTTGGATGAGAGGTGCTTTGCTTAAGTCAAGTAGGTGGAAGTATGTATAGAATCTTGACGTGAATGACCGATAACAGCTTATATTTCAAGTTCGCTTAGGATGGCCAACATGCCCAACTACGTGTTCTGGGTTTGATGACAGTGGTCAGTTAAGTGACAGCATTGTTTATGTAGGAGAGCATACCAATGGTCAACCCTAAAAACACAATGCAAGGAACATTATACAGGCTGAGCAGGTTATACATATGTATATACACATGCATATATAATAAAAGCTAAAAAAATAGGCCATGAATTTGAAAGTACCAATGGTTCAGAGGTAAGAAAGGGATGGGAGAAATGATGTAATTATAGTATAAGCTCAAAATATAAAAAAATAGTTTATAAAAGTATAGTTTAGGGCTCTAACTGATAACGCCTATGGATGATCTGGTAGAATTCAGGAATGATAGGGGGGAATAGCATATTAATACACTTCGAAAGTGTGAGGAAACTTTAGAAGCAAACTCCTTCAATAACTTCTTAAAATAATTCATTTTTCCAGACAAAAGAATGTCCTATGCAGGTAAGGACTTCAACTGTCACCTCTCACAGGTCTTACTTTTCACCCAACTGTTACAGAACTGTGCCAGTTCTCAGCAAACAGGATAAAGACACAACCTTAGTAAATAAAAGGCATATATAAATTTTTTCTTTTCAAAATTAAAAATATTTACTGCGTATTTTTTAAACGACAGTACTTCACCAGCATTACCTTGCAATCCACTCTTCAGCCCCAGCTGGATTCTAGTGTCTTCTCTCAGCTTTCTGTGTGCCTGGGGCTCAAGCATACGGTTCCTAGAAAATTCTTCAGATCCATGTGTGGAATTATGGGGGCTAAAAAGTAGTTGTGTTACAGTGAAAATAACCCCAACCTTACAAATCCTGTATCATGGTCCCTTTTTGCATCTTTGTGAGTATTCATTCCTGTTACACTGAGATATTGGCAGTCCTTGCACAAGTATCACTGCTTCAAGACTGACTCTCCTAGAACAATTTAAGAAGAGAATATTTAGGGAAGGACTTTGTTTTTGATTATTTTTAAGTGAAAGTCACTCTTTTTTTCTTTTCTTTCTTTAAAGATTAGAACTAAATTTTTTTAATTTAAATTATTTTATTTATCTACATTCTAGTCGTTGTCCCCCACAGTCCTCTCACAGGTCCTCATCTCATTCCTCTTCCCTCTAGCCTCTGAGAGCACGCTCTCCCCTCCCCTGGGACCTCAAGTGTCTTCAGGATTAAGCCCATCTTCTCCCACTGAGGCCAGGCTAGGCAGATCTCTGCTACCTATGTACCAGGAGCACGGGACCAGCCCTTGTATGCTCCTGGTTCGTGGCTCAGTCTCTGGGAGCTCTCTGGTGTCTGGTGAATAGAGACTGCTGGTCTTCCTATGGGGCCACTCTTGCTTTAAGCTTCCTCAATCCTGCCCCTAATTCAACCATAGAAATCCCCAACTTCAGTCAAGTAGTTGGGTGTAAGTATCTGCTCCTGTCTCAGTCATCTCTGGTAGGGGATGTCAGTCTCTCATCTGTAAGTACATTGTAGCACAGTAGTGTCAGGTCTTGGCGCTCCCCACCCTCATGAAATGGATCCCAAATTGGGCTGGTTATTGGATCTCCTTTCATTCAGTTTCTTCTTTATTTTTTTCCCTGCCATTCTTTTAGATAGAAACAATTCTGGGTCAGGAATTTTTACTGTGTGTTAATGTGATGGATTGCATACGCTTGTCCCAAGAAGTGGCACTATTAGAAGGTGTGGTCTCATTGGAGGAAGTGTGTCACTGTGGGGGTGGGATTGGAGTCCCTCCTGCTAGTTGCCCGAGGATGTCCAGCCTGTTCCTGGCTTACTTGATATGAAGATGTGGAAATATCATCTCCTCCTGCACCATACTTGACTGGATGTTGTTCTGCTACTGCCTTGATGATAATGGAGCTATCAATTACAAGCCAGCCCCAATTAAATGTTGTACTTTATAAAACTTGTATTGGTCATGGAGTCTTTGAGTGCCCTCTCACCAACAATGGGCATTTTGGCTAAGGTCATCTTTATCAGTCTCACCGTCTGGGTCTCTGGTACTCTCTCTTGATACATATTTATAAGCTTTAATGGTTCTTAATACATTTGTTACCTTAAATGCCCTTAGGTCTTTAAAGTAATCTTTACTATTTTCATGGATTCTAGCTTAATAGTATCCATTTTTAATAATATCAAAGGTAAGTGTTTTACCATAATATAAAGACATATACTTTATGTTCATTTAAACCCAAGTCAATCTGCTTTTTTTCATTACACACCACACATTTTCTTCTCTTTTGTATTGGACCATGGAACTAAAGTAGAGCCGGAGTGACAGAATTAGCTAACCTGTCAATCATTCACTTGTTTATCTATTCTGTGCCAGTTACATGGAACATATAAGTATGCGGTACTTAATGAGACACCCAAGTCTTTGCCTTCACAGGATCTAGTGATTTTGGCCAAGTTTCACAAACTCCCTGGACATCTGTAAACAGCAGAATGGAACCAAACAGTTTGGAACATGCTGTCAAACCCCTAGTCTTCACCATGAGAACAGATGGAAGATGCAGAGGGGCTTCTAAACATTCCTTCTTTTCCCTAAGAATACCAGATTCTAAGGGAAAGACATAAATGAAAGCACTTTGTTGGAGACAGAAAAGATATGTTAGAAATAGAATGAGAGAAAATAAAAAAGAAAATATTCCAACTTACAGGATTTTAAAGCCTGTGGTTTCAATTTGGAAAGCTTTTGAAATTGGGAACATTTTTCCTGGTGCGCCCTTCATGCTCTCTCCAACCCATATTAATTCCATGCCCTATTTACATAACTTTGTTTTTCTCTAAACCATGATTAAGAAGCCCATGAATAATCTATAGCACTTCCTGAATGCTTTATTCAGGCACAGCTGAAGAGTTTTACTTGCATTATTCCTCTAAGGAAGACTTTATGATTGCCTTCAGTTTCCAGAGTCAGAGAGTTTAAATAACTCGTCCATGTACCACAGTTAGAAAATGGCAGAGAAAATTGAGTGCCTGGCTGCCTCTCCCTGATCCTAGCTCTTTCCTAACTCAATAGCCTTCTCCACTGCTTTATGGCTTTCCATCATCATCTATTAGAAACGTCACTAATGAAAGCTCTGGTGCTGTCTTTTCCCATCATGCGCGATTGCAAAGCCAGTTAGAATCTTGTCCTTCTTTTATTTTAACCCCTATATTAAAAAAATAAAGTAATGATAAGTTTTCTTGAGCTGATGCAAAAAATTATCTAAAACTTTGGGGCTCTAAAGGACAGAAATGTTTTATTTTCTCATTCTGGAGGCTTTAATTCCAAGGTCAAATTATTTGCAGGGTGAAGCCTCTGGGGGAAGAATTTTATCTGTGCCTCTCTCCTAGATTCTGGTGGCAAAATAATCCTTTGCCCGACTTGATCTGTACACTTTTCCCATGGTTCCTGCCTTTATCTTTATAGGCTTTTCCACAGATGTCACTGTGTCTCTCAAGATTCTGTCAGTTGGAGATTATGTAGCAGTTTCATGACTTAGGCATGACTGATTAATTTACTGGTCACAGGTGATTAATTACCTCAGCTTCTCTTCTCTTCCCAGAGGTTGAGGGAAGGAACAAACTTCCTCACCCTCCAGTTACTGGCTCCTATCTTCAAGCCTCCAGTTATACAGTATCCAGGAGTAAGCAGTGGAAAATTATGGGCATTAACTGGGAAGACCTACATAGATAAAATGTTGAAGGGATACTTTACAGAGATGGGAGAAATCAGAGAAGACTTAGAAAGCCAAGTTTCAACTCAATATAAACATTAGAAAGGCAATTAGATTTTTTATCTCCAGTAAGGAATAAGGCTGAATAAATGTTACCAGAAGGAGTCTCAGACGGCCTCATGACAGATGTCTAAATTCCTTGTGTTTCCTAGGACCAATTAGATAAGGAACAGAAAAAATAATAGCAGTGAAAGTAGATTTATTAAAAATGAGAGTGAAAGAAAGAATATATTCCCCATAATGGGAGCTGGTGTGAGGAAACAGTGTGACAGAAAACCCTCATGATCAGCAGTTAGGTGAGTATAGACCTCTGTGTGATCTCATTGTGGTTGAGTATATGTCCCATAAGTCAATCATATGTATGCCCATGGAAACACGTGACATACATGAGATGGTAACTGTGTTTTTCCCTTAACAAGTCTTTTTCAAGGACAGATTCTCCCTCACTTGGCTCATTTCCAGTATTGCTTTTATTCCAGTTAATTGGCTTTTTATTCTAGTATTCCAGTTAGGTGGCCTTGTTAGGTGTCCATACTTTTATGAACAAGTGCTTGGCTAAAATTTACCCCCAAGAGGAGAGGTGTTTTGTGCTGGTCTTGCCATAGCAGGAGAGAGAAAACACTTTGTTCAAAGAGAATTGCTGAGACCTCTAGATTGTTCCTATGTCTGCCTAACCGACTGACCGACTGATCAAACAACCCTCCAAACACAGTGCAGCAAGACTGAGTGTTTGAGTCTTCTCCTCTTTGATTATTGGATTGTCACATGCTTAGTAGATCCTAAATGCGTTACAATGTATTCTAGTTGGGCTGGCTCAGGTTGTCCTATCATCCCCCCACCCCATTTTTGGTGAGTAGGATTCCAGTAGCTGCCCTGAAAGTCCTGTGTTGTTTGGTCTTTAGAATTAGTCTATCAATCTAGATGTTGTATCACACCAGCCTGATAAGATCTTTTGTGGGTGAAAACTACAATGTGGAAAAGCACTGAGGGAAAGATTTCTCTCCTTTCTGATGTCCATATAATACAAACAGCCTTACAGAGAAGACACAGAAGAATCTTAATGTCAAGACCCTCTTGTGCTATGCCTTGATTTCTGATCTGTGCCACAGTCATGAAAAAAGCACATACATACTTCTAAGATATATCTGGATCCTGGAATCCTAAGCAGCTTCCAGTTGGCATACACCATAAAACAGTTGATCCAGAGGAGAAAGTTGAGAAGAGAACTCAAGAGCTTTAACCTTGCACTTGAACATTTCTTAGAGGAAGCTCAACAATAATCTCATGGCATGATTGCCTGTGCCTAAACATGATCAGGACAAAGCCAACAACAGAGATGCTAAAGTGGACAGGAAAAGCAGGGGAGTCCTCATCCTACACAAAGAACTACAGGCAACCAAGAAATTGTGAGGTCAAGAGAAATAGTCTTTTCCAGGGAAGAGTCTGACTAGTTAGCCCAAACCAAGTGGTCTACTCTAAAAGCAGGCAAAACTTAGACAGACTGAGCAGGTTGTACTTGGGTATTTAGGAATAAATACATATATTCATGTGAGAACTATAGTTGTAATTTTATGGGGGATTTGCTATGCCATTCTTAGTTCTCAGATATCTGCAGTGTACTTCCAGGCCCACCTTAGCCTGTATAGCTCTTGAATAAAGGACACAGAAACCTGGTATTTTTATTAACAAACTCTAAACATAAATTGGAAGATTCTTGAACTATTCTAACCCACCTCCCACCCACTGTTACTTGCTGACTGAGTCTTGTTCTGTGCCATGTGCTTCGTTAGGGTCAGTGTCCCTTGACCTTGTCCTTCTTGCCTCATGGCAATCTTCTTCACCTTCCTTTGTCTTTTCCATCATGGCCCCACCTGAGACCCCCAACTCAATTCAAAATTTCAACTTCCCCTTTTCTCTGACCAGTTATAGTCTCTAGCTATTTATTATCCAATCAGAGATTATTGGGAGCATACTTTACAGTACATTCATGAAGACAATACCCATGTCTGGACTGCAACCTGGTCTCAGGGTACAGAACTTAGCATCTGAATACACAGTGCACAAGAACAACCCCAACAAACAACAATCTTTGAAAAAATAAGGTTATGAATTTGTAAAAGGAAAGGTATATGGGATGTTTTGAAGGAGAAAAGGAAATGAGAAAATGATGTAATTTTATTATAATCTCAAAACTAAAAGAAATAATTAAAAAGATAGTTTAAAATGTGACAACATCTAAGAAACCAGTACTCTCTTAGATAAAACTCTCTCATTTCCTCCTCCCAATCAGCACTGTTGTTAGATTAGTGTTTCTTAGGCTTCTTAATTAAGTTTGTTACATTTATGTAGACATTTATTAAAC
Organism: Micromys minutus; assembly: GCF_963924665.1. Classification (NCBI taxonomy): domain Eukaryota; kingdom Metazoa; phylum Chordata; class Mammalia; order Rodentia; family Muridae; genus Micromys; species Micromys minutus. The sequence goes on along the minus strand of NC_137973.1, from coordinate 64,686,428 downwards.
ACTGAATATATATGCCATGCATTATGTAAGGATATCAGCAATCTATTCCTATTTAACCATTCTAGCATGTCTATGAGCTTCACATTTTATCTCTTTCATTTGGCAGGCATGGAGACTGAAGCAGCTTATTGCCCAAGTTAAAAGGGTGATGATAGAATATATGGACCACTCTAAGTGCTATGCATTCATCTGGTTCCTAAGTAAAGTGTGGATAATGTATCACAATTCATTAAGTAAAAGGTGGCCCTGCAATACAAATAATTTTTCTTAGCATCAAAAAATGAATATGGAAAAAGAATGCCATCAGTATTAACAATATGTGTTTATGAATTGCTAACAAGTCTATAGTAACAGCAACATACTTGTGACTCTTGTAATTGTCCAATTACATTCAAACGGACTTTTAGATATACATTCCCACGAAGAACACTTTAGGGTAAGGTCAGCTATTACAGATGGCACTGAAAAATATGTATGCAATTATGAATGCACACAGGTCATCAGATGCCTAGCTCACTGACCTTTTTAAACATAGCATCCTTAAACTACAACTCTAAACCATCTGGATCTGCTGGAAGTGATCACCCAGAAGGACTGCTGTGTGAAATCCCAAGCACCAAGAATGGTTGTTTGGTCTCCGGTAGATTATGAAATTCCTTTCCCCTCAAGACCATATGCTCTTGATACAGAGTTTAAAATCATATAATGAGGGGAAATATCACACGTTATTTATACAACTTAAAGTATAGGCCCCAGAATCTCTGCCAATATATCTTATTTTAGATGCTTTGCTGTTCATAATTCAGAATGCTTATCTAAAAACCATCTTAATACATGGAGATTTCTTTTCTTAGTCCTTTAAAAATTGAGTACCGCTGTGTCAACGTGGCGAAGTCTGCTCTGAGCTACTTGTAAAGAAGGAATTCCTAGAATAAACACTGCAGAGGCAAATGGTAATCTGAACTGAATTTCTTCAGAACTCAAAAAAGGCTGAAGGATCCTGCGCACATCCCTTCTAAGTAGAAAATGTATTTCAGTTTTTGCCAGGGGTTACTGTATCCTGTGTGTAACTAAGGCAAGTTGAAAACTGATGATAAAAATTACTGGATAAAATTAAATAATTAAGGAAGATTAACAAAGCAAAGGAACATTTTTTATAAGAACGTGTGTGTGTGTGTGTGTGTGTGTGTGTGTGTGTGAGAGAGAGAGAGAGAGAGAGAGAGAGAGAGAGAGAGAGAGAGAGAGAGAGAGAGACCTATGAGCTTGTGCACATGTGTGTGCACGAGTGGGTATATGAACTCTAGGGTAAACATGTGAAGGCTGGAGAATTACTTGGAGAGTCAGTCCTCACTTTTTGTTTTGGTTGAGATGGGGCCTCTCCTTGGATACACAGTGTGTGCCAGCCACTGACTCAAGATATTTCAGGAAGTCTCCTGTCTCTGCCTCCATCCTATTCTAGCAGTTCTGCGATGACAAATACATCATGCTATTAGGCTGGTCCTAATGTGAGTTGTGGTTTCCAAACTCAGATTGTTACCCTTTTGCAGCAAGTACTACTGATTGAGCAATCTCCACAGCCCTGAAAGCAGAAGTTATTACAGTCTATGGAGACACTGTTTCCTGTCCCAAGCATGGATACTACAATGTTTTGTGATAATAATCGTCACTTTAGACATCTATCATCAAAAGCCACTCCACTAAAAGGCACACCTATTGCTTAAAATACAATAGAGTAAGTATGACGAAAACTGTTCACTGGTGAGGTAGGTGTTATATGTAGAGAAGAAGCAGTTTTCTCTCCTCAAAGATGTGCTGGTCATTGGAATATATTCAAGTTTTATTTGCATCCAATCTATTGGAAGATATTGTTAATGGATTAGGTTGATCACATGGCATAACTCTATGTAACATTTCCATTATTTATCTGTCTATGTCTATTCTTGATTTCTTTGATAGGATTCACTTTCCCTTGCTAGAATATAATTTTTGTATAGGACAATTTTCCTGTTCACTTACCACAGCATTCCAAATTTATCAGAAACAATGATTCATAGCTGATGGGTCTTCATTGATGAGTCTTCATTAATCAGACTTCATTTAAAAAAGGGCCATTTCTAAAACCACCTCATGGACCTTTTATAGTGCTTTGGATGCAGAGGTCAGCAAGATATTGTTTGGTGAATAAAATGAGTATATATCATAAAAATTTTGTCATTATCGAAGTTAACTAAATTTTGACGACAGAAAAGTAAACTGAAATGAGATATATGCTCTATAAAGGAATCAGTTCATTCTTCCTCTAGACTATAAAGGGCTCCAGGCTTTCAAATGATAAGGCAGTATATAGACCAGAATATGGCAATTTGCAAACAAGAGGAAGAGAACATGTTTATCCACAATCTACTCAGCAATATGATTGCTTTTCAGGAAAGGCCTCAGCAGATAGCTTGGTGGGTAGACATGCGAGTAAATTTTGAAGAATATTTGACCTGAGACAGTTAAGTAGAGGACAGACACGTGGTAATACACTTTCTATGGGAGGATGTTGTCTACAATGACAGCAGCTAGTCATAAAGCCTGTTAACAATAAGTGGGGAACATTGGGAGGGGGAGGTTAGAAGTGCATTGGACATTTATCACGGTTGTATTTGGAAGCCACTGGAAAGTTTCAAGGTCATGAATAATGTCAAAACCTATCAAGTAATGTCTACTAAATAAGTGGTTTTTTAATATTCAAGTACATTTCTACAAATATATGTAAAAAACAAGACCAGAAATAGCACATACATGTGCACGTGTGCATGTATGCATGTAGAAAGAAGCAGGTGGGAGGGCAGGGCACTTTCAGCAGGCACCATTGTCAATATTCCATCATGGGCTTCCATTCCATACACATCTCTGCAGTGCTTTGGTAGAGAAGGTGAGCTGTTACTCAAAGGTAACAATCCTGTTTCTTGTGACAGCCAAGCAGGGGGAATTGTTGTGGAAGGGAATTGAGTGAGTCACAAATTTAACCTGAACATTTATTGCAGAATATTTTCCAAGCTGCCTTGCTTTTGCCTTCTCTCTGGGTCCATTTACAGTTACTGTTTTAAATGCTAGACATCCATTGTCCCCCATCACTCAACATTTTATCTAAATCATGCTAGGAAGGTGGGGTGCGGACCACATGCTATTTGAAGGAAATTTTGCGTTTTCCTTTATTGAGTTTACCGTTTGCTAGCATCAGTCCACAGAAGTAACCATACACAGAGAGCTTTGGTCTGCTTTTACCTGAAGTCACAATACCTTAAGCCTATGTAGTGTGTCCAATATCACTGAATACACTTGTTTGTGACACACAATAGACACCACCGTAATTTCTGGTCTCTGTCATCCCTTGGTTGTTTTCTTATTATATTTAAAGCTAAGATTTTTTTTAAAATTTTGGTTTAAAATCTACTTGTCTGACTTTATAACAATAAAGCATAAGATGTTTCCATTCACAGGATCTTCAAATATTTGGAGATTTCTTTGAAATTCTGCTTCTCCTCCATATAAAAAAAATTCCTTTTTCTCCAGTAGGGGTGGCCTTACTTTTTCCAAGTTCGCTCTTAAAATTTTAAATTTCTTTTGACTACAAGTGATTGTTTTATTAATGTAAACACTATGAAAACCTTTGTGTCAAAGATTGTTGTTTTAAGGTGATTATGGTAGAGTTGAGAATGGACATTAGGAGCAAGTGTGGATGAGGGAATCCAGACATTTAGAACAGTGTTCTGCTATCACACATTGGTAAATGTATACAGTTTTTAAAACTATATAGCTCAGCAGTTTTCATTATGGTCTGCCTTTAGGTAAGAAGTTATATTGTACTGCTTCTCCTTTCAATTAATTGATTATTTAATCAATTCACTTTACATCACAATCACAGCCCCATCTTCTGTAGACCTCCAAAGGAGCCATCTGTATTTGGCTGCTGTAACAGGGCCAAACACACAAAATCTCCAGCTCATGCAATCACTCTTGAGACAGCGCAGGTTGTTCTCTATCAGCTCTGTGTTTTGCTGATGAGACATGCTGGTTTACCAAAGAACACCAGTGAGAGGACTAAACCCACTCTCAATTAAGACTCAACTTCTTCTGACTCACATAATTCCCATGGGTGGCAGCAGCCAAAGAACAGATTTCAGAAACAATGTAACTGACCACCTTTTCCACTTAACCTCCATCAAGCAGCAGGAAAACAATTAAAAAATAATGCTAAATAAATAACCATTGTGTGAACTGTGTGTTCCATATATCGGAGACTTGTTCTTCAGTGTGACTGTATTTGGAAGTAGGGCTTACGGGGCATTGTTATAGTTAAATAATATTGGGCTCTCAATCCAATGGTTATATAGTCTCATTAAGGAAATGAGACATCGCTACACACAGACACACACAGACACACACACACACACACACACACACACACACAACCTGGAAAGGCTACTAGGATCCAGTAAGGTTATATTGTTTCATTAAGGAAATGAGACATCACTACACACACACACACACACACACACACACACACACACACACATACATACACACACATACATGCACACACACACACACACACACACACACACACACACACACACAAAACCTGGAAAGACTACTAAGATCCAGTAAGGTTATATTGTTTCATTAAGGAAATGAGACATCACTACACACACACACACACACACACACACACACACACACACACACACACACACCCTGGAAAGGCTACTAGGAGCCAGTAAGGTGGATACTGTAAATCAGGAAGGGAGGCTTCATGAGAAACTGACCGTAGGAACTGTAGTCTCTGGCTCTGTAGTCTCTTAGACTGCAAACTATGAATCTTCTCTTTAACAAACTTGATCTGTGGCATTTTGTTACAGTAAATTGGAAAGTACTCATTTTTCAAAAGACAGAGGAGGGAAGACCTGGTCATTCTAGGATTGAAGAAAGTGGCTGTAGCTGAAGCAATACTTATGGTTTGACAAGGAGTCCTTTCTTCTTCCCTGTCATATGTCCTCCAAATTGATCTTATGAATAGGATGCCTATTAAATTTGTCATCTCAGAACATTTTTTTCGCTATAATAATGATCATCTCGGACAAACTATGACATATGGCCATTGCAGTGGAGAGAGCTGTTGGACGTCACACTGTCTATCTGCCCCTGCCTAGGACAGCTAACAAATTTCCAAGTCAAAGATCTATTATCACTCTCAAATGCTTATTTTTATGTTGACTTTGGACATTGATCTGTTATTACACTATCAGATGATAGTTTTTTTCTGTCTTGCTTTATTGCCTGGAAGTATTTTTTTTTTTTTTTTGTTAATTTTCCTTTAATGAGAACCTAGCACTTAATTACTCCAATTAGGGTAAGCCTTTGTCCTAATGTCTAGATAGAATTTAAGAACAAATGCTCTGATATTCCTCGTAAGTTAAGATACTTATCACAAGATATTTGATACACTAATTACTCCATAGTCATCATTGTCCATGACAAGATAAGGATTATTATGTATATTTTACTAAGTGTATCATTTGTATGAAGCAAACTTTACTATTTGATTTTCTCCATTAACTATTAAAGGCCATGGATAGAAAACGAGATGGCGCTCAAAATCCTTAGTATACTTAGCTAGACTTCAGTTTTGTAATCCAAGACTGGGAATATAGGATAATTGTACAAATTGTAATTTTTATATCAGAGAATGTTTCTCTATGTAGCCTCATAGAACTCTTTGTGCAAACCAGGCTTTCTTCAAAATCACTGCCTCTCTGCCTATTGAGTGCTGTGGATAAAGACAGGTACTACTGTGCTCGGCTTAGAAATAATGTCTTTTAAAATAGCTTAACTCTTTTTCTTCTTCCTAAATAATGGAATTTTTTTCATTTGATTGATTGAATATTGGCACACATTTTTATTAATATGTTTTTGAAATTTCTACTTCTTTACCATTAAGAAACTAGTTTTGAAATATGTTAGTCAAAATCTTGAGTAGAAAAATCATTACCCCCCAGGGTTGTGGTTAAAATCTCCAGTGTGAATAGGAAGAGCCAAATATTCTACGTTAAAAACCAGTGTATATGCAGAGCCAGTCATATTTCCACTGAGCTTGCTAAGAGTTGGAAAGTGTATATGTTCCCTGACAACAGTGACGTAGAAAACTGGAGAGGGACAGGGACTTGTGAGCCTTTTAATATTTGTTGGCTGAATGTGTTGCCAGCTACTGTTACTAACATTCATATTTTGGTAGGTCAGTACAATAAAATATTATTATCCATCTGAGTAATTGAACAATGTGGTTCTGGGTTTGGACTGACTTCCTTTATTTGTAACTTTGTCATTAGCAACACACGACAACTAACCTTGAGAGTCACCTCTACCTCCGTTCCACCAGCAACTAAAAGGAAGCATGGATAGTAGACACACGCAAGGACCTCACATGCTGTGTGGCCATCATAATGAAGTATCACAGACTTGGCTGCTTAAATAACAAAGCTTTACAGCCTTTAAGTTCTGAAGACTGGAGTCCTAACAACAAGGCATGGGCAGGTTTGGTTTTGCCTGAGCCCCTCTACAGTGTTTCTTGCTGCCAGGGCTCAGTCTGTAAAGAAGAAAGGGAGGAAGTAAGTTTTTAATCAAATCAACTGTGACACTACACAATGAGAAATTTTTGTTTTTAGGTGTTTTTTTTAGATATAAATGATATTATTACCCTGGTGTATCTGAACTGCATGACTTGAAACATTCAGAAAACTCATTACCACATTCAGTACTAAACCTGTAAACTCTCTTGCATACATTTGTAAAATTTTCCATCTATCTTCTTTCATTGACCATGCTTATTTACAAGTTAATCCATTTTTTTTCTGTCATCAGCTTATACATTTTGTTATTGAGTGGCATTCTCTTGCAAAGTTCTTCAAAAATATACCCTGCTATATGCTCATTACATTTAATTTTTAGATTTTACCTGTTAAAGCAAGGCTATTGCTATGCACAAGTCTTGTAGACATGGTTTTGTTTCCCATAGAAAAATACTGAATAGTGAAATGGATGGATTATAGGGTATGTGTCTGAGCGATGTCGAAATGGCTGCATTACCAATGTAGTAAATAGTATTGAATACTTTGCCAGCTTTATTTGACAACTCAGCCTCCTTTATTTCCTTGCAAATACTTGATAGTGTCAGTTTTCATTCACTATGGTTTTATAACCAATACATTTGAGTATCTTCCCATGTTTTTAGTTACATTTTGTCTTATTTGGTGATGTGCCTATTCTAATATTGTCTAACTTTTATTAAATTTTAAAATTATATATTCAAGATACAAATCAACACACTATATACAGATATATTTTTGCCAAGGTCTGACTTTTTAAAAGTTTTCTTTAATATCTCTTTTAAAAGTTTAAAATTTTTTCAAGGTCAGGAATTTCAACTTTTTTTCCCTCTTAAATGTGCCCTTGTGTTTTAAGTAGGAAATTTTCATTTAACTCACAGTCATAACAATATTTTCCTGTGTTTTTCTCTAAATTTATAGCTTATGTTTTATGCTTGCGTCTGTCTGAGTAAATTGCTGTATATGGAATGGGATTTAGACAGTTTTGTTGGGGTTTGGTTTGGATTGCAAGTGGATATCCAATAATCCCAATAAATTTTTGTTGAGAAAATTACCTCCTCTTCTCTGTATTTTTCATGAATCATTTGCCAAAATCAGTCATGGATTTTATGTCACTGTTTTCTGTTCATATTTCTGTCTGCACGTCATTGCTTTAATTATTACAGTTTTACAGTAATACTTAATGTCAGGTAGCATTAATTCTCTGTCCTTCAATCTTGTTTTGGATTTACTAAGCCTCATGCACTCACTCCCATTTCCTTTTGTAGATTCATATTAAAATGTCTACTGGAATTTTGAGTAGCGTTAAGTTGAACGTATGAGTTAGCTGAAGGAGACTTGACCTTACTATATTTCTTTATAGTTTTATGCTTTGTTTAATTTTTCTCATCAGTTTTTGTAGTTACTAGTGTAAGGGTCTTACACTAATGGCATAGGTAAATGATACACTCTTACACTAATTGCATAGGTAAATTATACAGTATTACCATGGAAATGTAATTTGCCTTGACATCCTTAACTTACTTTTGAACATCGAATAATATAATGCAAATTCTTAAAGTGTGTGGCACTCAGTTACATCTCTCAGATTAATGCATGTTATATGACGGAAGGGGTGAAATCTTTAATTAATAACAAGTCCTGGATTCAATGGAGGTGGGCATGTTTCTGCTTACTAGAATTTCCCATGTTTTGAAATACTGCAGGCTCCTTCTTCAGTCTTAATGAAAATATGAAACCCATCACTTCTCTTGTTGATTTGACTCTAGGGATCTTTTCTTCATGGACCAGTGAGAAAGGCAAGAACTAAGCAAAATACAAAATACATTTTGGAGCAAATCCCAGGCTCTAATATGTTAGTAAGTGGAGAGATGTTCAAAGTCACACAGATCTTTAAGGCTTCTCAGAAATGAGGATGCGAAGGCACCTTCTGTTCATATTCTTGTAAAACAAGATAGAAAAAGTTATCTCCTCATTCTATAGACTGCTAATGTAAGATTGCTGCCTCTACCATCCATCAACATTAACATACCTCTTGTCCTTGTTCACCTTACTTTTAGGCAGTCATGTTGATGAGACTCTATAGGCCCTACAGACCTTCCTAGGAGACAGACACAATCTCACAGCAGACTCCCTGTTTTTCTGACTTCTACAGTCTTTTTGCTCCCTCTTCTGTAATGATCCCTAATTGTCGTTGGGAATATCATCCACATTCCAAAGCATGTTCGAGGCACAAGCGTAGCTGGCTAATAGAAAATAGACCCCATGATTATTTTTTTGTCATCTCGATTTTCTGGTTGTTTTATTGTTCTTAAGAGCAAGAGAGAAAAAAAATGAAGTTATAAAGTAGGGAGATATGAAGGTTTGTGGGAAGAGGTGGGGCAGGGGAAATGATCAAAATATATTGTATAAAAATGTAACTAAAATTTTTACAAAGATAGTGCATAACCTCTGATTTGATATCTATCAGACATTTATCATCTCAGTTCTTTCTAATCTGATTTTACAGTAATTTAAACTAAAATTTCCTACATTTGCTTTCTACAGGTCACTATTTTCTAGGCTTCACCTCTACAGCAACACTAGGCTTCTGTACTCTTAAACTAACCGTTCTTAGTGTGATGCAGTTACAGTTCCCATCAACACTTCTGATCACTAACCTCCATCCACAACTGCCATGGCTGACTAAAATCACCTGCAATTTTGTGTGTGTGTGTGTGTGTGTGTGTGATTTACCCCTGTAACATCCCCTCCTCCAGGTATTACCAGCAGAAACCCAGTTGTCTTGAGAGGAAGACAACTTTTAGTCCTGACAAATATCCACATTAGAGGATAGTCTACCACTTTTCTTCTCATGAATTGGCATTCTATTTAGGGTCAGCCACAGGGCCTGTGGAGAGAAGCAAGAACTCCGAGCTTTGTCACTATTATTAGAAAGTTCAAGCAATATATGATAATATATAATAATAATGATAATATATTAAATTCTGCAACTCTTAGCAAGTTCCCAGGTAAATGTTTTCTTACATAAGAATTGCCATGGTCGTGGTGTGTCTTCACAGCACTAGGGCACTGGCTAATGCAGCATATAAAATTATTTAAGGTTTTTTCCTTATTCACAGACCAAGATAGTGTCAAATATTTACTTGTAACCTGCTAACACGTAATCTTATTTTTAACCCTCTCCTGTTCATTCTTTAGTTGCTGAAAGTTGGGGCAACTCAAAATTTGAAAGGGATGAAGCCACAGTTGACATTTGTGATCACGAAACATTGGGAGGTATAATCCTCTTTCTACTTGGTAAAAGTGTCCTATGATGCTCCAGCAATGTGATATTCTTGTGAAATACAGACAGGCAGGAAGCATGGCTGTAATTATTTCCTTATGAAATAATGTCACTATTTTACCTTTAAGGTGGTTTTATTTGGTAATTTTTTGTGAAAAATTAATCTAACTTTTTCGTAGAAATTTAATTTACTAGTATTACTTAGTTTTAGCTAAAATAAATGCATAAATTCCTTCTTACTTCCAATGGAGGAAGGATATTTGTTATTTTTACTAGGATCTTGGGTATTTAGGAATCAATCAGTAAAAAAATATCTTATAAAATGAATGTTTTAGCATCTATAATTCAGGAATGACATTGGTTATTTGTGGTTAGATAAAATTGACAATTATAATAAAAATTTATAGATGTATTATATTGCTGGGATCTTGTTAATTTTGGCAGTGTTTAGCACAAATGGGGTTATTATTTTAATGGATTACTGTAAGTAAGATTTTTCAATATGGGTGTTATAGGAGAGTAAATGTATGCAGTACCACAACCATTAAATGACATTTTGTTTCCTTGTTCAATTCCTCCTTTACATTCTCAAGGATGGAATGCTATATGTAACTTACTGTGGATGCATGTGAATTCATGAGATCCTCTGATAATTCTCTTTTGATGTCTTTTAAATAAAATTTTATTTTTCTTAGCATTAAACTTGTAATTAGCACTTTGCCAGTCATTATTAAGAATGCCCACACCTTGGGACAAATGTTATAAAGACTTTCACAAAGTGATGCTTAAGATTGTCCATTCCAAGGACAGCCATGATGCTTTGACATGACTTTGGGACTTACTTAGTATTGTTCATTTGAATACAGTAGCTAAGTTGCTAAGAAATACTTTCTGATTCTTAGATTCACCATTAGAAAGGTGAGTCATAAAAGACATCTGAGATACTTTATAATAAGCCTAAGGAGGTTGAGAAATGCCTAAATTTTACATTTTTTCTTAATTGACATAGCCAGTATTTTAAAAATATTTTTATTACCTGACAGTTTCATACATTTACAATATACTTTGATCATAACCATCTATTACCACTGCCTGCCAACTCCACTTGTGTTCCTACCCCAACTTTCTTCTACAATTCATGCCCTCTTTAATTGTCAGTAATAATCTCATGAATCTGTGTGATTCCTATATGCACACATGAATGTGTGACCATCCACTGGGATGTAGCTGTTTCTCCACAGTCACCAACTTCCAATAGCTTTGGGTAAGAGTCTGAAGCGCTTTTCCCCAACCCTAACTCCTGATGAATATTTTTTATTAAAGTTTCCTTGACTTTTAGGAGACAAAAAAATCTATCCCTGTTAGATGATCCTGCCATACGCAGAATGGATATGATTCTGAACTTGATATTATGTTATTAATCTGGCTTCTCAAATCCAAGCCAAGTCTAAGTGAAAATGTGCCTGTGTTTGTTCTGTCTGAACAATATCATTTAGTTTGATTTTTTTTCTCTATTATATAAGGGTAAACATTCCTCTAGGTCAGGGAATATCTGTTTACAGGTCTGGAATTACTTGGTGATTATTTTTGTCTGGACTGGACAGCAAGAAGTCCCCTAGGTTAAGCCTAAGTTCTTTTCATCTTGGAACCAAGGTTACTCCCTAGGACTTTTAAAGGAGTTTGGTATTGTTTTCTAGGCATCAAGCCTGCCCTAAGAGCACCTGATTTCAAGTATGCTATTGGATTTCTTCCTTTTTCAATAAGTAGGGGTTCTCTGATCCACACAAAGACCCTTACATGGAAAATGACTCCACCTTTTATCACTCTACCAATAACTTTGCAATAAAGAGAGCATTTGCCTACATTTAATTGACTTGTTTTGACTTGTGCCAGAAAGTTTGTAGATGCTAAGCAATTTAATCACTTGTGTATTACTTAAGAACATGTTGTGCTAGCTACACTTCATTTTTCTTCTTGCACATCTTTGCCTTCTTTGGCACTATCTTCCTTTTCCTTCCCAGGGCAGCAATCCATTCTGGTTCTGGCGAACAGGGATGGCCTTGGAGAACCACTTTGAGACACATGTTTGAGACAGAGCAATTGCATGAGTTCAGAACTTGATGATGAGTGCACTTCTGGTAGCATGAGGACGGTTTTACTATTTTTCTCAGGTGGATACTAGACACCAACTATACAATAGATAACCACATTTGCAAGGTATGTATGGATTATTTTTATTTTTAAATATAATTTTTAATCATTCTAAATATGTTCAGTCTTTAGGATCATCTTTGTACTGCTAGGAAATTTAAAAATTTCAAGCATGCAACATTTATATTTATGCTATTAAAATGATATTAATGTTATTTATCATTTACCATGTCTCATTTAATTTATTTCAGACTTCTATGAGAGTATGACCTATCCAAAAACTATATAAATAGCTCATTTTTGTCAGGAGACATGTGATGGTTTTCATATCCATAACATGATGACTTGGTAATCATCCAGAACTTGATGTGGTTTTACTGTTCTTTTGTTCTCAAACTTTAGTAAAATATTTGGTACTGAGAAATTGTCCAACAAAAACTGAATAAATGAGTGATATGAGTTTAAGTTGAAAGTATACAACAGTCTTACTTAGGAGTGCCTTAAGAATAATTGTAATGAATTTTTCGTAAAAGGCAGGAGTTTGGCATGTCTACCCATTTAGAATATATAATATAGGCAAAGACAAATGACCTACCAAGAACTTTGAGGGATAGGTATTGAAAGTTTGGAGATAACATAGTCCATGATAGAAGCATGTAGGTGCACACACGGACTGTACATGGTATATTGACTTTGATTATCAAAGTGTTACAATAAAGAGATTAGTAATGAGAGCCATATCCAGATACACCAAAGCACAGACCATAGGTACCATAGATAGCAAAGCTGCCTTATTCAGTCATTGACTGATAAATAATTGACTTCATCTAGTTGAGTATCTAGCAATTTTTTTTGTGATTGTTGTCATGGGTTTTCTTAATCATTTTATTATTATTTTGTTTTTTTTTTGTTCACTCATAATTATTTCAGATCAAAGGAAGAAAAAAGAAGTGAGGAAATTATAATTTCAATAAAATCATAATAGTTTTTATTATCTATTATCTTCTACCAGTAATTATGTGTGTGTTTTTGTGTGTGTGTGTGTGTGTGTGTGTGTGTGTGTGTTTGTGTGTATTTGATCTCGGCTCCAAGCCCGGTAATTTTTGTTGTTTTACCCTTCCTCAGAGCACCTGCCCACACTCTGTTCATGGTATGCTCTGTCCCTTTACATGTCCTTCTAGCTGACTGCTATGAAATGACCAAGTGACCCAACACCTCCATCCTTGGCTCCTGAAGACTAAACTTGATAGAGGGACCTGGGAGCCAAGAACAGTTTGCTGCTTGAGTGTCCTTTTATGTACAAGTGACATGGCCAAAACAAATCCCAGTGATAAGAACCAGTCCTGCCACCATGTCAGCCCCACTTAGAGTCTCTCAACATAAATCAAGACAATTCACCATATTAGAAAATTTATTTCTATCTTCATTCACTTTTTTATTGTGGTTTCATTTGTTCCTTGAGTTCAGCAAAGGAAAGTCTGTTTTCTCTGATTTCTCTGGAGACTGTTTTGTTCTCTTGCCTCGTCTCTAAAAATTCTCTAAAGAATTTTTTCAATTGAAAATATATTTAATGAAACAAATAAGTAAGTATAGAAAGATGAGTGAACAGATGACCACAGTGAGGGGAGAGACTCACAGCTGAGGTCTGCGTCTTGTCAGTGGAAGGCTCCGTGTATTGTGGCTGTGTATACAATAGAAAAGAGCAACAATTATAAAAACAGTGGAGGAAGAGATTAAAAAATCAAAACTGCCGGAAGCCATTTAGCATAAACGAACTGGATATCAAGATGGTCATCGAGTAGCATACTGCATCACATCACGACACGTTAATTGATCCTCACGACAGTCTGAAGCAGTTGTGTTCTGTAAGTTTAAACAGTGACAGGAACATTAAAACAACACCAAATATTCTTTGCTGGAAAACAAATCTAAGGAAATGTACAACTTATTTTGTGAGACTCTTCAAAAATGACGTTTATTCCACTGGGGGGGGACAATGGAACTTTAGCACTTAACACAGATGCACTTCAGCTGGAAAAACCTCTGGGTGGGTTATGTCATTCCTCACACACCTAAAACAGGAAGTGTCCATGTCTGCCATGTGGGACATTTTGGTTTTTGGTGGGTCATGTAGTCTTTCTCTAAGATTCTGGAAGATAATAGCTCTTGGCTCTGACCATCTAAAGAAGTCACTGAATCTTTGGGTTTCAGTTCTCCTGGAATGCACAACTAGATTGAGGGGTACCCATCCTTCTCTGCTCCTTACCCAACTCCTGACCAAGTACCTGCAGTGTCAGGGGAGCCTGAGAAGGCCTCTCCCTTCCTCACTCTCTCCCTCTCCCTCTCCCTCTCCCTCTCCCTCTCCCTCTCCCTCTCCCTCTCCCTCTCCCTCTCCCTCTCCCTCTCCCTTCCCCCCCTCTTTCTCTCTCTGGCCATTATCTTTAATTGATTAAGACACTTCATGACAACAATCACAAAACAAAAAACATCAGATACTCAATTAGATGAAATCAGTTCTTTCTCAGCCAATGCTTGAAGAAGGCCACTTTGGTATCTATGGAACCTTGGTATTCAAAGTACCATAAAGATTCATATGAAAAGCAATGGATTAGAGTGGGGGCTTTATAATGCAGGTCTTATATCTGTACTTTGGTGTAGCTGGTTATGGTTCTCATTGCAAATCCCTTTGTTGTAACACTTGATAATGAAAGCCAAGTTAACACGCACACATGCTTCTGTCATGGACCCCAGTGTCTTCAATCCTTCAATATCTATCCTTCAAAATTTCTGCCAGGCCATTTGTCTTTGCCGTGTGTGTGTGTGTGTGTGTGTGTGTGTGTGTGTGTGTGTAATAAACAGGTACATATGCCAAACTCCTGCCTCTTAGGAAAAATTTATTACAATAATTTTTAAGGCACTCCTAAGTAACGTTGTTGTGTACTTTTATACCTATATTCACTCATTGATTCTGTTTTTTGTCAAATAACATCTTAGTGCCAAATATATTAATAATGTTTGAGAACAAAAGAACAGTAAGACAACATCAAGTTCTGGATTATTAGCAAGGGCATTATGACTTAGATATGAAAATCTTCCCATACCCCTGATGACAATTAATTTGTGTTTTTTTGAAAGTCTTTGAAAGTTTCTATTGACAAAGGCTGAGAGTGTATTCTTATGAACCAGTGGCAGTGAATTATGTATACAGTTTTGGCTAGGTAACAGTTTCTCATGAAATGGTAAATGATAAACAGAATTAATACCATTTTAATAGTAAAGATATAAATGGTGCATAGATATAAGTGTACTCTGAGAGCACTGGTAGAAAGCATGAAGTAGATGGGCTGATGGCTAAAAAGGGGACTGGAAGATTGCCAGAGTCAGAGGATCAGGAAGTTTGCTGTGAGTATATTTTACAAAACTATCGAATAAGTTAAACCACAACATCTTACTTCTATAACTGCTTAGCTATAAGCTGGACAAGAAGAGCAAACATGTTAACATAGACAGAGACAGGGAGATTAGGAAGCGCTGACTCTAAAAACAACTTCAGGCCCCCTAGGAATGCTGACAGGAGGACAACAGTTTTCTTTAAGGAAGAGTTCTCCACTGCCTTCAAAATAGTTATCTAATAAGAAGGCATTTGCCATAAAATTATATACATACATAACATTATGTAGACTGAAGAAGTAGTATTTATACATTTAGCAATGTGTGTGTGTGTGTATGTGTGTGTGTTTGTATGTGTGTATACATGGGAGAAGTCAGAGGATGGGAGAAGAAGTGGAAGAATGATGTAATTACACTATAATTTTAACTAAGTCATAAGAGCCTTCACAAGTTCCTTATCCCCTTCTCCTCCTCCCCCACCTCTATAAGGATGCTCCCCCACCTGCCCACACACTCCTACCTTAGTGCTCTAGCATTCCCCTAATCTAGATCATTGAAAGGAGCTCCCCTCCCAGTGATGCTGGATACGGCCATCCTCTGCTACCTATACAGCTGGGGCCATGGGTTCCTCCCTCCATGTGTACTCTTTTGTTAATAAATAGAATATTCACATTATATCTATGTTTGTGGAGATTCAGCATTGAAAAGATAGCAATTCTCCCTGACAATACAGAGCTATTCAGAAAAATGTCATCCATTTAATTGTTCATAGAAGATTAAAAGTAAAAATGAATTTTCAAATATATGTGAGGAAAAAAAAGCCAGAAATACCTAGCTCACTAAATTACCCTGAATTCATTCTTTATTCAACTTCTGAAATGCATCTTTCTAATTTCTATTTCTGAATTTGAATACACTTGGTATATAAGATGGACACATTGTATTTGTTTATTGTAATTTTTAAAAATTTTTTATCATAATGACTTAAGGCTCATCCATGCTGAAGACTTAGCAGGATTTCTTTCCCTTTCAAAACTGATTGTTGGTTCAGTATACTCATTTTGTTTATTCTTTGCAGAAATCTCTTTAAATTGATGTTTTAATCAACTTTAACATGGTGTAATATAAATAGAGAATTATGGTCTATCGTGAATGTTAACAAGTATTGAAAATCAGAAGATAAGAATTCAAAAATAAGTGTCTTAGGGGTCTGAGGTAGCTTAGAGGTAATGCTCAGATTTTATCCTTATCACGGTAGAAGATTGTTAAAAACATAATATATGAGAATTTTTAAATTTTTACTATCTTACACTAGCAGAATATTTCTGTGAAAGTTAAGAATATAATAAACAATAAACAACCAAACCTTCCTTTCTGGTTCTTAGGACTATAGAACAATAAGAAATTTGAAAACTAAATACATAGCCTTAGAGATTAAAGGGTAAATAATTGAATTAGGACCAGGCAGGTATGGTATAATTTCACAAGTTCTTCTCTATTGTCAAACATTTTGCCACAAGTTAATTTGTTAGTGCCCTTTTTATTTAAGCCCCTAAAGGAACCAATTACATGGTTTTATAGCATATTTTACAAGAAGAGTCATTACTTAGACAAGGCTTTAAACTTTGCCTAGTTTACCCTGAATCCAGAGGCATAACCAAAACTACATTATATAAAAGAACAGAGGAAATTGAAAACAGGTCATTGTAGAATGCTAACAAAGTACATCCCCACATACATAATGTGTGTATTGCCTCATGCCAGCAGGAGTTCCTTTTCATTTTATTCTTGTCTAATTAATTATGTCAGAGACTCTGAAGCAGGCAATGAAAGGGTAGGCGGGTGCATCTCAAATTTCCAATGTTTTCCTCTTCGTTAACAACTTCCATGCTTTGTGTCTATGACTCATCAGTCCTCAAGCACATATTCAAGGTGTTCTTCTAAACTAATAATGGTGTTTGCTTTGTTGTATTACTATAGAGCACACGCAACGTCTCCCTCTCATATATCACACATTCTATAATGTTAGACAAGAGTGGAAACAGTTTACCCGAGGTCGTTGCCAGAATGCAGTAACCACGGGGATGTTTGTCTTAAAGCTTGTAGATGTCACCTGTGATATCATTGCTCCTGTTTCCTCCCTAGTCTCTGCCTCCTGGCTGGCTTTCTCATTTGTCTACCTAGTTATGGATTTCTCGGCTGTAATCTTCACTGACAGCAGCAGACCAATTTTTCACGTTTTTGGATCACACTTCCTTTTCCTTTTCAGGATCGCTTACTGTTGCACTATTAATACTGACAGATTTTTCTGTTGTCAGAGAGGGGCTGTGAAACAGACAGATGAGAACTCTCCAGTGGAAAAGGAGAGCAGTGCTAAATGCAAGAGAAGGTGGGCATTATTGGGAAAATTTCATGCCTGTATTTTTTTTTTCTGATTAGAACACTCTTTTCTCTTTCATTTTGTGCCCCAGGTTGAATATGCTTTTTTTCCCTGCACATTATTTTATGTGCAGATACTTTTATTTATTTATTTTTTTACTCTTGCCTAATTTCTCTTCTGTGTAACAGTGCCCCCTCCGACTTTAATATTTTTTCTTAGGACTCAATGCATTTAATTAGGATTTCTTGCAGTGAGTGTCGATGGGGTTTAAAAGTATTCCTTGAGTTCTGAACTAGGCTGATGAACTCTGCTTACCAAATGCTCACTGTAGACATATAAGCCAAGGCTTTGCCGCCAGCAAGCATGGGGTCACTGCATCAGAAAGGTGCTGATGTCATCAATCTGTCAATCCACCAATAAATTCACACTGACTGGGTATGAGGATGTGGAGTGTGACTGGAGGATCCACCGATAAGCTCAAGTCATTGCCTATGAGGAGGCGGAGCAAAATTGGAGGATCCACTGAGAAGTTCACACTGATTGGGTATGACGAGGTAGAACATGATTGGAGGAAGTATCCTCGGGCGTGTACTCTTGAAAAGTATACATGGGCCCACTCCTCTCTCCTCAGCTCCTGTGGGATACGTAGCATTACTTTATTACACCCTTCCCCATGATGAGCTGCCTCACCACAGCTCTCAAAGTAATCTTGCTTATGTGCATTTTTCATCAAACAGAAGTAGATTATTTCCCCCCTTTTGTTTCTTCTTCATCCTGACCTTCGTTCGCTACTGCTGCTTTTCCAGAAGTTTCTTCTGTTCTTTCTGTGCACTACTGGAGACTGAGTTTCAAGAGCTAGCTGCTCAATGAGTAGATCCCCAAATAAAGATGGAGGAGATACTCAAACAGAAATAGACATGTATAACAAGACAGAAACTCAAGAATGATGAATTAACATGAGACACCATGACTTCTGAAAGGTCATAGCTCCCCATCTCCTGAAATAAAACATGTTTAAATTGTTAAATGCCTCCGAATGATAGAGGGTAGATATGTAGAATGAAATAAAAACGAGTTAGCTCAACCCCTGCTTTAGCTTAGTGTCTGGATGGTCTATATTTAGTCGACTAAACTGTTAATATTTGAAGGAGATTTCTTGAAACAGTGTGCTATTCTATTTTGATTTTGTATTCTGTATCACAATGTATTTCGTCTCTCCTGATGCTGTGGTAAAATGTCCTTTGGATTACTGTTCCTGAGTAGAATCCACAGTACACTTCAATACAATAAAGTACGCCAACATTATCACTGATGAGAAAGTAATTAACATTGCTGTGTAGCCAGGGCTGTTCTTAACATACAATATTTGAAATTAAAGTGTTTTTCTTTATTTATTCTTAGGTGAGTTGTCCATTTGTTTGGGTTTAAACATATATCTTGATATATATTATATGTCTTACATGTTCATTTTTTTCTACTTTTTTCTTTTGAGTTATTTTATGTTTTAGTATTTTCTCATTTATTGACATGTGTCATTTTAACTTCAGTAGGAAAACATTGACTCTTCTATTATTGAATATCTAGCTTTTTATGCCATATTAGGTATTAATAGCAAAGTTCGAGATTATATGAAAAATAAAATTAATTTTAAACATATTAAAAATTAGACTATATTAGCGATCATTTATTTTTTATGCCAAAGAGTGATTCTTTTAGTGTTTTTAAAGATTTAAAGATCTCTCTCTCTCTCATATTGTGTGTGTGTTTGTGTGTGTGTGCATGTGTCTGTGTGTGTATGTATGTGTGTGTGTTTGTATGTGTGTTCATATGGGTAGCATGAGGAGCTGCGATTTTAACACTTGTGGGATGTCCAGGTTGTTATAGGCACGGTGGGGTCTGAGTTCCACTCCTGGTGATTTTTGATGTTAACCTCTGACCCATCTCTAAACTGCTTCTGAATGTTTTGTGTGATTAATGCAGATTTTTCCCTTTAGGTGGGTGGAATTTTAATAACTCCCATCTTGGTAAAAGCTATTAAAATTCTTTAGCTTATACAATGTTTATTTTTCTTTGCCCAAAATTTTACCTAATGGTTGAGTATCTTTATAGTTAGTAAAATATTCAAAGACCTCTGTGGAATTTCTGGAAGAGCACTTTTCTCTTTTTCTTCTCTTCTCTTCTCTTCTCTTCTCTTCTCTTCTCTTCTCTTCTCTTCTCTTCTCTTCTCTTCTCTTCTCTTCTCTTCTCTTCTCTTCTCTCTCTCTCTCTCTCTCTCTCTCTCTCTCTCTCTCTCTCTCTCTCTCTCTCTGACCTTTGTTGCTTCTTTCTGGACCAATAACCCATAATCTCAGTTGTCATAGGGTTCCTATTTTTACCAAAAATATTTTTGACTTTATTTCGTTTTGGCTATCTACTGCTGGGCAAGTAGGCTGCCCTCAAGTGTGGTTAATATACCAGTGAAACGCCATTAGAAAAAAACTAATATTTTCTTTTTCTAATATTATTTTATTAGATATTCTCTGTATTTTTATTTCAAATGTTCTCCCCTTACTCCACTCTCTTCGCTCCCACACCTCTCCCCCTCCACTGGTTTCTTTCAATCACCCTCTCCACCACAGTGTCTTGACATTCCTCTACACTGGGAAAACACACCTTCACTAGACTAAAGGTATCTTCTCCTATTGATTCCAGACAATGATATCCTCTGCTACATATGCAAATGAAATCATAGGTTTCTCCACGTGTGGTCAATGGTTGGTGTTTTAGAGTTGTGGAGGGCTTGTTTGTTAGATAATGTTGTTCTTCCTATGAGATTTCAAAACGTTTCAGCTCCTTCAGTCCTTTCTCTAGCAACTTCATTGGGATCCCTGTGTTCAGCCTGATGGTTACCTGCAAGCATCCCTAGCTGTATTTGTATGGCTCTGGAAAAACCTCTGAGGAAGCATCAATATCTGATTCCTGCCAGTAAGAACTTATTGGCATCAGCAATAGTGCTTGGGTTTGGTGACTGCATATGGGATAGAACCCCATGTGAGGAAGTCTCTGATCTTTTCTTCAGTCCCTGCTTCTCTATTTGACCTTGAATTTTCTCTCATGAGTGTTTTGTTCTCTCTTCTAAGAAGGACTGAGGTATCCAAACTCTGGCCTTCCTTCTTTTTGAGCTTCATAAGGTCAGTGAATTGTTTCTTGGGTATTCAGAGCTTTTACAGGACAGATTCCGATTATTAGTGAGTGTATGCCATGTGTTCTTTTGTCACTGAATTACCTCACCCAGGATGATAGTTTCTAGTTCCATCCATATGCCTAGGAATTTCACAAAGCCATTGTTTCTAACAGCTGAGTCCTCCATTGTGTAAATGCACCACACTTTCTGTATCCATTCTTCTGTTGAAGAAAATCTAGGTTCTTTCCAGCTTCTGGCTATTACAAATAAGGCTGCTATGAACATTGTGGAGCATGTGTCCTTGTTATATGTTGGAGTGATTTCGGGTATATACCCAGAAGTGGAATAGCTGGGTGTTCAGATAGTTCTATGTCTAATTTTCTGAAGAACCATCATACTGATTTCCAGAGTGGTTGTACCAGCTTACAACCCCACCAAGAGTAGAGGAGTGTTCCTCTTTCTCCACATCCTCACTAGCATCTGCTGTCACCTGAGTTTTTGATCTTAGCCATTCTGACTGGTGTGAGGTGGAATCTTAGGGTTGTTTTTATTTGCATTTTCCCTATGACTAGAGATGTTGAACATTTCTTTAGGTGCTTCTCAGCCATTCCATGTTCCTCAGCTGAGAATTCTTTGTTTAGCTCTGTACCCCATTTTTAATAGAATTATTTGATTCTCTAGAGTCTAGCTTCTTAAGTTCTTTGTATATATTGGATACTAGCTCTCTATCAGATGTAGGATTGGTAAAGATCCTATCCTGGTCTGCTGGCTGTTGTTTTGTCTTTTTGATAGAGTCCTTAGCCTTACAGAAACTTTGCAATTTCATGAGGTCCCATTAGTTGATTCATGATCTTAGAGTATAAGCCTTTGGTGCTCTGTTCAGGAAAATTTTCCCTGTCCCTATGTGCTCTAAGCCCTTCCCCAGTTTCTCTTCAAATAGTTTCAGTGTACCTGATTTTATCTGGAGGTCTTTAATCCACTTGCAATTGAGCTTTGTACAAGGAGATAAGGAAGGATCAATTTGCATTCTTCTGCATGCTGACTGCCAGTTGAACCAACACCATTTGTTGAAGAGGCTGTTCTTTTTTTTTTTTTTTTTTTTTTTTTTAATGTTTTTAGCTCCTTTGTCAAGGATCAAGTGACCATAACTGAGTGGGTTCATTTCTGGGTCTTCAATTCTGTTCCATTGATCTACCTGTTGGTCTTTGTACTAAAACTGTTTGGTTTTTCACCACAATTGATCTGTAATGTAGCTTAAATTCAGAGATGGTGATCCTTCTGGAAGTTATTGTTGAAGATAGATTTTGCTATTCTAGATTTTTTTATTATTCCAAATGAATTTGCAAATTGTTCTTTATAACTCTATGAAGAATTGAGTTGGAATTTTGATGGGAATTGCATTGAATCTGTAGATGCTTTTGGAAAGATGCCCATTTTAAAATGTTGATCCTTCTAATCCATAATCATGGGAGGTCTTTCCATCTTTTGTTATCTTCTTCAATTTTCTTCTTCAGAGGTTTGATGTTCTTGTCATACAGATGTTTCACTTTCTAGGTTAGGGTTACATTAAGGTATTTTATGTAGTCTGTGAGTTTTATAATGGGTATCTTTTCTCTAATTTCTTTCTCAGCATATTTATCTTTTCAGTTGAGGAAGGCTACTGATTTTTTGAATTAATTTTATATCCAGCTTCTTTAATGAAGTTGTTTATCAGCTGTAAAAGTTCTCTGGTGAAATTTTTGAGGTCACGTAAGTATATTATCATATATATATATGATATGTATGTATACATATATCATGTATATATATATATTACATATTATATATATAACACACATACACACATGCGCACACGTGTGCACACATACAAACACACACACACATATACTTATTTTTTGACTTCTTTCTTTCCAACTTGTATCCCTTTGATTTTCTTTTGCTAATTTCTCTGGCTAGGATTTCCAGTACTATAATGAATAGGTAGGGGGAAATTGGGCAGCCTTTTATATTCCCTGATTTTAGAGGTTTTGCTTCAAGTTTCATACTATTTAGTTTGATGTTGGCTACTGGTTTGCTGTATTTTGCTCTTATTATGTTTAGATATCGTCCTTGAATTCCTGATATTTCCAAGACTTTTAACATGAGGGGTGTTGAATTTTGTCAAATACTTTCTCATCATCTAAAGAGATGATCATGTTTTTTTTTTTCATTTTGTTTATATAGTAGATTATGTTGATGGATTTCAGGATATTGAACCATCCCTGCATCCCTTGATGAAGCCTATTTATCATGGTGAATGATCGTTTTGACATGTTTTTGGATTTGTTTTGCAAGAATTTTATTGAGTATTTTTTCATTGATGTTCATGATGGAAGTTGGTCTTTTCTTTCTTTGTAGGGTCTTTGTGTGGTTTAGGTAAGAGAGTAATTGTGGCTTCGAAGAATAAGTTGGGTAGTGTTCCTTCTGTTTATATTTTGTGGGATAGTTTGGAGAGTATTTGTATTAGGTCTTCTAGGAAAGTCTGATAAAATTCAGCACTAAACCCATCTATTCCTGGGCTTTTAAAATTTTTTTTTTAAAAAACTTTTTTGGTTGGGTGACTTTTGATGACTGCTTCTATTTCTTTAGGGGTTTTGAAACTGCTTAGATGCTTTATGTGATCCTGATTTAACTTTGGTACCTGGTATTTGTATAGAAAGTTGTCCATTTTATCTCTATTTTTCAATTTTGTTGAGTATAGACTTTTGTAGTATAATTTGATGATTTATTGAATATCCTCACTTGCTTTTGTTATGTCTCCCCTTTTATTTCTGATTTTGTTAATTTGGATACTCTCTGTGTCCATATTTAATCTGGGTAATGGTTTATCAGTCTTGTTGATTTTCACAAAGAACCAGCTCCTCGTTTTGTTGATTCTTTGTATAGTTCTTTATTGATTCTACTTAGTTGATTTCAGCTCTGAGTTTGAGTATTTTCTACTCCTTTTGGCTGTATCTGCTTCCTTTTGTTCTAGAGCTTTCAGCTGTGCTGTCAAGCTGCTAGCATATGCTCTCTCCAGGTTTTTTTTTATAGGCTGTGAGTTCCCTCTTAGTACTGCTTTTATTGTACCCCATAAGTTTGGGTATATTGTCTCTTCATTTTTATTAATTTCTAAAAAAATTCTTAATTTCTTTTTTATTTCTTCCTTGACCATTTTATTATTGAGTAGATCATTGTTCAGCTTCCATTTGTATATGGGCTTTTTGTTGTTTTGGTTGTTATTGAAGACTAGCCTTAGTTCATAGTGATCTGATAGGATGCATAGGAGTATTTCGATCTTCTTATATATGTCGAACCTGTTTTGTGATCAGCTATATGGTCAGTTTTGGACAACTTATTTTGAGGTGCTGAGAAGAAGGTATAATGTTTTGTTTTAGGATAAAATGTTCTATAGGTGTCTGTTATATTCAATTGGTTTATAACCTGTGCTAGTTTCACTGTGTCTCTCTTGGTTTCTGCATCCACGATCTGTCCATTGATGAGTGTGAGGTGTTGAAGTCTCCATCTATTACTGTGTGTGGTGCAATATACGTTTTGAGCTTTATTAGGGTTTCTTTTATGAATGCATGTGACCTTGTATTTGGAGCTTAGATGTTCAGATTGAGAAATCAACTTAATAAATGTTTCCAGTAATGAGTAAAAACTGTCCTTATCTTCTTTGATAAATTTTGGTTTAAAATCTATTTTATTTGATATTTGAATAGAATGGCTATTCCGCCTTGTTTCTTAGGACCATTTACTTGGAAGGTTTTTTTCTCACCCTTTTACTATGACATAGTGTCTGTCTTTGTTGCTGAGATGAGTTTCTTGTATGTAGCAAAATGCTAGGTCCTGTTTATTTATGCAGTCTGATAATATATGTTTGTTATTGGGGAATTTAGTTCGTTTATGTTAACAGATATTAAGAAATAGTGATAAGGTTCTCCACATTAAACCAGATACACTGAAACTATTAGATGAGAAAGTAGGGAAAACCTTAGAACACATAGGCACAGGAGAAAATTTCCTGAACAAAACACCAATGGCTCAAGCTCTAAGGTCAAAGATTAACAAATGTGACTTAATGAGATTGCAAAGTTTCTGTAAGGCTAAGGAGATTGTCAAGAAAACAAAACGGCAACCAACAGAATGGGAAAAGATCTTTACCAACACCACATCAGATAGAGGCCTAATATCCAAGGTATACAAGGAACTCAAAAAGCTAGACACCAGAGAATCAAATAACTCTATTAAGAAATGGGGTACAGAGCTAAACAAAACATTCTCAGTTGAGGAACACCGAATGGCCGAGAAACATCTGAGGAAGTGCTTCACATCTTTAGCCATCAGGGAAATGCAAATCAAAACAACCCTGAGATTCCACCTCACACCAGTCAGATTGGCCAAGATCCAGAACTCAGATGACAGCAGATGCTAGCGAGGCTGTGGAGAAAGAGGAACACTTCTCCACTGTTGGTGGGGTTGTAAACTGGTACAACCACTCTGGAAATCAGTCTGGCGATACCTCAGAAAATTGGATATAGTACTACCTGAAGACCCAGCTATTCCACTTCTGGGCATATACCCCAGAGACACTTTAATACATAACAAAGATACATGCACCACAATGTTCATAGCGGCTCTATTTATAATAGCCAGAAGCTGGAAGGAACCCAGATGTCCTTCAGAAGATGAATGGATACAAAAATTGTGGTACATATACACAATGGAATACTACTCAGACACCAGAAAAAATGACTTAACCAAATTCTTAAGAAAATGGCTGCATCTAGAGAATATCATCCTGAGTGAGATAACCCAGTCACAAAAGAACAGACATAATATGCAGTCACTGATAGTGGGATGCTAACCCCAGAGGCTTGCACTCCCCCAGAAACAATTCACAGAGTGTATGAAGTCCAAGAAATAAAGAAAACAAAACAAAACAAATAAATATTTACAAAACAAGAAAACTTTAACTATTTCCATGTTACATTTTGTTTTACATGTACTTTATGCTCATTGTAACTATTACGTTTTCAAGGCATACTATCAAACCTTGAAAAAAATCATTACTGACTAAAAAATATATTCATATAGTTTTATGTAAAATTATGTTAAAATCTGAAAAAAAGTACTGACAAAAATGTATAATTTTAAGCAAAAAATGTTTAAAATCTGTACATTTATCTTTGTTTTGTAAAATAAAGTTGTTTAAAAAAACTAATAGTGTTTTTTGTTTCCTGATTTTTTTTTTTTTTTTTTTTTTTTGGGTTAGAGGTAGAATTGTTTTTGTGTTTTTTTCTTCTTTTGGTGTCCTTGTGAGAAGTTTTTTTTTAGGTGTAGTTTCTCTCCTTGCTTTGGAGTTTTCTATTATCCTTTGTAGTGTTGGATTTGTGGTCAGATATTGTGTAAATTTGGTTTTGTCCTGGAATATCTTGGTCTCTCTATTGCAACTGAAAGTTTTACTGGATATAGTTACTAGGGCTGGCATTTGTTTCTCTTAAGGTCTGTATGATCCTATCCAGGATCTTCTAGTTTTCATTGTTGTTCTTCCTGTGGGGTTGAAAATCCCTTCACCTTCTTAAGTTCTTTTTCTAACTCCTCCATTTGCAGTCGCCATGCTTAGTCCAATGGTTGGTTGAGAGCCTCTGACTTTTTATTTCTTAGACTCTGGCAGATCCTCTCAGGATACAGCTATATCAGGCACCTCTCAGCATGTACTTTTTGGCATCAGCAATATTGTCTGAATTTGGTGACTGTATACAGGTTGAATCCCAGGGTAAGTCAGTCTGTAGATGGCCTTTTCTTCAATGTCTGCTTCACACTTTATCTTTGTATTTCCTCCTGGGAATATACTGCTTCCCCTTTTAAGAATGACTGAAGCATTCAATTTTTGGTCTTTCAAATTTCTGAGCTTCTTGTGGTCTGTGAATTTCTTCTTGGATATTCCTGCCTTTTGGGCTAAAATCTACTTATCAGTAAGTGCATACCATGTGTGTTCTTTTGTGACTGGGTTACCTCACTCAGAATGATAGTTTCTAGTTTCATCCATTTATCTAAGCATTTTATGAAGTCATTGTTTTTAATAGTTGAGTAGTACTCCATTATGTTAATGAACCTCATTTTCTGTATCTGTTCTTCTGTTGAAGGACATCTGGGTTCTATCCAGCTTCTGGCTATTATAAATTAGACTGCTATGAACACAGTGGAGCATGTGTCCCTGTTATATGTTGGAGCATCCTTGGGGAATATGCCAAGTAGTGGTATATCTGGGTACTCAGGTAGTAATATGTACAATTTTCAGAGGAATCTCCAGATTTATTTCCAAAGTTTTTGTACCAGCTTGAAATCCCACTAACAATGGAGGAGTGTTTCTCTTTTTCCATATCCTCACCAGCATCTGCTGTTACTTGAGTTTTTTATCTTAGCCATTGTGACTGGTGTGAAGTGGAATCTCAGTATTGTTTTGACTTGCCTTTCCCTGATAACTAAAAATGTGAAAAAAAAACTTTTGATGCTTCTTAACAATTTGTTATTCTTCAGTTGAGAATTCTTTGTTTAGCTGCTCTGTCCCCACTTTTTGCTCCTTTTTAATTAGATACTCTGTATTTACATTTGAGATATCTGTTTCCCATTTTTAGTAGGGTTATTTGATTCTCTAGAGTCTAACTTCTTGAGTTCTTTACATATTTAGAATATTTGGCCTCTGTTGGATGTAGGATTGGTAAAGAATTTTTCTCCACTGTTGGTTGCCATTTTGTCCTATTGACAATGCCCTTTGCTTTTCTGAAGTTTTCCAATTTTATGAGGTCCCATTTGTTGCAATGTCAACGAACCAGACCTCTCATAGCTCCCAGAGTCTAAACCATCAACCAAAGCATATAAATGAAGGGACCCATGGATCCACCTGCATATGTAACAGAGGATGGCATCATCAGGCATCAAGGAGAAGAGAGGTCCTTGGCTCTGTGAAGGCTCAATACCCCATTGTGTGGGAATGCCAGGGTCAGGATGTAGGAGGGAGTGAGTAGGTAGGTGAATACTTCATAGAGACAAGGGAATAGTGTATGGGATAGGAGGTTTCCATGGGAAAAACCAGGAAAGGGGATAACATTTAAAATGTAAATAAAGAAAATATCTAATAATAATGATAATAATAATAATAATAATAATAATAATAAAACTAATCAACCATCATTGAGTTCATATATTAAGTAGAAGATATTGAAGAGTGAATCTAGAAATTAAATACCTAGCATTGGTATGGCATCAACTAGTTCAGGTGGCAAGTTATTAAAATGGGACCATGTTTACATCTCACGCTAGTACTTTTCAACATGTGTGATTAATTATACTATATCCTTAAATTAAATCCCAATTATACCTGTTTATTTCTCTTTGAGGGGTGGTCTGCAAAAGTCCAACTTTCAAAGCATACATAGACTTCAGTAACATTTAAGTGAAAATGATTTACCTTCTGATAATAATTCTACCTTTTCCATTCTTCAGTTCTCACTTACTGAATCCAAGTAATATTAATTATTTCTACTTTCACATAATAGGACTTCATTATAACTGTCTCCTATGTCATTAGTCCCCTTAGAAAGAACTCCTATGGTTCCTATCCAGAAATTGGTAGGACAGCAACAAGCTGAGTACAAACTTCCCATCCATACTAAAGGCCAACTACCAGGCATCTGTCTTCTCTTATCCTCATCTGATTAGCAGAATTTCAACCTTTCTAAGAGAAGCTAATACTATCCATAGACTATACTAATCCTAAGAGTGTTGAGTAACAAAACGAAACTGCAATGATTAAGCAACTCATATGTGGTGATTTGGATAAAATATGGCTCCCATAGGTCCATAGGGAGTGGCATTATTAGGAGGTGAAGCCTTGTTGAAGTAGGTGTGGCTTTTTGGAGGAGGTGTGTCACTAAGCAAGGAGTTTGAAGTCTCATATGCTCAAGCTATGCTAGGTGTGGGAGTCTCTCTCTGCTGCCATGAATATCCGTATGCAAAGCTCTCAGCTTCTTATCCAGCATGTCTGCCTGCATACTGTCATGCTTTTCACCAGGACTAAACCTCTGAAGCTATAAGCCAGCCCAATGAAATGTTTTCCTCTATAAGAGTTGTTGTAGTCATGGTGTCTCTTCTCAATAATAGAAACCTAAAAGAGGACATTATATATTATTAGTAACTATTAGTTCAGTAAAATTTTATTCACTTATTCAGTAAGCACTGAGCACTCATTTATTCATTATATATTCAATCAATCCACATATTTGTATCTTCTGTGTACTGGAAGTGTGGTAGACACTTATGGCAACATGGCAAGTGAGTCATATTTTCTTCACTAGAAGATCTGCTGGAACAAGAGGGAAGTAGAAAACATCCAACCCTTCAATTTTAATGGATCTTCTGAAAGATTATCTTGGCTACCTTTTTGCTATTGTAGAGAATTTTTGTATAAGAAAGCTTAGTCTTGCTGGGTAATCAGAGACAAGTTAAAGTTTACTAAGTTCAACAGAACTATTCTGCCCAAAAACAGTAAGATGGAGTCATAGAAGGGGAAAATAGATACCTGCTCCAAGACTTTGGCATAATCCATTCCCAATGATACAGCCTGCCTTTCTTTAGGCCATTTAAAAATATTATATACAGCTGATAACATAACATAATCACAAATTATGAACTCAAGACACTTAGTAAGTGACAATCAAGTTGGCTCAATTGACAGGACTGGAAGCCCTACTAATCCTTCATCCACATTTCACTACAGAAAACTCAACCTTGCTCCTTTGTTCAAACATAACTGACTGCCTTGGCCTGTATAAATATAAATAAATATATATATATACATATATATATATACGTATATATATATATATACATCTTAAATCATATTACCATTCCTTCCTTCCTTCCTTTCTTCTTCTTTTCTTCCTTCCTTCCTTCCTTCCTTCCTTCCTTCCTTCTTTCTTTCCTTCCTTCCTTCCTTTCCTTTCCTTATCCTTTCTTCCTTTCTTCCTTCCTTTTTTCTTCCTTCCTTCCTTTCTTTCCTTTTTCCCTTCTTTCCTTCCTTCTTTCCTCCTTCTCCCTCCATCCCTCCCTCTCTCTCTCCCTCCCTCCCTCCCTCTGTTCTTTCTTTCTTTTGACATAGTCTCATTATGTAGAACACATTGACTTTAAATTCACCAAGTAGTGTAGGTTGGTCTTAGATTCACTGTGGATGGTAAGATTCACCTGCCCCTCCATACCTTTCTACAGAGTACTGGGGATGGAGGTATGTATCAGTACACCTGGAGAATCATCTCTCCAGTTTTGCTTGAGTTTGTGATAACATGTGGTAACCTGTGCTAACCATATCGCTGAATTATAGTCGCGCTTGACTGATGATAACAAACACGACATTAACTTTTACTTTCAAAAAGCAGTAGATGTTGAACTGACCATCCAATTACAACATGCCTCGGTGTGCTGAGCTGTCATAATTTTTCAATTTAACAACTAGAGCTGGTGATCTTGTAGTGCCTTTCTCATTGCCCTCTACGTTGAGCCAATTAATTCGCTCTTGAATCTCCACTCTTTGTATCAACATTTCTTGCTTGTGGCAACCGTCTCCTTCATGGCCATTCTGCGGATGATATGGGTCCCACAGCTGTCAATGCCATCAAGTCTGCTTAAGATATTCTTCTCTTCAAGTTGTTTGTAATGCCTCCTCCCCCACATAAGAAAATTGAACTCATTCATTTTCTAAGTAAGTTTCTTATTTAATTTTATCCTTGCCTGACTTTCTAGTTTCAACTGTTATCAACCTTAATGACAAAACATATGGTCAGAAATGCCAAACATTGGATCCATTTAAATTAATCTAATATTTGTACTAATAAAGTTACAGGGGCAGGAGCTGAGATAGAAACCTTCTAGCTCAGCAATGGAACTTTATTTTCTTAATCTATACAAGATATCTATTTACAACCCTGATTCTACTAAACAAATCACTTTTTAGAAAGCTCTTTCTCTCTGTGTCATATTACTGAGCTAGTTTACCTTTTTCTTGAGCTCCTCCAAACACAAAAGGGTTTTTCTGTTCGTTTTCCTAGAATACTGTTTGATCTGTGTCCCACCAACTCCTTAAGTTCCCTTTCCACCAGTGAGAAACTGGGCCATCAACATCTACCACACCATTACATTTTTATTCAAATGTGGGTGCTATATGTAATACCAGATTTATATAAATCCAATTGAACAATCAGAATATGGGTTCTATGCAGTTTTCTTTGCTTTATGTTTTATAGGTTCCATGTATTCTTAGAGTTATCTTCATAATCACCTCCCCCAGATCTTTTTCAATATATCTCCCATCCCCAAATATACTTCTGAAACAGCTATATTTTTTTTCTCCAGAATCAGCACTACTTCTTATATGCTATAACTTAACTTTTCTTTTCATATACTAAGATTTGGGTTTTGTTTTGTTCTATGAAACTTTATTTTTATAAAAATATAATTTCATGTATCCCCATGATGGCAGCAGAGACAATAGTTTCACTACCATTAACATTAGTCTAATGATATTTTTATGTGTTTATTCTGTGGCTACCCTTATATACTTCAGTGAAAGTCCTGGAAGTCTAGAAGAGAAAAACTTGTTCTCAGGCCATATGAAGTTCAAGAAGAAGGAAGAATCAAATGTGGATGCTTCAGTTGATCTTAGAAGGGGGAACAAAATACTTAAGGGAGGAAATATGAAGACAAAGTGTGGAGCAAAGACTGAAGAAAAGGCCATCTAGAGATTGTCCCCCTTGGGGATCCATCCCATATACAGACACCAAACCCAGACACTATTGAGGATGTCAAGAAGTGCTTGCTGACAAGAGTCTGATACAGCTGTCTCCTGAGAGGATCTGCTAGATTCTGACAAATATAGAGGCAGATAATTACAACCAACCATTGGCCTGAGAACTGAGTCCCAGATAGAGGCATTAGAGAAAGGATTTAAGGAGCTGAAGGGGTTTGCAACCCATAGGAAAAACATTATCAACCAACAAGACTCCCCCCAGAGCTTCCAGGGACAAAACCACCAACCAAAGCATACACATGGAGATATCTATGGCTCCAGCTGCACATGTCACAGAGGATGACCTTATCTGACATACATGAGAGGAGAGGCCCTTGTTCCTAGGAAGGCTCAATGCCCCACTGTAGAGAAATAGGAGAATGCAGAAATGCCAGTGCAGGAAGGTGAGGAGGTGGGGGAGTACCCTCCTAGAAGCAGGAGAAGGAAGGATGAAATGTGGGTTTCCAGAGGGAAAACCAAGAAAGAGGATAGCATTTGAAATGTAAATAAATAAAATATCTAATAAGAAAAGATACAGAAAATAAATCAAATAGAAAGAGTACATGCAGAACACAGAACTTCAACACTGTACTCCATAAAATATCATTTCCAAAACTGTTCCCAAATCTTGGGTAGAACATCCTCATATTTCCTGCCGGACTGTCAACTCCAGGAGACTCTTTTGTTTTCTGAACTGTTCTGAAGTCCAGCATGCCCAGGAGGCCAACAAACCAAAATGGAAACAAATGTACCCTGAATAAGTTTGAGTTGTTTTTAACCTTGCAAAACACCACCCAGTTTGGTGCAATACAAATGGCCTCTTGTTCTAGGAAGGTTTTAGTCTTATTTTGGTAAACAATGGACTAAATATATCTACTGAGATATATTTTTTCATAACAATAGGTTTCAATGAATTGAGAGAAAATGAAAATTTTACATTGAAGCTTTAGTAAGTACCCTATGCTTCTTCTATCCTAACTGATTTGTTTGTTTGTTTGTTTACAGAGAGCATCTCTCTGCAATGCCCTGGCTGCCCTGGAATTTACTATGTGCTCCAAGTTGACCACAGGGACCCACATCTTTTCTGTCTTTGCAGTGCTAGGATTCAGGGTGAGTGCCACTACCCCCAGGTTGTCTTATCTGATTTAACAGGTGCAGTACTAGTTCTAAAAGCGTCATGACATGGATGATGTGTATTCTTTGTCTCCCTCCCCATCCAGAAAAACTCAGAGACAGTGATTCAGCATCTTGCTCCAAGTCTTTCTTATTCTGACCTGGGTTATGAGTTTGTATGCTTACTGGAAACTCTTATCCTCTTGTAAGCAGAGAAATTATATCCTTGAAGTATTTCTAGACCAAGAATGGTTGAATCTTTATCTCAGATAGGAACCATGATGATGCATTAGAGTATGTGGGGCAAACATAGTGATGCCACTGGAGTGCTGACAGTAATATCCTTTTGTGTGCCAGATGTGGTTATGGTCTAGGAAAGATTGCTCAACATCTGTCAGACAAAGACTGTATTTGGAAGAGTGGAACCGGAGCATGGATGTACACTAATAACCAGAAACAAGCTCCCCAAAGAATTATACTTCACTGCACAGGAAAGACAAGCAGCTGGGTTTTGCATTGGGCAACATGTTTATGCTGTACTCCAAAACAACCACAATGACCGCAGTATTACATTGTGACAGCTCTTGAAGTTTAACTGTCTTGACTAATAAAGATCAATGATTAACAACCAGTGCAGATTCCTTCCTTCTTAAGCAGCACTAGTACCAAAAAAAAATGGGAGCAACAGTATGTATGCTGTGGGTGAGTGTAAGCTCAGAAGTAGATCTAGAGTGTGACCATGACATAAGGGGTGTACCTGAGACTCCTTGTACAGAGGAAAGCCTAGGTTAAATCAAGAAATAGGTAAAAACAAAACCAAGAAAGGTGCAATTGATTTGGCAAGACAATAATGGCAAATGTAAAATCCAGAACTTCTTCAGGTAATGATGTTTAAAGAAATCTAGCAATGAGAAGATTCTCGTGACAAAGTCCTGAAACCTGGACTTTAAATTGACAGGTTGGGTCATAGCAAACAACAGTTACCTTTTCATTTTCTTCCTAGACTATTAGTTTTATTTGTGTCTTTATCATTTTCTTCTGACTTCTTAAATAAGAAGTAAAACTTCCTTGTGTCTCCTCCAGGTCAATCTCTGCCTTCTAATATATACGTTGAGTTCTAATCCCTCCATGTTGGCTCCTGGGACCTTACCCTAGATGTCTCTTCTGTTAAGTGAACCCAGTCAAAAGTCAAGCTCAAAGGTCACCTCTTTTGTGAATAGTATTTCAGTTCTGCTCACTTGAGGCAGATACTCTTCCTTTCCAGATCCTTGTACTTGTTTAAAACTATCAACAGTTTACATAGAAAGGTGTTAGAAGTGTAGGTAGGGTTGGAGTTAGGGTTAGGGTTAGGGTTATGGGTTAGGGTTAGGGTTAAGGTTAGGGTTAGGCAAAGTGAAGGTGAAGGAGCCTAACAGTATGTACCAACAAGGTGAGTGAAC
Organism: Micromys minutus; assembly: GCF_963924665.1. NCBI lineage: Eukaryota > Metazoa > Chordata > Mammalia > Rodentia > Muridae > Micromys > Micromys minutus. Next base: position 64,651,992 of record NC_137973.1, on the reverse strand, counting down.
TGCACATTCAAGTACTGAAGCCACCAATTTACAGATCAGAGGATTTGGGAATGTGTTTTCAGTTCTCTGAGCCTTAGTTTATCAAAGTGGAAATACTGTCTCCTCTTCATAGTGACTGATCCCAGGGGTAGCATATCTTCTAAGTCGGTGGTGAATAGTGAGCTTCTACATGTATGTTCATTGTTAATGCTCCACTGAAGCTTTTAGGTAATTTCTCTGAATAAGTATGTTAAGAAACCATGGCATTGGATGAAAGATTATATAATTTTCTCTAAAAATTCCTCAAACACAGAACACTAGAAAAGGAGAATTTTATCTTTTATACGGCATAAACTTAAATACTGTAACAGAATTGTACTGCCTACGGTTTATTGGAACAAAGCCAGCATGTCTTAGTTAACCAACTCTTCACATAGTGTCTAGTGTAGGATACACAATATGTGGACATCATGGAATATTCTCTGATTTATTTATTATCAAGTGAAAACTATGTCATGTCCCTTAGAGATTCACAGAAAATCACCACTGCTACAGTGCTGCTACCGTTCTGTGCATACATTTCCATTTAAAACATAAACTTCCATCCTGTCGGTTTCCCCAGTTCTAACCACCCCATGGAGGCATCAGCCTTCATCAAGGAATCTTCAAGAAAATAAAATGTCCTATAGAATATTTGTCTTCTTTGAGGCAGCTGGCAGGAATCTGTGACCAGAGGGAGGTAAGAGTCTGAAATACACATATCTCCATCTTGCCTCTTCATCCAGTCCTCTTGATTATGAGATAATCCCCTGAGAATAAAACTCAAGACTGAATGTTTCACAAACTTTGAAAGAACTATTGGAGATGCATGAAGTACAGAGCAGACAGTTAGTCTAGGCACTGCACCTTGTTTTTGCTTGAATTTACATCCTTAATTTTTTTATTAAAATGATAGCACACAACTGAAAGCTGTATACTGATGGCACATGTTAGCTCCAGTTTTTTTCTGGTAAAAGGGTTTCCCCGGGGTCCTTGGTCTGCTTTAGAAATTTGGAAGTGGTGTCATTTCTTGAGGTTTAGAGTCCTTCTTACAAAGCCATTCTTGTTCATTATACATTGGGTTATTTTTTTTTTTTCTCCTCGGAGAATGACCAATATGGATGACAGGGAGGGAAGGAAACTGATGTTGAGAAGAACAGACTCCTGAAGATGAGAAGCAGCTGCACATGCCTGAGAGATGGTGAGTTCTGCAGTAGCCGGAGAATGGGCATGGTTGTGCTATGTAAGGAGGCTCTGAGACAGTCCAGACCAGGACGAAGAAAGTCCTCTGTGAGACCTTACAAACATGTTCTCTAACTGCATTGAGAATCTCCAGATGTTTGGCCATGTGTCTTCCAAGGGTCAAATGGGAGCCCTAGCCAAAAAAAGGACAAATAAGAAAGTACTTTGGCAAGGGCATTGCAGACATAAGGAACATCTCTGTAACTTATGTTACAATTAATTTGTCATTGTTACCTGTTGGTTGGTCACTTGAAAATCTGGAGATAGAATGCTGGTTATTAAATTCTAAATGGACGCCTCCCCATACCTTGACTAAGTTACTGTTCTGTGTCAAATATTTTATTTGTTAGAAGGTCATTTTTGTCAAATTGTAAAAACGGCTTGTGTGTTAAACGTTTAGAAAGATGTCTGTGCTTAGCTGCTTTCATGAAGTGTTAGCTCTTAATATCTACAGCAACCCAAAATCTTCCAGATTATCGGGAAAATATTCCTGAACATATGTTTGCAAAGTAAGAAATTTTTAACATGGAGGTACCTAGGTGATAATTCTGACTAAGCCAGTTTAGAGAGACATCTTTCTCAGTTGAGAGAAGAAAAGGTGAGGGTAAGAAGCAAAGATGCAGACTAGTAGGATTGCAAGTGGAAGAAATTTTCAAGAAGGAAAAAATCAAATATGTAATATTTTGAAATTGCAGATCTTTGATTAATTAATTATGGAACTTTGACTTTTTTGAAACTACAGAGAATTGCTTTGGTTTCTTATCCACTCATGCAGGAATCATAGCACCATTTCTAAAAATTTAGGCGTGTTCAAAGGACACATTCTGTGAAGAGTCTAGCAGTTACTCTATGTCATGTGATACTCTGAAAGGATGCTGACCAGCTGACCTTTCCAAATTACCTCCCAATGACTATATTTGAATGCTTGAAGACTTTTTTCTCATTGGCATGGTTCTTGCCAAAACTCACAACCATCTTATGCTCTTACATGATTAGTTATGTAAAATTATTTTAAAAGAAAGCAATTGGCGTAAGTGCCTTACAAATGATTTATAATTCAATCTATATGATTTGGTTTAGTTTTTATAAGTGTTCTTCAGTTCCAGCTTTTTCATCTTTTTCTGTTAGGCAAACTGGCAGGCAAGCACATCCCTATGTCGTGCTTACTAGATACAGGCACAATGTCTGGTATTCTTTTAAAACATTTTATTTTTCAATTAAAACAGTACAATGGCTTTTGACGGCTTTACGTCTTAGAATTCTGGGACATCCTGGATCAATTAATACTGTCTGATTTTGATTTTAGCCATCTTTGCATGTGAATGAAGACTTTTTTTTTTTTTGTCTTCAGTACAGATGTTTCCTTGGCTGCAAGAGAGGATTGTTGCTTTGTTATTATTGTGATGCTTTATATTATATTTTATTGTTTTCAGGGTTGACAGATAAGTCACTTACAGGCAGTTGAGACAAAATAAAGGGAAAAGGAAAATAAGGAAGCATCTCACTCATGTAATGTCTTCTCTATGATGTAAATCTACAATGTTGATAGAACACATGACTAAACCTTTTGTTGAACAAGCCTATAAAAGAATAACCTGATACATATGGATGGGTTACATCATAAAATAGCTTCAGAATAAAACAAATACATATTTTGTGATTTTTATTTATCATTATGTAATTCATACCATTTCCATGGATTACTATAGTTCATTTAAAATTGGTCCATGTTAATTGAGTTTGAGAGAAAGCAGAGGAAAGAGCATAAGCTGACATTACCATAACCTTTTCAAGTAGTTTGTTACCAATCAGTACAACACAGTAAAATACTTCTCGTCTGTATAGAGTTTCATTAATTTGGAAGTTTGTATATATCTGTGTTCTCACCACTCGAGTCATGATATAAGTGATTTGGCTTGCCCTCAAAAGTTATTCTGAGCTCTTAATTGGGTAATTTTCCATGCTCTTCCTGGTGCAACAAAACTAACAGGCTTGCCATTCTTAGAATCATATACCAGTGTAAGAAACAGTCTGCATCTGTCTCAGTTCACTGCTTGCACACAGCCCAGTAGTTCTCACAATCACTCATGTGTTGTGCACATCAAGGGTGGTTTTCTGTATTGCAGCTCAGCACAATACTGCTTGGACCACACCACACAATGAATCTAGTTGACTCCTTCTGGAAGCATTTGAACTGAACTCCTCTGAACATACATGTAGAAGAGTTTTGTGTGATGTATTCATTTCATCTGAATAAATATTTAAGAAAGAGTCAATGGACTCTGAGTTCTAAGTACAGTTTACTGTATAAGACATTGAAATATTATTTTCTGAAGAATCTGACTCATTCAGTTCCAGACACAACTTAATGTAAGTCCCACTATCTCTATGCCCTCATCGATATCTGCATTTATTGATTCTCCAAACTTTAGTCTTGTGTTTTTATTTGTTGGAGTGTGTATGTAGGAGGGTAGGTGCATGCACACACACATGTGTGCAAGTGAGTGTGTGTTGCTGGGTGGTATCCACAGAAGATGGAAGAGGACGTCACAACCTCAGGAGCTAGAGTTACAGGCATTTGTGAGCTGCTTGACATTGGTGCTAGAAACTGAACTTGTTCCTTGGAAGAACAGCATGTTCTCCTAAGAGCAGGGCCATCTCTCTAGCCCCTAATTTTTTTGGGTTCATTCTCATTTCTCTGGTGAGTTTGGCTGTAATTTAAAAATCTTAATTTGCAAAGTGCCCACTTCAATCTTCTGCTCATTTTCATTTTGTTCTTAATTTCTTACTGTTTTTTTTTATTGTTTGTTTATTGGCTAAAACTTCTTAGTTTAGAATGACATCAAAATATTTTTCTATTCTGTGATTTATTATTGTCTTTTAAAAATATATTTATTTATTCTTTTACAATTTCAAGCATGTACAATGTTTTGTGACCAAGTCTGTTACCCTCAGCATTTCTTGAACATGTGCCTCGAATCCTCTACCTTCATGTCCTATTCATCCTCTTCTCAAAGCTCACCTAGTGCAATTAGCACAGCCTATATGTGCGTGGTAGACCCACAAGTGGCCACACTGACTCCCCTTTCTTCCAGCCCATCACCTGCCAGTGCTCCTCAGCTATGCGAATAGCCTCAAGAGCCTCTCCCCATCCATGCAGGAGTTATTGAATAGCTTCAGCTTAGGAAGGTCTCATGCTGCAGCCACAGATGCTATGAACTCATGACAATGAGCTCCACGTGAGGTCCACAAGACAGCCTTTCACGGCTCCTCAACATCCTCTGCCTCTTATGTTTGCTCTAGCTCCTCTTCTGAGAAATTCCCCTGCAGAGGTTACATTAAGGATGGGGGGAGGGGCTATGCAATGAGGGAAGGTAGTGAGAAGAAGGGGTGTGTAATCGGATATAAAATGAAAAACATAAGTAAACTAATTGAAAATATTGAAAACATCTAACACGCACAGGCACACACACAGTGACACACACACACATACACACACATACATACATGCACTCACACAGCAGAGGACACCTGATGCGATCTGCTATTGCCTCCTGTTATTGAGCCTGAACTCAGGCTGTTTCTCATGCTAGGTGCAGCCACCTGTTCTCAATAACCGACTGTTAAAAAGTCAAATGAACAGTGAAAACCAGAAAAAAAAATTACTTAGTGTGGTGACCCAGGGAAGAGGGATGGATCTCAGGTTGACCCTTTCCTCATTAAGCCTTGTCACTGCTACCCAGGGGTCTCCTCTGTGTCCCATCCAATGGCCTTGCTGTACTTGACTGAAGGACTTGATGTGGAATGTTGTGTTTTGATGTGTGAAAATATATCTTATTGGCTGATCATTGCTCTCTACCAAGTCTTAACAAGTAGGCACAAGGTTTGTAGGAGCATTAAGTATTTTCTACATTTTAGAATCAGTTTAATGATACCCTGAGAGAGTTTTGCAGTTAAGATAATAGTAGAATTTGTATAGACTGACAAAAAAGGCTGCATTTTAATAGGAGTTCTTCTATCTCATGATAAGATTTCTTTAGATATTTTAAAAGTTTTATCACAATGTTATATATCTTTAAATTTACTGGGTCTATATTAAAATTACCTGTAGAAGCATGTAATTTAGAATTTTTCAGTTTCTTTTTATTTAATAACACAAAGAGATTTGCATTTTGCTAATGACCAGGGACCTTATAACATTTCTGACTACACTTCATGTCTGAGACTTTTATGTCTCAGAATAAAGATGTCATTTTTTCTAATTGATGTTCATTTGTTTTCAGCTTTTTCACCCTTTGCCTTAGTCAATCATGTGCAAAAGTATTCAGCCTATCAGCTTTTGTTTTGAATGGAGCTTGAAGCAGAGTCTGCCTATGCAGCTCAGACTGAGCTCAAACTCATGATCCCTTTTCAGGCTTCCAAGGGACTGGATTATAAGCAGACAATAGCACACCAGGCTCACCATGAGCCTCTTTTAATAATACTACAACATCCAGATGGGTGGTTTTTTTTGTTGTTGTTGTTTTTGTTTTTGTTTTTGAATGGTTTTATTTATTTATTTATTTATTTATTTATTTATTTATTTATTTATTAGAAATAGACTTTAAGTTTTAAATTTTTCCTTCCATTTACCGGTGATTTTATTTGCTTTATTCAGCAAATAGCAAATATTATCAATTAAGTTTTGTAAGCAAGTCTTAAAACCTTAGGGTAGTTTCCTCTTCCTTACTAGGAATTATCCTTTAAAGTAAGAATTGAAAATAGAACTTGCCATTTTTGTTTGTTTGTTTGTTTTGGAGAGCTGTTGGAGGAAATCGATGTCCTCTTTTCCTGCCGTGCATTTTTCTAGGTCTTGCATTAACTGGTTTCCTCTAATAATTTCCAAAATGTCTTTTAATATAGCTATCATTTTCCCTTGAATATTTTATAGAATTTTTCCAGTGTAGGCAAAGATTTTGGAGTTTCTTTCTGGGGGTGTTTCAAATTACAAATCTAAGTTACATTTCAGATATAGAAATGTCTAGGATTTCTATAACTTCTTCAGCTTTGGCAACTTATATGTTTCTTTTTTAAAATTTTTCCATTTCCTTTGTGTTGTGAATTTTGGTGTAAAATATGATCATAAATATCCTCATACTTTTCATGTCTATAGCTAAGTATTTTAATAATCTTCTTTCACATCAACAATAATGAATGTCTTATTCTTTTTTTCAGAATATCTAGAAATCTATCGTTTTATTGATAGTTCTGGTTTGGTGACTTTTATTTTTTTATTTTATTTTTTTCTTATGAAGAGAGAAGTCTTTATTGCAGTGCATGTTTCTAAAGGTTCCTGTCCAAACTTGAGTGACTCTGTAGCCTCAGGCCTTCAGCTAGGGCAGAGACTTTATAAGTGAAAATGCAGGACAGAGCAGTCGTCACACATCGTGAGCCAGGAAGCACAGTAAGAGAGGAAAAGGAAGAAGAAGCCAGTGCAGACGACCCTGGATAGGTGCTCCTCCTTGATGGGAAGACCTCATACAAGGATAGTTTCCTCTCAGCCTCTCCATAGCTCAGCCCTGGTAACCAGGTCATTTAACACTGATCACTGGAGAGCACAGTTTTTATTCAAATCATTGCCTAAGCAGAGGGCGGAACTCAGGCAGGGAGAGGAATACTGTGTCCTCCCAGCTCTGGTCTCACAGGTGAGCAGGAAGAGCCATGGAAACCAGGAACTGAGCCCTGTTTTCTTCATGTTCTACCTGGCGTTCATGGCTCCATGTGGCTTCCAGCAGTGACAGGGGAGCAGGCGAGCTGGCAGTTTATCTGATTAGCTGCATCAGTAGCAGCATTGTGACTTCCTGAGTATACTGAGTGAGGGCTTGGCTGAAGACAGACTCGCTTCTCAAGGGAAGCATAACCTGCTTTCATTTTTTTTTTTTCAAAGTATAGGCTAAGGCTGGCTGTAAAGGCATGGATCTAATATCCTAGCTACTCAGAACCTGGGGTAGGCTTGTGAATTCAAGGCCACCCTGGGCTTATACAGTGGGGTACCTGTCTCAAAAATCCAATAAACCAGCCAATTAAACTAATAGAAATCACTTAATATGTTAATTTATGTCACTATATGTACAATTTAAGCCACTTTTATCAGCTTATTTCCGGCTAGGGTTTTGTTTCATTAAGCGTATTTCATACTTACTATGCTTATGCTAGGGCATTCATGTGGACGTCAGTGGGCGACCTGAGACAATCGTTCTCCTCCACTCCGTGAGTCTGAGGACTCAAACTCAGCTCTGCCAGCTTAGTGGTGAGCACCTTAACTCACTGAGTCATTGGCCCCTCCTGATGGATTTAAAAGATGACTGAAATATAAGTAAATGAGGATGGTGATGTGAAGGGAAATGGCCTCGGGTTCAGTTATTCACAGAATTATTAATAATTTTTGTTTGTTTTTTGAAACAAGGTTTCCTTTTATAGTCCAGACAAGTTTCAAACTCATATGTAGCCCAGGCTAGCCTCAAACTGACAACCCTCCTGCCTCAGCCTTTAGAATGCTGGGGTTAGAGATATGACCCATCACATGTGACTGACGTCTGATAAGGAAAGAGGAGGTGAGTGGTTTTGCTGCAGAAGAGAAAATACAATGATCTAATCCCCCTTCTATTCCTCTTATAAAGCAGTGGCTGATTGTGAGAAAGTAATTTTGGTGTTAATAGTGGCACAAGGCGGTAGGATTTGCTGAAGGAGGCAGAGGTAGGAGGTTCATGAGTTCATTGACTTTTAATTTAATTAAAGCTTAATTAATCTGACTAATTAATTTAAATGCTCATTTCTTGTAGTTCTTGTTATAGACACAGTATAAAATAATCCCGACTCCCTCTTCCTCTAAATAGATTCCACTGTCCAGTTTCTACTCCTCTCTAATTGTCAACTCCATTATATATCCATCAACTGATTACTAATTAGTCAAGCACCACTAATTGAGTATCAAGCATTCAACATATCAGCTCTTTTGGGAAATAGGACATGCATGCTTCTAACCCATATCAACACATGACTATATCTGAGAATAATGACTTTAAAAATTCTGTCAGATTTTTTTACCTGTTTAATGTTAATTGCAGGCCAAAATATCTTTTTTCTTATGTTGGCTAATATGAAATATCTTTTTACCTTGGTAATAGTTTTGGTATGATTTTGTTTTATATTTCATATGTATAACAGCTCCTACATTTTAATGGTGCTTTTATGTTACTTGATTTAATCCCTTTTAACAAATTTGGTAAGTACATATTCTTCACATGCTAGAATTCTTCTTCCATGATGAGTGTCTAGCGCTTTTTTCACCATGTGTCTAATTCTCATTTTTTCTATCCTCACTGTGTTTATTTTATTCTTTTTCTTGAATCTTGCATTTTTAGCTGTATGGTTGTCATCAAAGTTGGAAGTATTTTGCCTAGAGGTATTTTTCAAATAACTTCCCAACCATCACACCCTTGTCAGCCCAGAACACCAAAGTCTGAAGAAGGGGTACATAGCTAGAATTTGACTCCAAATAAAGACAAGAGCACATACAAATATACAGCATACTAACAGCATTGCTTTCCAGAAAGGTCTGAGAATAATTGTCCCTGGTCTTTTGTGTGTGCGTGGGTTGAACATCCTGGAGCTCTCATACATACAACTGAATTTCCTGACATCTATTCAGTGGGTCAGTGTGCTCCTGCTTAATATTACCTTTGTGTTCTTGTTTCCCCCCTTTATGCCTCTGTTTCAGTAGTTTCTGTTGCTATAACTTCAAGTTTATTAAACTTTTCCTCTGCAGGGTATAATCTGCTTTCCAGTTCCTCTAAGAAAAGGTACATTTCAGACTGTGTTTTGTGTCCAGCTTTCATTTGCTTCAGCTTCTCTTACACTGTTTAAATTTTAATTCCTCAAGCACACAGAACAAATTTAGGAGGAAAAAATCTTTCAGAAAGTTTCAGCTCTCAAATTTATCTCATTTAGTAGATATTTCATTCAGAACACCTCAGTATCTCATGCAATGTATTTTTATATTTACGTTGTATTTTAGAGGCTTTTATACATTAGTGGATTTCCATCATTTCTACCCTACCATCTCACCCCTCTAACTCCTCCCATCCCCCTCAAGCCCATCTTGAATTCATGAATTAGTTTTGAATATTTATTTAAATACTTATATAGCCTGCTGACTCTGTGGTTGCTCATATTATATATATGTTCCGTGCTGACCTCATGACATTGTACAATTTATCAATGGTCTCCTTCCTGGAGGTGACTGGTTACCTCTCAGTAGTAATTTCTTACCTACAGTTCTGTATCTGTGGATGAGAGTTTCTGAGATTTGTTTCATTCATGTGGGGATATCAACTGGTGTTCTCATTGTGGGAATCTTGTTCAGGCCATCTGTTAATATTTTCTGATGTGACATCTCATCAAATATAGAAGACCTTGTCTCACAGCAGACAACTTGGGCCTCTAGCTCTTACACCTTTTCCCTCCTCCTCTTGCATGATGTTCCTTGACCTTTAGCATGTCAGGTTTAAGCTACAAATGTGTCAACTGGTGTTGGGAATCTCATGTTCTGTTATTTGTTGCATTGTTTCCTGTTGAGGATTTCTTTTTCAAGAAGTGTATTTGACTACTAGTGACAGCTATAATACTTATTTTTGGGTATAAGAATAAATATTTAGAATATAGTTGGGAATTATACTTATTTAGAACAATGGCAGTTATTTCATAGCACCAATCATAATCCTAACAGTCCTATGTAGTTAGTTGGCTAGGTCTGAGTTTCAGCCTATTGGGTGATCCTTAAGTCTAATTATGTGACTCCTTGTGACCTCAAGATGTTAAGTACTAGTGCACCTTTATTAGTATCTTGTCATGCTGTGTCTGATTGTGCTATTGGGGTATTAATATTTTTTCCCTTGGCAGCTTCTTTAGTACTTTTAGACACTAGGAGAGCCTGTCCTTGGGGCAGAGCCTTCCAAGACAGTTGATACTTGTGTCTGCAGCGTGTATTGTCTTCAGCAATAGGGCCTTGTAACAGTAGGGTTTTACTTTCTCATTCTGGAAGACAACAAAACAATCACCTATATTGTTTTGGGCGTATATCATGAAGTCTTATGGCCAACACATCAAAGATAAATGTCCCATGCTTTGTTACTCAGGTTTTTAGTTATGGTTTTTTTAGGAGAGAATTATCAACTCAAGTGGTGTTATCTTCTTTGTAACTATTCATATATCAAAGTATATTTACATATATTTTCTATGTTTTTAAATAAACACAAAATATGTTTTCCTATGCCCCTTTCCATAATTCTTCGTATTTTTCCTACCTCCACCTTTTCTTTCCTGTTGTCTTTTTTCTCCTGTTCTCATCTGAAGCTCACCTGTTGCTTATGTCTGACCCTTTCTTTCCCTATTGCTCCTTTTTCCAACATGTTTCTTTTTTCTTTCCAGGTTTCTGCCATTACCCCAAGAATATAGAGTCACATCTAATTATTCAGAGAGGATCCAGGAATGAGGAAGAACATGTAGCATGTGTCTTTCTGGGTCTGTTTTTTCATAAATTCCGTGCTATTTTTGCTGTTTGAATTCCCTGCCTCTGAGTCACATTGGTCTGCTTCTTGGGGTGTCTGGGGCTTTTCACTAGTCAGGGAGTATCATTAATATTATATTACTGACTATCTAGACCTTGTGTTTCTTTGACTTTGCTTGGGCAGTAAGTTAATCAGCTTGCAAATTGGTTTGATTATTTCAAGTCTTGCTTCTAGTTGGAGGGAGGCCTATGGTAGCCCTTCATCTAGAGAGAGTTTGGCTGCACTCCTTCTCAACCCCACTTGAATCTGTGGAATTTGTGTGAGATTAGGGCAAATGCAGGTGCTGGAGAATTGTAGCTCAGTTGTGTTCTTTCTCTGTGAGGTGGTCTAAGAGACACAAGTATCTCTGGTACTTTGGGCAGCTCTGTGGAGTTTCAGTATAGGTTCTCCTAGGTGGGTATTCAGCAGAGTTTCAATGGGTCTCTGTTACAGATTTATAGAGTTCCCATTCTGTATGGCGTTGCCTTCTCTTTCCTTATTTGATTGCCTCCACTTCCCACTCCTGGTGGTAGAGAATGTGTTACCAGAAGCTGAAACTGCTTTCAAAGCTTCTGATCATGTCTTTTTTTTCCTTGAGAAAATCTGAGTTCTGTGCTGTTCTGTGATGCTGTGGATCTCCCTCTCTCTCTCTCTCTCTCTCTCACACACACACACACACACACACACACTGATTTTCCTTAGATTTACTGGAAAAGCAATGAGCACATTTTGGGTGTTTCTTTTTATTAAGAGACTCCATGATGGGCAAAAGAAACAAACAGAAGAAAAAGAGCCAAGCAAAACTGAACAAGAAACTCATAGATGCAGAGACATCTATTTGTTTTTATTTATTTTATCTTGTCATTTCAGTTTCCTGTTTGTTTTCTAATGAGAGTTAGAAGGATGTGGAGGTGGGTGGAAGAAGAGATTCATGACTGCTTACGTTTCTCTTGTGGAACAAAATTTACTCTAAGAATTAGTATTATGGGTTTGACTTTTTCTTTACAGTGGGTACAACTATTTAGACACCATTCTTTCTAGATAGAGTCATAGTTCAATTTTATTCTAAATCACTCAAACTGCAATGTTAATTGTCCTAGATTCCTTGCTCATTCATTTACAACTGTTCTGGTTGCTTCTTTCAGTGACTGATTCTTGTCTGTGTGTAAATGGTGCAGCTTCAGTTCCCAGAAATAAAGCCATTTCTCCCTTCTCCCTCCTCAAAATCAGAAAACAGCAAGCTCTGCCACTTCTATCAGTAGAATTTCCCTGAACATCTTTACTAAACCTTTCTTAAGCCACTGGAAAGCTCCTCTGTCTGAAAATAAATTAGAAATATTTATGATTGCTGCCCCAGAAACTATTTTCCACACTTGAGAAGACAGAACTTTGCACAAGCATCTATTTTTTTTTTTATACTCAGCATTTCTGGAAGAAGGAAGTTTTAAGTCTGAAATGTCAGCAAGTTTTTACTGATAGCCCACTGTGTGTAGGGTAAATGTTGCCTTAGAATGAGTTCTATGTTGTCGTTGGTCAAGCCTTCCAGGAAACCATCTGGCACTCATTGACGAATGTTTTAGACGAGGAATCAGAGCCCAGTGTCCTCTGCCAGGAGTGTATATGAGTCTGGTAGGTCTGAAAAAATCTGGAAGGAGGAACACATGCAGGAGAGACGGATCCTGGAGGACAGTGACCTCACTGCTGACTGAGCTGTTGCCTTAGGATGACTGTAGCAAACTAACAGGAGTTTTAGTTTCAGCTAGTTTTCCCTTCCATCTGACAGGCGTGCTCTTACATCCCACGCAATATGTGATAGTGCCAGAAACAAAGAGGACATAAAATAATATATTACTTTTCAATTGTTTTTCATGTATCCATGCACTTTCTGAGAAGGCAGAGCAGTTTGTAGACATCTTTTCTAGAACTGCAATGTGTAGTCTTAATTTATGGTCAGACATGATACTGTCTCAATGCTGGGCCCCATGTGAATCTACTCAGTAACTTTAAAAAGAAGCCACATGTTTATTATAGTCTTTCAAACACATTTTTAAATTATGTGGAATTGTGTGTCTTTCTGTGGGGAAGTACATGTTATTGCCAGTATTCATGGAGCCCAGAGGATCCCCAGGAGCTGAAGTGACAGCTAATTATGAACCACCTGAAATGGGTACTGGGTATAAAACTTAGGTCCTCTGTAAGAACAATATATGTTTCATCCACTAGGACACTTCTCTGGCTCCTTGTTTACAACATTCTTGCAAATTAGTCGGAAAGTATATTTAAAATGCTAACTCCCTTTTCTGAGCAAGGCTGTGATTGCTTATGTGTTCAGAAAGCTTGTGCCTTTACTCTTGTATGTCTTCATACCTCAGCATGGAAACACAGCTTCTACTAGATTTCTGGACTATCCTCCAACTTGTGTTTGTATATAAAGATTATAACTTCTGTTGATAGACATGCATTCTACCGTTTAGTCTTTGTTTCACTGAATACTAATCATGTTGGTATGTATCGATGTCTGCTCTTGCTTGTTTAAGTCTGCTATAGATTATGTTTACTATAAATAAATTTGCCTACCCTTCTTTCGATCGCAAAATACAAGTTAAATTTCTGTGGAAGAGATATTCTTATCAGATCAAAAGTTATGCCAGAGAAACTTTTTTAATTTTTATTCATTAGAAAATGGGGTAAAACATCTTTTTATCACATCCTAATAAGTACACACTTACACATACATACACACAGAGAGAGACATACACACATGAACATACACACTGAGACACACACACACACACACACACACACAGGGAGAGAGAGAGAGAGAGAGAGAGAGAGAGAGAGAGAGAGAGAGAGAGAGATGCACATACAGACACACACAGAGAAAGCTGAAATACAGTTTACTAAGCTACACTAACTGCAACAAGCTTAAATATGTTTTCATCTGCCTCATTAGCCAGCTCTTCTGTTGTAGAATATGATTAATGCTTGCTCCTAACATCCTAAAACGCACTTGCCTAGGCCTCTTTCCAGGCTCCCTATACAATGGTAATAGGCTGTGACCCTGTAGTCAAAGACTTAGTTTTTTCCTTTCATTTACTTTGTCATCATTGCAAAGTCTTTATGACAATAAATTTGCCACCTGGGCCATTGAAGTACACTTCAGTGGCTGTTGGCACATTCATGACATGGGGAACATGTAATAACTGCCCAGGCAACTCTTGTTAACTTCTTTTCTATAAACCTTTCCCTGAGCATATCACAGTTTACTTTACTGTACCTTCCTCAGGCTCTCTTCCACTGTTTCCACTTAAGTTTAATTTTCTTTATCAGAGATTGAAGAAATTTCAAAGAAGCTTGTAAGTACATCTTGGAAGGAGAACTTGGTAACACACAGTCCTCTGTATAATGTGTGGCTAAACAAACAGGTTGGTCATAAAGTACAAGGTTAGATGTGGTGTGTCCGTAGAGACTGATGAGAACCACACAAACAGAGCCTGAAGCTCAAGATGCAAGAGGACATATCTGAGGACTGGAATGCCCCTTGATTTTAATTTTTTGCCTGCAGGGGAGGGGTAAACAAAGCTTGCACTCAAAGGAAGACAGAACCTGCTTTTGTTAGTAATAGCTGTCAGCCATCTTGTCTGATATTCGTACACAGTTTTTCAACAGACGGAAAACACTTGTTAGAGATTTGTTCACTGTCTAAACAAAACCACATCTTGGTTCCTGTGATGGTAAATACTGTGGATTAAGCCATCAGATAAAGGGGTTGAAAATACATAATTTTACATAATCACTACCAGTAAGGGCAGTTATGTTTACTCAGTTTCTATGTGTAAACGGGTTAAATACTAGTCATGGTACATAAAAGTTTCATGTCTGGATTTTTCTGTTCTTTTTGACAAATACAGGCAAAACTGCACTGTTCACTCTGTCTTTATCCTGTGTTGTATGCTGAGTTCAATCTTTAGTTTCCATAGCTTTTTATTGAAGTGCCAAACTTTATTTGAACTCAAAATTGGATAATCTGCTGTGATTCAAAAGAAAAATAAATTTAAATCAAAACAGAGGTCTGGGTTCAGTCACAAAAGGTGCACATAACCCCTAAGAGACTGGAGGCCCCGGGGAGTTTAGAGTTGTGGTGGGGTTGTTGGAGTGGAGACATCTGTATGGAGACTGCGGGCGGGAAGGAGATATGGGATCTGGAACAGTTGGAGGAAGGACCAGGAGGGGAATAAAATCTGGAGTGTAAATATACATACATACATACATACATACATACATACATACATAAATGAAAATGTTTTACCTGTTTTTTGATCCATATAATATGGCAATATATACTGAGCATGACATCAAACATTTATGCATCTGAAAGCAAATCTATATTTGCTATTGTTACATACATCTTTGCAGCAATGTGGATTTCAGCTGCAAACATTTTAAGTTACTGCTGTGAGTCTTCACGTTCATGCATTCCCTTCGTTTTTGGCTTCTGTTCCAGAAGTCGAGTACTCTGAGGCTCTGGATCATAATGACAAAGACTTCCATCTTTTCTTTTTACATCCTTAGCGGCTGCTCCTCTGGAAGTGTGAACAAAGCAGCGTCTAACTTTTCATTTTATAGCTCAAGTCCCTGTAATGTGCGGAAAAGGCTCATTCTGATTAAACTAGCACTATTGAAGTAATAGATTGTTTGGGGGAAGTATGCATGGAATACTTATCTTCTTCTGTATATGTAACATTAATAGTTAACTCTGCAGTGGGCATGGGCAAATATTTTTATGTGCATTATGAGCACACATGTATGAATGCAGAGGTAAGAGGCAGACACTTTACCCCTTAGAACAGTAATTATGGATGACTGGGAGTCACTCATCACCAGGTAGGGTCTGAGAACTGAACAAGTACTTTTAACCACTAAGCCATCTTTCCAACCCAGAAATGGTAACTTTGTATTTCATTTCAATTTATTGGTAACATATGTCAAAACAGTATAAGCAGCTGCTGCCAATCCATTCCATTTTCATATTGTAATGCAACTATATGTGTTTGAAAACAAAAGAATCCACCAACCCAACTTTCCTCTCTCAGTGTTCTGGATGCAAGTAGCTATTTAATTTTTCTCTTCCAGATAGAAATCAAAATTCCTGGCTTCAGGAACTAACATGACGTCATGATTTTCACTTGCCTTCCAGAATTTTACTCCTGCAGAAGACAGTTTCATGCCTGTTACCTGCAAAAATCTTTAAATGAATATGTCTCATTCTGAAGGTTATGTGTGTCACCAGCTCTTCTGGGAGGTCTGGCCCATTTTTCATAAAACAAAACCAACACAACCAGGACCCTGAGACCATTTGCTAGTTGCTGACATTGCTTATGTTTAGCCTTCTTTATCCACCCAGTAACACTGGACTGAATGCATCTCTCTCTCTCTCTCTCTCTCTCTCTCTCTCTCTCTCTCTCTCTCTCTCTCTCTCTCTCTCTCTCTCTCTCTCTCTTTCTCTGTCTCTGATTCTCATGAAACCCCTTGCCAGAGCCTACAGCTTATCTGGAAGTTTTGCCAGATTGGTTCCACTTAAAATAATTTTCTTTTTTTTTCATTAGATTTTTATTTATTTACATTTCAAATATCATCCCCTTTCTCAGTTTTCCCTCTGTAAAAATCCTCTCCCATCCTCCCTCCCCCCTGCTTCTATGAGGGTGCTGCCCCACCCACCCACCCAATCCTGCCTCCCTGCCCTGGCATTCCCCTACACTGGGGTATTGAGCATTCCCAGGACCAAGGGCCTCTCCTCCCATTTATGTCTGACAAAATACCTTTCCTAATTATTATGTCAATGAGTGTATATTATACACATTTGAACAACGTACATGGTCCACTAAAATATTCAGAAGATCACTCATACATTTAATCCTTTATTAAAAATAAAAGCAATGAGATGGGTGTGTTCATTTACTTTTATACAAGGAAGTTTCTATTCAATATTGTCTGTGCATTTGATACTGCAGGATATAGAGCAACCTCGGTGTTTTTTACAGCTGACCAGTTGCTTAATTTGATAAACATCAATGACAATAACCTTGTTTTGCTTAAATAGACTGTCCAACTGGCAGGAAAATGTTTAAGGTCAGAAATTAATTAATTTTTAGGTGTTGCTAAAAAGTCTTTTTAATTTTTTTCCATTTCTAAGCAAAAATTCAATTAATGTATTTTAAATGAAATTCAAAAATTCAAACAGCATTTTAAGAGTCTCTTTCTCTAAATTATTTATTTGTTTTATGTCTGTGAGTACACTGCCACTCTCTTTGGACAAAGAAGAGGGCATCAGATCCCATTATAGATGGCTGTGAGCCACCATGTAGTTGCTGGGAATTGAACTCAGGAACTATGGAAGAGCAGTCAGTGCTCTTAATCTCTGAGCCATCTCTCCAGCCCCCAAAAACATTATTTTTAAATTTAATCCTTTTTTGTTTTTGAGAACATCATATATGAACATTGTATTTATATAATTTCATTTCTCTTCATCCATTCTTCCTGTGTTCCCCTAACTCCTTTTCAAAATCATAACCTGTTCTTGGTTATATTGACTCACTCAGGTGTGTATTCACTCTCTCTCTCTCTCTCTCTCTCTCTCTCTCTCTCTCTATCTATCTATCTCTCTCTTTCTTCTCTCCCCTGTGTGTTGTGTGTGTGTGTGTGTGTGTGTGTGTGTGAGAGAGAGAGAGAGAGAGAGAGAGAGAGAGAGAGAGAGAGAGAGAGAGAGAGAGAGAGAGAGAGAGACTCTCTCGGATAAGTCCACTTAGTTGTTCTTTTATCCATATGGTTAGGGTTAACTGTTTGAGATTGGAAACCTTTCAGAAAGCACCTCCCCAATTTTCCCCCTCTCAGAAGCATTGATTGCCTGTGGCTCATCATTGGATGGATATTCATGAGGTTTCCCATGTTTATATTAACATGCTGGCTGGTGTCACTTTGTAGGTCTATTTAGGCAATCGTACTGATATTTTACAGGTGTCATAAAAATTGTAAACCAATCCAATCCAAACATGTGCTGAGGATTGATGGTAAAAAAAAATACATGAATAGTCTTCATTTTCTGCAAATAGACTATTGTTTCTCAAACAGCAAAAAAATATTATAGAGTAAGAAGACTGTAATTCATAACATAGAATAGTCTCAAATCTGAGTCTGGCACTTTCGGGCAGGATTTTTTGGCATTCCATGAAATGACAGTGTACACAGAGCAAGGTGCACATATTGTTGTGCTCAGAAAGAAGATGGCAGCATTCTGGTGTGACACCACATTGGTGAGGACTGCCAGAGACACCTGGATTTATGACACATTTTGCTTGGAGTTGA
Organism: Micromys minutus; assembly: GCF_963924665.1. Lineage (NCBI taxonomy): Eukaryota > Metazoa > Chordata > Mammalia > Rodentia > Muridae > Micromys > Micromys minutus. Next base: position 64,633,783 of record NC_137973.1, on the reverse strand, counting down.
TTTTTGGTAACTGCTTGTTTAGAAACATTTTTCTGTAACTAAATTTTTCATGAGCTGCAGTTTAAAAAATTGGCAGCTAGAGAAAAACAATGCTCCATGCTGGGATAAGAGAAAACTCCAAAATGTCTTCACTCTTGGCAACCACATAGATTGCCTTAAGGATACTGAAATACTGTGACCTGAGAGACCAGACTTCTAATGAGAGACATGTATGATGGGGGTCTAGGAAGAAGGAAAACTGGGTAGGCTTTCCTGGGCCACCCCACAGATCCCATGGCTCCAGCACCCCTTCTAAGTATGTCTTGTTTCATAGTTATAGACGACTTGGTAATACTCAAGAAAAGAATGTTTATAACATAATTTCTAGATCTCTGGCAAGGGTCAGAGGTGAGGTGAAGATACAGCCCACAGCCATTGAGATACAGAAACAAAAGACATGTGAGTTTTGTTTTGTTTTACTTTTGAAGGGATTGGAAATAAAAAGAAAACACATTTGCTTTCTGTGGTTGTACATAGTGTTCTATAACACAGAGGAGTGACCTTGGCTCTTATTTTAAGAGTTGAACAAGGAATTGGGGCTACTAGGAGGTGTAGCTTTGTTGGAGTAGGTGTGGACTCGGAAGAAGCATGTTCCTGGGGGTCAATTGAGGTTTCAAATCCTCAATCTATGTCCAGTCTCTCTGTCTCTCTCTCTCTCTCTCTCTCTCTCTGTTACACTCTCTCTCTCTGTCTCTCTCTGTTACTCTCTCTCTGTGTCTCTCCATCTCTCTCTGTCTCTCTCTATCTCTCTTTGTCTCTGTCTCTCTCTGTCTCTCTCTGTCTCTCTCTGTCTCTCTCTCTGTCTCTCTGTCTCTCTCTCTCTCTCTCTCTCTCTCTCTCTCTCTCTCTCTCTTTCTGTGTATTTGTGTGCATGTGTGTGTCCCTCTCTCTTCCAGTTTCCTGCTAATCTGGATGTAAAACTTACAGCTTCTTCTCCAGTACAATGTCTACCTGTGTGCTACCAGGCTTCCCACCATGAAGAAAATGGACTAAATCTCTGAATCTGTAATCAATCCCTAATTAAATGCTTTATTTCATATGAGTTGCCATGGTTGTGGCATCTCTCACAGCAATAGAAACTTTAACTAAGACAGCAAGTTCTGTATCTCCCCCCCCCCTTTTTTTTACATTAAGTGTTATGACAAAATGCTGCCATTAGGCCCTTTTCATCATCCTTAGAATTTATAAAGACTAAGGGGATTTGCATGGCAGAAATCTCCCAACTGGGTAAAAATATGAGTATGGAAAGGAGATATGGGATTATCCAGGTACTATTAATGTAACCAAAAGAATTCTAATTTAAGGAATTAAGATGTTAAGAGTCAGGAGAAATAGAGATAAGGGAATACAAGGTAGAAGATAGATAATAGATATATAAATTGGTATAGCTATATAAATAATGATAGATAACTAAATAATAGATTACAAATAGATGATAAATGAATAGATAATAGATGATACATAGATAGATAATATGTAGATAAATAATAGATAAGTAAATAGATCATATATATTTATATAAGAAGATGATAAATCAATAGATGATAGATAGATAGACCATCATAGATAAATATAATAGATAAATAATAATACATGGTGCCAGAAGGAAATTGAAGTGACCCTGGTTTCTATGCAATGTCATTCACATCTGAGGTCTAACCTCCAGAACCATGAGACTTTATGCTTCCTACTAAGTTTTCAGGGCAGCAGCTTTTCTTGGTTACAGTAGAAAATGTGACTTAGTTTTTTTAGGTATAAGTAACCTTTATATTTTAGAATAATTATACATTTCTAAAAATTGTAAACTTTCTTTAGAGTGTTCTTACAACCACATCCATTTTTCTCTGTTTCCCTATCACACGTGGGCATGGTACATTTGCAGCAACTTGTCAGTCAATATTGATAAAGTTTTCTTTTTTTTTTTAATCTTAGCTCTTGGATCATTAATGATTTGAGGGCCAAGTGTACCACACACTGAGAGGGTGCTATACATTTATTTTTTTTCCCTAAGAAGGAATGAGGCTTTCTTTCTTTTCGTCTTTCTGTCTTTCTTCCTTTCTTTCTTTCATTCATTCTTTCTTTCTTTCTTTTTTCTTTCTTTCTTTCCTTCTTTCTTTCTTTCTTCCTCTCTCTCTCTCTCTCTCTCTCTCTCTCTCTCTCTCTCTCTCTCTCTCTCTCTCTTTCTTTCTTTTGCTTTTTTCCCTTGAGCTTCATATAGTCTGGGAGTTGTTTCTGGAGTGTTCAGAGCTTCCCTGGGTTAGTATCCAATTATCAGTGACTGCATATTATGTCTGTTCTTTGGTGACTGGGTTATCTCACTCAGGAGGATATTCTCTAGATGCATCCATTTTCTTAGGAATTTCATAAAGTCACTGTTTCTGACAACTGAGTTGTACTCCATTGTCTAAATATAACACAATTTTTGTATCCATCCATCTACTGAAGGACATCTGGGTTCTTTCCAGCTTCTGGCTATTACAAATATGGCAGCTATGAACATTGTGGTGCATGTGTCTTTGTTGTATGTTGGAGCCCCACTGCGGTATATGCCCAGAAGTGGAATAACTGAGTCTTCGGGCAGTACTATGCCCAATTTTCTGAGGAACTGCCAGACTGATTTCCAGAGTGGTTGTACCAGTTTACAACCCCACCAACAGTGGAGAAGTGTTCCTCTTTCTCTGCATCCTCCCCAGCATCTGCTATCATCTGAATTTTTGATCTTAGTCATTCTGAATGGTGTGAGGTGGAATCTCAGGGTTGTTTTGATTTGCATTTCCCTGATGAATAATGATGTCTAGCACTTCTTTAGATGCTTCTCAGCCAATCAATATTCATCAATTGAGAACTTTAGGTTTATGCCTGTACCCCATTTTGTAATAGGTTTGTTTGATTCTCTGGTGTCAAGCTTCCTGAGTTCTTTGTATACCTTGGATATTAAGCCCCTCTCAGATGTGGGGTGGTAAAGATCTTTTCCCAATTTGTTGGATTTATTTTTGTTTTGTTGACAGTGTCCATAGCCTTACAGAAATCTTACAGTTTCTATTTTTTGATTCATGATCTTTTCTGTTCAGGAAATTTTCTCCTATGTCTATGTGTTTTAAGGTTTTTCCTACATTATCTACTAATAGTTTTAGTGTACCTGGTTTAATGTGGAGATATTTGATCCACTTGTACTTCAGCTTTGTACGAGGAGATAAGAAAGGGTCTATTTTCATTCTTCTGCAATGCTGAGTGCCAGTTGGACCAACACCATTTGTTGAAGAGGCTGTTCTTTTTCCATTGAATGTTTACAGCTCCTTTGTCAAAAATCAAGTGACCGTATATGTGAGGGCTCATTTCTGGATCTTCTATTCTATTCCACTGATTCACATGCCTGTCTGTGTACCAGTACCATGCAGTTTTCAGCACAATTGCCTTGTAATATAGCTTGAGGTCAGGGATGGTGATTCCTGCAGATGTTTTCTGTTGTTGAGAATAAATTTAGCTATTCTAGGTTTTTTGTTATTCTAGATGAAATAGCACATCGCTCTTTCCAAATCTATGAAGAATTGGGTTGGGGTTTTAATGGGGAAAGCATTGAATCTGTAGATTGCTTTTGGTAAGATGGCCATTTTTAAAATGTTGATCCTTCCAATCCATGAGCATGGAAGATCTTTCCATTTGCTGAGATCTTCCTTGATTTCCTTCTTCAGATATTTGTAGTTTTGTCATACAGGTCCTTCACTTGCTTAGTTAGAGTCACACCAAGGTATTTCATATTGTTTGTGACTATTGTGAAGGGTATCATTTCTCTAATTTCTTTTTCTGCATGTTTGTCCTTTCAGTAGAGGAAGGCTACTGATTTGTTTGAGTTAATCTTATATCCAGCCACTTTGCTGAACTTGATAATCAGCTGTAGAAATTCTCTGGTGTAATTTTTGGGGTAACTTACATACACTATCATGCCATCTGCAAATTGTGATATTTTTACTTATTCCTTTCCAATTTGTATCCCTTTGATTTCCTTTTGCTGTCTAATTGCTCCAACCACGACTTCCAGTACTATGTTGAATAGGTAGGGGGACAGTGGGCAGCCTCATTCAGTCCCTTATTTTAGTGGGATTTCTTCAAGTTTCTCACTGTTAAGTTTGATAGTGGCTATTGGTTTGCTATATATTGCTTTTATTATATTTAGGTATGGGCCATAAATTACTAATCCTTCCAAGAGTTTTAACATGAAGGGGTGTTGAATTTTGTCAAATGCTTTCTCAGCATCTAGGGAGATGACCATGTAGTTTTTTTCTTTGAGTTTGTTTATGTGGTGGATTACATTGATGGATTTCCATATATTAAACCATCCCTGCATCCCAGGAATGAGGCCTACTTCATCATGGTGAATGATTGTTTTGATGTGTTCTCAGATTCTGTAGGCAAGGATTTTGTTGAGTATTTTTGCATCAATGTTCATAAGGGAGATTGGTCTGAAGTTCTATTTCCTTGCAGGGTCTTTGTGTGGTTTAGGAATGAGGGTTATTGTGGCTTCAAAAAATGAGTTAAGTAGTGTTCCATCTTACTCTATTTTGTGGAATAGTTTGGAGACTGTTGGTATTAGGTTGTCAATAAATGTCTGATAGAATTCTGCACTGAATCCATCTGGACCTGGGCTTTTTTTGGTTGGGAAGCTTTTGATGACTGCTTCTATTTCTTCAGGTGTTATTAGATTATTTAGATGGTTTACCTGCTCCTGGTTTAACTTTACTATCTGGTATCTGTCTAAGAATTCATCCATTTTCTCCAAATTTTTCAGCTTTGTTGAGTATAGGCTTTTGTAGTAGGATCTGATGATTCCTTGAATTTCCTCCGTGTCAGTTGTTTTGTCTCCAATTTAATTTCTAATTTTGTTAATTTGGATACTCTCTCTTTACCCTCAATTAGTCTAGCTAAGGGCTTATCAGTCTTGTTAATTTTCTCAAAGAGTCAGCTCTTGGTTTTGTTGATTCTTTGGATGGTTCTTTTTGTTTTTATTTGGTCAGTTTCTGCTCTGAGTTTGATTATTTCTTGCGGTCTACTCCTCTTGGGTGTATCTGATTCCTTTTGTTCTAAAGCTTTCAACTGTGCTGTCAAGTTGCTAGTTTATGCTCTTTCCAGTTTCTTTTTGGAAGCACCCAGAGCTATGAGTTTCTGTCTTAGTACTGCTTTCATTGCATCCCATAGGTTTGGGTATGTTGTCTTTTCATTTTCATTACTTCTAGAAAATCCTTAATTTCTTTTTTTATTTCTTCTTTGACCATGCTATCGCTTAATAGAGCATTGTTTAATTTCCATGTGTATATGGGCTTTTTGTTGTCCTTGTTGTTATTAAAGACCGGCCTTAGTCTATGGTGATCTGATAGGATGCATGTGAGTATTTTAATCTTCTTATATCTGTTGAGGCTTGTTTTGTGACCGATTATATGGTCAATTTTGGAGAAGGTGCATGGTTGCCGAGAAGAAGGTATTGTCTTTTGTTTTAGGGTGAAGTGTTCTGTAGATGTATATTAATTCCAATTGGTTCATATCCTCTGCTAGTTTCACTGTGTGCTTGTTCAGTTTCTGCCTCCATGATCTGTCCTTTGATGAGAGTGGGTTGTTGAGGTCTCCCATCATTATTGTGTGGGGTTCAATGTATTTTTTGAACTTTAGTAGAGTTTGCTTTATGAATATTGATGCTCTTGTATTTGAAGCATATATGTTAAGCATTGAGAGTTCTTCCTGATAAATTTTCTCTGTAATGAGTAAAAAGTGTCCTTCCGTATCTTGTTGATAACTTTTGGTTGAAAATCTACTTTATTTGATTTTAGAATGGCTACTCCAGCTTGTTTCTTGGGGTTGTTTACTTGGAAGTTTTTTTCCCAACCTTTTACTCTGAGACAGTGTTGGTCTTTGTCTCTGAGATGAGTTTCCTGTATGCAGCAAAATGCTGGGTTTTGTTTTGTATCCAGTCTGATAGCCTATGTCTTTTTATTAGGGAATTGAGACTATTCATGTTAACAGATATTAAGGAATAGTGGTTACTGTTTCCTGCTATTTTTGCTTTTAGAGGTAGAATTGTGCCTGTGTGTCTTTCATTTTTGGTTTTCTTGCTTAGTTATTATTATTATTATTATTATTATTATTATCTTTGCTTTTACTAGGACGTTTTTTCCCTCTTTTTATTGGGTTTTCCACCTATAATTCATTGTAGAGCTGAATTTGTGTTCAGATATTGTGCAAATTTAGTTTTGTCCTGGAATATCTTGGTCTCTCCATCTTTGGTGATTGAGAGTTTTGCTGAGTATAGCAGCCTAGGCTGACAATTCTGTTCTCTTAGGGTCTGCATGATTTCTGTCCAGCATCTTCTAGCTTTCATAGTCTCTGTTGAGAAGTCGGGTGTAATTCAGATTGGTCTGCATATTTTACATGACCTTTTCTCTTACTGCTTTTATTATTCTTTCTTTGCTTTGGACACTTGTTGTTTTGATTATTATGTGTTGGGAAGAATTTCTTTTCTGGTCCACTCTATTTGGAGTTCTGTAGGCTTCTTTTATGCTCATGGTCATCTCATTGTTAAGGGTAGGGAAGTTTTCTTCTAAGATTTTCTTGAAGATATTTACTGTGCCTCTTAGTTGATATTCTTTGCCCTCTTCTAATCCTATATCCTTAGGTTTGGTCTTCTCATTGTGTCTTGGATCTCCTGGACATTTTGGGTTAGGAGCTTTTTGGCTTTTGCATCTTCTCTGACTGTTTTGTTTATGTTTATAATGTTGTCTTCAGCCCCTACATTCTCCCTTCCATCTCTTGTAGTCTGTTGGAAATGCTTGCATCTGTGACTCCTCTTTTCCTTTTTTGGTTTTCTACCTCCAGTGTTGTCTCTTTTAGTGTTTTATTCATTGTTTCCATTTCCATTTTCAATTCCTTCTTCGATTCCTTCATCTCTTTGGTTCTGTTTTCCTCTAGTTCTTTGAGTTCTTTAAGTGTTTTTCTTGTTTCCTCTTTAAAAGCTTCTATTTGTTTATCGTTTCCCTCCTGATCTTGTTTAAGTGAGTTATTCATGCTCTTCTCAAAGATCTCCATCATTATCTTGAGGTATGATTTCAGGTCTGAGTCTTCTTTTTCCGGAGTTTTTGGCATTCTGCTGTTTGCTGTGATGGGAGAGCAGTGTTTTGATGTTGCCAGGTTGTCTTGGTTTCCATTTCATAAGTTCTTTCGCTTTCCTCTTGCCATCTAGTTGTCTGTGATTATTTGTGGTCTTGTTGTCAGTGATTGGTTCCTGTCTCTTCTGTGTACCTGTCCTGTGTGTGTGTGTCTCTGCTGTTTTAGGTGGCAAATGGCTGTGCTTTTGGTCCACATGCAAGGTCCTTCTGAGCAGACACTGAGTCCCTACTACATAGTTCCTGCCCCCTGGACCAACCAAAGGGCCATGCCTACTGCACGCTAGAACTTGCCCTCTCTGTACACTGGCTACTCACATTGCAGTCTGGCCAGTCCTGTGTCCCTGGATCTCCACTGTTCCTGGTGGCAAATGACCTGAGTGTTTGGTCTGCATGAGATGGCTTTCTGGGCAGATACCAAGTCCCTATTCCAGGGTTCCTGTTTCCTGCAACCAATGCGGGGGGGTGTGCTTTTCTCAAGCTCGGCTGAGACCTCTCTGTGCCCTGGCCACTCACAGCATAGTCTCACCAGGCATGCATCCCTGGTTCTCCATTCTTCCAGGTGGTAAATGGCTTGAGCCTTTGGTCCGCATACAAGGACCTTACGGGCAGACACTGAGTCCCTACGGCAGAGTTCCTGCTCCCCTGGACCAACTGGAGGTCTGTGCCTACCTCGTGCTAGACCTAGCCCTCTCTGTGCTTCGGCTACTCACAGTGCAATCTCACCAGGCTTGTTTCCCTGGATCTCTGGTGTTCCCAGTGGCCAATGGCCTGAGTGTTTGGTCCTCATGCGATGGCTTTCCAGCTGAATACCAAGTCCCTATTCCAGGGTTCATGTTCCCCTGAACCAATTGGGTGGCGCTTTCTGGATGCTCAGCCCAGACCTCTCTGTGCCCTGGCCACTCATGGCGCAGTCTCACTAGGCCTGCCTGATAAAGTTTTATCAGTGAAAATGTATACTTTCAGATTTTGTATTTTACCTGATGCTGTTTAGACTCCTGTGTGGAATGCTGTGTTACATCGAGTCATTTCCTCTTAGGATCTTGTGGGCTGTGATAGTATCTCAGGTTTCCTGGGTCTAATAACCTTGGATGGTGTAAAGAAGACTGATGAAGTATTTTGTAGAATAACCATCAGTTTTGGTCTCTCAGATGTTTTCCTCATAGAATAATGAATGAGGTTTGGACTAGTATGTGGGGTACCTAAGACTGTGAGTTTTAAATCCAATGACTGACAGGGAATGGTGACATAATCCTCTAATTGCATATCATAGGAAGTTGAGATAGAACTTTTTATTAAGATTTGAGGCAAATTTGAGATAGACAATGAGGACCAAATAAAACAAACACTAAATGAAACAGTAACCTGTAACAATAGCAGCAACAACAGGGCAGCAGCAATGACAGCAACAACAAAAGGAAATCTGAAGGGGAAAACCTATTGGGTTCCATCCGTCCTACCCTGTTAAGAACATCCATAAGAGCATGTCTGTTGTGGGCATTCACACTTGTCACCTGAAAAAGAAAGTGCTTGTTACAGTTCTCTACTTCAAACTTGCTTCCCTCCCCTGCCCCTTTTTCCTTTTGGGAAGGAAGTCATATATGCACATCCCACACTTAAGATGTGAGTTTTCCTGATAGCATGTGTCTGGCTTTTATGTTTAGCAGATTCTTTACATCTTTTCTAAGTGTCTAGAATTGAAAATGTTTGTAACTACTATCACCCACCCAACATACATGCCCTAGCCAAATCTCTCACCACAATGTTCATGGTGCCAAGAACAGAAACTCCACTATTCCAGATGTTTAGCCTGAAAGTGTGAAAGTCACGCTTAGCTGCTCCCTTTCTCTCAAGCTACAGATCTAGCATGCAACCATTAGCTCTGTAAACTCTATAAGCAAATAGTCAAAATCTTGGCCTACTATTTCATCATAGTTCATCAGCATTGCTGCAATGCTTCCCTGGTGGGAGGCTCTACTTCCTCCTGCCCTATTCTTTGTACAGCTACAAGACTCAGTCTTGTTCTTCCATCAGGTCTTTACTCAAAAGCTATCTTCTCTGTGATTCTTTTGTGGATTCTGTATGTGAAATTTTAGTACTACTGGCTCCTAAGAGACAACTTAATATTTGTATTCATCATTTTAGGTTTCCTCTCAGAAGTACTATGATCACACACTCCTTCTGTCCAGGCTGTCCTTTCTTGTATCAACTGGGGCAGGTGTTTGCTTTTGTCAACATTCCCAGAAACTAGAGGAGTGTCTTGTACAACATTGGTACTTAATAAATATTTATTTGATGAATGAGTGAGTAGAATTAGTATTGGTGGAATTTATCCACATTGCCTTTTATAAAAATCCATTTAATTTCCATGTATCACTATTCTAATTACTCAGATGACACAGAAGGAGAATAATTTGACACTGGAATTCAGTCAGTGATGTACAGTAAGCAATATACAGTATGAATATTTATATGGTATTATGAGGTTTTCAAAATATTAATTCTAACTAGTTTCTTTATTTTCATATTGATTTTGTCAGAACTTTGAATTGTTTATCAAACTTAAATGTGAGTCAAATAGTTTGACCAACAAACAACACCGACATTAATTTTCCTGTATAATTGGACATCTGAAGTACTGTATTAGCTATGAGTAGGTTCTAGAGTTGAGGATGCTGCAAGAAGCTTCCCGTTCCTTGTCTTTCAGTTTTGCCTTTCTCCCCAAGGTCTTCATTTTCAGGCAATTTCCATGCTGCAGCAAGAATGGCTCTTAGCTGATGTGGTCTTCCATACTTAAGAACCCTGTATATAATGAAAATATTTTATATACTGTACATCTTCTTATAAAAATTTCAAAAGGATATAGGTATATCTTTTTATTTTTAGTGTATCTAATTAGCTGAAATGTTCAGATTGTCTTATCTTGATGTCTTTACAACCCCAGGGAAAGGTAGAGAAGGCCTAGTAATTGCCATCTATATCAGACAAGACAAGGCAGTTTCTTGGTACTAGACAGGAAAACCTGATAGGAACCATTTACTGTAGTGAATGGAGAGAAAACTTAACATTTAAAGTAAAATTTACACTTCAATTCTCAAAACATTTTTGCCAAGGTACAATGAGAATCAAACTAACTGTGGGAAATTTTACAATGTGACTTCAAGCGATAAAAATACAGCAGATTTACTGTGAAGTATTTATCTTTTTTGTGCAATTATTTTAAAAAATCTTCAAAATACCTTAAAGCTTAAAGTATAAGAACATAATATTAATTTTTTGGTATATTATATAGTCTATAATATACATTTCAGCATCAAAATGTTAAAATTCAAAACTTTACTTTTTTGCTACAGTTTTAATCATGCTTGCGTTATCTTGCAGATTATGCTGTCTTCTGGCTCTCTCAGTGGATCATGAAGTTTGCTGACCAAGGTTGCTAATATAAAAAGATAGGTAGGTAGGTAGGTAGGAAGGTAGATAGACAGACAGACAGAGAGACAGATGATGGATAGATAGATAGACAGACAGATAGATAGATAGATAGATAGATAGATAGATAGATAGATAGATAAAGATTAGATGCATCCAAAAGTAAAATGTACTGACCCTGCTTTTTCATGCGTTGACATTCTTCCCTGATGTCTATCTTCCAGAATTGTGAGACTATAAGCTTCCTACTAAGTTCCCAGGACAGCAGTTTTTCATCATTATAATAGAAAATGTTTTTTGGTACCCATGTGATTATTTTGAAAATTAAGCACAAAATTTTAGAATAGTTATAGAATTTAAATTGTGCAGAATTAGTCTAGAGTGTTCTCACATCCAATTTTCTGTTTCAGTGTCACCTGCTGGCACGGTATGCTTAGCACAACTGGTGAGAAATGTTGAAAGGCAGAGGTACTCTCCTGCTATGTGACTGGGTTTCCTTACAGCTGCACTCCTGTGCCCAGCCTCTCTGTGGAGTTCAAAATGGCTGCCCATTAAACCACAAAGGATTAAATTAAACACCACAAAACTCTCATACTTTATATGGTTGAAGTCTCACTTTCTGCTGTCACTTGTATTAAGTGACACAAGTCATGGCTGCAAGAAGTCAATGCCTCTCTTCTCAGATTTACCCCCTCCACTGGCTGTATAACCTTGGAAAATACCGTTAACTGCCTAGAGCTACAGGGTGTTTATTTGTTTTGGGGTTTTTGCTAACTGAGGCATGTTTAGATCATTTAAAAAGCTCTTCCCATAGCACTTAGAACACTACATGTCCTTTCATTGTGTTACTAAGTTTATGCTTTTTACATATTTTTCTATTTTAGATTCAATTCAGTTTAGGGTATACACAAAGAATGGTGTCTGAAATGACATTTTGGCACTTGCTATGTTCTTTTTATCTTTTCTCTCAAATTAATTTTGAATGCCAAATTGAATAATTGTTTTCACAAATGCTATGTGTGTTTTTCTTGATACTCTGCTTCACATATGTTTTACAAAATGATGCAATGTCTTTTAAGGAGTTTCTTCATTCTGACAACAACCAGAGTGTTCAGCTCTTTTTCTTTGCTGTGGCGAGAGGCCCAGGCTAAGTCAAGTCCTAGTTTACTGTTCACAGCTCTTGTTCTTCATAGCTTGAGCTCACTTTCTGATAAACAGCAGAGACATTGTTCAGGATGGCTCTGAGGTTAAGATGAAATGCTAAACTGATAGTGGCCTTTACAAGAACAACACAGCACGTGGTGTCTCTGCTTCACTCAGGGAGGAATCTGTGGCTTGAAGCAAGGACTTAGGGATCTTTGAAAGGACAGCTGCTGATAAAAGTCCATATCGAGCTCAAAGGAATAGCCATCCTACGTTATTTCACCAGAAAATATATGACTGTACATTGACAATTTATACAAGGGTGGATCAGGCACGATGGCCCTTTTCTCTTCTACAGTATAATGAGGCTATCATAGAACAAGCAAAGAAGTAGTTCTGACAACACATTTCAATGAGTTATATGTTCATGACTGTATGTATTCAAAACTAAGACTAGCAGCAATAGCAGCATTTATGAAACCTAGGGACCCCAGAGTGTTTCCTCCAAGAAAGATGGAGTACATCTTGCTTAACATTCAGAGATGGTCAAGCAGCTGTGATTGGCGAATCAATTCCTGGCATTTGGAAATGTTGAGAATAATGCTTGAGTTCAGTCCTACCACTTCAATAGACAATTTCTCACTTACTCATATCCCGTCATTCGTTCTGTGAATAGATTCATCTCTCAAACTTTGAAGCAGGTTCACACACTCCCTGTAATGATTGGAATCGGCCCAGGAAACACATGATTTAGTTTTTCTTCATATTCCTGACAAAATAAAAATTGTGTTAGAGAAGGATCATCCTTACATAAAAAAAGTCATTTCTCATATCAAATTAGGAAATACATTTTAGAGATTGTTAAGGCTATGGTACATTTAAATGGAATAGTCATAGTAATACTGCTATATTTAAAAAGGTGAGGATTCCTTTTTGACTATAGCTGTTTCAAGGTGGCATAAACTTAGTCAGCAATAAGGCAATCCATGAATGTCTTTATTTTCTTTCTAACCCAATCTGCTCAAGCTTTACGTGAATTTCTAACTTTAATTTGTCATCATCCATGATTTTAGCTAAAATTGTTCTTGATGCCCTAAACTTTTCTGTATTTGGGTGTGGGGCATGTGGCTGTGCTCATGATGGAAAAAAAAATGGACTTGGAGTTAAAGGGTATGTATTCATGAACCAGATGTGTTATTGTTGTGAACAGACATCATGACCAATTCAAGTTTTATAAAGGACAACCTTTAATTTGGGCTGCTTACAGGTTTAGAAGTATAGTCTATTATCATCAAGGAGGGAGCAAGTCATCATCCAGGCAGGCATGGTGCAGGGGGAGCTGAGAGTTCTACATCTTCATCTGAAGGAACCCAGGAGCAGACTCAACATCAGCAGGCAGCTAGGAGAAGGAACTCCAAGCCCACTGACACAGTGACACACTTCTCCAACAAGGCCACGCCTTCTAATAGTGCCACTCCCAGAGCCAAAAATATACAAACCATCATAACCTACATACAAAAATAGCTTAATATTAGAGAACTATTATTTTTAATAGAGATAACAAACACACCTGCCACAATTCCTATGGAATATTACTCTATTTGGATCCTTATCTTAACTTCTGGATCTCTAATTATTATATCAATTATTAGTTTTAATAGAATTACCTCCATCATTATATTTAAAGCCAATGCATTAGTAGTGCTTCTCTGTTGTGTTTACATATGAATGCTTATGAAGTAGAATGTTTATCTGGTGGTCCCTAGGAAGGGGAAAGTTGTAGGCTAGGATTGTTCAAAACTTATTTTAATAAATGTTCTTAAATGCTTCAGCCTCCTACAAGACAGCCTACCAGAAGCAGGGGAAAAGAAAAGGAAATGGGAAACAGAGGATGTGGACCTGTTTAGAAGTAGTTCGTTGGGGGAGATTCCAATCTTCATTGTCAGGATTTCAGCAGTCCAGTCTAGAACACCAAACATGAATAAATTGACAAGAGTCCTTGGAAGCAGCAAGAAGCAGTCAAAATACCATGAACAGGTCTCTGCTGCACTTCTCTCTATGAAGTCATGACAAGCTAGAATCAGTGCAATCCAACATTGAATTGCAAGGTGAACCAATGGGGTTATATCAATAGTCTTTCTAAACATCACATACCCTCTTAAGCATTTATTCCAGCTAAACATCACATACCTTTTCACAAGACAGCTTCCAGAAACACAAAAGCCAAAACCAAACCAAAACAAAACAAAATCACATCTGTTCTCAGCAAAACATCTTCTCACAAGGCAGCCTTCATAAGTGCCCAGACCCCTTTGGGAGAAGGCTGGTCTCACAGGAGTGCTGACACATCTGAGAGCAAAGGTGAGACTACCACCTCTGTACAAATTTCTGGCCCAAAAGGAACTTCCCAGAGCCCTCAGAACACAGGAACCTAGTAACAGTCTGGGATAGGATCCCTCAAGTTTCTACCTGTATCTAGGGCAGATCCTGTACTACAGCTCTCTATAGCCAGAACTCGTTGGGGGAAGAGCTGGTACGCCAGAAGTACTGACACACCTCAAATCACAGGTAAGACTACCAGTACTGCTCTGAGGAACTCACCCAGAGCCTTCAGGACACAGGACTCAAGAAGATTGAGACAGAGAACTTGGGACCTTCCAGTTTCGGTCTGTGCCCTGTGCTAACCATGTGTTATAGCTCAGACCCTGCTGAGAGATAGCTGATGCCCTGTAGTGCTGACACACTTACAGGAGGGTCAAGACATGGTCAGAAGAGCAGCTAATGCTCTAGATGAACAGATGGCGAAAAGCAGGTCCTAGAATGTAAGCAACAGAAACCAAGGCCACTTGTTATCATCAAAACCGAGTTCCCCCACCACAGCAAGTCCTAGATATCCCAACATACCATAAAAGCAAGATTCTGATTTAAAATCACAATTCATGATCAAGTTAGAGGTCTTTAAGAAAGTCATAAATAACTCTCTTAAAGAAATACAGGGCAACACAGGTAAACAGGTATAAGCCCTTTAAGAAAAAAACACAAAAAATTCTTACAAAATTACAGAAAGCATGACCCAACAGGTGAAGGAATTGAACAAAATCATCCAGTATCTAGAAGTGGAAATAGAAACAATAAAAGAAAAATCACAAAAGGAGACAACCCTGAAGACAGTAAAACCTAGGGAAAAGATCAGGAGCCATAGATGCAAGCATCACCAACAGAATACAAAAGAGAGAAGAGAGAATCTCAGGGGCAGAAGATACCATAGAAAACACAGACATAAGAGTGAAAGAAAATGCAAAATGGACAAATTTCCTAACCCAAAACATCCAGGAAATCCAGGACACAATGAGAATATGAAGCCTGAGGGTAATAGGTATATAAGAGAGCAAAAATTTCTAAAGTAAATGGCAAGAGAATAATTTCAACAAAATTATAGAAGACAATTTTCCTAAGCTAAGCAAAGAGATGCCCATAAACATTTAAGAAGACTACAGAACTTCAAATAGATTGGACCAAAAAGGAAATTCATCCAGTTGCATAATAGTCAAAACATCAAATGCACAAACAAAGAATATTAAAAGCAATAAGGAGGAAAGGTCAAGTAACCTATAAAGGAATACCTATCTGAATCACAACGGACTTCTCAACAGAGACTATGAAAGCTAGAAGATACCAGGCAGATGTCATACAGATACTAAAAGAACACAAATGCCAGTCCAGGTTACTATATCCAAAAAAAAAAAAAAAAAAAAAACTCTCAATGACCATAGATGTAAGAATAAAGATATTCCAGGACAAAGCTAAATTTACATAATATATTTCAATAAATCCAGCACTACAAAGAGTAATAGAAAGCTACAACACAAGAAGAGAAACTACACTCTAGAAAAAGCAAAAAGGTAATCTTCTCTCAACTAACCCAATAAAGACAGCCAATCAAACATAATTTCACCTCTCACAACAAAAATAGCAAGAAACAATAATCATTGGTCCCTAATATCTCTCAACCACAATGGATGCAATTCCTCAATAAGAAGGCATAGTTTTATGTAAAAATTATTTTAATATCTGAAAAAACAATACTGACAAGAATGTATAATTTTAAGCAAAAAAATGTTTAAAATCTGTACATTTATCTTTGTTTTGTAAAATAAATTCGTTTTTTTTTTTAAAAAAAGAAGGCATAGACTTATAGACTGGATATGTAATGAGGATTCCACATTTTGCTAAATAGAGGAAACACACCTTGGTGACAAAGACAGACACTACCTCAGAGTAAAAGGCTGGAAAGCAAGTTTCCATGTAACAAGCTGGAGTACCCATTCTAATATTGAATAAAATTGACATTCTAACACAAATTTTTGAAAAAGATAAGGAAGGACACTCCATACTCCTCAAAGAAAAAAATTCACCATGATGAAATCTCAATTCTGAATATATATGCTTCAAATGCTAGGGCACCTACATTCATAAAAGAAACCTTAGTAAAGTTTAAAGAACACACTGCACCTCACACAATAGTATTGGGAGACTTCAACACATCATTCTCACTAATGGTGAGATCATGGAAACATAATCTAAACAGACATACAGTGAAACAAACAGAAATTATGAACCAAATGGCTTTAACAGTTATCTATGGAGCATTTTATCCTGAAACAGCAGAATATACCTTCTTCTCAGTACCTCATGATACCTTCTCCAAAATTGACCATATAATAGGTCACAGAACAGGCCTCAACAGATTTAAGAAGATTGAAATAATTTTATTCATCCTATCAGATCACAATAGACTAAGACTTGTTTTTAATAACAACAAAAAAGAGAGAAAGCCAACATAAACATGGAAGCTGAACAATGTTCTATTCAATTATAATTTGGTCAAAGAAGAAATAAAGAAAGAAAATGAAGACTTTTTAGAATTTAATGAAAATGGAGGCACAGCATACCCAAACTTATGGGACACAGTGAAAGCCGTGCTAAGAGAAAAACTCATAGCTCTGAGTGCCTCCAAAAAGAAACTGGAGAAAGCATACACTAGTAGCTCGACAGCTCACCTAAAAGCTCTAGAACAAAAAGAAGCAACTACACTGAAGAAAAGTAGATGGCAGGAAATGATCAAACTCAGAGCTGAAATAAACCAAGTAGAAACAACAATAACTATACAAAGAATGTACAAAACCAGCAGCTTGTTCTTTGAGAAAATCAACAAGATAGATAAACTCTTAGCCAGCCTAACAGGAGGGCACAAAGACAGTATTTACATTAACAAAGTCAGAAAAGCAAAGAAAAACGAAAGAGACATAACAAACTGAAGAAATTTAAAAAGTCATCAGATCCCACTACAAAAGTCTATACTCAACAATACTGAAAAATCTGGATAAAATGGACAATTTTCTAGACAGATACCAGGTACCAAAGTTAAATTAGGATCACATAAACCATCTAAACAGTCCCATAACCAATAAAGAAATAGAGGCAGTCACCAAAGGTCTCCTAACAACAATAGCAACAACAGCGACAACAAAAGCCTAACATCAAGTGAATTTAGTGCAGAATTCAATCAGATCTTCATAGGAGACATAATACCAGTACTCTCCAAAATATCCCACAACATAGAAACAAATGCAACACTATCCAATTCTTTTTATGAAGTCACAATTATGCTTATACCTAAACCACACAAAGACTCAACAAAGAAGGAACACTTTATACCAATTTCTCTTATGAATAATGATGCAAAAATTACTGAATAAAATTCTCGCAAATTGAATCCAAGAACACATCAAAAAAATCATCTAACATGGTCAAGTAGGCCTCATCCCAGGGATGCAAGGATGGTTCAATATATGGAAATCCATCAACATAATCCACTATATAAATAAACTCAAAGAAAACAAAACCCACATGATCATATCATTAGATGCTGAGAAAACAAGAAGTCAAAATATCACTATTTGCAGATAATATGATATTGTATTTAAGTGACCAAATATTTCATTAGAGAACTCATAAACCTTATAAACAACTTTAGCAAATTAGATGGATATATAAATTAACTCAAGCCAATTAGTAGCCTTCCTCTACTCAAAGAATTAACAGGTTGAGAAAGAAATTAGGGAAGCGATACCCTTCAAATTAATCACAAATATAAAATACCTTGATGTGATTCTAACCAAGCAAGGAAAAAATTTGTATGACAAGAACTTCAAGTCTTTGAAGAAAGAAAATGAAGATCTCAGAAGATGGAAAAATCTCCCATGTTCATAGATTGGCAGGATTGATATAGCAAAAATGACCATATTACCAAAAACAATTTACAGATTCAATGCAATCCCCCATCAAAATTCCAACTCAATTCTTCATAGAGTCACAAAGAGCAATTTGCAAATTCATTTGGAAGAACAAAAATCCCAGGATAGGAAAAACTATTCTCAGTAATAAAAGAGATTCTGAGGGAATTAGCATCCTTGACCCAAGTGTATTACAGAGCAATAGTGATTGGGTAGGAAACGAATCTGGGCAGGAACGGACTGAGGCTAGAGAGAGACTCCCAGAAAGGGAGAACCAACCACAGGAGCAGAGATTCAGAGACATCCTCATGACCTCACAGCCTCTGGACACGGTGCCTCTAGTCCCCGAGGTGGCAGGACTCCCAGCAGCATTGTCCAGGAGTGCTCCTTGTGGATAGTATGAGTCACCAGGAATGGATTCACCAGTTAACATCCAAGTTCCCCCAGCCCCTGATCACATCAGAGGAGAGCCCAGAGGCTCAACAGGACTCGCAAACAGCCGACAGAAGAGCTGTGACCACTCAAGGCACCACAACGAAAGCAGCATTGCTGGAGGACTGGTGAAGGGGGCTTTGTCCATTGCTGCCTCTGCATACAAGGCCCTGTTTTCTGGGCCACCAGTCACTCACTGCACAGCCCATTGTCTCTGAAGATCAGACTGCAGCCCTGATGGCCCATCTCTTTGAAATGGGATTCTGGGACAGGCAGCTGAACCTCAGGCTGCTGAGAAAACACAATTACAATATCCTGCAAGTTGTGACAGAGCTGCTTCAAATGAACCACAACGACTGGTACAGCCACCACTATTGAGGCCTGCCTTGTAGTAAATAACTGCCCGCGCTCAGACTGGTCTCTGCCTTCATTGAGGTGTGGGTGGAAGCCCCTGCTTGCTTTTTAATCTGATGAATCTATGTTGAGCGTCTCTGAATTGTCAAAACAGTACCTGTTACAGTATTTTTTGGAGCAAATCAAAGGCCAGGACTTAAATTTTCACTTTAGAAATGGGATGAATGGTAGGAAGACAGTTTTCAACTGATCTGGACAGAACTCTCTCCACTGTAGTACGTGGAAGCATGTAACTTGAACTTCCTGTAGACCACTTTTCCTTCTGCTTGTATTGAAGTTGAGTATTTTCCTTTGGTTCATATGGATGTTTTTAATGGGCTGTTAAATGTTAGTTTGGTTTTTGTTTGTTTGTTTTTTAAAGATTAGCCTTGAATATTTTCAAGAATTATCCTCCTAATTTCTATAATGAATTCCAAGCTTCATAGCAATGTAAAGACAGCATATTAAGAAAGTCAATGTCCCTAAAAGACTTAATAAATAAGTAACACTTTGCTTTCAGAAGACCTGGCAGGAACCTGGAAGGATGGAAGGCATACTGGTTATCCCACAGCACCTACTTACTAAACAGCATCTGTCAACATAATTTTATTTAAGGAAAAATCCTGGGTAGTGTGAAATATTTTGCTAATCCTACAGGGGGGAAACCCCACCTGTTACACAGAAAGGGGAAGTTAAGATTCCTTTTTCTGACTATCGCAGCAGATCTTAAGAACAGGTATGTACAAATATTCATCTCAGTAAGGTTGGCTGTGGAGGAGGGGACACAAATTCTGGTGGCTTCTCCAATGTCTGGAATCCCTGTCTGAGGTGTCCAGCTGAGAACAGGAAGTAGTGCTTGGGGGCTAACCCAGGGAAAGGTTCCTTGTTCACCATTACAATACATGGGAAGAAGCTTCCTTTCAGAGCTCTAGGTCTCATTTAATTTATAAAAGGGAGCTTTGGGTACAGACTGCACGAAAAGAGGTAACACAACACTAAAGATTTTGTTTGTTGTAAAAGAGTTTGAGAGAAGGTATCTGGACCCCAGCTCAAAGGGGAACAATAGTTAAAATAGCATTATTTAACTTAGTTGGTATTTATAATAAATGGCGATTTTAATTACTCATAATATGTTTATTTACAGTCTAACTCTTGAATGCTTCTAAATAAACCACAATTCAAACTGCAAAAAAAAAAAAACAAAAAAAAACAAAAACAAAAAACAAAAAACAAACAAACAAACAAAAAAAAAAACAACTGTATGGTATTGATACACAAACAGGCAGGAACATCAATAGAATAGAATTGAAGATCCAGAAATGAACCCACACATCTATAGTCAGTTGATCTTTGACAAAGGAGCTAAACCGTACAGAGGGTAGTATTTTCAACAAATGATGCTGGTCCAACAGGTAGTCAGCATGCAGAAGAATGCAAATTGATCCTTTCTTATCACCCAGTACAAAGCTCAAGTCCAATCGAATCAAGGACCCCCACATAAAACTAGGTACACTGAAACTAATAGAAGAGAAAGTGGGAAAGTCCTCAAACACATGGGCATTGGAGTAAACTTCCTGAACAAACACTAATGGCTTATGCTCTAAGATATGAAAAATTAACAAATGGGACCTCATAAATTTGCAATGCTTCTCTAAGTCAAAGGACACTGTCATTAGGACAAAACAGCAACCAACAGAATGGGAAAAGATTTTTGTCAATTCTACGTGCGATAGATGGTTAACATCCAATATATACAAAGAGCTCAAGAAGTTATATTCCAGAGAATAAAATAACCCTATTAAAATGGGAACAGAGCTAAACAAAGAATTCTCAACTGCAGAATATTGAATGGCTTAGAAAAACTAAATAAATGTTCAACATTTCTAAGTCATCAGGGAAATACAAATCAAAACAACACTGAAATTTTACTGCACACCAATCAGAATGGCTAAGATCAAAAATTCAGGTGACAGCAGATGCTGGCAAAGATGTGGAGAAAAAGGAACACTCCTTCATTGTTGGTGAGATTGCAAGCTGTTACATCCACTATTGAAATCAATCTGGTGGTTCCTCAAAAAAACTGGCCATAGTACTACATGAGGATCCATCTGTAGCAGTCCCAAGCATTTACCCAAAATATGCTTCAACATATAAGAAGAACACATGCTCCACTATGTTCATAGCATCATTATTTATGATAGCCAGAAGATAGAGAGAACCCAGATGTCCTTCAACAGAGTAATGGATACATACATTGTGGTACATTTCCACAATGGAGTACTACTCAGGTATTAGAAACAATGACTTCATAAAATTCTTGTGCAAATGAAATGGATGGAACTAGAAAATATCTTCTTGAATGACATAACCCAACCACAAAAAACCTCACAGGGTATGCATTCACTGATTAGTGGATATTAGCCCCACAGCTCAGATTACCCAGGATACAATTCACAAACCACATGAAGCTCAAGAAGAAGGGAGGCCAAAGTACAGATACTTTAGTCCTTTTTGGATGGGGGAACAAAAATATCCACAGGAGGAAATACGGAGATAAAGTTTGAAGCAGAGATTGAAGCAAAGGCCATTCAGAAACTGTCCTGCCTGGAGATTTAGCAACCAAACCCAGAGAATATTTCTGATGCAAAGAAGTACATGATGACAGGAGCTTGATATAGTTGTCTCCTGAGAGGCTCTGCCAGATCATGACAATAGCAGAAGCAGATGATCCCAGCCAACTATTGAATTGAGTATGGGGTCCCCAATGGAGGAGTTAGTGAAAGGATTGAAGGAGCTGAACCTATTGCAACTCCATAAGAACAATATTACCAATCAACCAGATCACCCAGGGACTAACCCACTATCCAAAAGTACAAATGGATGGACCCGTGTGACTCCATCTGCATGTGTACTAGAGGATGGCCTTATTGGGTATTACTGGGAAGAGAAGCCCTTGGTCCTGCTAAGGCAAGATACTCCAGTGTCAAAGAATTTAGGGCTGGAGGCCAGAGTGGGTAGGTGGGAGGGCACCCTCATAGAAGAAGGGGAAGTTGGATGGGATGGGGGGGTTGGAGGGCAAAATTGGAAAGAGGATAACATTTCAAATGTCAATAAAATACATCCAATAAAAAATGACACAAATGAATCCCCAAAGAAACCAGCAATACCCACCCGAGAAGATTGTTTTCTTTATTAAAATGAATGATACACTAGAATATCTACTTCAGATCACTTTTTTAAATTTTTGGCCACTTGTAGGTGAAGTTGACAAAGAAGTGAGAAAACTATAAAAAAAATCAAAAGTCAAACAGCTATCCTGTAGACAGTTGACAAAACTAGGAAACTCACTCAATAGGGTCTACATGTGTTTCCCAGTTTTTATATATCTCAGTTTGGCAGCAATACCTGCTGGCACTGGATT
This sequence comes from Micromys minutus, assembly GCF_963924665.1. Taxonomy (NCBI): domain Eukaryota; kingdom Metazoa; phylum Chordata; class Mammalia; order Rodentia; family Muridae; genus Micromys; species Micromys minutus. The sequence continues at coordinate 64,611,482 of NC_137973.1, read as the reverse complement.
TTACATCCAGCTGCCTTAGAATGTTCAGTTTGTAGTGCTTGTGAACTTCATGAAGAGATGGTTGCCTCCCAGAAGCTTTGGAGGCAGTTTGCTTTTAATTTTTTCCCCTTTGCTTCCCTTCAGCTTCACAGTATTGTTTCATTTGGCTAATCTGGTGGATTCCTGGGAAGTTTATGAGGCCCCTGGGGTTGCACTGACCTTAAGCTAATTTGGCTCAGCTTCCTTGTTAATGTATACAGGTCCTGGCCTGTGGTAGAGTGGAACGGTTTTGGCCCCTTGAGGAAGGGAGTGTCCTGTCTTTTTAATCATGAAGCAAGATGGCTTCGAAACAATTTGGCATCACAGAGAGGGAGGTAACCCAGCTCTCTAACATGCCCCCTCATTGTGAGCAGACATGTGAGAATGCTTATCAGTTTCCAACATAGCTAGTTAATCACATATTGCTTTACTTGGTTTTTAACAGTATTGGGAGTGACTATGCAGAGCTGAATCCAGGCATAACTTCTCTTAATTACCAAGTGTCTATACATTGAATAAAGCATTATTGGAATATTTTGCTTATTCACTTTCTGTAGGTTATCATTTATTTACCAACACCATATGACTGAGCTTTTTGTATGCATATTTTTGTTCTCTCTCTTCTTTTCTTCCTTCCTTCCTAACTTCCTTCCTTCCTTCCTTCCTTTCTTCCTTCCTTCCTTGCTTCCTTTCTTCCTTCTTTCTTTCTTTCTTTCTTTCTTTCTTTCTTTCTTTCTTTCTTTCTTTCTTTCTTTCTTTCTTCTCTCTCTCTCTCTCTCTCTCTCTCTCTCTCTCTCTCTCTCTCTCTCTCTCTCTCTCTGTCTTTCTTTCTTTTCTGCTTCCCCCTCTAAACCCCCTACTGCCATCCCTCTCCCAATCACTCTTCCCTCTTCTCTGCTCCTCTGATAGGGTTGAGGGCTCCCCACCCTTGTATTTCTCTAACCCTTACATATAAAATTTCTGCAAGGCTAGGCTCATCCTCTCCCACTGAGGCCAAAGAATGTAGCCAGTTAGAACAATATATTCCACAGACAGGTGGTAACTTTAGAGAGAGCCCCTGACTCTAGTTGTTTGGAACCAACATGAATATCAAGCTCCACATTTCCTACCCAGGGGGCCTGGGTCCAGCCTGTATATGCTGTTTGGTTGGTGGTTCAGTCTTTGACAGTCCTAGACAGTCAAGGTTAGTTGACTTTGCTGTTCTTTCTGTGGAGTTCTATTCCTTTCAGGGACCTCAATTCTTACCCCAACTCTTCCATAAGAGCTATGTTTCACTGTGGGTCTCTTCATCCATCTGAGTAGCTGCTGGGTGAAGTCTTTCAGAGGACAGCCACACTGCATTCCTGCCTGTAAGCATAACAGAGTATCATTAATAGTATCAGAGATTGATGTTTTTCCATGGGATGTGTTTCTATTTGAGATAGTTATTGCTTGTCTATTTCCTCAGCCTCTGATCCTTCCCATACCAGAATTTTGTAGACAGGATAAATTTTGGGTCAAAAAGTTTTGTGGGTGGTTTGGTGTCCCTATTGCTCTATTGAGTTCCTGCCTGGCCATAAGGTGTGACCTTATCAAGTTTCCTATTCCCAGTGCAGTGTGTCTCAGCTAAGGTTAACCCCATTGATTCTTAGGAACCTCTCTGTCCCAGGTCTACGGCAATTTCTAGAAGAAGGTCCCTCCTTCCATATAGGTCTATAGATTTCCATTCATTCTCATGGCCATCTGGTCATCTCCTGTCTCTCCCCACACCTTGTATTCCCAGCCTCCCCCCATTACTCTGCTCATCTCTTATCCCATCCAGTTTCCTCCCTCCATCTGCCTCTTACAACTATTCTGTTCCCCCTTATAAGTGAGATAAAGCTTCCTTGCTTGTGCCTTCCTTCTAGTTTAGCTTCTTGAGGTCTGTGGATTATAGCATGAGTATCCTGTATTTTATGGCTAATATTCACTTATAACTGAGTATATAGCATGTCCTTTGGGGTCTACGTTATGTCACTCAGGATGATATTTTCTTTTTTTATTGAAAAACTTTATTTTAAGAAACAAAGATAAATGGACAAATTTTAAGAATTTTTGCATAAAAGTATACAAATACATTTTAAAGTTTGTAATTAAATATTTGTGAATACATGTACATACACATATGTATATATATAACAATAATATAGGGAAAGAGGCTATTAATTTGAGGGGATGGGAGAGAAACTGGGAGGGGATAAATGGAGGAAGGAAAGGGGGATGTGATACAGTTCTATTTTAATTAAAATATAGTCTTTTTTTTTCTTGAAATTCACACAGTCTGTGTCTTGTTTCTGGGGTGTTCAGAGCTTCCTGGGGTTAGTATCCCATTATTAGTGACTGTATATTATGTCTGTTCTTTTGTGACTGGGTTATCTCACTCAGGATGATATTCACTAGATGCAACCATTTTTTTAAAAAAGAATTAGGTTAAGTCATTGTTTCTGATAGCTGAGTAGTACTCCATTGTGTAAATGTACAACAATTTTTGTATCCATTCATCTACTGTAGGACATCTGGGTTCTTTCCAGCTTCTGGCTATTATAAATAGAGCTGCAGTGAACATTTTGGTGCATATATATTTGTTGTATGTTGGAGCATCTCTGCAGTAAATGCCCAGAAGTGGAATAACTGGGTCTTCAGATAGTACTATGTCCATTTTTCTGAGGAACTGCCAGACTGATTTCCAGAGTGGTTGTACAAGTTTACAACCCCACCAACAGTGAAGAAGTGTTCTTCTTTTTCCACATCCTCACCAGCATCTGCTGTCATCTGAGTTTTGGATCTTGACCAATCTGACTGGTGTGAGGTGGAATCTCAGGGTTGTTTTTATTTGCATTTCCCTGATGGCTAAGGATGTAGAGCACTTCCTTAGATGCTTTTCAGCGATTTGATATTCCTCAGTTGAGAACTTTTTGTTTAAGTCTGTACCTCATTTTTTTAATAGGGTTGTTTGATTCTCTGGTGTCTAGCTTTTTGAGTTCTTTGTATACCTTGGATATTAGGCCTCTATCTAATGTGGAGTAGGTAAAGATCTTTCCCCACTCTGTTGGCTGCTGTTTTGTTTTCTTGACAGTGTCTTTAGCCTTACAAAAATTTTGCAATCTCATTAAATCCCATTTGTCAATCTTTGACCTTAGAGCTTGAGCTATTGGTGTTCTTTCCTACTCAATAAAGAAATTGATTGGTTTTGATGGGGATTGCATTGAATCTGTAGATTGCTTTTGGTAAGATGGCCATTTTTAAAATGTTAATTTTTCCAATCCATGAGCATGGGAGATCTTTCCATTTTCTGAGATCTTCCTTGATTTACTTCTTTAGAGGTTATAAGTTCTTGTCCTACAGGTCTTTCACTTGCTTAGTTAGAGTCACACCAAGGTATTTCATAGTTTTTGTGAATATTGTGAAGGGTATCTTTTCCCTAATTTCTTTCTCCCCATGTTTGTCCTTTGAATATAGGAAGGCTACAGATTTGTTTGAGTTAATTTTATATCCAGCCACTTTTCTGAACTTGTTTATCAGCTGTAAGAGTTCCCTGGTGGAATTTGTGGAGTCCCTTAAGTACACAATCATGTCATCTGCATATAGTGATGTTTTTACTTCTACCTTTCCAATTTGTATCCCTTTGATTTCCTTTTGCTGTCTAATTGCTCTGACCAGGACTTCCAATACTATGTTGTATAGGTAGGGGGAAAGTGGGCAGCTTTGTCAAGTCCCTGATTTTAGTGAGATTGCTTCAAGTTTTCCACTGTTAAGTTTGGTGTTGGCTGTTGGTTTGCTGTATATTGTTTTTATTATGTTTAGGTATGGGCCTAGGATTCCTGTTATCACCAAAACTTTTAACATGAAGGGGTGTTGAATTTTGTCAAATGCTTTCTCAGCATCTAGGGAGATGACCATGTCGTTTTTCCTTTGAGTTTTTTATATGGTGGATTACATTGATGGATTGCCTTATATTAAACAATCCCTGCATCTCAGGGATGAAGCCTACTTTATCATGGTGAATGATCGTTTTGATGTGTTCTTAGATTTGGTGTGCAAGGATTTTGTTAAGTATTTTTGCATCAATGTTCATAAGTGAGATTTGTCTGAAGTTTTCTTTACTTATAGGGTATTTGTGTGGTTTAGGAATGAAGATTATTGTAGCCTCAAAAAATGAGTTAGGTAGTGTTTCTTCTGATTCTATTTTGTGGAATAGTTTGGAGAGTATTGGTATTATGTTGTCAATTAATGTCTGATGAAACTCTGCACTGAACCCATTTGAACCTGGGCTTTTTCTGGTTTGGAGGCTTTTGATGACTGCTTCTATTTTGTTAGGTGTTATCGGATTATGTAGATGGTTTACCTGGTCCTGGTTTAACTTTGGTATCTTGTATCTGTCTAGGAATATATCCATTTCCTCCAGATTTTCCAGCTTTGTTGAGTATAGGCTTTTGTAGTCGGATCTGATGATTTCTTGAATTTCCTCAGTTTCAGTTGGTATTTCTCTACTTTTCTTTCTGATTTTGTTAATTTGTATACTCTCTCTTTGCCCTCTACTTAGTCTGGCTAAGAGTTTATCAATCTTGTTTTTTTTTTTTTTTTTCCTCAAAGAACCAGCTCTTGGTTTTGTTGATTCCTTGAATGGTTCTTTTTGTTTCTGTTTGGTCTATTTCTGCCCTAAGTTTGTTTATTTCTTCCCGTCTACTTCTCTTGGGTGTAGGGTATATCTGCTTCCTTTTGTTCCAGAGCTTTCAACTGTGCTGTCAGGTTGCTAGTGTATACTCTCTCAAGTTTTTTTTTTTTTTTTTTAATTTGGAAGCACTCAGAGCTATGAGTTTTTCTCTCAATACTGCTTTCATTGCATCCCATAGGTTTCGGTATGTCCTGTTTTCATTTTTATTGAAATCTAGAAAATTTTTAATTTCTTTCTTTATTTCTTCTTTGACCCTGCTATCCTTTAATAGAGTATTGTTTAGTTTCCATGTGTATATGGGCTTTTTGTTGTCTTTGTTGTTATTAAATACCATCCTTAGACCATGGTGATCTGAAAGGATGCATGGGATTATTTTAATCTTCTTATTTTTATTGAGCCTAGTTCTGTGTCCAATTATGTGGTCAATTTTCGAGAAGGTGCCATGGGGTGCTAAGAAGAAGGTGTATTCTTTTGTTTTAGGATAATATGTTCTGTAGATATCTATTAATTACAGTTGGTTCATAGTCTGTGCTAGTTATACAGTGTCCATGTTTAGTTTCTTTTTCCATGATCTGTGCATTGATGAGAGTGGGGTATTAAAGTCTCTCATTATTATTGTGTGTGGTATAATGTATTTTTTGAACTTTAGTAGGGTTTCTTTTATGAATATTGTGCTTTTGTATTGGGAGCATATATGTTAAAGATTGAGAGTTCCTCCTGACAGATTTCCCTATAATGAGTAAAAATGTCCTTCCTTATCTTTTTTGATGAATTTTGGTTGAAAATCTACTTTATTCGTTATTAGTATGGCCACTCCAACTTGCTTCTTTGGGCCATTTGCTTAGAAGGATTTTTTCCCAACCTTTTACTCTGAGATAGTGTCTGTCTTTGTCTCTGACATGAGTTTCCTGTATGCATCAAAATGCTGGGTTTTGTTTATGTATCCAGTCTGATAGCCTTTATCTTTTTTTGTGGAGTTGAGTCCATTTATGTTTACGGATATCAAGGAATAGTGGTTGCTCTTCCCTGCTATTATTGCTTTTTTTTAGGTTGAATTGTGCCTGTGTGTTTTTCTCCTTTTGGTTTTCTTGCTTAGAAGTTTTCTTGTTTTTACTATGAGGTTGTTCCCCTCATTGTATTGGGTTTTCCACCTATAATATTTTGTAGTGCTGGGTTTCTGGTCATATATTGTGTGAATTTAGTTTTTTCTTGGAATATCTTGGTCTCGCCATCTATGGTGATTGATAGTTTTTCTGGGTGTAGCAACTTGGGCTGGCACTTGTGCTTTCTTAGGTTCTGCATGATGTCTGTCCATGCTCTTCTAGCTTTCATAGTCTCTGTTGAGAAATCGGGTGTGATTCTGATTGGTCTGCCTTTATATGTTACATGACCTTTTCCCCCTTACTGCTTTTAGTATTCTTTCTTTGCTTTGGGCACTTGGTATTTTGACTATTATGTGTCAGGAAGAATTTCTTTTCTGGTTCAACCTATTTGGAGTTCTGTAGTCTTCTTTTCTGCTCGTGGTCATCTCATTCTTGAGGGTAGGGAAGTTTTCTTCTATGATTTTGTTGAAGATATTTACTGTGCCTCTTAGTTGATACTCTTCTCCCTCTTCTATTCCTATTATTCTTAGATTTGGTCTTCTCATTGTGTCCTGGATCTCCTGGAAATTTTGGGTTAGAAACTTTTTTGTTTTTGCATCTTCTCTGACTGTTTTGTCTATGTTTTCAATGTTGTCTTCAGCCCCTGAGATTCTCTCTTCCATCTCTTATATTCTGTTGGAAATGCTTGCATCTGTGACACCTGATTTCTTTTTTAGGAGTTCTACCTCTAGGGTTGTGTCATTTAGTGTTTTCTTTATTGTGTCCATTTCTGTTTTAAGTTCCTTCTTCCATTCCTTCATCTCTTTGGTTTTGTTTTCTTCTAATTCTTTGAGTTCTTTGAGTGTTTTTCTAGTTTCTTCTTTAAAAGCTTCTTATTTTTATGCTTTTTCTCCTGTTCTTGTTTAAGGATCTCTATCATCATCTTGAGGTAGAATTCCGGGTCTGAGTCTTCTTTTTCTGGAGTGTTTGGCATTCTGCTGTTTGTTCTGATGGGAGAGCTGGGTTCTAGTATTGCCAGGTTGTCTTGATTTTCCTGGGGTATGTTCTTTTGCTTTCCTCTTGCCATCTTGTTGTCAGTAATTGGTTCTTGCCTTTCCCTTGTACCTGATCTGTGTCCCTGGATCTCCACTGTTCCTGGTGGTGGATGATCCGAGTGCCTGTTGTGCACCCAAAAGCCGCCGGCTGGGAACAGAGGGCCTGATGCCGGGTTTCTGGGTCCCTGGATCAGGCCAGGCAGGATGATGTCTTCAAGTTCCATTCATTTGTCTGCAAATTATTTTGTCTTTGTTTTTAATAGCTGAATAGAATTACATTATGTTAATATACAACATTTTCTATTTTCAGTTCGTGGACATCTAGGTTGCTTCTAGTTTCTGCCTATTATGATAAAAAGATGTTATGAACATAGCTGAGCAAATGTCTCTGTGGTATAGCGTGGGCATATTTCGGATACATGTCCAGCATCTGATAGAAATACCAACCACCCAAGAAACCATACCACTCAGTGGGGTACACATCTAATAGAATTCTCAACAGTGGAATCTCTTATGGCTGAGTAGCACTTAAAGAGATGTTTAAAGTCTTTAGTCATTATGGAAAAGCAAATGAAAATAACTAAGAGTCCAACTTGGTACCTGTCAGGATGTCTAAGATCAAAAACTTAAGGGACAGCACATGCTGGTGAGAATACAGATCAAGGGGACTATTCCTTCACTACAACCATTTTGGTTATCGATTTGGAATTTTTTCTGAAAACTGGGAATAGTTCTCACTCAAGAGCAAGCTTTACAACACCATGTGATGGTTGATCAGGTTTATGTGCTCCATTTTGTTAAAAGACTCAGAAAACAAAAATTGTGCTCCAGAAGATGCCTTGCCCTGTCTTCCAACTGAATCCAATTGTGTCAAAATGTTGGTTCTTGTGTCGCTAGGGAAAGGCATTTACAGTGAAGCACAAGAGGAACAAGCAGTCAAGGCTAAGTTTAATAGGCACATCAATGAAGGCAAAGTGCCTTCTTCAGAGTGGAAAACAGACTGAAGCAGTGGCCAGTATCTGAGTCTGGTATATAGATGGCCCATGTAAGGCTTCTTTGTCTTCCCTTATATTCACTCAAGGTAGGTTCTTTCCAAAATGCATAAGATCTTTTTTTAAATGGTAGTCTTTACAATTAAGTCTGTAGTAACTAGACGCAAAAATATTCATAAAAGTGCAAATATCCATAACGTTGAAAATGTCACTATGGGAAAGGGCAAAGGTACTTTGTACTTGTTCCTTCTGGAAACTGGTTGTGTAAGATATAACCAAATATGCAGGATCCATCTTTATTATTTATTCAAGGTTCTCTCATTCCCCTTATATGATTAGATAAGCTGTCTAATATTCAGTGGTAAGTCCCCTTTTTAACTTCCCCAGTGTTCCTATCATTGATGTTTCAACAGTAACATTTGTTTTAAAATCATCAGTTATATAATCATCAGGTATAAATCTTCTCTCAGACATCCAGACTCCTAGAAAATTAGGGTAGATAAGCTAGAAGTGGGAGTCACATATATTGAATTAGTTGCAGTCAGTTGGCCCATAATTATTTACTAGAAACTAAAACAGTTTCTCTCTCTCTCTCTCTCTCTCTCTCTCTCTCTCTCTCTCTCTCTCTCTCTCTCACACACACACACACACACACACACACACACACATACACACATGTGCATATACATGCACACACACATACTTTATTTTAATGTCCCCCCTACTGTGTTTTGTGGAATTAGTGGTGAAACCTTTTATCAAGTCATTACTTTATACTCATTTGTTATTTTTATATGAAAAAAACATCTTTTATTTCAATGCCATTTATTGTTTCTAATCTTTTCATTCATAAAAGTACCCATCTTATCTTTATTCTTTGTCTGTGCATATGGAATACTATCTAAAATATATTATGCAGTTGAATAGTGAGTACATGAACAAATCTATAATGATCCAGGTCATCAAAAGAATTAAGATCATGACCACGTGAAACCTAGTACATAGGAAGTAGTGTCAGCTCTAAAGTTTGTTAGCTTTTTCTCACCATAAATTTACGTTCAGATGCCTACATTTTCAGTGATACTACTCTATCTTAGCTTTAAAATACAATTATTTTATCAAGTTTTTATACAAAATCCCTATGGAGGTAAATATTTTCATGTTGCTATTTCCAAGTTGTGATGTCTTAGGAATCAATTTTTTGCATCCCTCTCTTCGAGTCTCATCTAGGTAACACTCTCCTGAGAGGCCCTGCTTCTACTCTCTTACTCATCAATCTCAGTTTGTCTTTTTCTGTCAATTCAGCTGTACCTTCACTAATTCTGATGGGCTTTATTTTGATAACTTCTTTCTATTGGTAAGTACAATAGGAGAATATAATCTATTTTCTCCATTTCTTTTAAGCTAGGAAAACTGTGATGGCTTTTAATTACCTATTTCATACTATAATTTTTTTAGGATTTTTATTTGATATTTTGATGTGGTTTTGATGGTAATATCCAAGAGATGGACATACTCCAGTGGTTTTGACAGTGCTTGCTTAGCTCAGAATTTGTTCTTACAAAATTTTTCTTGGGCTTCTTTTTAGTGTTGCTTGCTCCTTTGGAACTTTTCTTTAAAACTCTACATCACTTTAAATAATCAAAGATGGAGTTCCAAAACTCATTGTGAATTCTTTCAAACCAAGGTTTGATCTACATTGCTATAGAACTTGGACCAGAAAAGAACAACTCTCCTTGTAAGAAAAAGCATTTTGACTGTGAAAAACATGTAGATTTTTTACAGTGGAGGTGAACCAGGGCATTGCTCAACAATATTTAAGAATACTTAGGGCTTGATTAAGGGAAACATGTTACTATTAGGAAGCTATGTCTTTCTTAGGTTAACTTCTAAAGAATCAGAGGTTTTTTCAAGTACATAGGTTTATACATAATTCAAGGGTTGTCATAGACCACATGGTAAAATTCCTGGTCCAAAATCCTCTCACTGGAACAGCACTCTAAGAAAGAGCCATTGTTCTATAGAGACCTTTGAGGCCTTTTCTGTTTAGCTAATAAACATATGATTATACCTCTTTCATTTAGTGTATTAAAATTTTAGTCAACTCTACTTTGTGGTAAGCATGTATTGCTTAGTTCACAATTTAGGCGATAGTATTAAGAGTACCTTAAGTATGGAAAAAACTAAATGAACTCACTTTCAACGAGATTATATATTTGCATGAAGACTTTGACTATGAGTATAGAAAGTTAATGAGTCTAGTAGATACCCAAGTTTGGATTAAATTATTTTTAATGAGCATATGCTTTATGAATGAATCAGTGAATTGCTCTCTACTAAACACAGAACTCAGCAAGTCAATGTCAGATTGAATTATTCTTGATTAACCTTCAACAAATGATGACCTTGAGAAAAACTTACTATATAAGAACTTCAAACTTTCAATGTGAAGGTTATGCTAGATGAACTATAAAGATTTAAACAGTCTAAATTTTCTCACTTTATTAGTTATTTGAGTATTTATAAAACATATTTTGATCACATTCACTCACTTTACCCATTCCTCCAATAAACATCTCCTTCCCAACACAGCCATGCCTGTAAAAATAAAACTATCAAGTTCAATTTGCATTTTCCAAATACTCTTCAATATGTGGCTGTCTTAGGATTTGTATTCCTGCACAAAACATCATGATCAAAAAGCAAGTTGGAGAGAAAAGGGTTTATTCAGCTTATACTTCCATGTTGCTGTTCATCACCAAAGGAAATTAGGACTAGCACTCAAGTAGGTCAGGAAGCAGGTACTGATGCAGAAGCCATGGAGGGATGTTACTTACTGGCTGCTTCCCCTGGCTTGCTCATCTTGCTTTCTTATAGAACCCAGAACTACTAACACAGGGATGGTACCACCCACAAAGGGCCCTCCCAACCCTCCCACTCTTGATCACTAATTGAGAAAATGTTTTACAGGAGGATCTCACGGAGGTATTTTCTCTGTGTTAACTCCCATTTGTGTCAAGATGACATACAAAACCAGCCAGTATAGAAGCCTCCTAGAAGGTGTCTACTCCTCAGTGTCTATACCCTTAAAACCGCTCCTGTCCCTCTAAGCAGATATCAATTTTAAATAACTCCTTCCATGGTAATTTTGTGCAAACTTCTCTCTTCATGATAGAATTTTGTCTGGCTTGAGCTTCTATAGTTTTTGTTCATCCTATACATTCAGATGTGCAGCGGCTGCCCTGAAGCGCTTAAAAATTACTGTTTCCTTGTACTCATCCACCACTTCTAGTTCTCAGAATCTTTCTGTTCTCTTTTTTTGCAATATCTTTGAGCCTTGGTAGGAGAGGATAAAATGGTTCACTTAGGACTTAAAGCCCACACCCACAATGACATGCTTCTTCCAACAAGGCTACACCTATTCCAACAAAGCCATACCTCCAAATAGTGCCACTCTCTGGGGCAAGAATATTCAAACCACTACAATCAAAACTTTTTTGTGTGTGTCTGAATGTGGGTATTTACATATACAATTTAAAATAAACGTACATATAAGCACACACCCATATTATCTTGTACAGTTGTAAGATTCCATATAACATTTTCAAAAAGTCTTTAGAGCCCAGCTTTTCAACTAATATCCCCCTATCCTGTTTCTTCACTTTCTCCATGAAACACTTCCATCTCCATTATTCCTCCTTAACCCTTTATACCACTGCATACTATCTTCCCTCTCTTGAAATCTACTCTGCCATGGCTTCATACTAACTTCCTGACCTCTGAATATATTCCAAATAGGACAATCTGAAGATTCAAAGCCAACATTCACACATGAGAAAACAAAATGCACGTGTTCTTCTGCATCTGGGTCATTTCATTCTGACTGATATATTAAGTGTTATAGTGATTTATCGCATATCTTTAATAAAGATTGTTACAAAACACAGGCTATATTGTGTTATCACTTTCTTAAACATCATTTAATAGAACTATAGTGAAGTGAGAGAAGAGAGAGAAGTCCTTAAGATAAAGTGCTCAATCATTTAGATCCCCAGGAGCTGGTGGACTTCATGTTACCTGTCCAGACCCTCTTCCACTTCAGGGCAGTCACACTGTATTCCTGGTGTCATAGAGAGAAAGCAGACACTCATTCTCCCAAATCTAACCTGTGCTTGCTTCCTTTTTCTAGTACTGTATTTCATTATTTCCACCAAGATTCCATACCTTACATCTTTCATATCTTAATTTTCTCCATTAACTAATTTATTTGTTTTACATTCTAATTGCAGTAACCACCTCTCCCACACCTCCCACTTACATGATTCCTCCCCCATTCCTACTTGCTCTTGCCCTCTGAGAAGGGGAGGTCCCCCTATGTACCAACCTACCCTGGAACTCCAAGCTATTGCAGGCCTAGGCACATCCTCTCCCACTGAGACCAGACAAGGCACCCCAGTTAGAGGAACAGGATCCACTGAAAGGGCAGAATGAAGGTTAGCCATTGCTCCCATTGTTGGGGGACCCCTTAAAGACCAAGCTACATGTGTGTGCACAGCAGTTAGATCCAGCCCATATGTGCTCTTTTGGTTGGTGGCCCAGTTTCTGGGAGTCCCCAAGTGTCCTGGGTAGTTGACTCTGTCGGTCTTCTTGTGGAATCCCTAACCGCTCCCACTTCCTCAATCTTTCTCACAATTCTACAAGACTTCCAGGCTCTATCTAATGTTTGGCTGTGAGTTTCTGCATTGGTTTCAGTCAGCTGCTCAGCTGAGCCTCTCAGAGGACATTTAGGCTTCTGTCTTCAGATATAATATACGATTATTAATAGTGTCAAAAGCTGGTTCTTACTTAATGAATGGAACTCAAGGTGGGCCAGTCCTTGGCTGGTCATTTCCTCAGTCTCTACTCCATCTTTATCCTTGCACTTCTTATAGGCTGGACAAATTTGGGGTCAAAGGTTTTATGCATAGGTTGGTGTTCTTCTCTCTTTACTGGAAGTTCTGCCTAGCAACAGGAGGTGGCCATGTCAGTCTGTATATTCCACACTGCTTAGTCTTAGCCTTCATAGAGTCCCTGGAACCTCTCTATCCATGGTCTCTGGAACTTCCTGGTGATGCCTCATCCAGAGTTCACTCTCCCTGCCCTCTCTCTACATCTTTCTCTCCACCTGATCTCACTCAGGATAATATTTTCTAGTTCTATCTGCCTGCAAATTTTATTATGTGCTTTTTTAGAAAACTAATTATTTTATTTACTTACATGCCACAGGTTGCTCCCTCTCCCAGTCTTCCGTTTCAGGAGGAACTTCCTCTACCCCTTTTTCTTTTGCCTCTGAGAGGGTCCCCTCTGCTGTCCCTCCCACCTCACCCATTCTGATGGGTGTAAGGTTTAATCTCACACTTGTTTTGATTTGCATTTCCTTGATGACTAAGGATGGTGAACATTTCTTTAAGTGCTACTTGGCCATTCAGAATTTCTCTGTTGAGAATTCTGTTTTGCTCTGTAAATTCTTGTTAATTGGTTTATTTGTTTTGTTGATGTCCAACTTCTTGAGTGCTTTGTAGGGCATCAAGTCACTACAGGTTAGGCACATTCTCTCCCATTGAGGACAGACAAGTCAGCTCTATGCTACATATATGCTCGGATCTCAGACCAGCCAGTGAGACTTGGAATGTAGGAGGCTCCCAGTACTCAATGTAGGTGAGCTTTGCTCAAACGCCCAACAGTGGGGATATGGAACCTGAAGAGACTACCTCCAGTAGTCAGACAAAACCCTTAGTGCCAGGATGAGGACACAAACCCACCTACAAAACTCTATGCCCCAAATTGCTCCTGATTTAAAAAAAAATGCAGGAAGAAAAATGGAGCAGAGACTGAAGGATGCTCTTGTTTTTAATAGTTGGGTAGTATTCCATTGTGTAGATGAACCACATTTTTAAAAATCTATTCTTCAGTTGAGGGACATCTAGGTGGTTTTCAGTTTCTAGGTATTACAAATAAAGCTACAATAAATATAGTTGAGCAAGTATTCTTGTGGTATAATGAAACATCTTTGGTGTATATGCCCAAAAGTGCTGTAGTTGGATCTTGAAGAAGAACTGTTCTCAGTTTTCTGAGAAACTGTCAAATTGATTTCTAGAGAGTGGCTGTACAAAGTTTTTACTCCTATCAGCAGTGGAAAAATGTTCTGTTTGCTCCACTTCTTCACCAGAGTGTGGTGTTGCCTCAGGTTTTGATCTCACCCATTCTGATGGGTGTAAGGTTTAATCTCACACTTGTTTTGATGTGCATTTCCTTGATGACTAAGGATGTTGAACATTTCTTTAAGTGCTACTTGGCCATTCAGAATTTCTCTGTTGAGAATTCTGTTTTGCTCTGTAAATTCTTATTAATTGGTTTATTTGGTTTGTTGATGTCCAACTTCTTGAGTGCTTTGTATAGTTTGGATATTAACCCTCTGTTAGATGTAGAATTGGTGAAGATCTTTTTCATATCTGTAGGGTGGCATTTTGTTCTATCCTCTGCCTTACAGAAGCCTTTTAGTTTCATGAGGTGATGTTTATCAACTGATGACTTTAATGCCTGAACTACTGATGTTCTGTTCAGGAAATTGTACCCTGTACCAATGTGTTCAAGGTTAATTTTGTATTCAGCCACTTTGCTGAAGGGGCTCATCAACTGTAGGAATTCATGTTAATTTTCATGCCACTTTCTCAACAAAGTGTTCCCTGTAGGCTTCATAAATATGCAACTTCTTTACATTCTCCAACCTTATTATTCTTATAATTAATTACCATCTAACACATGTGTATGCATGATATATAACATAATATCTAATTATCTATCTATCTATCCATTTATCTATCTATCTAGTTATTAACTACCTATCAAGTTGATTATCTGTTTCTAGTCATTAAAATAAATGAATAGAAATATTCTATGTTTTATGCACTTATTACATAAGATTTGTTGAAAGATGAGGACAGTAATGAATGAAAGACAGAGTGTGTTCAGCTGGAAGTCAAATGAATCTTTGGAAACCCTTGATTCTGACTCAATCTGGCAGCCACTTGTCTTTTCTTGACCACTAAGTAGTTCTCATGAAAATATACAGCATCTTCTGTAGGTTTTGATTCTGGGTACTGGGAATTGTTTATTACTGAACAACTGAATGCTCATCATCTGCTGTGCAATGACAGCTCATTACTTATGTATAGATACAAACCATTCCTCGGTAATTAAACTAAACTTTTTCCCTCTCAAAATTCTGCCCCACTCCCTGCAATGAGCCATTGTTTTAATTTAGGTTTCTTTGGCTATGATAGAAACAACATAACCAAATGAATTTGGGGAAGACAGGTTTTTTTCAGTTTACAACTTTTCTGTCACAGTCCATAAGTGAAAGAAGTCAGTACAGAAAGTGAAGAACAGAAGAGACTTGGAGCCACAAACTGATGCACAGGTCATGGTGGAAAGCCTCTTAGTGGTTTTCTCCCCATGGCTTCCCCAGTCTACCTTCTTATAGCACCTAGGATCAACAGCCTAGGGATGTCACCACCCACCGTGAACTGGGTTTTCTCAAGTCAATCACAAATCAAGAAAATGCACAACAGATTGGCTTATCCATAGGTCAATTGATGGTGACATTCTATAAGTTGAGGTAACCTCTTTTAAATGGCTCTAGGTTCCGTCAAACTGACACAAAACCAGCACAACCACTATCTTCCAAAGAGATTTCTACTACAACTTTTTAATTGAAGTCTTAAGTGATTTTAGACAAACTCTCTAAGAAGTAATGTCAAGCAAAGATCCTTGAAAATATAAAATATTTCATTTGGTTTAAACATATGTAGTTGCTTAAGTTCTGTAGGTATGCTGGTTACTAAAGATTATCAACTTGACAGGATCTAGAATCTCTTAAGACACAAATGTACAAACAACATACATTCAAGGGATTATGTGGATGAGTTGAGGTGGACAGACCAACTCTAATGCTGTGGGCCTGGGACCTGGGCTGAGTGCAAATGGAGAAAGTGATCTAAGCACAACCACCAGCATCCTCTGAACCCTGTTAATGAGTATACCATGACAAGTGGCCTCAAGGTACTGGCATCTGGCTTTCCCTACCAGAGTGAGCAATTCTCTACCTGTGAGACAAGTTGTCTTTGTCATTGTGTTGTATCAAAACCAAAAGAAAAGCATCCAAGATCATAGGGAATAACTCTGGAATATAATAAGATTTTCTTTAAGAATTTTACTTTCTCTGTCACACTGCTTAACTGTTTCCAGTAAGACTGTGTACGGTAAAATAGTCAATTTCATATTAAAGTTCATTTTATAACTGAAAATCTAGACTCCTTGGGAAATTATATAGGATAAATGAGAAACATAGTGGAGATGTGAGTCAATATGTGATTGATACGGCTCACATCAGGCTCATTATTTCTGGGTTAAAATGTAATATTTCTGCAGGGAATGATGAGTCTAGTCTAGTGTTCCTTGGCTTTTCCTATTTTCAAAATTTTTTTTGAGCAATGGGCATCCCGTCTTTAGATCCCCATATACAGAGCTCTGACAGCTGCAACATGCTGACAAAGGTCATTAGGGTCTCTTTAAGAAGCCTTCGGAGAAATTCCTTTTTAGTCAGTAGTTGATTAGTTTGCTGAAATGTGCTTCAAATGTTTATTATCCCTCATGCTAATTTTCATTTTTGTTCCTTACATATTTCTTCTTTCTCCATCATATCCTATTAAATTATTGAGATCTAAGGCATTTGTGCATGTGCAACCTGATGTGCATGGTGTTTGGAAAACAATTTGGGTTTCCAAAGACAAACTTGGAGATGTAAGTACTGGTTAGACCCTGTGAACAGGGTTGAGCACATTGTATATCACTGTACCCAATGCACTGCTGTTGGAAGCTGAGATATGCCTGACTACAGACATAGTCATCAATTCACTTTCTCAGTTACCATTTTTTCCATACATGTGAAGAATTGTCACAGATGCTCTGTCACCCACTTCTTCTTTGTGCAAAGGGTGAGGTCATGAAGCTAATCTAGGCTCTCCAACCTGATGAATTAAGGGTCATGGTTCAATTTCCACATCTGTTTCTCTTATTTTCCATGGACTAATTCTCAGTAGCCACCCAAAGAGATGAAGGCAGGGTCTCTACTTCCAGTGTTTGGACACAAGCACAAAGCTGAATGGTTTGTGGTTTAGAAGATATACTGTTTATTTGAGCTACCCTGACAGAGTAACAGAAGAAAATAGATGGGATTTCTATTTATTTTCTGTAGCCAAGGTCATTTTCATTTTGTTATTCACTCATCTGGAAAATACTTTAAAAAGAATTTGCCACCTCACGTGCTCTGGTTTCGTTAGCTGTTGTTTGAGAACTATGTTCGTGTTTTATAGGTTTAAGTTTCTTTCTTTCTCTTTTGAGACAGTATAATCATTGTATATTCAGATACCATGAGAGAAGTCAGTTATGACTTTTATCAAGTGGCATAGCCCTACATCCCAGGCACATATATATTTGCATTTGTATGCCCCTTTCATTTCTCTATGCTCTTGACAAGAAGAACCCATTTTTGAAGACTTAAACCAAGTATGGTTTTCCTTTGCAACCTCATCTTTCCAGATGAGAACCTCATCTTCAGACTTTCCTCTTCAGGATAAATTAGGATGTACTTCTTAGCACTTACTTATGTCAGCAGGTGTCCTTCTTTACCGTCTCTTCTACACACAAGCCTTAGTGTCCAGCAACACTGATAACTCATGTTTGAAATGTTACTGCCCAGTTCATTTTAGGATCTTGGCAAACATTGTTTAAACAAAAAATATTGCAACAGATGGAATTAATGCCTGTGGCATTCATGGAACATTTACTGCCTCAAGTTGAGCCAGTTCTGCGAGTGCAGGGACTTGACAGCCTCTGTCTCTATTGCAAAATGTTTCCTTTCTTTTATGTTTCTTGTTAAGATGTCTATTAACATTCTCAATCACTATTTTTGCTATTTTATTTTTATAATTATTTATTCAATTTTTGGAAAGGGGACACAAATGGAGTTCACAGAATAAATTGTTTTTATCCTTTCTCCTTGTTACTCTTATGTACTGAACTTAGTACATACATTAGGCTTATTGCTAACTGCCTGACCTTCTGAACCATGTTACCATCCATATAAGAACTTTTAATTAATTGTATCATTTGTCTGAAGGTCTTCTGGCTCTAAACTTGTTCTGGAGTTACTAACTGTGTGGCTATTGGGTTTTAATATTATTTGTGGGTAAGGACACTGCCAGGCGGAGAAATTTCCAGAAGTATGTAGTAAGATCCTGGCTCTTTGGCAGTACATGATGGGTGTCTGTCAGAATGCAGGCACAGTTCTGATCTTGGCCAATTATGAAAAGATAAACTTGACCTCTAATTACTTTCTAGATTTAGGTCATTATTCAACTTACTGTTGTTATTTAACCTTGACCTATATATCATTTCTATCTTCATCAGAGTCTATTTGATTGGTTTTCTTTTACTATTAAAAAAAACTTTGAAATTAGTTTGTATTTGTGTGCATGTGTATGTAGTATTGTTTGTCTTGCATGTGTATGTAGTACATATATGGACAATATCAGTAGAGTTCAGAGGAAGACAAACGATTTGTAAACCACGTGAGTATTGACCACTCAGTCCCCTGAAAGCTCCCAAGAGCTGAGCTATCCTCTACTCCCTGTTTCTCACCTTTTAAAAAAGTCACTTTATCATTAAAAAACCCATGTTTCTTTCAATTTTACCTAATATGTTCATATAGTCAATAACTATGTGACCTAATAAAAATTTAAAGGTGTGGATTTAATATATGATTTAGGCAAGATGCTTACTTTCTCAATAGTTCTATTTTCATGTATAAAATGAAGATAGGAATTCTATGTGTCACACAGATTTTCTAAGAAGGTTCAATTATTGAATATTTGTATTGATTTCAAACATTGAGTAGGTTGTAGTAAATACAGTTAGAGCTTATTAAATAACATACCTCAGTCTTCTGAAATAGTGATTACTCAAGACTTCATTGTTTCTTAAACTGATTAATTATTAGTAAAAATTACAAGAAATTGGACCCATAGCTTAATAAGCATGTAAACACACATACTGAAATCAATAAAATAAAGTCTTCTAAGGAATTTCACTATACTTGGTAAATTAACTATTTTTATTAACTTTTATACAATATACTTTGATCATACTCTTACTTTTCCCAAGCCCCTTCCAGATTATCTCCATCTTGGTACCCACTTACTTTATGGGTTTTTCCCCCTCTCTTTCTTTGGAAAAATCCCACAAAACAAAACCAATAAAACTCAATAAGACAAAAATATTGAAATAAAACAAAAAGAAGTTCACAAGAATCATAGATTTTATTTTTGTGTTGTCAAGTTACTACTGGGCAAGAGGGCTTGTCTGGCATGTGATTGATATGTCCCGTGATATTCATTTGAGAAAATTGATTGTCCCTTTTCTAGAAGAAATAAATTGCAAGTAGCTTCATGTTAGGCTTGGGACTTTATGTGTGCTCCCTTCCTCAAGTCTTGGATTCTGTCTACTTTGAGTCTGTGCTGGTCTTTTGCATGTTGTCAAACTCTCTGTGAGTTTATATATTGATCAGTGCTGTTGTGTCTGAAAGACACTGTTTCCTTGGAGTCACGTAGCACTTCTGCCTTTTATAATCTTTCTGCTTCTTATTCTGTGTACATTTCAGACACTTATCAGAAGGATCTGATAAAGACAACTTATGTAAGATGAGTACTCCAAAGTATCTCACTCTCTGTACACTGTCCAATTGTGGGTCTCTGAGTTAATTAACTACTTCAAGTAAAATCTTATACACAGATCTATTGGTTCAGCAGTATGTCATAAGAATCATTTTATTGCTATGTTCCTTTAGCAGTATAATAGTAGTTCCATGGATTCAGGTTTGTGATTACTCAAGCAGGAGTCAGGTGTTGATGTCTATATGCAGGTGAGGGCAGGCACAAGATAAGGCAAGGCCTGTGATTGGACAGTAAAAAAATAAAGATTTCAGGAGTCCAATTATTAAGTAATGAATAGGTGGGACCTCTGGGTTGGAGAAAGGAGAAGGGAAGAAGGGAAGCTGGAGGATGCATTTGTATAAACCCATGTGGCTTTTATTTTTAGTTTCTTTATATTTTTAATATATATTCTTTGTATTTACATTACAAATGTTATCCCCTTTCCCAAATCTCAACCCCCTTTCCTCTCCCATTGCCTCCATGAAGGTGCTTCCTCTCCCAACCACCCTCTTTCACCCCAGCCCATTGGCATTCCCCTACATTAGAAAGTGAGTCTTTGATGGACCAAAGTACTCTACCCTCCCCTCATTAATGCTAGAGAATGATACCATCTGTTGCATATGCACATGGATCCATGGGTCTCTCTATGTGAAGTCTTTGGTTGGTGTTTTAGTTTCTGGGAGCTGTGGTGGGTTTGGTTGGTTGATAATTTTGGTTTTCTCATGGCGTTGCATACCCTTTATGCTCCTTCAGTCCTTCCTTTAATTCCTTCAATTGGAGTCCCCATGTTAAGTCTGATGGTGAGCTGTAAGCATCCTCATCTGTATCAGTATGACTCTGGCAGAGCCTCTGAGGAGGCATCCATATCAGGTTCCTGCCAGTAAGCATGACTTGGCATCAGCAATAGTGCTTGGGTTTAGTGACTGCATATGGTATAGATCACCAGATAAGGCAGTCTCTGAATAATCTTTTTTCTAATCACTGTTCCTTTATTTGTCCCTTTATTTCCTCCATGAGTGTTTTGTTCTCTCTTCTAAGAAAAACTGAGAGGCATCCATCTTCTGGTCTTCCTTCTCTATGAGTTTCATAATTTCTGTGAATTGTTTCTTGGGTATTCAAGCTTTTTGAGTTAGTATCCTTTTATGAGTCCACCATGAGTGTTCTTTTGTGACTGGGATAACACACTCAGGATGTTAAATTCTAGTTCCATCCATTGGCCTAGAACTTTCATGAAGTCATTATTTTTAATAGCTGAGTATTACTCCATTATTGTGTAAATGTACCACACTTTCTGTGTCCATTCCTTTGTTGAACGACCTCTGGGTTTTTTCTAGCTTCTGGCTATTATAAATAAGGCTGCTATAAAAATAGTAAATCATGAGTCCTTTTTAGATGTTGGAGCATGTTTGGGGTATATGCCCAGGAGTGGTTGAGCTGGGTTCTCAGGTAGTACTGTGTGCAATATTTTGAGGAACTGTCACACATATTTCCAGAGTACTTCTGCCAGCTTACAATGCCACCAATAGTGGAGAAGTGTTCCTTTTTACTCTGCATCCTCATCAGCATCTGCTGTAACCTGAGTTTTTAATCTTAGCCATTCTGACTTGTGTGAGGTGGAATCTGAGGGTTATTTTGATTTGCATTTCCCTGATGACTAGGGATATTTAACAATTGATTAGGTGCTTTTAAGCCATTTGATATTCCTCAGCTGAGAATTCTTTGTTTAGCTATGTACCCATTTTAAACAAGATTATTAATGCTCTAGAGTCTAACTTCTTGAGTTCTTTGTATATATTAAATGCCAGCTCTCTATCAGATGTAGAATAGGTAAAGATTTTTTTCCAATCTGTTGGTTGCTGTTTTGTCCTTTTGAAAGTGTTCTTTGCCTTACAGAAGCTTTGATTTATTGATTCTTGATCTTGGAAATTGGTGTTCTGTTCAGGAAATTTTCTACAGTGACCATGTGTTTGGAGCTCTTCCCCACTTTCTGTTCCATTAGTTTCAGTGTGCCTAGTTTTATTTGGAGGTCTTTGATCTACTTGCACTTGAACTTTGTACAAGGGTATAAGAAAGGGTCTATTTATGTTCTGCATGTTGACTGCCAGTTGAACCAACACCATTTGTTGAAGAGGCTGTCATTTTTTCATTAAATCTTTTTAGCTTATTTGTTATAGATCAAGTGACCATAGGTGTGTGGGTTCATTTCTGGAATTTCAATTCTTTTCCATTGTGTTTTGTTCTCCCTTCTAAGAAAAACTGAGGCATCCCCATTTTGACCTTTCTTCTTTTTGGTCTTCATAATGTCTGTGAATTGTTTCTTGGGTATTGAGAGCTTTCTGGGGTTAATATCCACTTATCAGTGAGTGCATACCATGTATGCCCTTTTGTGACTGGGTTACCTAACTCATGATGATAGTCTCTAGTTCTATCCATTTGCCTATGAATTTCATGAAGTCATTGTTCCTAATAGTTTAGTAGTACTCCATTGTGTAAATGCACCATACTTTCTGTATCCATTCCTCTGTTGAAGAACACTGGGTTCTTTCCATCTTCTGGCTATTATAAATAAGGCTGCTATAATCATGGTGGAGCATGTGTCCTTGTTATATGTTAGAGCATCTGTGGAATATATGCTCAGGAGTGGAATGGCTGGGTTTTCAGGCAGTACTCTGTTCAATTTTCTTAAGAACTGCCAGAGTGATTTCCAGAGTGGTTGTACCAGCTTACAACCCACCTACAGTGGAGAAGTGTTCCTCTTTCTTTATATTCTCCCTAGCATCTGCTGTCATCTGAGTTTTTGGTCTTAGGCATTCTAACTCATGTGAGGTGGAATCTCAGGAATACTTTGATTTACATTTCACTGCATTTCTTTAGGCGTTTCTCAGCCATTTGATTTCCGTTGAGAATTCTTTGTTTATCTCTGTATCCTATTTTAATAGGATTATTTAATTCTCTAGAGTCTGACATCCTGAGTTCTTCATATATATTAGTATTAGCCCTCTATCAGATGTAGGATTGATAAAGATTATTTTCCAATCTGTTGGCTTGTGTCCTTAACCTTACATTAGCTTTGCAATTTCATGAGGTATCTTATGTCCATTCTTTATCATAGAGCATAAGCCATTTTTATTCTGTCCAGAAAAATCTTTCCATGCCATGTGCTCTAAGCTCTTTTCCACTTTCTCTTCTAATAGTTTCAGTGTACCTGGTTTTATGTGGAGGTCATTGATCCACTTGCACTTGAGCTTTGTACAAGGAGATAAGAAAGGATCGATTTGCATTCTTCTGAATGCTGACTGCCAGTTGAGCCAACACTACTTGATGAAGAGGCTGTTCTTTTTCTATTGAAAGTTTTTAGCTCCTTTATCAAAGGTCAAGTGACCATAGATATGTGGGTTCATTTCTGGGTCTTCAATTCTATTCCACTGATTTACCTGCCTGTCTTTATATCAATACCATGAAGTATCACATCACAATTGCTTTGTTATATAGCTTGAGATTAGCGATGGTGATTCCCCAGAAGTTCTTTTATTTTTGAGAATATATTTCACTATTCTTGTTTTTTTAAAATTCCAGCTGAATATGCAAATTGCTGTTTCCAACTCTATGAAGAATTAAGTATAAATTTTGATGGGGATCTCATTGAATTTGTAGATTGCTTTTGGCAAGATGTCCATTTTTACAATGTAGATCCTTCCAATTTATTACCATGGGAAATCTTTCCATCTTCTGATATATTCTTCAATTTCCTTCTTCAGCATCTTGAATTTCTTGGCATACAGATCCTTCACTTGCTTGGTTAGAGTAACTCCAAGGTATTTTATAGTCTTTGTGACTATTGTGAAAGTTGTCTATTCTCTAATTTCTTTATCAGCCTGTTTCAAATTGCTCTTTCTAACTCTATGAAGAATTGAGTTAGAATTTTGATGGAGATTGCATTGAATCTTTAGATTGCTTTTGACAAGATGGCCACTTTTACTATGTTGATCTTTCGAATCCAAGAGCATTGGAGATCTTTTCACCTTCTGAGGTTTTCTTCAGTTTCCTTCTTATGTTTGTGTGCTTTACTCCTTTTGACTTTGCTGCAAATAATCATTTTATTGCTTCCAAGCAAACGGTTCCAAGAAGTAACTTGGAGTAGCCAATCTAATATTAAATAAAATAAATTTTCAAACAAAAGTTATCAAAAAGATAAAGAATGACACTTATCAAAGGAAAATATATCGAGATAAACTTTCAATCCTGAACATATACACTTCAAATACAAGGGTAGCCACATTCATAAAAGAAACCCAAAAAACAGCTCAGAACAAGATGGGGTTAGTGCTGAATTCTATCAGAACATTAAAGAAGACCTATTACAAATACTCTCCAAATTATTCCATAAAATATAAACAGAAGGAGCACTAACCAACTCATTCTTTAAAGCCACAATTACGCTTATTCCTAAACCACACAAAGACCCTACAAAGAAAAAAAATTTTTTCAAAACAATTTCCTTCATGAACAATGATGCAAAAATGTTCAATAAAAATCTTGCAAACCAAATCCAATAACACATCAAAATGAGCATTCTCCATGATCAAGTAGGCTTCATTTCAAGGATGCAAGGATGGTTCAATATATAAAATTATTTTATCAATCCCTATCAAAATTCCAACCCAGTTCTTCACTGAGTTGGAAAGAGCAATGTGCAATTTCATCTGGAATAAAAAAAGACCTAGAATAGCGAAATCTATCCTCAACAACAAGAAAACATCTATGGGAATCACTATCCCTGACCTCAAGCTATATTACAAGGCAATTGTGCTGAAAACTGCATAGTACTGGTACAGAAATAGGCACGTGGATCAATGGAATAGAATAGAAGATCCAGAAATGAGCCCTCACTTATATGGTCATCTGATTTTTGACAAAGGAGCTGTAAACATTCAATGGAAAAAGGACAGCCTATTCAACAAATGGTGTTGGTCCAACTGGCACTCAGCATGCAGAAGAGTAAAAATAGACCCTTTCTTATCTCCTTGCACAAAGCTCAAGTGCAAGTGGATCAAAGATCTCCACATTAAATCAGGTACACTGCAACTATTAGATGAGAAAGTTGAAAAAACCTTAGATCTCATAGGCACAGGAGAAAATTTCCTAAACAGAACACCAATAGCTCGAACTCTAAGGTCAAAGATTGACAAATGGGACTTAATGAGATTGCGAAGTTTCTATAAGGCTAAAGACACTATCATGAAAACAAAATGGTAGCCAACGGAGTGGGAAAAGATCTTTACCAACCCCACATCAGATAGAGGCCTAATATCCAAGGTATACAAAGAACTCAAAAAGCGAGATACCAAAGAATCAAACAACCCTATTAAAAATGGGGTACAGACTTAAACAAAAATTTCTCAATTGAGGAATATTGAATGACTGAGAAACATCTAAGAAAGTGCACAACATCCTTAGCCATCAGTGAAATGCAAATCAAAACAACCCTGAGATTCTACCTCACACCAATCAGATTGGCCAAGATCCAAAACTCAGATGACAATAGATGCTGGTGAGGATGTGGAGAAAGAGGAACACTTCTCCACTGCTGGTGGGGTTGTAAACTGATACAACCACTCTGGAAACTAGTCTGGTGGTTCCTCAGAAAAACGGACATAGTACTACCAAAGACCCAGCTATTCCACTTCTGGGCATTTACCCCAGAGATACTCCAACATACAGAAAAGATACATGCACCACAGTGTTCATTGCAGCTCTATTTATAATAGCCAGAAGCTGGAAAGAACCCAGATGTCCTTCAGTAGATGAATGGATAGAAAAATTGTGGTACATTTACACAATGGAGTACTACTCAGCTATTAGAAACAATGGCCTAAGGAAATTCTCAAGAAAATGGATGCATTTAGAGAATATCATCCTGAGTGAGATAACCCAGTCACAAAAGAATAGACATAACATGCAGTCACTGATAATGGGTACTAACCCCAGAAAGCCCTGAACACCCCAGAAACATCCCACAGACTGTGCGAAGATCAAGAGAAAAAGAGAAAAAAGAATATATTTTAATTAAAATAGAACTGAATTACATCCCCGTTTTTTTTTTCCTAAAGCCCATCCCAGGTTCTCTCCTATCTTCTCAAATTAATAACCTCTTTTCCTATATTATGGTTACATATATACATATGTGTATATATAGGTACCCACAAATACTTAATTACAACCTTATAAAAATGTGTTTGTATGCTTTCATGCAAAAATGCTTAAAATCTGTACATTTATCTTTGTTCTTTAAAATAAAGTTAAAAAAGAAAAAAATATAAAATATATCAACATAATCCATTATATCAACAAACTCAAAGAAGAAAACACATGATCATCTTTTTAGAGGCTGAGAAAGCATTTGACAATATTTAACACCCTTTCATATTAAAAGTCTTAGAAAGATCAGGGATTCAAGTCCCATATTTAAACATAGTAAAAAGAATATAGAGCAAACCAGTAGCCAACATGAAACTAAATCATGAGAAAAGTAAAGCAATCCAGCTAAATTCAGGAACTAGACAAGGCTGCCTACTCTCTCCCCACCTATTCAATATCATACTAGAAGTATACTAGCCAGATCACTCAGACAGCAAAAAGAGGTAAAAGAAACGAAATCAGAAAGGAAAAGTTGAAATATTACTCTTTGCACATGATATGATGGTATAATTAAGGGACCCCAAAAATTGCACCAAAGAACTTCTACAGCTGCTAAACAACTTCAGCAAAGTGGCTGGATATAAAATAAACTCAAACAAATCACTAGCTTTCTTTTACTCAAATGATAAATATGCTGAGAAAGAAATTAGAGAATCAACACCCTTTATAATAGTCTCAAATAAGATAAAATACCTTGGTGTGACCCTAACCAAGCAAGCAAAGTATCTGCATGACTAAAAATGCAAATCTCTGAAGAAAGAAATTGAAAAAGACAGCAGAAGCTGGAAAGATCTCCCAAGCTCATGGATTGAAAGGATCAACATAGTAAAAAATGGCCATCTTGCCTAAAGCAAACTATAGGTTCAATGAAATCCCCATCAAAATTCCAACTCAATTCTTCATAGAGTTAGAATGAGCAATTTGCACATTCATTTGGAATAATGAAAAACACAGGATAGCAAAATATGTCCTCAACAATAAAGAAAACATCTGGGGTAATAACCATCCCTGAATGAACCCACGCACCTCTGCTCACTTGATCTAAAAGGACCTAGAAACATTCACTGAAAAAGGACATCCTCAGGTTTTTCTTTGTTTGTTTGTTTTGGGTTTTTTATGTTATTAAAGATCAGATTTAGTCCATAGTGAGCTGATAGAATTTATGGGATTATTTTAATCTTCCTGTATCTATTGCGGCATGTTTAGTGACTGATTATATGATCAATTTAGCCAGAGCAATTAGACAACAAAAGGAGGCCAAAGGGATACTAATTTGAAAGAAAAAGTCAAAATATCACTATTTGCCAATGATATTACTTAAGTGACCCCCAAAATTCCACCAGAGAACTCTCAGAGCTGATAAACAACTTCAGCAAAGTGGCTGGAAATAAAATTAACACAAACAAATCAGTAGCCTTCCTCTACTGAAAAATACACATGATGAGAAAGAAATTAAGGAAAGGATACCCTTCACAATAATCACAAATACTGTAAAATAATTTGATGTAACCCTAACCAAGCAAGGGAAAGATACATTGACAAGATCTTAACGTCTCTGAAGAAAGAAATTGAAGAAGATCTCAGAAGGTGAAAAGATTTCCAATGCTTGTGTATTGGAAATATCAACATAGAAAAATGGCCATCTTTCTGAAAGCTATCTACAGGTTCAATGCAATCTTCATCAAAATTCCAACTCAATTCTTCATAGTTAGAAAAATAAATTTGAACTAACAAAAAATAATTTGGAATAATAAAAAAACCCAGGATAGCAAAAACTATTCTCAACATTACAAAAACGACTGGAGGAAATCAACATCCTCGACCTCAAGCTGAATTATAGATCATTTGTCATAAAAATTTTATGGTATTAGTACAGATACAGGAAGGTAGATCAATGGAATAGAATTGAAAACCCAGAAATGAACCCACACACATGTGGTTACTTGATCTTTGAAAAGGGAACTAAAAACATTCAATGAAAAACCAGACAGCTTTTTCACAAATGGTGCTGGTTCAACTTGTAGTTGCATGATGAAGAATGCAAATAGATCCTTTCCTATTTCCTTGTAAAAAAGCTCAATTCCAAGTGGATCAAAGACCTCCAAATAAAACCAGGTACACTGAACCTATTAGAAGAGAAAGTGGGGAAGAGCTTAGAACACATAGGAACAGTGGAAATTTTCCTGAACAGAACATCAGTGGCTTATGCTCTAAGATCAAGAATCGGCTATTGGGACCCCATGAAATTGGAACACTTCTGTCCAAAGGACAAAATGACAACCAACAGATTGGGAAAGGATCTTCACCAGTCCTATATCAGATAGATGGCTAGTATCCAATATCTACAAAGAAGTCAAGAAGTTAGATTCTAGAGAATCAAATAACCCTATTAAAAATAGGGTACAGAGCTAAACAAAGAATTCTCAACTGAGGATATCGAATGGCCAAGAAACATCTAAAGTCATGCTCAACATTTCTAGTCATCAGGGAAATGCAAATCAAAAAAAACCTCAGATTCCACCTCACACCAGTCAGAGTGGCTAAGATCAAAACTCCGGTGACAGTAGATGCTGGTGAGGATGTGGAGAAAGAGGAATACTCCATTACTCTTGGTGGTATTGTAAGCTGGTACAACCACTCTAAAACACAGTCTGTCAGATCCTCAGAAAACTGGACACAGTATTACCCGAGGACCCAGCTATGCCACTCCTAGGCATATACCATGAAGAACCTCCAACATCTAACAAGGACAAATGTTCCATCGTGTTCATAGCAGCCTTATTTATAATAGCCAGAAGCTAGAAATAACTCAGATGGCCTTAAACAGAGGAATATATACAGAAGGTGGATGCCTCTCAGTCCTTCTTAGAAGGGAGACCAAACCCTCATGAGAAGAAATAATGGGAAAAATAGAGGAGCAGGGATTGGAGAAAAGATCATCCAGAGAATGACTCACCTCGGGGTCCATCACATATGCAGCCACCAAAGCCCAGCACTATTGCTGAAGCCAAGTAGTACTTACTGGCAGGAATCTGATATGGCTGCCTCCTCATAGGCTCTTCCAAAGCCATAAAGGAGGATGCCTGAAGCTAACCAAGGGTCTGAACATGGGGACCACAATGAAGGAGCTAGAGAAAGAACTGAAGGATGGACTAACACATCAACCAATGAGTTGTCATGGAGAGACCCATGGCTCCAGGTGCAGCAGAGAATATCATTCTCTTGCATCGATGAGAGGAGAAGACTTTGGTCCAGGGAATGCTCATTTTTCCAGTGTAAGTGAATTATTTTTATTCAGTGATAAGCTGTTCAGTTTCCACATGCTTGTAGCTTTCCGATGTTTCTGTTTTCTTTTTTTTCCTGTTATTGTTGACATGTTTTAACCATAGTGGTCAGATTAAATATTGGGTGTTAACTTCAATTTTCTTGTATCTGTTGAAGCTTCCTTTGTATCTGTTGAGACTTCCTTAGTATCTAAGGATGCTCAGTTTTGGAGAAACTTCCGTGAGCTGCTGAGAAGGTATATTCTTTTGTGTTTAGTGAAATATTCTTTAAATATCTAATATATCCATTTAATTTATCCCATCAGTTACCAGCAT
Source organism: Micromys minutus (assembly GCF_963924665.1). Taxonomy (NCBI): domain Eukaryota; kingdom Metazoa; phylum Chordata; class Mammalia; order Rodentia; family Muridae; genus Micromys; species Micromys minutus. Next base: position 64,582,035 of record NC_137973.1, on the reverse strand, counting down.
TTCTCTGCTTAGTTTTTGTCTGGATGACTTGTCTATTGAAGTAGTCCACCATCACTGTGTGAGAGTGAATATATACTCTAAGATGTACCAATGTTTCTTTTATGAACTTTGGTATACTTATGCTTGGGATATACATGCTAAGAATTGCAGTGTCTTCTTGGTTGAACTTTTTCCTCTTATGAGTATGCAGTATCCTTTACTGGGCTTTCTGACTAGTTTAGCTTTGAAGTCTATTTTGTTAGATATTTAGCTGGCTATACCAGCTTTCTTATTAGATCAACTTTCTTAAAATATCTTTTCTATCCTTTTACCCCAAGGTAATGTCTATCCTTGATATTAAGGTGTGTTTCTTGTTTCCAGCAGAAGGATGGATCCTGTTTTTTGCATTTATTTTTTTAGTCTTTGTCCTTATATTGAGAAATTAAGACCATTGATGTTGAGCTTTATCAATGAGCAATGTTCACCAATTCCTGTATCTTTCTTGTAGGGTATGTGTGTTTCCCCTCTTGGTTTGTTGGTTTGTAGTTATTTATTCCTCGCTTTTTATTGGGTGTGGTTAATCTTTTTACGTTGAAATTTTCATTCTAGTGCCTTCTGGAGAGCTGAATTTGTAAATAGACACTGCTGAAATTTGGTTTTATTTTGGAATGTTTTTCCCCCATTTATCATATTGAAACTTTTGGTGTATATTAGAATCAGGTGGCAGTTGTGATCTATGAGAGTTTATGGAACATCTGACCAGGCCCTTCTGACTTTCAGAGTCTCAATGAGAAGTCAGATGTAATTCTAATAGACTACTTTTACATGTTACTTGGCCTTTTTCTCTTGCAGCTTTTAATTGTATTTCTTTGTTCTGTATTTTTAGTATTTTATTATGTGTGAAGGGCAATTTCTTTTCTGGTTCAATCTATTTGGTTTTCTGTTTGTTTCTATTAGGGACAGGCATCTTTATGTTAGGGAAACTTTCTTTATTTTTGTTGAAAATGAATTCTATGCATTTAACCTGTATTTCTTTTCTTTCTTCTATTCCTATTTTTATTAGATTTAGTCTTTTTATACTATGTCAGGTTTCCTGAATGGTTAGTGCCTGTAGATTTCTAGATTATGCTCTTTAACTAAGATATCCATTTCTTCTATCTTGTCCCCAAGGACTGAGATTTTGTCTTGCACATTTATTTTATTCTTTGATGAGGCTTGCTGTTGATATTACTGGTTAGAATTCCTCATTTGTATTTCCAGATTTCCTTCCACTTGAGTTTTCTTTATTGATTCTATTTCTATATTTTGGTTATTTTCTTTCCCTGTTGGTGTTTTCATAGATTTTCTTTAAAAAGTATTCATTTCATCTTTAAGGATAGCTAACGTATTTATAAAGGCTATTTAAAAATCCCCACATTGTGCTACAGTTTCTATGCATTTCTCGGGATCTGCTGTAGTAATGTTGCTGGAACTTACCATCCTGATTATTAGTGTGCTTTGATGGTGGCATCTAAGCATGTATGCTTTAGATGATTGCAATTCTGAATACTGATACCTGATCTTTGCTGGGTGAGTGTTTTTTTCCCCCTTGGTTTTTGTTGCCCCTATTGCTTCTTAGTGGGATGTGATTACTCTATGTTGCCTGGTAAGAATTTTTTCTGGGAACCTGTCATATATCCATGTGTATTCTAGGTAAAATGTGTTTTTAGGTATTGGGAGCTGATACTTATGGATGAAGATGGGTTGGAAGTGGTGTAGGGAATTGAGATAATCCACAGGAAGTAGAAATGCAGGATGTTCCTCCGTGGTCTGCTTAGTTTGCAGGGAATAGAGTCAGAAAGTAAGGAGAAGCAATAGTAAAGAGTGTGATGCAGAACTGATGAAGACAATAAGAGATTAACTATGGCAGAGGGGAAAGAGAACAAAGGTCTAAAGCTACCTGATTTGGAGCTTTTTTGCTTCTCTGGATGACTTGGCTTTTGAGTTCACAGAAAATCTTATTTTGATTTGTAATAAATGTAATATTTTGTTTCCCCCTCATTCAGTCATCTTTTCTTCCAAACCCCAAAGTTCACAGCCTAATTATTTTTTATAAAACATCATAAGTCAAACATGCAGTTCATATATTCTGATCCATAGCACAATACATAATAGACAACAAATATTGCCAAACTGCATAAGCAATGCACTATTTTTCAATGAGTGATTTCAAATGGTGCTTATGATTAGGATGGGTCTCATTCCTATGAGATGACACAGATACATAGGTTCAGTAGATATGATGCCTGCCTGAAGTTTTCAAGTTGGTTGATGTGACTAGTCCTGAAACACAAGCCTTGCCTACCAATAAAACTACTATAAATCATTGCTTTTAGAGAGACACTATAACAAATTTTGCAGAATAATAAAAGAGGAAAGAAAGGTTAATGATTTGAAAATGATAGCCTTTAAAAATAATGCCCTTTGTAACTTCTATGATAAGGAAGCTTTTAAACAATTGGGCTATAATCCAAAAAGAAAACAGTTGTATACCCATTCAAGAAATGGACATGTAACTACTTAACAGAGAAATTACTAAGATATCTGGATTATTTTGAGGAAACAGAAGGTTTCTATATATTTATATTTGTCACAATTAAGCCTATACAGTTGTGATGTACTTTGCCACTTTTCATCTTTTCTTTAAGATTCCTGTAACCCAAATGTCATGGCTTGCCTTCCATTGCCATAATGAAGGCCATGGCTAAGTAGCTTTGGATAAAAGAGTTTATTTTCATTTATGCATTTCAATCTCAGTCTGTTATAAATTAGAGTCAGTTCAGAAACTGAAGCAGAGGCCATGGAAAGATTATTTATACTGGCTTGCTTCTCAGGTTTAGATTCTACTTTTTTCCTAGACCTACTGGGACCATCTGAGTAGGAGTGGAACTGCCTAGAGTGGACTAGACAATCCCACATAGATCATTAATCAAGAGAATGTCTCAAGAGCTTGCCTACAGTCCAATAGGAAGGAGTCATTTTCTTGAATGAGGTTACCCTTCCAAATAAATTGAGATTCTGTTGAGTTGATTAAAACAAACAAACAAATAAACAAAAAATAAAGACACCTTAACAGGAGATCAACTTAGTATTCTTAGTATTTATTAAAAACAAGAGATTCAGTGCAATCCCCTTCAAAATTTTAACTCAATTCTTCATAGAGTTAGAAAGGGAAATTTTGAAATTTATTTGGAATAACCAAAAACCTAAGATATCTAAAACCATTCTCAAGAATAAAAGAACTTCTGGGGAAATCACCATTTCTGACCTCAAGCTATATAACAGATCAATAGTGATGAAAAATGTATGGTACTGCTACAGAGACGAGAAGGTATAACAATGGAATAGAACTGAAGACCAGAAATGAACTCACACACCTATGGTGACTTTGACAAAGAGCTAAAACCAGAGAGTGGAAAAAAAAGAGCATTTTCAACAAATGGTGTTGGTCCAACTGGCAGTCAGCATGTAGAGGAATGTAAATTCATTCTTATCACCATGTACAAAGCTCAAGTCCAAGTGGGTCAGGAACTCCACATAAAACCAGACACATTGAAACTAATAGAAGAGAAAGTGGGGGAAATTTTCCTAAACAGAACACCAATAGCTTATGCTCTAAGATCAAGAATCAACAACTGGAACCTCATAAAATTGCAAAGCTTCTGTAAAACAAAGGACACTATCAAAAGGACAAAATGGCAACCAACAAAATGGGAAAAGATCTTTGCCAATCCTACATCCAATAGAGGGCTAATATTCAATATATACAAAGGATTCAATAAGTTAAGACTCCAGAGAACCAAATAACCCCATTAAAAATGGGCACAGAGATAAATAAAGAGTTCTCAACTGAGAAAAGGTGAATGGCTGAGAAACACCAAGTGAAAAGTTCACCATCCTTAGTCACCAGTGAAATGCAAATCAAAACAACACTGAGATTCCACTTCACACCAGTCATAATGGCTAAAGTCAAAAATTCAGGTGACAGCACATGCTGGCAAGGATGTGGAAAAAGAAGAACACTCCATTGTTGATAGGATTGTAAGCTGGTATAACCTCTCTTGAAATTAGTCTGGTGGTTCCCCCGAAAACTAAACATAGTACTACCTATGGACACAGATATACCACTCGTTGGCATATACTCCAACATATAACAAGAACACATACTCCACTATGGTCATAGCAGCCTTATTTATAATAGCCAGAAGCTGCAAAGGACCCAGATATCTTCTCATATACTATTATTTGTAAATTAATTATAATTCCTAATACAATTTAAATGCACTGTGAGTAGCTATTATGTTCCATTGGTTAAAGAGAATTGGCAAGGAGTGAATGCTGTGTAGATACACTGGCGATGCATCTCTTTCAAATCTTTCATATTTGTGGTTGGTTGAGTCCATGGATGTATGACCTACAAATAAAGAAAAACAACTATATTCATTTTGGAAGAAACTGACTAGGTAAGAAATAAGTACAAGTTTTTTACGGTTTTGTGGAAAGGTAATCAAGACCTTTATTAGCATGACAGGAGAGAAAATGGAAACAAAGTTCCATGGTTTTGAAGCATCTTATAGGTGTTTCTAAGGCTTTTAAGATAAATCAAATGTGAGGCACTGTTAAAATGAACTTCTCTGTAAACTCTGTCAACATACTTTAGTAAAATAGATATCCTTCCTTAAAGCTTTAAGAGGAAAACATTAGCAACCTTCACATGAGTGGGAGAGAGTGAAAGTAAGGTCTAAGGTGCCCATCACTGGAAGTTGTTGGTGGGCATTGCTTATAGTTATATGTTATCTAAAACATTATTAAAATATTTGTGAATTTGGAGAAAAGTTTGATATCATGCTTGATAAGCGTGACCTCTATTTGCTGAATTCTTTATTTCCTTCAGGGGTTGTTTATTAGCAAAGAAACATTTGGAGATGCTAATAGAGTAAGATAGATAGGACATACTACATAAATTACAGGTGGTCAAGAGATAATTGTATAGTAGTAGAATGAATATAGAGGACTAATTCTTTGAGAGAAGAAGAATATATAATACCTTGATGATTTAGAAGAAAAGAAATTAATGACACAGAGAGGACTCATTAATGTCTTGGGAAATGGAAGTGAAGTGCCAGGAAAGGAGGAAATAACCATTGAGACTGGGATGCCCATAGCATGGCACTGGCGAGAGATATAATATTTAAGGAGTGAGGTTCAGGGAATCTGCAGCATGAGTGGCGTCTTCTGAGTATACCAACAGCAAGATCTGTTGCTAAGGAAGAAGGCCGCGGCATAGTTGTATTTCTGAAACAAAATGAGTTGTGGTGTTGGGTATTTTCTCAGAGCAAGTAACTGATTTAAGATTCCTGAGAGCAAATTCAAGAACCAGCAGGAATAATCGAGAAATTTGGAGTAAGATAATTTTAAACAGTCAATCTTGAAAAGTAAAAAGCAACAACAAAACAAAGAAGTCAAGGAACATACAGAACCATGTCAGGTGAACGATTCAGACTCTGGAGAAGAAAGAGCAAGAAACATCTGGAAAGAATATTTTTTAAAGTAAGTAATAGACAAAATCTTCCCAAAAGTTGATATGCAAAGTAGAAAGCTCAGCTAACCGAAAGTAGTTTAAATCCAAAGCAATACCCAATAAGATAAATTATGACTGAACTTTCAGAAGTAAAAACTCAGCAAATATTAACAAGCAGCAAGACAGAAGTTATTTATTCTGTCTAAGAAATTCCAAGTAAAACTGTAAGTGAGTTTCTGAGAAGAGATTTTTCAGAATAGAAGTTACTGGAATGATACAAAGGCATGGAAAGATGATATGAAAAATAGTATAATTTAAAATTTGATTTATACCTACACTCTTAATTTCCTTCAGGATTTAAAAGAAAAATGTGTAAAACAATTACAGCTATGCTAGTAAGTACAAAACATATCAAAGGTAATTTTTTTACATTGGTGGCATAAAGTAGGGGGATAATCCTGACTAAGGAGACAAAATATTTATCCAATGAAAGCAATGCAATATTAATGAAAGAAAACACAAAAGACACAGCAACTTGGAAAGTTATCTTTGTTTATGGATTGGATGAATTTAATTATTTAAATATTCTCCTGCACAAAGTGACCCATACATATGAAAAAAAATTTATCATAATTCCAATAATATTCTTCATAGATATAAGTTAAATTCATTTGAAAGACAAAATGATGACAACCTAGCACAAGGACCTCAGCCAAAGAGAGGGAATTACATCAGAGAAATAAATGTTAGAGAATGAAAATTCTGGAGGAAATTATAAATACAATTAGCTAATTAAATATTTCAATTCTATTAATAATTCTTATGAGGGTTAGAAAAGATGATGGATAAAACATGCACAGTTGCCTAAAATTCCTAAGTAAAAAGAAACAGGAGTGAAAATTAAAAGGAAAGGTACTAGTGAATATTGTAGAGAATTGACCATTATAATAAAAGGTGAAAAGAGCAGAAAAATAGGAAGGGTGAACATAACTATAGGTAAAGTCAAGAGACAGTTCCAGAACTGACACAAAAGTTTCCACTATGTACTGAGACCTGCCTGGTGCCTTTAGCATTGCTCCATAATGCATAATGAGAACAAAAGGCTATCCATCGTCATATACCTCCTCATATACATTGGGTAATAGCCCCAGCCTGCTTTGCTGTTTGCCTTTCATTCATGAAATGGACATTTATATGTGGGTTATCCAAATCAGTTGTTTTATTTTCGTTATTTGACAATTTTAATGGTCATAAGTGTATTAACATGCATGTTATCTATAGTGATTTTTCTCTATACCATCAAAAATTATTTTTCTACAGAAAGTCTATATTGAAAATATTAGCTAGAGAGGCACTCAAGCCATCTGCCACTAGGAACAGCAGAGATCCAGGGACACAGGTCTGGTGAGACTGTGCTGTGAGTAGCCAGGATGCAGAGAGTTCTGGGCCAAGCATGCGGAAAGCATGCCCCACGATTGGTTCAGGGGAGCAGGAACTCTGCCATAGGGACTCGGTTTCCAACCAGAGGGCCTGTGCTTGCAGAAAAGGAACTCAGGCCATCTGCCACCAAAAACAGCTGAGATCCAGGGACACAGGCCTGGAGAGACTGCGTTGTGAGTAGCCAGGGCACAGAGAGGTCTTGGTTCAAGATCCCAGAAAGCACACAGCTCCCCAGTTGGTTCAGGGTAGCAGGAACTCAGCCATAGGGACTCAGATACTCACAGCGCAGTCTCATCAGGCCTGTGTCCCTGGATCTCTGCTGTTCCTGGTCAACTAGTAAGATTTTAATGCATAGTACCAAACCTTTAAAAAAATCAAGTACTGACAAAAATGTATTCATATACTTTTACGCAAAAATGCTTAAAATCTGTACAATTATCTTTCTTTATTTAAAATAAAGTTGTCAATTTATAAAAATATCTTACTAGTTACAATCAGTATAAAGTACATGTAAAACAAGATGTAAAATGGATAGTCAAAGTTTTCCTAGTGTGGAAAGATTAAGCATGATGATCTTTCATTTTCTTTCTTTCTTTCTTTTTTTTTCTGGACTTTGTACTTTCTTGAACTTCAAATACTCTGAGTTGTTTCTGGGGTTTTCAGAGCTTTCTGGGATTAGTATCCAATTATCAGTGACTGCATATTATGTTTGTTCTTTTGTGACTGGGTTTTCTCACTCAGGATGATATTCTCTAGATACAGTCATTTTCTTGAGAATTGCATAAAGTTGTTGTTTCTGATACCTGAGTAATACTCCACTGTGTAAATATACCACAATTTTTGTATCCATTCATCCACTGAAGGACATCTGGGTTCTTTCCAGCTTCTGGCTATTATAAATAGGGTTGCTATGAACATTATGGTGCATGTGTCTTTGTTGTATATTGGAGCTTCTCTGGGGTATATGCCCAGAAGTGGAATAACTGGGTCTTCAGGTAGTACTATGTCCAATTTTATGAAGAATCGCCAGACTGATTTCCAGAGTGGTTGTAGCAGTTTACATCACCACCAACAGTGGAGGAGTGTTACTCTTTCTCTGAAACCTTGCCAGCATCTGCTGTCATTTGAATTTTTGATCTTAGCCATTCTGGTTGGTGTGAGGTGGAATCTCAGGGTTGTTTTGATTTGCATTTACCTGATGGGTAATGATGTTGAGCACTTCCTTAGATGCTTCTCAGCCATTTGATATTCCTCAACTGAGAACTTTTGGTTTAGCTCTGTACCTCAATTTTAATAGGTTTGTTTGCTTCTCTGGTGTCTAGCTTCTTGAGTTCTCTGTATACCTTGGACATCAGGCCTCTATCTGATGTGGGGTTGCTAAAGATCTTTTTCCAATCTGTTGGCTGCCATTTTGTTTTCTTAAAAGTGTCCTTAGCCTTACAGAATCTTTGCAATCTCAAATTAAGTCCCATTTGTCAATCTTTGACCTTAGAACAGGAGCTATTGGTGTTCTGTTCAGGAAATTTTTTCCTGTGCCTATATCTCCTAAGGTTTTCCCTAATTTCTCTTCTAATAATTTCATGTACCTGATTTAATGTGGAGATCTTTGATCCACTTACACTTGAGCTTTGTACAAGGAGATAAGAAAGGGTCTATTTTCATTCTTCTACATGCTAATTGCCAGTTGGACCAACAACATTTGTTGAAGAGGCTGTCCTTTTTCCATTGAATGTTTATAGCTCCATTTTCAAAAATCAGGTGACCATGTATGTGAGGGCTTATTTGTGGATCTTTTATTCTATTCCATTGATCCACTTGCCTATTTCTGTACCAGAATCATGCAGTTTTTAGCACAATTGCCTTGTAATATAGCTTGAGATCAGGGATAGTGATTCCTGCAGATGATTTCTTGTTGTTGAGGATGGATTTTGCTATTCTAGAACTTTTGTTATTCCAGATGAAATTGAACATTGCTCTTTCCAACTCAATGAAGAATTGGGTTGGAATTTTGATGGGGATTGCATTGAATCTGTAGATTGTTTCAGTAAGATGACCATTTTTACAATGTTGGTCCTTCCAATCCAGGAGCATGAGAGATCTTTCCATTTTTTGAGATCTTCCTCGATTTCCCTCTTTAGAGATTTGAAGTTCTTATCATACAGGTCCTTCACTTGCTTAGTTAGAGTCACACCAAGCTATGTCATGTATTTTGTGACTATTGTGAAGGGTATCTTTTCCCTAATTTCTTTCTCCACATGTTTGTCCTTTGAGTAGAGGAAAGCAACTGATTTGTTTGAGTTAATTTTATATCCAGTCATTTTGCTGAAATTGTTAACCAGCTGTAGAAGTTCTCTGGTGGAATTTTTGGGGTAACTATCATGTTATCTGCAAACAGTGATGTTTTTACTTCTTCCTTTCCAATTTGTATCCCTTTGATTTCTTTGGCTGTTTAATTGCTCCGGCTAGGAATTCCAGTACTATGCTGAATAGGTAGGTGGAAGGTGGGCAGCCTTGTCGAGTGCCTGATTTTAGTGGGATTGCTTCAAGTTTCTCACCATTAAGTTTGATGTTGGCTATTGGTTTGCTGTATATTGCTTTTATTATGTTTAGTTATGGGCCTTAAATTCCTTTTCTTTACAAGACTTTTAACATGAAAATGTGTTGAATTTTGTCAAATGGTTTCTTAGCATCTAGTGAGCTGACCATGTGTTTTTTTTTCCTTTGAACTTGTTTATATGGTGAATTACAATGAGCGATTTCCATATATTAAACCATCCCTGCATCCCAAGGATGAAGCCTATTTGATCTTGGTGAATGATCGTTTTGATGTGGTCTTGGATTCAGTTTGCAAGGTTGTTATTGAGTATTTTTTTTTTCATGAATGTTTATAAGTGAGATTGTTCTGAAATTCTCTTTCCTTGTTCTGTCTTTGTGTGGTTTAGGAATAAGGGTTATTGTGGCCTCGAAAAAGGAGTAAGGTAGAGTTTCATCTAATTCTATTTTGTGGAATAGTTTGGAGAGTATTGATACTATGTCGTCAATAAATGTCTGATAGAATTCTGCACTAAACCCATCTGGACCTGGGCTTTTTTTTTTTTGTTTGTTTGTTTGTTTGTTTGTTTAGGAGGCTTTTGATGACTGCTTCTATTTCTTTAGGTGTTATGGGATTATTTAGATGGTTTACCTGGTCCTGGTTCAACTTTAGTATCTGTTGATATCTGTGGTATCTGTGTCAGAATTCATCCATTTCCTCCAGATTTTCTAGCTTTTTTGAGTATTGGCTTTTGTAGTAGGATCTGATGAATTCTTGAATTTCCTCAGTTTCAGTTCTTATGTCTCTACTTTCCTTTCTGATTTTTTAATTTGGAATGTCTCTCTATACCCTCTAGTTATTTTGGGTAAGGGTTTACCAATCTTGTTAATTTTTTCAAAGAACCAGCCCTTGGTTTTGTTGATTCTTTTTGTTTCTATTTGGTCAGTTTCTGCTCTGTGTTTGATTATTTATTTTTATCTACTCATCTTGGGTGTATCTGCTTCCTTTTGTTCTAGAGCTTTCACCTGTTTTGTTAAGTTCCTTGTACATGCTCTCTCTCGTTTCTTTTTGGAAGCACTCAGAGCTGTGAGTTTTTCTCTCAGTACTGCTTTCATTGCATCCTATAGGTTTGGGTATGTTGTGTTTTCGTTTTCATTAAATTCTAGAAAGTCCTTAATTCCTTTCTTTATATCTTCTTTGACCATGCTATCATTTAATGAGCATAGTTTAGTTTCCATGTGTATATGGGATTTTGTTGTGTTTGTAGTTATTAACGACCAGCCTTACACCATGGTGATCTGGTAGGATGCATGGGAGTATTTCAATCATTTTATATCTATTGAGGCTTTTTTTGTGATCCATTATATGGTCAATTTTGGAGAAGCTGCCATGAGGTACTGAGAAGAAGTTGTATTCTTTTGTTTTAGGATTATATGTTCTGTAGATGTCTATTAATTCCTATTGGTTCATAACCTCTGCTAGTTTCACTGTGTTCTTGTTCAGTTTCTTCTGCCATGATCTGTCCATTGATGAGAGTGGGGTGTTGAGGTCTTCAACTATTATTTTCTGGAGTGCAATGTATTTTTTGAGCTTTAGTCGGGTTTTATGAATATGGCTGCTCTTGTATTTGGAGCATATATGTTAAGGATTGAGCGTTCCTCCTGACAAATATCCCCTGTAATGAGTCAAAAGTGTCCTTCCTTATCTTCTTTTTTATAGCCTTTGGGTAAAATCTACTTTATTTGATATTAGAAAGGCCACTCCAGCTTGCTTCTGTGAGCCGTTTCCCTGGAAGGTTTTTTTCCAACCTTTTACTCTGACATATTGTCTGTCTTTGTCTCTGAGATGAGTTTCCTGTATTGCAGCAAAGTGCTGGATTTTGTTTATGCATCCAGTCTGATAGCCTATATCTTTTTGTGGGGGGGAATTGAGTTTATTTATGTTAACAGATATTAAAGAATAGTGGTTGCTGTTTCCTGCTATTTTTTCTTTTAGTGGTAGAATTGTGCCTGTGTGTCTTTCTTCTTTTGGTTTTCTTGCTTAGGTATTTTCTTGTTTTTACTAGGATGTAGTTTCCCTCCTTGTATTGGGTTTTCCACTCTAATTTGTTGTAGTGCTGGGTTTGTGGTCAGATATTGTGTAAATTTAATTTTGTCCTGGAATATCTTGGTCTCCCTATCTGTGGTAATTGAGAGTTTTGCTGGGTATAGCAGATGGGCTGACACTTGTCTTCTCTTAGTGTGTCCATGATGTCTGTCCAGGATCTTCTAGCTTTCATAGTCTCTGTTGAGAAGTTGGGTGTGATTCTGATTGGTCTGCCTTTATATGTTACATGGTCTTTTTCCCTTACTACTTTTAGTATTCTCTCTTTGCTTTGGGCATTTGGTGTTTTGACTATTATGTGTCAGGAGGAATTTCTTCTCTGGTCCACTCGATTTGGAGTTCTGTAGGCTTGTTTTTTGCTCATGGTCATTTCATTTTTAAGGGTAGGGAAGTTTTCTTCTATGATTTTGTTGAAGATATTTACTGTGGCTCTTAGTTGATATTCTTCTTCGTCTTCTATTTCTATTATCTTTAGGTTTGGTCTTCTCATTGTTTCCTGGATCTTCTGGATGTTTTTGTTTAGGTGCTTTTTGGCTTTTGCATCTTTTCTGACTCTTTTGTCTGTTTTCAATGTTCTCTTCGTCCCCTGAGATTCTCTCTTCCATCTCTTGTAGTCTGTTGGAAGTGCTTGCATCTGTGAGTCCTGATTTCTTTTTTTAGGTTTTCTACCTCTAGAGTTGTGTCTTTTAGTGTTTTTTTTTTTTTTTTGTATCCATTTCCATTTTAAATTCCTTCTTCAATTCCTTCATCTCTCTTTGTTTTTGTTTTCCTCTAGCTTTTTGAGTTCTTTGAGTGTTTCTCTTGTTTTTTCTTTAAAAGCTTCTATTTCTTTATGCTTTGCCTCCCATTCTTGTTTAATGATCTCTATTGTCATCTTGTGGTATGATTTCAGGTCTGAGTCTTCTTTTTCTGGAGTGTTTGGCATTCTGTTGTTTGCTGTGATGGGAGAGCTAGGTTCTGGTGTTGCCAGGTTATCTTGGTTTCCCTCAGGTAAGTTCTTTCACTTTCCTCTTGCCATCTTGTTGTCTGTGATTATATGTGATCTGGTTTTCAGTGATTCTTTCCCATCTCTCCCGTTTACCTTGCTTGTGTCCCTGGATCTCTGCTGTTCCTGGTGGCAGATCACTTGAGTGTTTGTTCCGCACTCATAGGCCCTCTGGGTACAAACCGAGTCCCAGGACAGAGTTCCTGCTCCCCTGAACCAATGGGGTGGGCGTAGTTTCCAGGTGCTCCGCCCAGACCTCTCTGGGCACAGCTACTTGTAGCACAGTCTCACATGGCCTGTGTCCTTGGATCTCTGCTGTTCCTGGTTAAGATTTTATTGCATACTATCAAACGGTTCAAAAAATCAAGTACTGACAAAAATGTATTCATATACTTTTATGCAAAAATGCTTAACATCTGTACCTTAATTTTTGTTTATTTAAAATGAAGTTGTTCAATTTATTTAAAAAAAAGAAAATATTAGTTAGCAATTAGCTTGATATTTTTGGTTACTTCTCTTTTTCCAATTATAAAACCTGACTGCTTTATGCAATATTTTATAAATATATAGCTTTTACAGTCTACAATTTTTCTTTTGGTTAACTATTTTTATTTTGAAAAGTAAAGATAAATTTTTCTGTTAGAAAATGTCCTGTTGGTAAAACATATACATTATATTTTCATGACATATAAGCAAAAGGCAAACTAAATATATATTTGGAAACAGGAAAAACCCTCAGGGTTTTCTAACTTTTTGAAATCTTCCAGCTTCAGGAAATGCTTATTGTGTTTATATATTGTCCTTGATTAACCAAAAATAAGCTTAGGGCCATGAATAGTCATGTCTGACTTTAATCCCAGCACTCAGAGTTTGAGGCAAACACATCACTGAGTTCAAGGCTAGCCCAGGCTATGTATGAAAATCTTATTTTAATAAAAGTTAAAAATACCATTGTATCTCAAATAATCTTAGGTGGTAGTGAGCCTACCTATGATCCTTAGTAACTCTCTTTCTATGAGACATGCTTTCTGGATTAAAGAACTCCCAAGAAGCTCTCTCCCTTGTTTTCTACTTGCTTAATTACTCTTCCTATTATGACACTGACTTTATAATGAGGCCTTACTGGAATTGTATTAGCCACTTCCATTATTCAATCAAAATGACATTAGTTGTGGGGACGGCTTTCAGAAATAGCAAACAAAGCCAGAGCTCTAAGATCCCTGTCTGTTTCCTATGCAGTTTCTATACTCAACACCAATCCTTGCTTATTTCTGGGATACATTGGTGTGAATGCTGTCACAGGTGAGACAAGTTTGATCAGAACACACTGAAAGACTAAGAAATGGCAGCATCTTTTCAATCTCAAGATATCAGGTCTGTATCGGGTCTACTCAGTTCATAAATTACTGCATTTGAAACTGAGTCTCTATTCTAGAATTTGCAGATTGGTTGAGATGTCAGATATGAACATGAAATAATAGCCAGAATGCAATAACCAGAGTGAATCTAAAGTGTTGCTGGGAAGGGAGGGGAGGGAGAGAGAATTTTTGACAGCTGGTAAAAGAGTAAGAAAAGAACACTTGACTTTTAACTTAATGGAGCTGAGATTTCCTACAAGTCAGGGAGATACTAAGATGCCATGACAAGTTTTAGAACTTTATTTTCAAAATCAAGAGTCTTAGCTGCTCCTGATAATAATTACCCTAGTGAGAAATCTCCATTCCAAGATAAAAATAAGATTAACCTGCATGAAACCAGGCATCCCAGAGCTGACATCCATCATTGAGAACAAAAACAGCCATGAACTTCTTACACAGCACCTACCCCATCTCCCATACTAAACAGAGGTCATGTGTATTCACACAGAAGCTCCTCACTATCATACATTCATATTTCTTTGTCATTCCTCATTACAACTACATGAAATGTCTGTCACTTGAATAAGCTCCACAGCAAGAAGAATTTTGAGTGATATTAGAGTTTATTCCTAAGACAATGTCTTATGTGTACTAGCTTCTTTAAAAAGTAGTTACTGAAGATTTGACTAGGTGGCATATACTCTAGCTCATATGAAAATTTACTCTGTGATACTTGTAGTTTCAATGACCACAGATGTAGTTTTTATATTCTGGGAAATTGTAGTGTATGCCATGGTTAATCCCAATTATTAACTCTCTGGGGTTTAGAATAGCTATAAGTAGCTCTGGAGATAAGTTGATGGGCATGTCTCTGTGAGAGTTACTCTTCTAGGGACTAAAAGAAAACATGAGCTTAGTTCGAGCATGTCCCTCTCTCCTTGCCAGCTGTGTGGTGTCACCAGCCTATTTCTGCTCCTACAGCCTAGCTCTGCAGGCCCGAAGAGTGGCATCCTCCGGAAATAAGAGCTAAGACAAAACCTCTCTTCCTTCAACTTCCTTTTTCTGGGAGCAGAGGTTGTTTTTGCCACAACAACAATGTGAACAGCAAATAGATAAAGTTTATGTCTTGAGTAGGTTTTGCTGCTCTGTTAAACCAGATCATAAGTGTTGTAGGTTTTGGGAACTACTTTGAGGGAACAAAGTTCATCAGGATAAACACACAATAGCCAAGGCAAGTGCAATCAAGAGGCCTCGGTTCCATCTTAAACTAACAGGGAAAATTGACAGTACTTTAAAGAGGGATGTAGGAGGTGGTTCTGATGCTTTGGTCGGGAATCTGCATGAGAATGCTGAAGTGAAGATCCTGTTCTCTAATTGATCCAATTTCTGCCTTTTTTTAAAAAAAAAAAACTCAGTTCTGTTACATGATGTTTTCCTGAAAGGTGTTTTGTCAGAAGTTTTGCTTAAGCATGTATGTGAGAGAGTGTATCATGTTTTGCTGGAGCTGAGACTTGAGAGGTTACATGATGCTTAGAAAGAATATAAATACAATCCCACAGATAATAAGAGGATGGTCTTGCATTGCCAGGCCTTACCACACTTCACAGGTCTTTGCTAGCCATGCAATGCTTTGCTGGTCTTCTCTGGTCTTCACTTGGTAGAGAGAAACACACCAAAGAACTCCTCTTGGTATTCTGACTGGTTCTTGCTGCTTCTGCTGACTCATGTGAAATCAGTGGCACCTTACAGTTACTGATGGATCAAGACACTGCTACTGATTCGTGTTTGATGTTTTATATTGGACTGGACTCTGATACTCTGTCAACAAAGATTGAGATTATCCCAAAGAAGTATTTATAAACAGGTCCACAACCCCCTTTTACTATTAACCTTTTTTCTTCACTACCTTTGGTCACGTGGCTTAGAAGTAAAGGTTGAAACCTTTAAAAACCCTAATTGAAGTAGATTTTGAAAAAAAAAATCTAAACCTACAGTACTTTCTATATGACATTTAATTCATAATTATAAATGACACAGCATTGGGGATAGGAGATAAGGAATTTTTAACCACAGCTCTAGAGAGCCACAACGTCCAGATAATGTGTGATTTTGTGAAAATCCTTTGAGAGCTGCTGCATAAAGCTGAAAGGGAAGTCTCAATTGCAATGAAGGTCCCAGGATTTTAACAATACCAGACTGTAGAATATCCATCAAGGAAAGCTAGAGGCATGGAATGGAGCCAGTCCAAAAGTATGTATTTGTTTCAGACATTAGACCTAGATGGGACTCCAAATGATGTCATATGTACTAAACTTAGGACTTGGAGCTCCAGGTTTTGGTGCTTGATTGTCTATGGTTTGTTCTTGCTTAATTATTTCTTATGTCTTCGTTCTTCCAGGTTGGAATAGGATTGTTTATTTAGTACAATTATGCATTTGGAATATATAATTTCATAGTAACTCCATTAAGACATGGTCTTGAGTGTCAGATAACACAGACTTGGACTTTTAAAGTGTTACAGTTGTTAATGACAAGAATGACTCTGAAGTTGAACTGAACAATCTTTGCATTGTGAGCTATCCATGAGCTTTTGGGGACAGGAGGTAGAATATTATGATTCAAAATGATGTGTTTGCTGTCAAACTGACAAGAGGTAGAGTTTGAATGACTAATCTTGTCAGTATGATGGGATTTAGGACAGCAACAGAACTCTAGGTGTGTCTTTCTGTGAAAGAGTATTTAGATTGGGTTAATTTGAATATGATTTCAAGGATGGGGCTTCTAACTCAAGAAATAGGAGACAGAATGCTGAGCACACTCACCAATTACTTTGTGCTTCAACTCTGTGGACACCGTGTGATGAGTTACCTCCTGTTCTTGCTACCAGGACTTTCTTGTCTTCATGGGCTGCTTGTTCTGTAACTGTAAATCCAAAGAAATATTTTCTTCCTTGCTCCCTTCCTTCCTTCCTCCCTTCCTTCCTTCCTTTCCTTCTTTCTTTCTTTATTCTGATTTGATCAGAGCAATGACACAAGTAAAAATATATCATGTCTTCTTCTAAAATGGAGAAATTCACTGCCATATTGGTACTTGGGGTGTCCACTTACCTGGCTTCTTATAGCTGAGTGGGACCACTGACCATGATACTTGGAACACACCTGCTTAGACCTATCTGAGAACCTTAGAAATACATTGGAAGTTACATTTAGATGAAAGAAGGAAATGATGCTCTTGACTGGAACTTGGATGAAGCACAAAGGAGAAAGAAAGGTTAGAATTATTAGAGTAGCAAACCTTAGGCAGATAGCCAGGAGAAGCCAGAACAGAGGACATTTTAGTCCACCTCTCAAGCCCTCTTACTTTTAGCTATTCTATATTACTTAACTGTATACATGTCTTAAAAATATTCCTACACTTTAAATGAATGTTTAGAACATTTCTAACTCTTATCTTGCTATAATGATGTTTAATGCTAGAAATATTCTATGAATGTCTTTTGTATACAAAATTTCATGTGTGTCTAGAAGTACAATTTCTGTTTAGGTTTACTAGAAAGGTTTTAAAGTTGTTTATCAAGAACAATGTAGCTGAGAATAAGATTAAAAAATAAAACCACTTTCAATGTCTAGAAAATTAGAAAATACATAGGAATACATTTATCATAATATAGCAATTAGTTCATTATTGCACCCCTATAGATACTAAAGATTCCTATTTCTAGTGCAAATGATGTTTTATCTGAGCCATATAAATGGAGTTAAAGAGCTAACAAAAGAATATATATGAACATTAAAAGAGAAACTCATTTTTTTCAGTTTCTCAGAATCTTTGCATTACATTTTCTATGCCACAAGATTGAAGACATTTCAAAATCCTTTGGGAAGTGGTAATATTCAATCTAGGCTCATTAATTGTAGTAATGGCATGAAGAACATATTATTAAATAGCACTATATATACATATATAAATATAATACTTCTGTTAAGAACATAGTCTCAAATAGCACATTATAAATATTATACTTCTGTTAAGCACATCGACATATTCAGGAGAATCTGAATTTTTCTTTGTCTTTCTTGATCATGTTCACTCAAAGTCCAAAATAACAGTTTCACTAGCAGATCAGCAAATTCTTGTCATTCTTTCAGTTTATTAGTATTCTTTGCATGAGTTAGAGTACCCTCTTACACAGGGCACTCTAGGGCATTCTGGAGTCTGGTTCTCATTAGTGGTGTAATAACAAGGGACCAAGGCATGAGAGAAACTATTAACTAACTCTTAAAAGAGCGCTTCCACAGGCACGGAAATAACCACTTATTTTAAGCCAGGAAAGAAGGGCAACTTCTAAAAAATGAAAAGAACTTCTTCCTGAGGCAATAGCAGCCATCAGAGTATTTTACAAGGCAGGGCTTAGTGACTCATTCATTCCTTCCTTATTTCCTTTCTTGAGTAACCAGACTTCTTTGTGATCATTGTCTTATGACCACAAACGAAAAACCAGTTAGGTTGTACATTGTTAAATTACAGTATCATTTTAATTCTGCCTCTTTGTGAGCATTAGTCCATTCTTTAAAGTGGTAATTTGGAGCCTTTAGTTTGTCATTATTTTGCCATATCAAGAAAATTGGCCACCCTAAAACAAGGTACTGTAAGTCTTCACAGTGTTCACATGTTTTACAATGCCAGGAACTTTGTTTTTTAGAACATAGCTCCTAGGAGGCCATTGTCTGAGCTCTGTGAGCTATTAGGTATCCAGATTAGTTGATATTGTTGTTCTTCCTATGAGGTTGTTTTCCCCTTCAATCTTTTCCCAAACTCTTCCATAGGAGTCCCGAACCTCAGTCCAATAGTTAACTGTACATATTTGCATCTCTCTCAGTCAAGTGCTAGTAGAGCATCCCAGAAGACAGCCATGCTAAGCTCTTGTCTGCCAGCACAATGTGGCATCAGTTAGAATGTCAGGATTTGGTCCTTGTGTATGGGATGGATCCCAGGTTGGGCAGGTCACTGCCTTTTCAGCATCTGTTCTATATTTATCCCTTCATTTCCATTAGACAGGAACAATTCTGGGTCAAGAAACACTTAAAGAAACGTTCAACATTCTTAGTCATTAGAAAATATAAATCAAAATGACCCTGAGATGCCACCTCACTGCAATCAGAATGGCTAAGATCAAAAACTCAAGTAAAAGTATATGCTAGTGAGGATGTGGAGAAAGAAGAACGCTTCCATTGCTGATGGGATCACAAATTGGCACAACCACTCTGGAAATCTATCTGGTGACTCCTCAGAAAATTGAAAATAGTTCTACCTGAAGACCCAGCTGTCCTGCTCCTAGGCATACTCTCAAAAGATACTCCACCATCTCAACCATACTATAAGAACACATGTTTCACTGTTTATAGCAGAATTATTCATAATAGCCA
This sequence comes from Micromys minutus, assembly GCF_963924665.1. Classification (NCBI taxonomy): domain Eukaryota; kingdom Metazoa; phylum Chordata; class Mammalia; order Rodentia; family Muridae; genus Micromys; species Micromys minutus. The sequence goes on along the minus strand of NC_137973.1, from coordinate 64,562,651 downwards.
GAAGCTGGAAACAAGCCAGATGTCCCTCAACTGAAGAATGGATACAGAAAATGTGGTTCACTTACACAATAGAATACTATTTAGCTATTAAGAACAGGACATCATGAATTTCACAGTAAAATAAATGGAACTAAAAAATATCATCCCGACTGAGGTAGTCCAAAAGGTCATGCATGGTATGTACTTGATGATAAGTGGCTTTTAGCCAAAAAGTGCATAATACCTATGAAACAACTCACAGACTATAAAAAGATTAACAAGAAGGGAGGCTCAAGTTAGGATGCTTCAATCCTACTTAGAAGGGGGAACAAAATAATACTGGACACAGAGTGAAGGAAGAAACTGTATGGGAGAGGGGAAGGGGAACAAAAATGGAGGGAGAGCAGAATCAGGTATGGATAGGGAGATAAGAGAAGCCCAGAGGATCAGAAAATTGAATAGAAATATGCAGCTTCAGTGGGTTGGGGACAGGGAAGTCCCAGATATCTGGAATGTGAGAGACTCCCAGGAATCATGGGGGTGATTTTAGCTGATATGCCCAACAGTGAGGATATGGAAGCTGAACAGACCACCTCCAGTAGATAGTGCCTCTAGTGGAGAGTCGGGGCCACCCACCCACTTTCAAAACTGTTGATATCTTAATTCTTAATTGGTTGTTCTGTTATAGGAATTTCTAGTTTCTATCCCGGAATCCTAGATACACACATCCATAGCACACAGATAGGATGTCATTTCTTATTCATTTCACCTCAACATTATCATTTCAAACACTTTATTATTCTCTAGTTATCTGCTATCAATTCTCATTTTATACCAATATTTGTGTCAGTTGGGGATGTTATAAGAAGATGAGATTAGTTTTATGTTTATGAAAGCAGTGAACAACATTGTTCAAAACATAATGAAGTGATAGAAGAAAATGGAGATGTCACAGAAAAGAACAAAGCCTGATCTTGAAATCAAGGAATGTGATCCTCAAAACAGAAATGTAAGAGGAAGCAAACCATCGATATAGGGTAGCATCCTGAAGTGCGTGATTGACCTCTTGTTTCCAAAGAACAAAATTGAACTGTGAAATGGAATATGGTCCTATCTGAATGGAAAAAAGGATACTAGATGACCAAAGAAAGAAGTTAAAGTCATTTGAAATGATATATTAACATTTAGTTTTATATCTACTTTGATATATTTTAATAGTTGACAGTTGGTAATTGAAAATTGTCATTATTGATGTATTTTCTTTTCTTTAAATCTTCTAAGGATTTATTTATCTATCTATCTATCTATTTATTTATTTATTTATTTATTTATTTATTTATTTATTTATTTATTTATTATGAGTACACTGTAGCTGTCCTCAGACACACCAGAAGAGGGCATCAGACCCCATTACAGATGGTTGTGGTGAACCACTATGTGGTTTCTGAGATTTGAACTCAGAACCTCTGAAAAGGCAGTTAGTATTCGTAACCACTGAGCCATCTTTCCGTCCTGTATTTTGTTTTCTTTTCTTTGACTTATGTTCTATGAAGTTTGTTTCCTCAGAGGATTTTCTAGACAAAGGCCTGTGGAGTGACTGGGTGGCTGTGGCAACTGTTCATTTTATGCAACAGCTTTTCAGAGGAACCTGGTAAATAAAATTAATTTTTATCCTCTTGATTCTTCTCATATAGTGTTTAAAGCTAAAATCTTCTTAAAGGCTCTGTTTATTCGGATTCCTCTAATAACAAAAGCAATAATAACCAAATTTAAGTTCCTAAGTAGGAGAAAATTATGAAGCAAAATTTTTAATTATATTGTGATCTTATACTATCTTGTGTTTTGAGATATGAAACTTACATTTTTCATCATACACAGAGAAATTACTTGAAAATGTTTAATTATGGAGCATTAAAGCATACAGAGTACAAAGGCAAAGAGTGAACAGCCATTAATGCTTTGCTTTCTTGGCTTCAACAGCGACACTGATTTTCCATTTTATTCTTGCTCCTTGTCAATAAAGATATAAAAGAAACTTTAAGGCTTATATTTAACAGGACATTGTATGTGTGTGTGTGTGTGTGTGTGTGTGCACACGTGTGCGTGCATGCACACATGTGAGCAGGTGTAATTTTGGAGAGTATTGATTTAGATAGCATGTAGGGAATGATTTTACTTGCTATTGATTCATGCCAGTATCTTTTGTATTTTGGATGTAACTCCCTCTTAAATGCATACCTAAATATTTTTCACAATATGTGGGTTTCTTATTTCATTTGCTGTGTGAAAGCTTATTACTTTGAAAAAATGATGTTAGAATTTTAATTAATACTTTGGTGAATCAACTGATTTCTCTGTAACATTATTTATTTTTTTGTTCAGTAGTTTTTAATCATGAACAAATGCTTTATTTTTGTTTTTGATTTTCAGCACGTATTAAGATCACCATATGATTGTTTCTATGGTAACATGCAGAATAAATTGAATTGCAAACCATTCTTGGATTTCAGGGTGAAAGTATTTTAATCTTCTGTTGAATTTGGTTTGTGACTATCTTCATGAAGCTGTTTCTACAGACACACTTCAAAGCTATAGTCCTATAGTAGTTGTTCATTTGTTTTATAAGAGTTGATTTGCTTTAGTGTCAGTGTTGTGCTAGCTTCTAAAATAAATTTGAAACTCCTTTCTTCTGCTTAATTTCTTTGGAAGAGTAAGATTGGTTTCAATTTTTGCCTATTTGGCAGAATTTCACCAGGAAGTCCCAAGGGCCTGGAATTGGAGTTATTTAATCAATAATTCACCCTCTTTTAGAATTGCTCATACATCTGATTTCTTTCTGATTCGCTTCTTCACATTTCACTGCACATTTCAAGTAATCCATCTATTTACTCTGCTGGGGTACAGATGTTCATTTTAGTTTCTTGTGGTCTTATGATTTTGATCTACTGGGGTGTTGCTGTTTATTTTAGTCTCTTATGATCTTATAATTTTGATTAGTTGCCTCAACATTTTTTTTATTTTTAGTGCACCACAAAATAAAAGCTCTCTTTTTAGTTATGCTTTATTTAAAATCTCCACTTTGTGTTTCATTCAATTTTTTGTTATTTTTGTACTAGATTATTATACCCAGCAAACAGTTCCTTTAAAATTGATTGTGAGATAACAATATTATCCAACAAGTGAAAATTGGGAAAATGTACCATATCTACATAGACTATTAATATCATAAAAATGTTGGTAAATACAAGACAAATATACAATTTGTTAATAAAAATAAGTGATGCTTGGGAGATGGTGTCATTTATATGTCCACCTAGGTTCAAAGTCCTCATCTATTCTTTTTTTTAAATCTGATATTCTTTGTATTTACATTTCAGATGTTATCCCCTTTCCACCAACCCCATCCCTCCTTCTCCTCCCATTGCCTCCATGAAGGTGCTCCCTCTCCCAACTTCCTACTCCCACCTCAGCACCTTGGAATCCACCTACATTGGGAAAACAAGCCTTCACTGGCTCAAGGTCCTCTCCTCTCATTAATGCCAGACAATGCTATCCTCTGCTGCATATGCACCTGGAGCCATGGGTCTTTCCATACAATGTCATTGGTTGGTATTTTAGTCCCTGGGAGCTGTGGTGGGTTTGGCTACTTAATAATTTTGTTCTTCCTATGGGATTACAGACCCTTTGAGCTCCTTCAGTCTTTTCTCTAGCTCCTTCATTGGGGTCCTCATGTTCAGTCTTATGGTTAGCTGCAAGTATCCTCCTCTAAATCAGTATGGCTCTGGCAGAACCTCTGAGGAAGCATCCATGTCAGGTTCTTGATAGTAAGCACTACTTGCTTGGGTTTAGTGGCTTCATATGGGTTGGATCCCCATGTGTGGCAGTCTTTGGATGATCTTTTCTCTAAGCCCTGCTCCTCTATTTGTCCCTTTATTTTCTCCCATGAGTGTATTGTTCTCCCCTCTAAGGAGGACTGAGGCATCTGCCTTCCGTCCTTCTCTCTCTTTGAGCTTCTTAAGTTCTGTGAATTGTTTCTTGATTATTCCCAAATCTTCGGTCTAACATCTGCTTATCAGTGAGTACATGCCATGAGTGTTCTTTTTTGACTGAGTTGAAGTTAAAACCTACTTATAATGAAATCTTGTAGAACAATGCACAGTCTTAACAAACATTGTTTTATACAATATGCAGTAACTTAGAGAAAGCCACAGCTCGATCTCAACAGAAAATTAAAAGACAAAAATATCTAAACAACTTTGACTATGATAATTTACTAAAGAGCACAAGTATAAAAGAAAAAAAATACCTAAAACAATTATGAAAGAGATTGAAAGGACAGAAATTATATATATATATATATATAAAAAATCAAAGTTAACTCAATAGCACATCATGAATATCAAATGTGTTTTTGTAACCATAATGGTTACTACAAAGAAAAATCCTAAATTGATTTGTGAAAGAGAGGAATCAAGAGCACCCTTAAGGGAACAATCAAAGGAAACCAGCAAATAACAAAGTAGGTACAAGTTAACTAAGAAATTGTTAGGTTGGCACAAAAGCAATTTAGGGTTTTTTTTTTTTTTTTTTTTGGCTGTTATTAAAATTCTCCATTTGATATTGAAATACATTTTAATAAGAATGATCATATCTCATTCTAACACACACTTCTTTACATTTTATTTTGTTGATTATCACTTTTTATTTTATATTAATTTTCTACTATGTAGTTGATGTTAGCTAAGAAGCAAATTCAAATAATTTTTTTTTGAGTTTAAAAGAGATTATATACTGGCATAGAAAACAAAAATCATGAACAATATACCTGACAGAGGAACTGCTAAAATAGACACAGTGAAGTGGGAGGGTCCACGAAATTTTAGAAAGATAAAATAGATAAATAAAAATGAATAGATTAAAGAGATGACTAAATAAGTAAAGGTTGGCATCGAGGTTGTTGACCTGAGCTAAAATCGTTGAACACATATGCTTGAAGGAAACAAAGCGCTTTTACAGGTTGCTCTCTGACTCCTACAAACATCCATGGAGAGGTGAAAACCTTGGTAAGTGTGTGCAGCAGGAGCTAGTAAAAGCAACCATCATTTTGAATTGTAACCTTTCTTATTCTACCGAACAACAACTCAATTCTCAAAATGTTTGTGATGTGTAATGAAAAGTGAACTGTGCAGGCATACGAGGTGTTGGAAAGAAATGATGTTTCACCATGCTTCTTAGAGATGCACTAGAAAAGATCTTGGTCACTGTTTGGTAGTCTGCTGCTCTAAGTCTGACCTATAGCTTTCTGAATCTTGTCAAATTCGTCATATTTGAGAAGCAAGCTCAGTTAATCAGTAAGGTTTATGGAAAAAAATGCAGTCCTATATCTGGCATTGTTCAACAGATAAGACCCAATTCTTCTATACCACAATCTCCAGCTTCACAAAACAAAACCAACCACTCAAAAGTTTATTGAAGTAGGCTGCAGGTTTTGTCTCAACTACCATCTTCACCAGACCTCTTGCTAACTACCTACCAAGCATTGAAAGGTTTTGACATTAATTTTTTTCCCTGCAGGAAAAATACTTCCTCTACTAGCATTAGTAGAATCATCTCCAAAAATCCATCTTATTCTAAAGTACCTTTTTCATGCTCAAGGAATAGGCAAACATTTTTAATTTTCACAAAAGTGTTTATTGTAAAGGTTCCAGTTTTGTCTGTTAAAGGTGTGTTAAACCCTTATTGCAATGATTTTAAACTCACAGTCTGAAACCACAATTCCCTTTGTACCAGGATTTTAACTAAAAAATCTATTAGCAAAATGAGAATCATAAGTTCAATTTACCAATAATGTCAGATGTTCTAAATTTTCAAATCAAAAGACATCAGATATCATGATTTTAAATCCAAATCAAACTGAACAAAAACTTATAGTCCATGATGCCTATAAAAGTATCATATTATTTCTCAGAAAAAAATGAAGTCAAAAGGTAGACAACAATCATCCGCGGAGATAGAAAACAATGCATCAGGGTCTTCTCTGGGGGTTCCTAGTCTCATCATTAAAGAATTTAAGAATGGACTGAAATAAAAGTGCAAGAAAATTTTTATTAGAATGAGAGGATAAAAATCCAAGCACAGAAAAACCGTAAGTCTCATCAGTTGCTGGTGAGGAGAAGAGAGGAGAGGAGATAATAGAATTGTTCCATTTAAGCAGGCATGGGGCTCACACCTAGGTAAACAAGCAGCCACATGGCAGGGAGGGGGCTTTAGAAAATGATTAAAGAAGCTCAACATGTGAGATGAAGCATTACTACATTCTAACCAACATCTGGAAGAGTAAGACAGAAAAAAAGTAAAGGGGAACACTTCTGGCATAAGTTTCAGAGGAGCACACATATCCCACTGCAACTTGCAGTGGTAGCTGATCGCTGGTCCATGGTCAGAAAAAGTAAAATGTTCTATCAAAAGATGTGTTATTCTAGCTTTATGTTTGCATGGCTTAGGAGGGTGCTGGCATTCTTAGGTGTAGTACCGTGGCCAGGAGTTTGACCTGACTCAATTGTGGGTTACATTTCTATTCAGATTAGAGGTTCTAATCTCTTGACTGGGAATAAGTTTTTTATTTTTTAAATTGGGCCCTTGTTCCTTCTGAGACAGTCTCATACTGAAAAGGTAATCCAAAAATTATTTAGGAATCACTCTGGTAAGGATGAAGCTGCTGAGAAACTCAAGAATGTTTTGGCCTTTAACCAAAAACTAATCAGGTTACTTTTCCTTAGGATGTTTTACCCTAAGCCACAGAGAATTAATATTTTCCACTTTCATCATTTCCTTCCCGGAAGGGGTATCTCTAAGTTCTGCTATAGAACTAGGGTGTCAACTAATCTGGCTTCTTTGAGCTAAATGAGGGTCACTGGGTGTGACTCTAGAAATTACACTTCTGGGAATCTATCTAAAAGACCCCAAAAGTGCATTGTTGGCTTTATCAGATGAAGAAAAGAGAGAAAGCTCTTTGCTAGTACCTGGAAAGATATATGAGAAAGAAGTAAGGCAAGATTATCCAAATGACAAGTTCTAGGAAAGGAATCAGCCAGAACAGGGGATATTTTTAAAATGTCTAAATCAAAGTCCATTAGACTCTCTTGATTGGCTCAAAGAACACCAGGCTATTAGCTCATTTTCATTTTTCCTTTTACCTCGAAGACTAGTCTCCAGATCGATGACCCCAGGCTCTGCTTTCAGGCACTTTGATAATAGTTGGAGTGGCTAGAATCAGTGTGATGTCCCTCCTAGATGGCTTCTATAGAGGGAGAACAGATACATTTAGCCAGCATTTAATTTTCAGGTTAAAATAACTTGGCTGGAAGAAAGAACAGTTAGTGGGCCAAGATCTGAAGCCTTATATCTGGGCAGTATTTTTTTTATGAAGAAGAAACTCATCAGTGAGACATAGTTGTCTAAATATCATCTTATATGGATTTAAGACTACTGTCTGGGGAGCATATTTCCTGGGTTATTAAAGAAGATTACCAGTTGTTTTCATCTTTGCTCATATTTTCCTGTTGGGTGTTTAGTGGGCCAATATTAGTCACTTTCTTTTTACTGTCAAGGCCACTTAAGGATCTGGTCCTCAGGGGTCCCTTGAACTTGGGAGAGGCCTCTGGCTCATTTATCCTGTCTTTTATGAATTGTTCTATGTCTGGGAGGATAAGACAATGGCTTTGTTTGACTATGGCTTTGCTTAGAGGCATTGTGAGATGGTTTTTCTCCGTTGTATGAGCCCTCTTGATTTGCACACTATCGGTTATAGCCCACTAATGGGGTGGGGTCTCCATGGACTCCCTAGACAAGAGAAGTGACTTTCAACAGTATATGACCACCATTCCTCAGGTACCTGGTTATCCTTGATGAGGTCTCCAGAGGGACATTTACCACAATCTGATACTTTTAACTACTATGTAATACTTAGGTAAAGCTTGCAGGATAGGGGGAACTAAAAACTTTTAGATAGACTTTTAGACATAAATGTTGTTCTTTGAACCAGTACTAAAGTAGCCGATAAGTAGTTGATACTGAGAGATGTTCCTTCTCTCCACTGATTTGAGTAGTTTGGATTGAGCTTGGCCTTAGAAATTTTACAATTCAATGTAAAAATACAATGAATATATATATATATATATATATATATATATATATTTACTTTTACTTTTAAGTTTTACTTTTAAGCAATGTAAGGCCATTCTAACTTGTATACATTTTCTTCCTTAACACCATGCAATGCAATAACCCTAAAGAATAAATTACTATTTGTTGTGAGAATTTTCTCCCTTGGAGGATTTAAGCAATGTTTTTTCCACTTTTTATAGAATCCCAGTGACAAAGCAAAATAATATTTTACCAAAGTTCATCTGGGGATCAATTAAGTTTATTGATCTCACATACAGGATATGGATTAGAGCTTAGTGAAAGGAGCATGGGTAAACCAACCCTTGGACTTGAAAGCGTTCATACAGCATGGTTGATAATTTCCCATAGCTGCATAGGTTAAAGCCCCTCTCCCTATTCCTCCTGAGTCTACAGGTTCTAGGTCAAGGATTCTCAACCTGTCTGTCATGACCCCTTTGGGGATCAAACAACCATTTCACAGGGGTCATTTAAGATGATGAGAAAATACAGATATTTCACCATGATCCACAACAGGAGCAAAATTACAGTTATGAACTAGCAACAAAAACAATTTTATGGTTGCGTGTCACTACAACATGAAGAACTAGTAAAGTATCACAGCATTAGGTAGATTGAAAACCACTGTGCTAGGTCTGAATACAAGGCCTTGTGAAATTAGTACAGAACTGAACAGAAGTAGTAGGAGCCTTGGCTGGCTGCTAAGAAAACAAGAGCAGAGTAAGCCAAAGATAAACAGGAGGTTGCTTGTAAGAAGCAAGGCTAAAATTGTTTACAACATCCCCCCCCCATATAATGCTAGGCATAGAGAAAATCCAGAAACATCTGGCCAGTTGTAGGAAGAAGCCATCTGTCATGGTCACTGAGTATTCCAGAGTGTTCTCTAAGTATGTCAGGAATGGAAAGTCCGAACTGTTCTCTCTCCAGCTTATTCCCACAGAATTGTCTTTGGAAAAATACCCTAGAGGATGAGGTAAAATTTATCTCAGGGCAAAAGCTGGTTTGCTTCTGCTCAATATAAAAGCAATAAATCCTCCAAGATCATGGATCCTCTCCTGTCCTCTAATGCAGTGAGCCTACCAAGCTCATGGAACCTCCTCAAGTTCAGGGCCACCAGCATCATCATCTCTCTGGGACTCTAAGGATGTGAGAACCTACATATATGAAAATAAAACTTTTATTGATGCCTCTGATTGAGGCCTTTTGTGTATTCTTACTGAAAGGTTGCCAACTAGGTAAAAGGTGATATCCAGTTCTTGATGCGGGACATCTTTAAAAAGTATAGATATAAAATAGACAAGAAGGCTAAATATTAGAAAGCATTGATTACTAAAGTGATAAATATGTTGATGATATGTTGATTATAAAGAAGAATCTGGATACAGAAGTCTGGAAGAAGACAGAGTCCTGGTTCAGTCAGAGAAGGAATGGGAAGGAGGCTTCTGCAGCTCTCCTGAGTATCTTTGTACTAAGTACCTGTACCAAAATAACCATGAGTATAAGCAAGCGCAACTCACTGAAAGAAAATGTCATGCATGCTGTCCTCTTTGTATAACATAGTGTATTAGTGCTGTCATCTCTGATAGCAGCTTTACACCCTCAAGACTTGCCTCTGATTTGGGTAAGGGAAATGATCTTGAGATGCTAAGCCATTTGGAAAGTCACATGTCTTCAAAACTTGACAGAAAACATAATTCAACCAGAATTATGATACTCAAAAGTTTGATTCCCAAGTAGAGTTAACTGGCTGGTATTTCTTTGAAATTGTAAAGCAGCCCTGTGATGATTAACCTCAAACTGTAGTAAAGGTCTCGGAGTCCTCCTTACCTATGGTGATAAAGGAAAATCAGAATAAAACAAAACTGCTCTCCTTAAAGGGCCTGATGGATATTGACTATCAGTGTTAAAGTCTAAGGCTAGGGATTCTAGCAGCTGAGGAATGAGAGGGACTATCAGCAAGAGACAGAGGAATAGAAACTGAAAAGTATCAATGAGCTCAGAGCATGCATACCTAACATTGGGGATGTGGGATGGCAAGTGTGGGTACAAAGTAGCTGTCTCTTTAACACTGTCAGAAAGAATAAAATTAGATATCCATCGACCTTTGCTACTAAAATATAATTTAAATGACAGTTCCCTATTGAGCTAAAATAAACCCAGTGTGGAGAAATTATAAACAGAATGTCTGAGGGAGAAATGCTTCAGAATTAATATGAGCTTTGAGAAACTCATCTTATAAGATGGTGGGAAACAAACTTCTTGAGCAAAACTCCACATTGCCGAGATAAATAATAAATTGATAGTTAATAATAGCTAAAATTTTTAAAAATAGATATTAAAATAAAGTGGGGCATCACTTCAGGAGAGATGAGAGGCAACCTTGTAAATTTTAAAAGCATAATGCGACTTTCAAGAGACAGTTACAAAGATAGTACAAAGGACTATTACAGGATCTTCATGTGCTTTCTCTAATTTATGTTTTATAGAATCTTGCCAAAGATTGTAGAATATTTCTACAAAGAAACCTTTTGTTTATTTGTAACACTTTGTTTATCTTCATTTCACCTGTGTAACATTTTCTCCTTTGTCCACCTGGGGGCATTCCTCTTTCAAACACATATGGTGAAATGAACACATTCAGCTAAGATGGAGAGCCCTGTTGACGTGGGATGTTGCAGTACTCTGGAAGCCTTCTCTATGCTACCGTGTAGCTAGGAATAACAAATCTAAACCAAATTTGGTTGGTGGAAGATAACTGTCAATGTGAAGAGAACTCAGTACAATAGACTCCAGGAAGAATGAACACTAGAAAGACCTAGACTGGCTCAGAGACTGCACCTGTGCATTTTAAATGCTTATTAAAAGAATTCTGCAGCTCTCTGTCCAACTTAAGCATTTCTCTGAAGAGGGGAAAATATCATTTTCCATGATAGCAACAAGATAAGCATTCATTTCTCTTTTACAGAAAGTAATATAAAAAGCAATCAGGTTGTTATCCTCTCCATATATCAGGATCCCAATCTCCCTTCGTCTGTTAACTTGCCCTGAGAGTGCCTGTGAGGAAGAAAACCTGCACTACAGCTAGTCTTTAGTTGGTAACATGCTAAAGACCGGCATTCAAAGACCTCTAAGAATTCATCAGACTCCCTTAAATAATTTATAATAAAACATGTTTATTATCAGTCTTAGACCTCCAGCTTTGTAAATAAATGTTGTCTATTCATCTCACCATCTTCCTAAAATATGAAATACTGCATATTACTTAATCTTCCAAAAAGTTCACTCTAGGGAATAAGGGGAAGGAAGTAAAGGGAGAGGTTATATAGAACAGGCCTCATATTTCAATGTTCGCCTATGTCGACGAACTTTATAAAAGACCTCTTAGGAATGAACCCTCACCGGCTGACCTGGCCCTTCAGTGCTATGTCTTCTGATTGCTGATTTTGAGTTTATTTCCCATTTATTCTTGGAGGCCAGCATCCTATGCTGCTCCATAAATGGCTCTTTTCAAGTATGACTTAGGTTGTCAGATAAACACATAAACAAAATCGAAACATGAGCCAAAGTAAATATTAATTTAAAAACTATAACCCCAGGTCCAAAATGAAGTAACATTCTTGGCTAAAATCTGCAGTTTGGCTAAGCTGTCTGCACTTGGAGAAAAGAGGGAAAAAAAGAAAGAAAAAGTGCTGAGAAGGGAAAACACTAACTCTCCTAGTCACGTTGGCCTAAGAGAGAAAACAAACCAAGATGTGAGGCGTGTGCTCTCAGCAGCGCAGGGCTGACCTGGCCCGAGCCTGCTTGTCCTCCGTCCCATTTTATTGGAGCACGCCAGAGTCTCTTGCTTCTTGGCTTACAGCATTACTTTCCCCAGGACACCAGTGCTGGCTTTGCTCGGAAGTGCTCTGTGCCACGAAGGCTCTCACTGCCCTCACCACGGGTCAGCTTTGGTTCCGCAGTTTTCCCACTGTGTCATGGACCTGAGCCACGAGTCAGAGTCCTTTGGGAGAAACTGGTTGCCAAGGAAGATGTCACACTCGCTGTTTATTTCCTAATGGACTGAAGGTTTCTCATGGAATTGAACAGATGCCTTGAAACCCTGAGCTTAATGCGCTGTGTGGTTAACAAGCGTCCCGGTTGTGTGGACACACAAACCTCCCGGTATCAATCCATATAGGGAGAATATGACAGGAATTCATAATCTCAAATTTAAATTTGGAAAACTGGAAGCTTAAAGTTGCTTTAAAGACTTGCTTGTGACTCCTCATTTCTACAGTCTATAACCTTATCCATGTTAGTTTTTATTTATCTTAAATTAAAATATGAATATATGTAATATATTTTGAATCGTTCTATATTATATGTACTAAAATGAGTATAAGAATTATTATGGTCTCCTTTTGCATAGATAAGATTCAAAAGATAATAACATATACTTGAAAGTAAAACTCAAGGTAGAAATGTTATAAATTCATCTTTTCAGTCATTAGCCTCTCTTCTGGAACTTTCCATGAATTTTCAGAATGTCTAATTTTGAGCTTTGTACAGCTGTTTTCAATAAAGAAAAATTTCTTTATCCCCTCCCCAATGCTTTAAAATCTATGAAACATGAGCACCAAGAACACTTTGGTTAGCATTAAATAAGTTAGGGTTCACATACTCCATTCTGGATACTAGTAGGTATATCTAGAAAAATGGTTATGAATACCAGTACCAAGGTAGGACCGTCACTGTTCTCTGTAACAACCAACATCTTGATACTGATTTATTTGCCTGCATATGCTTCTGGGGTGAATTATAATAGATAAAATCTTCACACCAAATTTCTGACTTTAACTACTTTGAAACCCAGATCTCTTCACATTTCTAAGCTTTCGTGTATAGAATATGACAGTTCTTAATGCATAAGAATTGGGGTGAATGCAGGCAGCGTTGCAGTTGAAACACCCTTTGATTCTGTTTCAGAACAATAATGGTGGGGTCACCTGGGTTCTGCAGACTTGATATGTTGCCTATAGTGAGCTTATTAGAACAGCTTGGCAGTGGGCTTTAAGTCCAAACCCCCACTCTTTCCATGGCTAAGGATGTCACAACTGGAAACTAACTGCACACACATAACACTTCTACAGAATTACAGTGAGAGTCAGTGAGACGGCCCTGGAAACCTGAGTTTGACCCTAGAACTCACAGGGTAGAATGAAACTGATACCTGGAAACTGGACCCTGGTGTCCACATACACACCAGCATAGCATGCATGTGCATGCAAGCATTTATACAGGCACACACATAATAAATAAATGTAATACATGGGATGACATTAGCTGAAATACCTGACAAAGTGAAGGGAGAATCTGCTGAGACCTATCCAGAATCTAGGCATACCCACCTCACCCCCAATTGAGGATGGTACCACCCACACATCTCCAAACTTTTAACCCAGAATTGCTCCTGTCTAAAGGAAATACAGGGACAAAGAATGGAGCAGAGACAGAAGAAAAGGCCATCCAGAGACTACCCCACCTGGGGATCCATCCCACACGCAGACACAAAACCCAGACACTATTGCTGATGCTAAGAAGTGCTTGCTGACTGGAGCCTGATATACTTGTCTCCTGACTCTACCAGATCCTGAACAGTACAAATTCAGATGCTTGAAGCCACCTATCAGACTAATCACAGGCACCCCAATGGAGGAGTTACAGGAAGAACTGAAGGAGCTGAAGGGGCCTTATCTGGCATCAATAGGAAGGGAGGACCTTTGTCCTATGAAGGCTTGATGCCCCAGTGTAGTGCTGGGGCAAGGAGGTAGGAGTAGGTGGGTGGGGGTGAGCACTTTCATAGAAGCAGAGTAAGAGGGAGGGTATAGAGAGATTGCAGAGGGGAAACCTGAACAGGGATAACATTTAAAATGTAAGTAATTAAAATATCCAATTAAAATATGTAAATTAAGAAGCAAATTGAAAAGTGGGATCCTCTTTCAACACTTTAAGAGAATAGTTAACATGCCTCAAAAATCTAAAATTCTCAGAAGGCCTGCATTGTCTAAGTAATAGAGTTCAAAATGTACAGAAAAACAAAACCTTATAAATGTGAATATTTGACACCTCCTTAGAAACATGGGTATTTGTCAGGAACCTTTATTCGAATTAAGCCTGAGGTAGTTTGATAGAACACATTGCACAAGACTGTTGCCTGGTTGAAGCAGTGCTATTGGAAAGTAGATAATGCAAAATACAAGAAAGTTCCATCATTGTGGAGAATTATTGTATGAATGGACTTGCCTAGCTCCTGAATGTTTCACTGTTTTACAGGTAAGACCACATCTACCATCAGCAGTGACTTAGACCTTTGAGAGAAAGAGAAGAGTCCATACGATGGTCATTTAAATCAGCAACTGAACAATTTTATAATGAAAGGACTCAAGATCTAAGGGAAAACACACAATTGAAAACGCATAATGGAAAATGCTCCAACATACAACAAAGATACATACACCACAATGTTCATTGCAGCTCTATTTATAATAGGCAGAAGCTGGAAAGAACCCAGATGTCCTTCAGTAGATGAATGGATACAAAAATTGTGGTACATTTACACAATGGAGTACTACTCAGCTATCAGAAACAATGACTTAATGAAATTCTTAAGAAAATGGCTGCATCTAGAGAAGATCATCCTGAGTGAGGTAACCCAGTCACAAAAGAACAGTCATAATATGCAGTCACTGATAATTGGATACTAACCCCAGAAAGCTCAGCCTACCTCAGAAACAACTCACTGACTGTGTGAAGTTCAAGAAAAAAAAAAAAAAAACATTATACTCAATCCTTACACACCAAGAATACTTTGACTAATTCTGGGTTACATCCTGTTTTACATGTACTTTTTGATTGTAACTTGTAAGACCTTAATGCAGAATATCAAACCTTAAGAAAAAAAAAGCCAAGCACTGACAAAAATGTATTGGTATACATTTATGCAAAAATGCTTAAAATTTGTTCTTTTATCTTTGTTTTTTTTTAAAAAAATAAAGTAAAAAATACAAAAAAAATTAAAAAAATGAATACCATCTGTGTTTGGATCTAAACATATAAGAAAATTTGTATTTTCTTTAGAAAGATAACACTGAAGAAGCAAGAATTTTTATTGTTGAAAACCTATTCATTCATGATTGGTTTTCTGGGTCTATGTGTGTTTTGTTTATTTTTGTTCTCATTTCTAAAGAAATAAAGTTATTGCTGTTTTTTTTTCTTAAGACAGTGAGCATTCCATCACAAATAAAGGTGAGTCATGCAAACTTACACTGTTAGTTGAGGAGCTATTAAGGGCTGGTGGCTGCTAAGGGATGGAGAGTCAGGTTTCCTTAATAATTTGACCCCAGTAGATGGCCCCCCACACAGTCATATATGGGCAGCATTCACTGAACTCGGTGTTATTACAGACAGACAAACAGAGAAAAACAAGAAGAGCATTTGAAGTTGAGAGGAAGATACAGGGAAGGGGATCTGAGAGGAGATAGGACTGGAAAAAATGGTGAATATGAATTGAAACACATGGTATGCATATGCAATATTCTTCAAGAGGATGTATGTGTAGATTGTCCTGAAGCTGTATTTTAATGTTAATTCCACTTTCCCAAGAAGGGTTTCCTAGTTACATACTCTTGAGGTGACTTCTTCTGAACCTTCCCATTTTAATTAGTAAAATAAAGGAAAGCCAGTGACTAGGTGGGGTGAGAGAAATGGAGAGAGGACGGGTCTGAGGAGGTCTTAGGACAAGGGGGAGGTCACAACATGGAGGTCCACAAAGACCAGCTAGATCCAGGATTTTATAGGTCAAATATCTCATATAGAAGGTCAGTTTGTATCTTTGCCTATTTGATGTAATCTTGTTGTGTAGTGGGTTTATAGATTGAGAATTGAATACATAACCCTGTATGAAAAGGTATCTGGCTGTAGAGTTGTATTTGTGTTGAGTTTTGGAGTAAACAAACACCCCAGGATGGAGGTGGAAAACAAGTGGAGGAAAATCTCCAAGGGAAGAGAGCTGCACAAAGTTAGGCCGTGGGGGTCACTTGGACTGATCAATGAAGGTACGTGAGGCTCTGTACCAAAATCGGGCCTGAGGAGTGAGACCTCAGAACTGATAAAGAGATAAACTCTTTTTAATTTTTAATATTTACTGTATCATGTATGTGTGTCTGTGTAATTTTTCTCCTGTCCTCCTGACAGCTATATTTCATATACGTTTATTTTTAGCACCGAAACAAGACATCTGAATATAAACTTTGGAATAAGTTGATAGCCTATTGATATTTTGCTATCAATAGTATCTTCTAAGACATGAAAACATCATTTAATATACTCACATATTTAATTGTAAACTATTTAAAAATATTTACAAAATTAAATTAAATTTATCACTATAAACATGATGTGTATGTAGGCACGCACCATGGAATTCATGTGGAGGTCAAAGTGTGATTGGTGGGAGTCAGTTCTCTCTTTGTAGCTTAAGCTAGGATGAGATTTTTGACATAAGTGTTTTTATACTCTGATCTATACTTATTGATTTTTAAAAACTATTTTTCTTTCTTTGCAAAAATATAACCAATTTAATAATCTTATGAAGATGCTCTTCTAGAAACGTTATGGCACTTGTCTTTTAGCCTCTTAGTTGCCATTTTCATTGAGACATTATGTAAATATATCTTGTGATAATAATGTGAAGCTATTAAGGAAAAAAAATGGTAAAACAAAACTACATTCTCTTATGACCAAACATGTGATTTTTGGATATTCATTAAGTGTATCTTTATATTGAGCTGGAGGGTTCAGTTTAAATATGTATTTTTTCTAAATACAAACTCATGTTTTTGGTTCAGTAGCAGAGCACATTTGAGAGGTATTCAAGCACACATGCTTGCTGTCCTGTAGATTGTTATTGGCTACTGGAATGCACCCTAAAAGGTTTCTAATATCCAATTTCTGGCTTGTCGTAGTGAAATAATTATTGTACATAGCATTCTCAAATTATTCTTTTTCTACAGATTGACTATTTCTTACCTCTTGTACTGAAAGAGATTTTCGAAGATGAATACAAGTTCTAGAGCTGGAGAGATGGCTCAGTGGTTAAAAACACTTGAGGTTCTTGGTGTGGATTCAGATTATACTCCTAGTACCCGTGTGGCTGCTGACTACTCTGTATACCTCCAGCTGTAGGGGACCGTGTGTCCTCTCATGACGTCCTCAAGTACCAGATATGTGCATGGCACACATACTCACATGCAGGCAAAAAACTCAAGTACATAAAATAAAGTAAAAATAAAACTTTAAAATGTTTTAATAGATTGACTCAAGAATTATAGCCATGCATAATTAATTGTAGCATTTACTATAAACATTGCCAAAAGAAGATAAATTTGAGTACAGGAAAAGATAAACAGGCAAATACTCAAAGAAACTGTAAACCAAGAGAACAATTCTATGAGCTGTTATAGTTGGATATAAAGATATTTCCTAACATATTTAATTATTTTAAAGTGCAGAAAATAAAAAATAAATGGTATTTTATCCTCATTCTTCTGTTATTTCTAAAATATTCACTTACATTGTTCAGAGCATGATGAAAAAGATTATTATGTTTTAAGAGTGAAGAAACATGCTTTTTTTTTTTTTTTTTTTTTTTTTTTTAGCATTTCCCGGAGTCCTCTGACAATAGCCAGATGGAGTAGTAGAAAAGACACAGCTTTATTTATTTATGAAATGGGAGAAATTATGGCATGGGTAAAAATCACAGGAGTATGAAGACCCACGAGTCCAAGATGATTTAGTAGTTTATATATATATCCCTTTCCCTATAAGGAGGAGAGAGTGTAGGACATGGAATCAATGTTTCTAGAGGAACTAAATGGACTTTGAGACTAGGAGTCCTGTGGGCCCACAAAACAGATCATAGATTGTAAGTGATTCCCTGTGGGGCTGAAATAGAGTATTATAGTCTGGTATGTTAAGACAAAAGAAAACAAAGGGCAAACAGAAACCTTTATTAGGTATGTTAACAAACTTCTATCTCTTTCCCAACAATGTGAGCTTGGTGAGTCTGGAGTGAAGGAACATGCACAATGGCTCTCTGACAGGTGAGAGTTTAGGCTGATAGAAGCACGCTGAGGAAAGCCCACCCTCACCTTTGCAGGAATCAAGAGAGAAAGATCTCAGTGCTGACTCTGTTTTTAAGCCCTTCGATTTCATTTTGATCCCATCTCTTTGCACAGTAAAACTCCTAACTTGGTGGCATCTTTCTCTTAGCCTCAACAATAATAAAAGTATTTTTTCATAATTACATAGAAAATGTTTTTATTGAAATAAAATCACCAAGTTCCAGGAGGGTAAGAAATTAATACAAGTTTTTTTTTATAGTCAGTTTTTACATATTTTACCAAAATTTCAACCATGACTGTTGACTACATGTCCAAAGTTAAACACACACACACACACACACACACACAGAGAGAGAGAGAGAGAGAGAGAGACACACACACAAACACATACACACACACACACACACACACACAAATAACACACACAGGAAAAAGACAGACACAGAGACTCTTGTATCTACAGTATGTAAAGTTACTAGCAAGGAAGATGCTTTATCCGATTTTGGCTTTGCTTCATAATGATGACCATGGACACTTTAGGATCCAGTGAGTTCTCCTACTGGTTTACAGTGTTACAAGGAAGTTTTTCTACCACCAGAACATTGGCTATAAATGTCTATTAGTCAAAATAACTGCAGCAGTTTTATAAGGCCTGAGAGTGTATGGTTCCCAGTCTGCTTCTCCTTAAATGACTAAGAATGCAAAAATAACCAATCTTTTGACCTCTTAAATCACAAATTGGATAGGCTTACCATTAAAGTGTATTGTAAATGTGTTTTGCATTATGTAGCTCATTTAGCGTGGTCAGCAGCAAGCATTCAAATGCTTTGCTTTCTGTCCTTTTTTTTTTTTCATCTCAGAGGATGTTAAATGGTCTTTTTAAGTCACCAAGGGACATTTGAAACAATACAGAACAATTGGAATATTCCTGATAGGCCATTAGGAAACATCCACACAGAGAATGAAAAGTGTAAGGGTTGAACTTATAAGTAATTCCTTGGCTTTCTGTTGACTGCTTAGATCATCCTCCCAAGATGGCATGACTTATTCAGTTTGGAAGGTCATGTTCCTATTTCACATTCAAAAGATAAAAACCAGGTACCCAGAGAGTGGTTGATAGTACGGGGTCTCTACTCCAAAGGTTAGAAGTGACCAACAGTAAACATAATAGGGCAAATGAATAGAAAAACTGCTGCCAATCCAACATGTATCTATTCATGTTAACATTAGAATATGAGCATTCTGATTAGCAAAACAAATATCTATCTGAAATTTTCTTTCCTTTGGCAAAGTAATGACACTTAATTTTCTGAAAAATATTGCAAAACCCAGGGAAGTACAAACATTCTAAGAAGTTGCATGTATTAATTTCTATATATGCTTTGGGTTTCTCTGCAAGTACTGAAAATACTAAAATACTCTGTGAAGGGTGGGGTAAAATACCTGGTGTCTGCCTCACAAAACATTGTCAGTAAGTGCTGGTGCCATGCCACAGATGTCTTTAATAGTTTTCTTCCATGGGTCATAAAGTTAAAGTGACCTGTCATGATTAGTGGCCATCAACTAGAGTGCACACATGTGTTAACTACTTGTAGAAAATGCCTGATAGAGAATCATCATTTCAGACAAGTAAGTATAAGCGTCCCATCTAAGTATCATGTTCAATATATCATGATAGGAACTTAAGGTTTCTGTGTGTGAATTTTAAATAGGTACTTCTCCTTGGTCTGAATTTGCAAAATGTGAAAAGATTCCTTAAACAAATGTTGTCCTTTACAACTCAAATTTTCCTTCAAATGTGGTTAAAGCCCAACAGGTGAGACAGATTACTCCCTCTTTACAAGTCAAAAGAAAAGATGTTTTATAGATATGATAGTAGACTTTTTAATGTCCCTCTTTCTGGATCATGGATGAATTTTCTCACATGTAAGTCAGTCTCTTTTTATGGACTATAAATACCTCTGAAATACCTCCAGCTAAAATTTTCTAGCCAAGATATTTCCAACATTTATTGATTTTTTTTGTGCTGCCTTTTAAAAAGAAATGCTGGCAATAGAGATGATGTATTACTGGGAGTGGATAGATTACATTTTACATTTAAGAGAAAAGTACCATAGAGATACAAACTACTAATATTGCAGAATAAGCCATACATCGAAAGCAACGGTGCATTTTATCTTGGGAAATGTGCGGCAGTGTCTAATAAGCCAGAGGAAATGAAAGTGTTGATGAGAGATTCATACACACAGGTGGGTGAGAACAGCCAAGGGTGCCGGACTGGCGAGCATGCATACTGATGCAAACCTGCATTCTATTTCAGAAAGCATGACATAAAGGTAAAAATGTGTTCCATTAAAACCAAATTCCAAATGTGTTTCATTAAAGCAAGATGTTGTAAGCTATCCAGATGATATGTAGGTACTTAGAGAGAATATTGAAGCATGTAGAGCTTTCTTGATGAGCCAGTAGAAGATAAGTTTCTTTGACTTTGCTATTTGTCCTTTACTATAAAGCTTATCCTTCTAAAAAGTAGTAACAGTGAGGTATGTTAAATAATACTGTTCATATCTCTTTCTTCCATCGACCCAAAAAGAAGATTTACAGACAAGCAATGAGACTAGCTGGAATCTCCCACCTAATACTTCAAAAGTTAGGACAAGAATGATGAAACCACCAATATGAGTTAGATCCGTGCAACCTAGCAGATAGCACAATCCTATCTTTTACTTCTTTTGTTTTTGCTTCTGTCAGTTTGACACCATGCAGAGTGATTTCAGAAGAGAAACCACAGTTGAGAAACTGCCTTTATCAGACTTCATGTAGGCAAGGCTATTGAGCATTTTTGGATATTTGACTGATGTGAGAAGACCCAGCCCACTGTGGGCAGTATAACCATGTGTAGGTGGTTCTGAGCAGACTCAGCAAGCCATGAAGAACAATCTGTAAGCAGAATTCCTCCATGGCCTCTGCTTCAGATTCTGCCTCCAGGTTTCCACTTTGAGTTCCTGTCCTGACTTTCCTCAGTGATGGGCTGTGACCTGAGAGTTAGAAGATGACATAAATCGTTTCATCCCCCAGTTGCTTTTGGTGATGGTATCTTATCACAATAGTCAAAGCATTAACTAAGAGAGATCTCTAAAGAATATATGGATCCCCATTCTGCATTTTAGAATGAAATATTTCTGTTGCTCTTATAGTTTAAAAAAATAACCAATGTATTTAAATCTTCTTTGTTCTACTTGATTTCAGACACATATAACTTACCTATTTCTCATATCCAGGGTTTCTCTCCATTTTGTTGCTCTCCTTTAGCCCCACCCTCTGTGTGTCTCTCACTTTAAGAATATATGATAGTTTTACTTTTATATAGCATGTGTACATTTCTCTTCTTTCAAGGGATCTTAATTAATACAATAAATATCCAACTATAGGAAGCATAGTCACCTTCTTTTAGAATAAAACAAAAATATTTCAGAAAAATTCTGTACATCCTTCTTTTCCAATTTATTAAGTGGATCAAGTCATTCTTGATAACTGTGCACTCTGCAACTGAATTAGAATTTAACAACACATTTCACCTTCCACAGGATGATTATGTTTCT
Organism: Micromys minutus; assembly: GCF_963924665.1. Lineage (NCBI taxonomy): Eukaryota > Metazoa > Chordata > Mammalia > Rodentia > Muridae > Micromys > Micromys minutus. Next base: position 64,540,726 of record NC_137973.1, on the reverse strand, counting down.
TTGTTTCCTATTTTTATTTCTAGAACTTGACTTCAAGGTACTATAAATCTTATGCTTCAAATTCAACACTTCAACTAGACATTTTCCTAACTGTAAGGAAATTAGATCCTAAAATGACTGTTATCTTTACATTCCTGAAACCTTAAAGCATACAGGAAGCGTAAACACATGCACCGATGAGGACTTAGCTGTAGGCTTTCCTATGTTCAATGTCCTAGCCACGAAGCTATAAGAGCTTGCTTAACTTCCTTCAGAATAAGCATTGATGCTGTGAAATGAAAGTGATCAATCCTACCTTTGAATATTTTGATAAAAATTAAGCAGATACTTAGCAGAGTAAGCAAAACAACACAATAATGAATAGCAGAGTTAGACCTATTTTGAGAGCTACACATAGAGACTGAAGGATAGTATTTGTATTTTTTTCCTTTCTTTTCCCTTGTATATATATTTTTACTTATTCACTTGACATCTTGCTCACTGCCCCAATCCTGGTCAGCTCCAACCACAATACATCTTCCACCTTTCCTTCCCCTTCTCCTCTGAGTGGGCTGGCCTCCAGTGGTATCTCCCCACCCTGGCACATCAAGATTCTGTGAGGTTAGATGCTTCCAAGGGATAGTTTTTGTAAGCTACAAAGAAAGGTTTTGTAAGCCTATTCCATAAAAGTACTTCTAGAAACTGCCAGTTCCCTGGCTTGCTATCTCTAATCAGGAGTGAATACCAGGGATGCTTTCCTTTTGTTATGATTGCCATCCCATCGGGGAATCTTTGGGTAGGACAAATATCAGAAGACTGATGATGACAATGTGCTGAGAATGTCCTGTTTCTGACTGGCTCTAAGATGATGGATAGTCTTACTACTTAAGAACATAGTAACTCATGTTTGCAATATCCCCAATGGATGGCTAAGGCTTGGTCATTCTCACCTATCTTAAATTCTTATGGTTGTCTTACTGAGAAGAAGGATAGGAGACATACCAACACAAATTGCTATAATTTTCATGTATTTATGCCAGGGAAATAGTGAGTTAATCTTCAAAAGCAATTGGTTTTGTAGGGAATCTACAAACAAAAAGTAAAACTCAGGAGGAAAGCATCGTATGACAAGATTAATTGTAAGTTAGTTCTCAGTGGAAACATCTTTTAATTCAGGATATTCTTGGCTTTCCTTGTACTAACTATAAGCAATAGACTTATTATCTTTAAGATCTAGATCCAAGATTCCATCAAAAATTATCTATAGTGGAGATGGCAGGGCCAATGAGCAAGTTGGCACTATTAAATCTGGACTGCTCATCTTTATAAAGCCATTTGACACACTATTATCCCCTTGATTAGGGAAAGAAAAGTAGTTGAAGACAGATTATTCTAGTCCTGTCAAATGCAAATTACCCTGGCAAATAGGCATTGCAGACATTATCTGCTAGGAAATTTTGTGTCTCAGGTTGCTTGCTTGTGAATGATGAATCCAAACTATGCTTAACCACTGGGAGTTTCGTTCTAATGCTGGTGTTTACATATTTCATTGAACTTTTATCTGAAAAAAATCTGGATGTCTCATGAAAGGGATTTTTCTCTTTGTTTTTTGAGTACATGAAACTGCAATAAAACAAAGCCAATGGAAAACAGCCTTTGGCTGGAGACTTTTCTGGGCTTCCTAATTTTAGTCAGCTCAAAAGCTTGTCTTACACAATTATGGAAATAGTGACTCTGGTGTTAGACTAATCAAGAACTGTAGAAAACTAGAAAAATAAAGTAAGTTAGTCATGAAGTGGTTTGAACTTTCATGTGGGTTGGGGGTTTAACTCATCTTGGAGATGAAACGTTGGTATGTTTATATTTCATATAATTTAATTTTTTAACCAGATTTAGATTTAAGTTATCTGTCCCTAAACTGGAATTGCCATTATGTGTGTTTTTCAGATTGTGAGGACATTTCTTACATGAACATTTAAAATGGAAATTAAATTTTTTATGTTTTAAACCACTCAAATGATCCTTATTATTATAAAGTATTGTATAACAAAATATTTTTAGATGGCTGAAGAAAGCAATTCTTTTTTCTTTGGACTTGGTAGAATAAAGAACATGCATTAATATAAGTTCATTTCTTTTTTAAAAAAAAACAACAACAAGAAAGCAATAACAGGTGTTAGAGTAGGTAACTGTCTCCCGTGGTTGAAAAAAATAACAGGGGAGGCATTAAATGGGAAGGTGCTAAATGCTGAAAGTGTTGGAAGAGATGGTTGAAGATTAGAATTAGAATCCACATGGGAAAGGCAGAGAGAAACTCTTTACCATAAATCATCTAGATACTTAATTTGGAATCAAACACAAACTTGAACATGTATCATATAATCTGGCCAAATTCACTTGGGCTTTATTAAGATGGTGTGAGCCAAAGACTACAAGGTTTTAGACAAGCTTGAGCAGATCATGTGCTAAAGAGAAAAACAACTGGACTATCTAGCTTATCCTTGGATAATAAAATTTCCCAACCCCCAAACACCACCTTCATATGATTAATGGACAGATCTTATATGTACACTGTATTTGAAAGGTAGCACAATGCACTGTTTAGTAATATGAATTTTAGGGAGATTCTATTTTGAGATAAAGTCCTGATGTCTCTATCTACATGCTAAATATATAGTGAGAGTACTGAGGTAGCAAGAACCAGGCTGATGCCATGACAGGCTGCAACTGTCAGTTTGGGAGACTAGATCTAAGTTTCTGGCCTTTTTCAATCTAAAGCAAGTCAATTCCAGAAAACAAAAAACAAACAACACGACAACAACAACAACAAAACCCATTCCTTACAGACAGTTAATCAGGAAAATACCCCACCACCTAGCCTGAACAAGACTCACAGGCATCCAATAAAGATCTGTAGAAGCTGCCCCACCCTCTAGCTTGAGCCAAGTATAATCAGCAAAAGTTCTCCAAAATTTCCCAGAGCCTTAACCAGTCACTAAGGTATCCATACTCCTGGAGATATAACCAACCAATCAAGGGAAACAAAGGTAAAAGTCAGCTGCTCCTATGTTAATAGGCTTTAGTTTATCCTTGCAAAGCCCACACCTCTATCTTACATCACGATGTATAGTAGACCCCTGCATGCAGGTTCTCTATAGAATAAAATCATCTTTGCCATGGCATACTAGTTGTGTCTGGGGTACCATTCTTGAATCATGAACCTATAACTTTTAAATTTTTCAATGTTTATTTTGAATAATGGTTTTTAAATGGTTTAACCTCCCTCTTAGCTCACCACCCACCATAGGTAGCGGGAAAAATAGGATATGGGGGAAGAAGACCTGTTTAGAAATGATTCTGTGGAGCTACTCCCATCTGTGTTGTCTGGAAATTAGCAGTTCTGATCACAAGTCAATAGCAACAACTCAATCCACTTGCAAACACTTCATGGACATAACAGCTGTCTAGTTTGATAGAGTCTGGGATAGCAGATATGATTCAGCATAGGTGGTGCTACCTAACAAAGACAGCCAGGCCTTAGCCACTACATAAGTCAGCAGGAGGGATCAGGGCCAACATGAAAAGCCAGGAAAAGTTCTTGGCTGTGACTCTCTCAGTGAAGCAAAGATCAGCAAAAACTCAAAACCAACAAACATTGTACAGCCAGCTCTACCAGCAAACTAAGCTTAGCTACTATCACTGTAGCTAAAATCATATGTCCTCCATAGGTCTTGCCCCCCAAATGTCTTGCTCAGCAGGTGATTCTGTCTCAGCTGACATCACTGTGCCAATCAGCCTGAGTCCAAGGAAGGAGCAAGACTCTGCAGCACATCACCAGAAGTCTTTTGGTGTGTTTCTCTCTATGGAGTCCCAACAAATGGAGCTCAACTACACAATGCAAGGTGAAACAATACATGGGTGTTGTTAACAAACAATATCTTTATCATGTACTTGCTTTAGCAGAACATTCTTTCACCTGCATCTGCTTCAGTGAAAAATTTCTTCATGAGTCTGTCTTAGTCTTTCACCTGAGTAAACTTCAGTGAAATTTTTCTTTAGGCAATACACCTTTAATTGAAGCAGTTGGGAGGCAGAGGCATGCATATCTCTAAGGTTGAAGCCAGCCTGGATTACAGAGGAAGTTCTCTGACAGCCAGGGCTACACAGAGAACCCCTGCCTTGAAAAAACAAAACCAACCAACCAACCAAACAAACAAACAAACAAGCAAGCAAAATGAGTCATGCCCTTTGTCTTAGTTAGGGTTTCATTGCTGTGAACAGACACCATGGCCAAAGAAACTCTTATAAAGGACATTTAATTTGGGCTGGCTTACAGGTTCAGAGGTACAGTCCATTATTATCAAGGAGGGAGCATGGCAGCATTTAGGCAGATGTGGTGTTGGAGGAGCTCAGAGTTCAGAGTTCCACCTTTTGTTCCCCAGGCAGCTAGTAGAAGACTGGCTTCCAGACAGCTAGGATGAGGGTATTAAACCCCATGCTCATAGTGAAACATCTACTCCGGCAAGACCATACCTACTAATAATGCTACTCTCTGGTCCAAGCATATACAAACCATCACACTCTTCTAATCCATCTAGCTTTAGACATTGGCTTTGATACTTGTCAGGTTTGCATTACCTAGTTGTAACAAAACTTGTATTAAATTTGGTTAGAGAGAATCTCTCCCTCCATAATTGATCACCTTATTATCAGATCAAATTCTTCAAATTGCTTTTGTCCCTAAGTATTTTATGATCCTAATAGAGATGTCCATTCAAACTACCACACTTCAACCTGGTTGATGATGTTGCTCTTCCCATGAGGTTGCAAACCTTTTCAGCTCCTTCAGTCCTTTATCTAGCTCTCCCATTGAGGTCCCCATGTTCAGTCTCATGATTAGCTGCAAGCATCGTCATCTGTATCTATATGACTCTGGAAGAGCCTCCAAGGAGGCATCCCTATCTGTTTCCTGCCAGTAAACACTCTTGGCATCAGTAATAGTGCTTGGGGTGATGGCTGCATATGAGGTGGTTCTACAGGTGAAGCAGTCTATGTAGATCTTCTCTTCAATTCCTTCTCCTCTATTTGACCTTGTATTTCTTCCTCTGAGTGTTTTGTTCTCCCTTCTAAGAAGGACTAAGGCATCCACATTCTGGTCTTCCTTCTTTTTGATCTTCATAAGTTCTGTGAATGGTTTCTTGGATATCCCAAGCTTTTAAAGAAATACTTTTAATCATAACAGAAAAAAAAAAAAAAACACTGGGTAAAAATCAATACCCGTTTGATACGAAAATGAAGGATAGAGGACACATTCTGGTATAATGCAGATAACCTAAAATAGAGCTAATGTCCTTTAAAGAATTTCTCCCCTAGATTACCTTAGATTATTTGGACTGCATGTTGGAAACTGACCAGGTACAATGACCAAGTAATTTGGTGATAAAGATTCCATGATTTAAGGTTCATCCAAACTATGTAATACCTCTGTAGAGTAGGCACTGAGTGTTAAATGAGTGATCATGTACTCTCAAATGAATTCTTAAGAATATCTCTCTTATATATTATTATACTATATATTTTATATATATTGTATTATATATTGTATTATATATATATATGATAGAGATATCTCTCTCTCACACGCACACACACATACATACATATATATCCTGAGATAAATGCTGTTCTGTCTTAATGAGTTTCCAATCTGATGGAAGCAATGTAGAGTTTACGCTCCTGCAAGATGTTAGAATAAAGGTCTGAAGTGCATAGCAAGGAAGCATTCAAAGCTCTGAATGGTGGGCAGGGACTGTGTGTGGGGGAGGGCTTAAAATTGGAGGGTAAGAATGGAGAAAAAGCAAGGAGAGTGGATGAGATGTGATCATACAAGCAGGCAGAGGGTCTTTGGCTTTGTAGCTAGCTGACTAACAGGCATCTGATTCTTTATTGGGAAGGTGATTCTGATAGAATGATATATAGACCTGAGAATAAGACTGAAACAGAGGTGAGGAGTCCAGTCAGAAGCAAATCACCACTCTCAGCCGGGAAATAGAGAAAACCAGGTTCTTCATTGTGAATCCCATGAGACTGAAATCAACGCTAGGAGGGAGAATACTGAAAAAGTTTGGAAGGTGAGACACTGGAAGGCAGAAGCAAAACAAATGAAGAAGGAAGAGTAGATGAGCAAAAAGGTGCTAAATTATGTCCTTGATTGAAATGCTCAGCAGGACTGTAATGGAAGACAAAGGCTCTAAGCACACATTTGGGATGATGGGATAAGATCAGTTCCATTGAGAGGAGAGGTAGCTTGGAGTTCTTCTTTCTCTAGCTCACACAGAAAGCTGACCATTGTGAGGATCTGGCAAGGTGATGTAGCCTTCTAATAAAAAAGGTGATGATCAACAGAAACTATAACCTGTTCTACTTTGATGTTAAACTGCCAGCTTTGTAATTCTTGTTTCTTAAGACCACTTACCTGTCTTGCTCTGTTGCAGAATTCCAAGCAGACTAATACAACTATATGTGCTGACCACAGAAAAAAATTAGCTGGAAGACCTGGATTGCCATTAAGACAAAGAGATTGCTTTTCTCCAAGTGAGCCAGTCTCCTTGTTTATCTTAGTAATTAGACACTAAATGGATGGAATATGGGGATAAATAATATATATTAATTTTTATTATTTATAAAATGGCAATAATACCAAATTATAATAGTTTGTTAGAAATAAACAAGTTAATAATAAAGACAGTCAAATAAGCTTTATTTGATAATATTAACTGACCTAAATTTAAAGAAGTCGCTGTAGTTTAATATATATATACTCTCTTCTGCTGAGCTCAAGACCTGAACTGGACCTGTGCCTCTCTGAAGAAAACATTTAGAGTTCTTGCCATGGTAGATATGTAAACAGACATGGTTGATATCTCATCCTAAATTCTGGACCAAAGAACTTTACATTTTAACAAGGTTCCCATTGTCAAAAGCTAAAACACCACTTGTGATGTTCTTTTTCTCTTCTTAGCGAGCTAACACAAAGGTAGAATTGTCAGAGCAGACTCATCACTCAAAAGTGATGCATACAGTGTTGATTCAGGCAAGAAACAGTCTCACACAAAGTATTTCTTTCCCAAGTGACTAAAACTTTCAAAACCAACTTCCTAATTGTTTCCTTTCCCATACAAGAAATAGTGAATAAGAAACACTTGACATGTACCAGTTGGCTGTTCAGATTTATTATTGTGTTATTACATTTGGATAGTTGCTTAAGGGCCAAGATGTTACAAGAATAAGCCCATGTTTTTGTCTAGCCGTGTTCTTACAATTATGTACATTTGGTGTTTTGCTAATATTTAGATGAGATAGGCCAAGTAAATCATATTCAAATAAGATGTCAATATTATCTACAAGAACTCATGTTCCATCTGCTCTGGAACTCTCTATGGAGATGAGAATGACCTTGAACTTTTGCCTCCCAAATGCTGAAGTTACAAGTGAGAACCACCATGCCCAGTTTGTGTTCTGGGGGTAAGGGAATCCAGAGCTTCATGAATGCCAGGAAATCTCTATACTGACAGTGCTACATGAAGTAGACATTTCTGGCTGTGTCATGTGATGCGGATGCTACTAGCATTCTGCTGAGGCACAACCTGTGAGAGGACACATGATGTTTGCGGAGGGTATAAATAATACTCAATGGATGGGATGAGGCACTCGCACAGCAAGCTGTGCAATGCTTTGGTGGTCTTGCATCTTTGCTGACTTTCACTTTATTGAGAGAATGCTTGGCATTCTGGATGGCCCTGGTCACTCCTGCTGCTGACTCATGCTGACTTGGGAAAGACCTGGAGGTTTCTGCTTGATCGTGTCACCATTGATGATTCATGTTTGGTGACACTTTTGAATTGGACTGCTGGTATCCTGGCACTACTGAACTGGACTAGTGGTATCTTGACAAACAGAGATTGGAATTGCCCCCCCCTCAAAAAAATACTACTAGACAAGTCCACATCCCCTTGTCCTATTTACCATCTTTTCTCCCCTACTGTTGAAAAGTAGGCTAGAATTAGGGGTGAAGCATTTGAGAACCCATATTAAAGCAGGTTTTGAAAAATCTAAGCCTATAGCTGCTTCTCCAGTCTCAAATAATCTTTTAGGAAAGACTTCACAACTTTCACCATTAGAGTATTTATCTGAAATTCTGTTGAATGAAGGTCAACCGAATTCTTTAAGCTAGTCATTACTTTTCTGCTGCTAGGCCTCTTGCTAGGTAGCAGGCAAAAGAAAGAAGTAAAAGACATATTGTGTGTAGCCGCACATGACTGTAATCCCGTGAAAATCACTAGCTTGTTAATTCTTTACCTCTGTGGCTTCTGATTAGTTGGATTCATCTGGTTATATTTTTTTGACTAATACCCACATTGTTAAAATGAACTATAATTAGGAGTCCCATAATTGAATGTGGGAAATATGAAAACATTGGCAATAATAACTTGTTTCTAAATGTGTAATGGCCAAATACTAACGACAGGCCTCATCCATGTTACTTTACATGCCTTCTCTGTAACATTGGCTCTGAACTTTCAGTACACTGTCATACTTTACACTGCTGGCTCGTATGCCAGGTGACACCTACAAGCATGACCTAAAACATCTATGCTCTGAATTATAGTATTTTTATCACACACACACCATGTTCCTACCTTATAAAACTATAATAGTTCACTTACAAAAAATAAAGATTTAATTTCCCACCATTATTCCTCAGCATGGAAGTATCAAATTAGTATTATGTAAGGGATACTTGATTTTAAAAAATACTGTTAGAGTTTTACCAAAAAAATTTTTTGAGTGAAATTTATCTGAAATGACCTTAACTATTCTTGTGCTGTTTTGTAATAAATATGTAAAACACTTTTCCCGTTATTGATGATTTTAAAAATCAAAGCTTTTCTTATCAATTTTGAAATATCACTAAAGATGCTATACATAGCTTACATTATTCGCTATTCAGAGAAGATTTCCTTCCTTATGTTGAAGTAAAGAAGTCTATCAGTCTCCGTAGTATACATATTTTTCTGTTTATTACATAAAGGGTGAAACCATACATATACATATACACAGATGCCAAAGAATTTTCTTAGAATATATTTCTTTATGATTTATTATTGGAAAATAATACCTATTTTCTAAAGTTCTACCCCCTTGGGTCCTGACTAGAAAGAATTTCAGAACCATAGTCTAATAAACACTTCAATTTCTGCTTTAGGAAACTTCCTGATTCTGGGTGTTTTGTTTGTTTTTCTCTCTGAAACTCCCACTGGGCAATGTAAGAAGAATTCCTAAGAGGTTTCCTCAAAACATACTTCATTCCCAGACTTCACTCTGACTGGTATATTTCCTTGTAGTGGTTACATTGTATCATTGTTATTTATCCTCTAGGGTTTACACTGAACCATTCTTGTTTATCATCCAGACTACAGTTTGAGCTTTTCAAGTAATGTAACTATAACACAGCTGTCTACGTGGATTTAATAAATGTTGCATGCATCAAAATTATTTACAGCATAAACTCACTTCACTAATTTAATAATTCAGATACCAAGTCTTAACATAATTTAGAGAATTTCCTTCTATATTATAGAAATTAATATGTAACATTACCGTGTATGCAATTTATTCAGGAGTTTATAGACTATGACTTTTAAAAGACCACATTTCTTTTTGTTTTCTGTTTGTTCAAACTATAAAAGTTTAGCATATATAACTCCCTTCCCACAAGTAGCTTTATGGAGAACAAAGAAAACTACACAAAGCAACATTATGTCCCATGTTAGGTAATTTACTTGTGTTTCAGTCTTCATAGCCTCATTTCAGTGTGTTATACTTATACACTCAACAATACGCACATAAATATACTAAGTTGTAATCAAAGTAATATTTATAAAACTTCTGCATATACTTAGAAAATATATTTGGTTTCTCAATGGTATATATGTTGCAATCTATTACAATATATACTTCATTTTTACAAAGTGCAAAGTAGAAGAAAAATGAGAGCCCTCTGGTGGGCAATATTTTAAGCTCAAAATACCACATTATAACATTTTAATAGTATTTTCTAGAAAAATAAGAAAATATTTCTAAACAAGCCTGTAAAAAGATATTAGATGAACATGAAAAAGTTATTTCAGGGAATAAATTAAGCTGACTATACTTCCATGGGGGAAAAAATCTCAATTTGCATATTAGAAATGGCTTTCATGGTACTAATGAATCAATCAATCAATCTAAGTTCTTAGGAAATCTTTTTCTTGGATGTGAATGTGAGTGAAATAATGTATGAATGAAGTTAAAAGCAGAGAAGTGGTAAAAGTTTTAATGCAAATATTAAAATTTGATTAAAATAATTTGTTTTTCAATTGAGATATTTTGTTGATAATTTGTAAGATGGTTTAAGCAAGGATTTGCTTCCCCCAGTTTCAGCCATAGGAAGCTAATGGGGGGGGGGTGCTGAGGAGTACTGAGTCCCTAGGAAAATTCTTCTTAGCTTGCAAGCACTGGCCTTCCTTCTGTGTCTTGACTGGGTTCTAAAGGCTCACTAATAGGAGCTTCTGTCTCATGGATGCAAGGAAACCTAAATGCTTTCCAAATTGCCTTCCCTTTCCTATATAATCACATTGGGATTTAGGATGTTAACAAATGACCTGGAGTAAGGGGTAAATATCCAGTCTTTAAATGGACTAGTTACATCAGAACATTAAATGTCCTAAATGTCTTAGTGGCTTTCAGCATAATCATATGTGTGCATTGCCACTTCCAGTCTTGTCTATAATATTTATTGCATCTGTTGTATTTTCAGTATTGAATTATCCCCTCTGACAAGCACACTGAAACTTAATCACCCCCATGGCACTGAGATGAGGTAAATGTAAGCAGTGATTGGCTCTTCAGAGTGAGGATGAATCCATCATTTTATCATTTAATTTATATCAGCTCTCAGCTGATTGAAATGATAAAGTGATGGTTTATGCTCCTAGATGCATAGATCTAAGAACAAAGAATGATTTGTAAAAGAAGTTACGCAAAAACATCACCTGCTCTACTGATCTGTTTATAGGAAATATCCAATTCAGGTAGCTGAACTAAAACTGAGAACTCAGCTAAATATTCAATTGAATGGTCACATCACTACTGTTCGCAATGGCAAGATGTAGAAATAATCTAGATGTCTAAAAACAAGTGAGTTGATATAAATTGTTCTTTGGTGTACGTAACATAGAGGGGAGTCGAATTGGCATGTTAACTCTAAATTCACCTTACTGTTTCACGGGGCTAGAGCCATGTCAGGGAAACGAAAAGAACCAGATTCTCCACAGCCTCACTGACACTCCTAAGTATCCATCTTTGTGTAGTAGACATCCTAACCGATTTACAAACAGCATCTTATTTTATAGTATCTTCAATTTCTGTAATTGTATCTTGATAATTGTATCAGAATCAGAAGGTATACAAACGCCGCCCCCTTCCTCTTCTCATCAAATCCCTCCTACTTTTGTCTCTCCCTTATTTTTTTCATGCAGGCTTTGTGTTTGTCACAGCAGCTGTGGAGTGCAACAGTCAGGCCAAGTCTAGAAGACAGAAAATTATGGTTGATTTCCTCCAATCTTCTTGCTCTTCCAGTCACTCCACCTTCTCTTTTATGACATTCTGTGGACTTGGAGTTGGTGAAAAAGATGTTCTGTTTATAACTGAGCTATCAGTGATAGGGAAATATACTGAAAATAATTGTGTATCAGCATTAAAATGAGAAAATGCAAATGATTTCTTAATTCCATTGTAGTTTATCTAATGTATTTCTTACAAATTGCCAACATTTTACAAATTACTCTTTTCCAATTATTTTATTTTACAAAATATTTTTGTAAAAATTTTAAAGGTATTTACAAAATACAAAATTATTATTTTACAAATAATTACAAATTACTGAGCACATGAAAACGTTATGCCTTTCTTAAAGAATCGCCTAAGCTTACACAAGGTTAGTGACTCTCATTTCTAATGGTTGGTTACATTTGTTTAAAGTTAAGAATGAGTTTGGCTTTATCCTCAACCTAAATATGCAAATGCTTATTCCTGTGTATTTAAGCATTCCATTTAAGAGAGGAACAATCTAAATATTTCGCATTATACTTAAGTTCAAGTAATTAAAACAGAAAATGGGTTCCTAAGATCTGAAATGACATAACTTGTGGTTCAGAGCTGGAGTCTACTGTAGGAAAGACTTGGAGGGAGTTGAAGGGAAGATGTTAATGTGTCAAGGTCCTAGGGAGGGGCAGGGCATGGCATCTTTCAAGAGACAGAAAAGGCACAAATTAACTAGTGGATATAGGCCCAGAAACAGCAGGAGACAAGAAAGATGTGGATGATGTTTCTATTTGCCCTGTCAATTTGTCTCTACTTTACAGATGTTTCTGAAACAGGAATTAGTATTATAACAGGCCAATTAAAACAAGATTGTAGGCAATTACCTCCTGGTTCTTTAATAAAGATAGGGACAAATATGTGGGAATATAACAAATGATTGACAGTACAAAGTCTAGTTTATATTAGCTATTAAACTAGAATTAAGATACTGAAATGTATTAGTTAAGGGGGAGATCTGATGATGGCACTTTACATTTAAACACAAAGGAGAAGTTTTCATGAACTTTATGTTCTGTTTTGTTTTTGTCTTGATTAGATTCTGATTCAGATTCCTAGGGGTAGCTTCTAAGCACATTTATTTTATTCTGTGAAAGTCTTTGTTTCTAATTAATCTTTGGGATGTAATTAATTATTCTTTGTGTTCTTGTGTATAGTTGTGGTGTGTGTGTACGTGTCATTGTGTGGGTATGTGTGGGTGTGTGTTATATTTTCTTAAAACATTTTCTCTAGGATATATCTGAGGGATATTTTTGAGCATGGCCTTTTTGAACACATCTAAAACAGGTCACGTTAAGTGTGCTCTTCTAGGGGTCAAAGAGTTTCTTGATCCTCTTTCAATCTGGAGACTTGCAAGAGAAAAACTCACAGGTAGTCATTATTTCTTACAATTCAGACTGGTGTTTTGTTCATACAATTTCGAACAAATGGTAAAATATTTGTACATAGTTCTCTCAATTTTCAGATGTAAATTAATGTAAACTCTACAGGTAACATCTGAGTTCTGTTTAAGATCAAAGCACAGAGGTCATCTGGTGTCAGAAAACCACATTTATCACTTCTTGTCTTAGTTACATGATAAAACAATAGTGTTTTTGTCTTTGGAAAATGTGACCAGTGGGAAAGATTTATTGCTTTTTAAGTAAATAAAAAAAAAACTTGCATTTTTATCTATAATGATTTTACCCTTAGGGATAATAAAACCATTTTTAAGTAAGCATAATGCTGAAAAATAATTTGAAGAGAGTAAAAATTATGGTTTCATGTGTGTGTGTGTGTGTGTGTGTGTGTGTGTGTGTATGTGTGTGTGTATGTAACCAATAAGTTATCCAACCCAAAACAGTCATCATAAACATATGTACATAGGAATAACTATGAATGGGCTAAGTGAGAAATATACATATATGTATGTAATAATTATATATTTGTAGTATATGTGTAGGAATAATTAAAATAATTAAGAAGAGATGAGTTAGGAGTAAGGGGCAAGAGAGAAAGACAGAAAGAAATGATGTCAATAGAATAACCATGTGTGACATTCTCAGAAGTAAATTAAAAGAAAATAATACTGGAATTGAGAATTCTGGTAAAGATAGTAAAGACATTCATTCAGAAAAGATGTTAAATGACAAGTTTCTCTTCATAAGTCCTGGGTCTGTTTTTGTCATAGTTTTTTTTTTTTTTTTTTTTTTTGCCACTTCCTGTCCATTATCAATTAGTTGCCCACCAGCCATAAGTAACTGGGTTGTCCGGCAGAACAAGAGTGTCCTTGGAGAGAAACCAAAGTGAGACAAACCTTGTTCATAAATTATTGGGATTGTGACTTATCTCATGGCAAAGGGGGTTGCTGTGATGTATGTTTCTTCACCTGTGTTCATTGGGATAGGTCACAGTTTAAGAAATACCCATTTTTTTGTGTGTTCCTATGTGAATTACCTTAAGGAGCATCCTGAACACTGAACAGCTCTCTTAATAGTCACATGAAGCATAACATTCTCTGCTATATCTCAAATTGCTCTTTATAGGATCCCATCTCCCTCGTGAATATATTTTTTAAACTGTAATCCCAAATAACTCTCCACCCTTCAGCTATTTTTTTCACAGTGATGTGAAAAGGTAGCTATACAGGGGTGAAGCTTTTCTATCTCTCTTTTTATTAGATTTTATTGTATATTTTATTTATTTACAACGTAAATGCTATCATCTTTCCCAGATTCCCCTCTGGAAGCCCCCATCTTATTCCCTTTTTCTATGTTTTTATGAGGATGCCCCCCCCCACTCCTTTCCACCTCCCAGCCCTGGCATTCCCTTACACTGGGGCATTGAGCCTTCACAGGACCAAGGGCTTCTCCTCCCACTGATGTCCAACAAGGCTATCCTTTGCTACATATGTGGCAAAAGAAATTAGAGCTTACATTCACCTGCTGTTAAGTAGACACTGAACTGTTTCCCTGGTCTCTTTGTGGCTGTATTTTTTTTTTTTTTTTGGAAACAGTCTTTAAGGGATAGATAAATTCATAAGCATGAAGCTTAAACTCAATAAAATTATGGTCCTTATTAAAAAATTATAAAAAGAAAGAAGGAAACACCCTTCTAGCTCACCCTCTTCCCTATGCACAGAAGAGTCATGTAATTAGAGTTGACTGCAATCCAGGGAACACAGCCACTTAGAAACCAGCTCTGGAGATTCTTTTGGGTATTTGCCCAGAAGTGGTATAGCTTAGTCCTCGGGTAATACTATGTCCAATTTTCTGAGGAACCATGTGAGGTAGAATTTGAGCGTTGCTTTGATTTGCATTTCCCTGATGACTAGGGATGTTGAACATTTTGTTAGGTGCTTCCCAGCTCTTCATTATTCCTCATTTGAGAACTCTTTGTGTAGCTCTTTACTCCAATTTTAATAGGATTATGTAGAGTCTAACTTCTTGCATTCTTTGGACACTAGCCCTCTACCAAATGTTGTTCAATAAAGGAATGAATACAGAAACTGTGGTATATTTACACATGGAATACTACTCAGCTATTAAAAATAATGACTTCATGAAACTTCTAGGCAAATGAATGGAAGCTATTATCCTGAATGAGTTAACCCTGTCCCCCCCCCCCAAAAAAAAAACCACGCACGGTATGTACTCACTAATAAGTGAATAATAGCCCAAAAAGCTCAGAATATCCATGAAACAATTCACAGAAATTATGAAGCTCAAAGACAAGGAAGGCCAGAAGGTGGATGCCTCAGTCCTTCTTAGAAGGGAGAGCAAAACACACATGGGAGAAAATAAAGGGACAAATAGTGAAGCAGGAATTGGAGACAAGATCATCCAGAGAATGCCTCACCCAGGGATTCATCCCATATGCAGCCACTAAACCTAAACACTATTGCTGATGCCAAGTAGTGCTTACTGGCAGGAACCTGATATGGATATCTCCACAGAGCTCTACCAGAGCAATACTGATACAAAGGAGGATGCTTTGGTAACCATTGGACTGAATGCAGGGACCCCAAATGAAGGAGCTAGAGAAAGGACTGAAAGGCTCTGCAAACCCATGGAAAGAACAAAATTATCAAATAAACAAACCCACCACAGCTCCCAGGGACTAAAATACCAATCAATGAGTTCACATGGATAGATGATGGCTCTAGGTGCATATGCAGCAGAGGATAGCACTTTCTGGCATCAATGGGAGGAAAGGCACTTGGTCCAGGGAAGGCTCATTTTCCCAGTGTAGAGGAAATATCAAGGCACTGAGATGGGGCAGGGTGTTAGGGAGAGGGAGAGGCACTGGAGGGGAAATGGGATTGAGGGAAAGGGGATAACATCTGAAATGTAAATACAGAGAATATTGAGTTAAAAAATAATAAAAAAAAGGTCTATCTGTCAAAATTTGAATATTGGACTTCTGGCATTTAATGGAATCAAAATAATTAAAAGACAAGAAATTTAAGTTGAATGACATTTTAACAAAAGCATTCATTCATTCTAAACTGTATATAGCTGTAAAGGAAGCAAAGTATCAGGATATGCTTGATTCACACACCTGTTTAAAGTAACTGTTTAAGAGGATCTATCATATATGAAAATATCTATGGCCACCATAAAATACTTTATGTTAAGAATCTCTGAAAAATATATTTATTCTGGATTATTTTTATAATTCATGACCATATGACCAACTTCTATATAATAACAACACTGATATTCTATATTGCCTAAGAATCTTTTACATTTCAAGACTAGAAAAATATATCCCGATCATATCATGAATTATACACTTTGTTAATGTGGCATTCTCTATGATTTTGGGAGAGATTTTATTTACTTTAATAGATAATAAAAAGAATGCTTCTGTGGTACTGAAAAGTTGAGAGATACTTCTCCAGTTTTGTCCCTGTGGTTCTTTCAGACATTGACAATTCTGGGTCAGAAATTTGACTGCAGGTTTGCAACCCCACCCTCCAGTTGATATCCCAACTTTCTACTAGAGGTGGACTCTAAACATTCCCTTTTCCTACTGTAGGACATTTCATCTAAGGTCCCTCTCTTTGAGTCCTGAGCATCTCTCACCTCCCACGTCTCTGGTACTCTATGGGGGATTCACCCACCTTTCACCTCTGGAGGTGGAATATTTCTATTCATTCCACTGGCTCTCAATGTCATTCATGCTCCCTTCAACAACTGATCATGTCTCTTTCTCTCTTCTTCCCCACTTCTACTCAGGTCCCTTCCTCCCTCTTCTCTCCCACACGCATGATTGCTTTCTTCTCCCTCCCAAGTGGGATCGAGGCATCCTCACTTGGGTCCTTTGGTTTGTTAACCTTCTTGAGCTCTGTGGATTATATCCTGGGAATTCTGTATTTTCGGCTAATATCTACTTTTTAGTGAGTACATACCATGCATGTCCTTTGGAGTCTGAGTTACCTCACTTAGGATATTATTTTACAGTTATATCCATTTTCCTGAAAAACTCCAAAACTGCAAAAAGTATAGCTGGGTCTTCAGGTAGATATATTTTCAATTTTTTGAGGAACCTCCAGATTGATTTGCAGAGTGGTTGTACCAGTTGCAATTCCACCATCAGTGAAGGAGTGTTCCTCTTTCTCCACATCCTCACCAATATGTGTCCTTACTTGAGTTTCTTATCTTAGCCATTCTAATTGGTATAAGTTGGAATCTGGGAAAGGAGATCCAGTGACTGGCCCAACTTGAGATTCAGTTCAAGGGAAGGCTCCAAGGCCTGAAACTATTACTGATGCTATGCTGTGCTTACAGATAGGAGCCTACCATAACAGCCTTCTGAGAGGTCCAGCAAGCAGCTTACTGAGACAGACACAGATAGGTACACCCAACAACTGGACTGAAGTCAGAGACCCCTGTTGTTGAATTAGGGAAAAGCTGGAAGAATCTGAGGAGGAGGGCAACTGCATAGAAAGACCAGCAGTCTCAACTAATCTGAACCCCTGATATCTCACAGACACTGAGCCACCAATCAGGCAGCATACACTAGCTGGTCCAAGGCCTGATATATATATCAGGTCTGGCTTCAAAGAGATTTGTCTACCCCTTAAGAAAATTTAGACCTCGGTGTGGAAGGAAGGCCTGGCAGTGTGAGGTGGAGTGGAAAGAGGTGGGGTGGAAGGGTGGGGACATTCTCTTGTAGAGTAGGGTGGAGAAATAGGATAAGGAATTGCTGGAGGGTAGACCAGGAGGGAGATAATGACTAGACTGGAAAAAAAATGATTAAGGATGAATACTTTTTAAATGGACATGATGAATGAAATTGAATCTAAAATATATATGGCTTTGGAAATTTTATGCTTTAAGAATTTACACATATACTTGTCACATACCTGTGCCTTTCTGTATAAATCCTTCTGAAGCTTATTTGTTATGGTTTGTGTTTGCGATTATAAGTGATATTCAATTTTCTTTTGTTCAGAACCACCAAGTAAACAATAGCTACCCAGTGCTCAAAATTAGGCTGAAAACTGCTGTTGCAATATGAAACACTTCCCCCAATTTATTAGAGGGAACCACTTCATGATCATTTATAAATAGCATTTACTTTCTTTTATTGTGTATTGTGAACACTGGTAATAATGTATTTTTGAATGAATGAACATTAATATATGTCATATCAAATAGTGACTGCCATTTGCAATAAACATTATACATATCCCCCCCCCCAAAAAAAAACTTGAGAGATAATGAAAAGAACCACAGTTAACACCATTTTGCAGAAGCCCATCGACTATCCATAGATACTGAAGAAATATTTTGGTTGCTACTCAAGGTTACAATCCCCTTATGAGACATAGAGTTTTGGATAACATAATAAACTTCTGGATAATTAACCTAGGTTGGCAGAGAAGCTCAGTGGTACACTAAATATAAAAGAGCAGATCATTGAGTTTTCAAAAGACTTGGCTCACAAAGAATGTTCTTCTTCCTCCCAGGATACAATCTCCTGGTTCTGTGATTTTCAAATAACAACATTGTTTGAAAATAGCCAATTAAAGTTTCAGTGAACTTCCCCATATGAGCACAAGTATTCTTAAAAGTCCAGAGAGTTTTGAGACTCTGTAGATCATTGATTGCTGCCCTCCCCCCCCCCATTTGTAGTTTCTTGGACCAAATGCACATTGGATAAACATGCTTATAGAAAAATTTACACATGATTCAGGTTAGCTTCAAATGCACGGTTTGATGTTGAAGAGGATGAGATCTTATTTTATTCAACAGATGTTCTTTCATACTGCCGAATATTTAGCTAGTCTGGTGATCTCATTCAATGATGTGGCTTTGCAACTATCTATTTGGTAACCACTTATAAATTCATGTTTTCAGTCCAAACCACCCTGCTAAATTCTATTCTCATTTATCTAACTTCCTTTTCTGACATCTATGGACTGTTTATTATAGGGGATTGAGTGACTGATAACGTGATAAAGAGAATATAATTGAATACCATAAAGCAGTTATCATCAGATCTACTGACTCATAATTTTGTTGCTGAAGTAGAAAACCGGGATACAGTAAGAAAATGTTTTTGGAGACTGATTCTGGTTCAAGGAGATCCTGAGGGTAGGTACAGGAAGAAATGACACAGATTTCCAAAGCACCTATATCTAGAGTGCTCAACCTTCATCCTTCAATTCTACAAGCACTCATGGGACTTGTACTGTCACCTGTTTACAAAGCAGGAAAGAAACAAAGACCTGGTTCATAAAGTGTTTATCTTCATAGCCAACAGGGATGAGTTTAGAATAAAAAAGCTTCCAGAAAGGCTTAACTGAAGAGTGACATATCCTGTTTTTAACACCTTTTTTTTTTTTTTTTTTTTTTTTTAGTTTGGGTCATGGATTAAATAAAAAGAACTAAAGAAGAAGGGCTTCAGATAATTTTACTGTCTCAATTTCCTGGCCTACCAAGCTGTGAGCAAGTGATTGCATATACCCACATCTGCAGTCATAAGTGGTTTCTACCATGGTGGACTTATCTTCCTATACCATAAGTCAAAATAAACCTTTTCTGCCTTGATGTTTCTTGTCAAGAAAGTGGTCATAGCAATGAGAGAAGTATGTTTGTGGAAGGTATTGGGGTTAGTTACATGCTGCCAACAGAAATTCAATGCATCATAGTCATGAAAAATACTAATAAATTATCCTAGCAGCCAAAATAAAAAGCACATTCCCTCATACACTGAACCTGAACTGTTGGCACCCATAGTTATTGACTTGACTTTGATCTTTTGTATAAGACAATATTTGAAAATTAGACACTTTAGCCTCATTAAGCCTAGTAAAGCCTGGGACCTAAGTAGCAGGGAAAACCTGTGGCACCTGAATCCTACTACAGTGTCTTCTTTTCCTCTGCATCTAAACAATAACTTTATGACTTACATTTCTTAATTATTAAAATTTTACCTAATTTGTATAAAAGTAATGAGTTTTCTAATGACATATCCATATCTGCTTATCATTAGTGTTTACTATTATTCTTGTCTTACCCTCTTTTAACCCAGTATTACACCAATGTTTTTTTTCTTCACTAAGTTTTCAATATTTATATATGACATGCACACACACATATACATGTACACAAAGCATGTATGTAAATGAGGGTAAAAACATAACTTTTAAAATGTAAGTATATACCAGTAAATAACATGTTTGAATTATATGGTAATTGTACCTTTAAATTTTTAGCTCCATATTATTTCTCTAGTGGCTATACCAGCATATATCCACAACATCAGTGTCTAAGTATTCATTTTCCCTCATATACACTTCAGAATTTATTGTCATTTATTTTCGTGATGATAGCTATTCTGACTGAGAAGAAATGTCAATGTTGTTTTGATTTGCATCTACCTAATATCTAAGGATGATAAATTTTTTTTCATGAATTTGTAATTTTTTTGTAGAAAAGCCTAGTCACATTCTTAGTAAAATAAGGAACAATTTCTAGTACATTGTCTTAATTAGGGTTTCTACTGATGTGATGAAACCCCATGAACAAAAAGTAAGTTGTGGAGAAAAGTGTTTATATAGCTTATAATTCTTCTCTGCTGTTCATCACGAAAGAAAGTCAGGGCACAAACTTAAGCAGGACAGAAATGGAAGCAAGAGCTGAAACAGAGGCTACGGAGGATCCTGATTATTGGCTTGCTTCAACCTGCTTTCTTATAGAACACAGGGCCACCAGACCAGGAATTATACCACCCACAAGGTTATGGGTCCTCCTACACTGATCACTAATTGAGAGAATGCTTTACAGCTGAATCTCATGGAGGCTTTTCCTCAAATGAGGCTTCCTCCTCGTTGATTACTCTAGCTTGTCTCAAGTTGACACAAGATCAGATATTGTGCAGAGGTATACTTTCAGATATGCTAATCTATATACAGAAAAATTTACTTCATTTTTAGTGTCAAAAAATATAAGACATGGGGGCTGATTATTTGAAGTCTAAGACAGTTATAGATACATTCCTAAAATGTCATTAATCTTGCAATTTTTGACTTTTTTTAGAATTTGCCTTTACCCTCTTGAACATCACATTGCTGTGAAATGTGATCCTCATTGCCTACTATATATGATAGTCATATTTTCATGATTAAAAAATACCTCAAGTAGTCAACTTATAAAATTATAAATTTTATATAGCTTCTAGACACATGTGGTTTCTTGTGTATTTTGGAATGTATTCTTAGTTTTACCCTCTGGAATAATTTCCTTTCATTATTATTATTCATGACTATTATACATTCAGTTGCCATTAGCAGTGTTAACTAACTGTTTCCCAGTATTGGAGATTTTAGTGCATGGTCAATGGCCTCCATTGTTAGGTTTCTATGGTGACACAATATGTAAGAGAATGTGGAGTATTAGGCATCACCAATCATCATGTAATCATCATGTAGGAAGCAATGATCAAGGAAGATGCTGGTCCCACAACCCACACTGACAATATTCCCCCAATATCCCAAGGACATCTACCCTGCCACACCTCTTAAACTATTAACTATTTCCCCACAGCATTACTTTATTTTCTGAGTCTTTAATACATGGACCTTTAGGGAAACTCAAAGTTCAGTTTCTTGCCCTTACATGCAATCTAAATAAAATGATGTCATCCACATATAGAAACAGTATGGTAGAATATGTGCTATACAGAAAAAGAAGTTCCCTGAAAAAATACAAGAAGCTAAAAAGCATGAGAGCGAACAGCCCTGGTAAGAGAGAAAATATACACCATTATCCTTTCTATGTGAGGATGACGTGCTGGTTCTCTTACAACAAGATAATAGAAAAATAATTCAGGATACTAAGACACATCAGGTGCTAGACCAATAGTTATGCACTAGGGAATTATAGCATGCTATATATTGTACTATGATCCATAAAGAGCTATGTTGATATCCTACCCCACAGAAACTAAAGATGTTACTTTCCTTAAGAATAGTTTCTTTGCGTATGTAGTAAATATAAGATGACATCATTACTATGCAGTTTTTAGCACAATTGCCTTGTAATATAGCTTGAGGTCAGGGATAGTGATTCCTGCATTCTGACCTCAAACTACAATTGTGCTTTAGCACAAGGCAATTGTGCTAAAAACTGCATGGTACTGGTACAGAAATAGGCACATGGATCAATGGAATAGAATAAAAGATCCAGAAATGAGCCCTCACATATATGGTCATCTGATTTTTGACAAAGGAGCTGTAAACATTCAATGGAAAAAGGACAGCCTATTCAACAAATGGTGTTGGTCCAACTGGCACTCCGCATGCAGAAGAGTGAAAATAGACCCTTTCTTATCTCCTTATACAAAGCTCAAGTGCAAGTGGATCAAAGATCTCCACATTTAAACAGGTACACTGAAACTATTAGAGGAGAAAGTAGAAAAAAACCTTAGAACACATAGGCACAGGAGAAAATTTCCTAAACAGAACACCAATGGCTCCTGCTCTAAGGTCAAAGACTGACAAATGGGACTTAATGAGATTACAAGGTTTCTGTAAGGCTAAGGACACTTTCAAGAACAAAACAAGAGCCAACAGAGTGGGAAAGGATCTTTACCAACCCCACATCAGATAGAGGCCTAATATTCAAGGTATACAAAGAACTCAAAAAGCGAGACACCAGAGAATCAAATAACCCTATTAAAAATGGGGTACAAAGCTAAACAAAAAGTTCTCAATTGAGTAATATTGAATGTCTCAGAAGCATCTAAGGAAGTACTCGACATCCTTAGCCATCAGGGAAATGCAAATCAAAACAACCCTGAGATTCCACCTCACACCAGTCAGATTGGTCAAGATCCAAAACTCAGATGACAGCAGATGCTGGCAAGGTTGTGGAGAAAGAGGAACACTTCTCCACTGTTGGTGGGGTTGTAAACTGATACAACCACTCTGGAAATCAGTCTGGCGATTCCTCAGAAAATTGGACATAGAACTACCTGAAGATCCAGCTATTCCACTTTTGGGCATTTACCCCAGAAACACTCCAACATACAACAAAGATACATGTACCACAATGTTCATAGCAGCTCTATTTATAATAGCCAGAAGCTGGAAAGAACCAAGATGTCTTTCAGTAGATGAATGGATACAAGAATTGTGGTACATTTACACAATGGAGTACTACTCAGCTATCAGAAACAATGACTTAATGAAATTCTTAAGAAAATGGTTGCATCTAGACAATATCATCCTGTGGGAAATAACCCAGTCACAAAAAAACAGACGTAATATGCAGT